>NC_081196.1:46352647-46975147 GCF_902713425.1 Acipenser ruthenus | reverse complement strand
TACATTACACACGAAGAGACTTGAATTTGTAGATCAATGTGATTCTTGAACAATCATATAACACAGTATTTTATTTAATATAGATATACTATAAAGTGTGATTCTCCCTAGTTTTCCTCCAAAGATACTGCCGACGAATCCAGCCACATGAGCCCCTAGACTCACTCCAATAAAATGGCATTCAGGAGAGCTTGGACCAGGTCATCAATCCAGGAAGGTTTCTTCCCCAGTGCCCTTTTAAAATTGGTTAATAAATTGAGCTTATTCATGATTAACCAAAACTGTCTCAGCTTTATTATAGCTTAGAAACTATTAAAAAAAAAAATACAGTATCAAAAAAAGGCCATTAGTGGTGGACACCCAAAGTACTACTGACCAAAAACATCAAGCAACGTATAAATTAATCAGTCAGAGGATTCTAGATCCAACCTCCTTATACGGTGTACTGCTACCACTTTGCCACTATATATACACACAGTACTACTACAACACTAACAAAATAATAGTTTTAATATTTTATATTTCCAATAACAGTATGGTATATTTTGTGACTACATACCGTAATACTATTTGTTATATAGTCACAAATGTAATGTAGAAGCATTTGTTATTATTCAATTGAAACAACTTACTGGTTAAACAGAACAGCTTAACTTAGGTTCACATCACATTGTGATCGCGTGGCTGTGGACTCCATTGCTGTCCTACTGTACATTGTTCTTTCAAATGTCAGGGAGTCCTTGTAACGACTCACCTATACCCAAGGACAATCACTTTTGTGTCCAGGAAGGAACTGAAATTGGTAGCCTGGATCTCCTCTATTGAGCCCCCAGTGACGATGCTGGCACAGTTCCTGTTCCGAGAGGTGAAGATGAGATACTGGATTTGCATCCACAATTTAAATAGTGAAAAACCCACGTCCTATATCAATTAAAGATGATTTTACAAAATTAGGGTTGCTATTGTAAAAAACAAACAACTAAACAAAACAAACAAAAAAAAAACTCCAGCAAATTGTTTTCCTAATTTAAAGACCTTATTAAAACACATTTCATCCTTCAAAGTGACTTCTGCTATAGTTGACATTCAGTGCCTCCACCAGTTAAATAAATTGAGTACATATATATATATATATATATATATATATATATATATATATATATATATATATATATATATATATATATATATATTATTTTTTTTTTACCACTGTTTAAAGTAGTTCTAATGAGTCTAAAAATAAGTTACTAATTGTTATTGCATGAACTTGTTGTTTAACCTTCTTAATACAATATAAAGTACTTCATGTTAGCAGTATTTCCTATTTATTGTAGTTGCCAAACAGAGTGCCAGCTACTAAAAATGAATGCCAAAAACACACTTGCTATAAAACTTTAAATAAAAAGATATCATGGGTATATCATTTGCTTACCTTCTAGAAGTTGGCTGCAAAGTACAAGTAGCCCAAGCAGGGTTAAAACTATTTTTCAGATCCCAGCCATTCTTTTGAAATAAGGACTCGCAAGACAAAACCCCACACTCCTTGGCGCTCTCTGGCTTAATAATTATAATTTTTGGTTTTACCAGTCAACCTGATTAATGATTGCAGGAATAGACACACACTTTAAATAACCAGGAAACAGTCCTCCGCTAAAACACTTATTTTCTTCTTTTTTCGTTTATTATTAAATGTTAATCTTTTATGTGCTTATGCTTCTGTTCCTTTATGTCTGGAAACAACCCCACGAGACACTTGCACAGCAAATAAGCAGAGCGCTTTGTTTAATCTGCTCAGTATTATATTCAAGCGTTTCCGTGTTAGCATTGTACTGCACCCACTGCACATAGATTCACGGTGCCCGATTTACAAGCAATACAAAATAAACAGCAGTTTATAATGTAACTTTTTTTTTTTTAATGTAACAAATGCATGTGAGCAGGCACTAAATTTCACACAAATAAATTTATTGGTCTGAAGAATGCAGTGTTTTAAGTGATTTATTATGTGCCAATGCTCATTTACACCATCATGTGACTCAAAAGAACTTTTAGTAGTACCCACGGATATCAGGACTGCTCAGTCGCTGACCACCTTCCGGCGCCTCAAGACACACCTGTTCAGACAGCATCTGTAAACCTCACAACTCTCAACTATACTGGACTAGATGGCACCCAACTGTATCAGTACTTGCATCAGCTTGTACTCGTACTGAACATACCTTGCCGTATTCTGCTACTGCTCTTAATTATAACTATTCACTGTATCTTGTACTTGATTCTACTCTTAGATATCCATATTCACGTTTTTGGTAAGTTCTCTTATTTGAAATAGTTCTTATCCATTTATCGTACTTACTAAGTGCTCTTAATGGACTTGTATAAGCAAATATTTTTACTATAAGTTAACTGCTCTTAGTTGAACTTGCTCTTCAATGTATTGTATTCTTTACTTTGCTCTTATTTGAATTTGATTTCATTTTCTACTGATTTTATTGTACTTTTAGTGCTCTTAACTGTAATGTGATATTCTGTAATGAGATTTTCTGCACTGTGATATTTTGTATGGTGATACTTTGTGATTTTTTTGTACTAACTGTAAGTTTCCCTGGATAAGGGTATCTGCTAATAACAATAATAAGATGAAACAATGCAGTGGGTGTCAATATACCCATAAGTAACTCACAAACCCCAACATTTATATTTACATATGCCTGGTTTGTTGCATAATTGTCAAATAACCAAAATTTACTGATGTAGGAACATATGTATTGCCAAACATGTCATACAAATAAAACGTCAGCGTTCTCAGTTGTGTATCAGAGTCAGATAGGATGGCTTAGTTGCCTGGGATGTAGTTTGCCGTTTGCTTGAACCTTTTCAAAGTATTTATGTTTCATAACATTTGAAAACATACAAAATGATGTACAAAAAACCCCACAAAGTTATAAACAAGCAAGACAGAATTTGCTTTACTAAAACCACCTCCTCTAATCGTCTTTGTGTTCATCTGTTTGGAATCGTATTTGCCTCCTCCACTCTTGACCCTGCAATAGGTTTTTCTTAAATAACTCTTAATTTTTAGTAAGGTCCTCTTATATACAATATGACAATTCTGTCCTTATCAAATGAGACAAGGCCACCGCTACCTACAGTTTAAATGTAAAAATCAGCAAAAAGAATATGACGCATTTTGTTCAGATTTTTACAATTTTATTTGATAATGGTACATGCTTCTTTTTGTTACTACAAAATAACACTACTTGTTTAAAGAATTTACATCAACAAAGAGGAACTTGGTGCAAAGTCTGTGACTGGGATCTGGTGCTACTGGAGAAACTCCTACAGGTGCAGGTCTGAGAATCTAAATGCCTTAGATATTCATTTATGTTTCTTACTAAGATTTGGGGGTGATCAGAAATTGTTTAACCATAGCAGCCCACAATACGTCAGGCTGGAATTCCTTACAGGCTTTAGTTATCGCAATCAATAAAACAAACAAAAAAAAGTAAATGACAAGAACCAACAAACCTGTAAAGAACTGACCACTGTCTAATGCTGTTAATGTGTTTTCAGAAGTGCACGGTGCTGTGGCAAAACAGATTCAAGCCAAGTGGTGGTAATGGTCCTAGCATCCTCCCAGCTGTACTTTGGAGTGTAACCAAAATCCCTTTGTGCTTTTTTATAGGTGAAGCTAAACGGCGTGTTGAGCAGGATGAGAAGCTGGCGATTCATTCTGGGAGTGTACTTCACAAAAGGTTTCAAAAAGACCTGCACCATCTCCAGAAGGAGTGCGAGAAACAACAGCAGTGGCAGAGGGAGAGCGAGCCTCTCCTGAATCCCGAACCCCAATGGCTTTAACACGATGTGGATGAAATCTGAGTAGCTTACATGTGGAGTGTCATCTGAGATGAAGTAGAACCTACCACCAATCAAGGCAGCTTTCTTGGGATCCCTCATAGCTTTGGCTGCTAAAATATGGGCCCAGGCTACATTGCCTACGTACACTGGGTTCACAACAGACTCCTTTTTGGAGCGACGTAATAATATGCCCCTGTTTCTGATTCCATTATCCATGTGGCCCAAAAGGAACTTACTGCCTTCCCCATAGATGTACATGGGCCGCAGGGCACATGTCACCATTTTGTCTTGACTTCTGAGAACCTCCCCATTGACCTGTAGAACCAACTGTTCAGCTTGGAACTTGGTCTTGCTGTAGGGAAATTTCAAGGTGCATGAATAAACTGTGTCTTCATTCCCATTGATCACAGGGTCTCCCCGGGTGTTTGGACCTGTCACCTCAATGCTGCTGGTGTAGATGAAGGTTTTCACATTCTCTTGTATACAGGCTTCCAGCAAGAACTGGGTACCTTGAATGCAGAACAGGAACAAGTCCTATTAGCATTTCCCTTCTTTAACATAAACACTGCATTTATTTTTACAATTAGCTACAAACTGTATGTAGCTGAAATATTTTCATCACCCCTAGCCCATCACTGCTCCTTGCTTCATAGCACTGTTGAATAATAACTGTGACCTTAACATGACAAGTTAGACCTGACCAAGGACATTTTAGGTTGTATGTCTGCAGAGCAATCCTTTATAAATATATTTAATATAAAGGCAATACTCCATGAATGTTTTAGGAGTACAGTAATAAACTCCACAAATAAAAGTTGGCTGAAAAAAACAGTTGAATACTCATGATTGAAATAATCCCATAAATTGGAAGTATTCTTTTTATGTAACACGTACAACATAAATTAAAATGAATCAGCATCATTTTCGAGAATTACTTTCTCAGCACAAGGTCCTCCTCTGCTGAGAAACACAGAGTCATTTAGAAAAGTGTGATTTGTCAGGTCATTCTGTGTTGGATTGGGATAAACCCCAGTGGAAGAGAAGGAGATAATAGAAATGATTAAACACATGCTCGATCTGAGTTGCATGTCCATAACTTCAAAAACACTCAATCATAGATTCTACAAAAACAAAAGTCAATTTACAAAACACTTAACAAACATGAGTGCATTTATCAGTGTATTATAGGATTTGTATTTTGTACCTTTTACATTCACTTCTTTTAGTTCCCTTTCGTCTATAGCTCCAGTGACATCAATGAGCGAAGCTGTGTGGATCACAAGGCTGACATGCTGGCATGCTTTCTTGAGGAGCTCTGCATCTCTGATATCCCCCTCAAACACAGTCAGCTTGGTTTGGCCACGAAACTCTGGAAAAAACACAAACAAAGTAATAAATAAAGAAATAAAAACAACATACCTATTTGCTTGCTCCAGCATTTGTATGTACTGTGTACAGCACATTTCATGAGTCTGAATCCACATCCACTCATACAAAGGTATTGCTGACACACCTTGTTGAGGATGGTCAACTAGAACAGTATGCTTGGAACATACATACAACAGACTCATTTATTTTTAATTTTTGTAATACTGCAAGTATATAGTTTCCCCAGCTTGAGTGAGGTGCTAGCAAAGGCAACAACATGGCTGGACAATCTGTGGTGTGAATATTTTTAATAAAACAATATCTGTGGATGTCAGAGCTGAATTCCAGGGTGTTGTTGAAGTAGACAGTAGTCTTCAGCGTAACAGAAGTCAGTGAATCGGGGTCAGTTCTGAAAAGAGCGGGACCCTTTGATTTTATGAGATAGGAAGTGTTTCTCTTTAACATTTAAATTCCTTGCCTCACTTGAAATAATAATAAAAAAAGTTTAATTATATTATTTAAACTGTGACAATCTTCTAGAAGGTAGCTTAAAAACAAAACATTAAACAAGCAATACATTCAAACAATAAGTAAAAAAAAAAACATACTGTATCACGTAAACTATTTTGAAAATCGTAGTATTAGCAGTTGCCTGTGTGTGACGTTTTTATTGCGCACCCTTAACTTTTGAAAACGGTGTAACTCTGAGGCGGTACGATACAAAATACCCATTCCAGGTGGTTTGAAAACAGTAACAAAATAACAACACAAAAGGGTTTTCATTACCTTCCAAAGATTCAAGTATATCAAGCCTGACGTGCCTGTCAAGGAGCCTGATCTCTGCAAGCTCATCCTCCTGCAGCAGAAGCTGGATAATTTTTTGTCCCAGGAATCCAAACGCTCCAGTAATGAGACAAACTTCCCCAGCAAGAGACATGACGTGTGGGATACAAATTCCCTCTTCAAATAACAGTTTATTGAAACTAGCTACTGAAAGTGAACTGGAACAAAGTGTGCCTGCGCTTAAAAACGGGATAACTTGGACCCAGAATATAATACTGTGACGTCTTGGGCATGTCCCTTTTCCAAAAAAATAAGCCTGCCGCAGCCTGTTGTTGGCATGTACCAGCAATAGTGCTGCAACTCTCCCATAACAGGTTCAGCAACATTGCAGCAAAACTCACAATCTACCATGCAAATTAGGTTGCTGCAACCTTTCTCTTGCAACCAGTTGCGAAAAGGTTGCAAAAACTGGTAGGTTGCAGTAATATTGCAGGAAACTTTTGTGCTGCTTTATTTATTAATTATATATCTATCTAAAAAAAAAAACACACCACAAAAAGATCTGTAATGTATTTCTTGTATTTAATTTCTGTAGATCATAAATGAACATACACTTTACTGAGAATACACTCTCATACAGCATACTGAGATGTATATACTGAAACACACATACTAAGATTACAAGCTTATACAAACTGAGATACACTCAACACTGAACAGAGATTACACGCTCATACACTACTAATATATACACTATATACTAAAACATACTATCTCTATTCTGAGAATACACTATACTGAGATATATTGAAACACATACGCTGTACTAAAATTACAAGCTCATACACTGAACCGAGATACACTATACACTGAAATACAGTACATACTGTACTGAGATTACAAGCTCACACACTGAAACACACTCTATACTGAGAATACTCCACACACTCTATACTGAGAATACAAGCTCAGTGGAGGCTTTGTGTAAATTGTTGATGCTCATAACATCCATATATCCATACACACACACACACACACATATATATATATATATATACAGTATATTGAATACATAAAGTCCTTGTGCAAAAAGTATAATTCACAAAGTTTTGTTAATGTTGTGATAATGTTTTTTTCATTTTGGCAGCTAAATTCAACTCATTCTAAAATTGTGTTGAATGATTTGTCATGAAAAAGTTATAATTTATGTTTATTAAATAACAATGACATTGCTACAGGGTGTAAACACTGGTTACTTACGACTACAGCTAGTTATAACAAAGATCTCTGTTACATAAGAGTAAAAATGCCAATTAGGCCTACACACTTTTTCAACTATCTTTGTTTGCTAACTTTTATCTTTGTAATCCTAACTATCGCCATAGACTTAGGTACATTTGGCAATCAAAAATGCTAATTTACCGAAAACAATGGTAAAATGGATATATTGTATTCCACTTAAAAATAATATAAAGATTCAGGTTAGCATGCGGTACATCCGAAGTTACACCAATGATTTAACTTTCATTTTTATAATTATTATTCATTTGGTTACATCGCTTAAGTTGTACAATTTTGCATAAAAATATATACACTTTTCAGATATTAAATGTGTATTCATTTGTCACCTGTGGTTAATTTATATATATATATATATATATATATATATATATATATATATATATATATATATATATATATATTACTCTGGACTTACAGTGGACAGTGGCCTTTTATCATTGAGATAACATTATATTATAATTATATGTGTATATCTATGTTGACAGTAGAGAAGTCAAGAGAAAATATAGATTGAAATTAAACACAAAAAAATGACTCTTACAAAGAGTTTTCATCGAATTTAAACATATCTGGAAATAAAACTTCTACATCTAAAAATCTATATTTTCTCTTGACTTCCCTACTATAAATGATCAGAAGTAAACAAGGCTCAGACTTTAAGAAGTGTGTTTGAAAAGATAGTTGTGACAACTCTGCAGCCTGAAATGGAGAATCCAAAAGCTGCAGGACCTGTTTTTCATCTAGCCAAGCCCTCAGCATTCCCTGCATAAACTAGTTTGTACTGCCTTGATCTGACTGCAACATATATATGTAAAACACCCTAACAATGCATCAATTACAGAAACTTGTCTCTCTACCAAAGCATTTTACACAAATGTGCTATTATTGACACTTTTTTCTAAAAGAAATAAAATGTAAGAAGTCACAGCACACATGCTTAATATGTATAGATGTTGTGTATGAGGAAATCGTACTTCATCACTTGCATTATGTCAACATTTGCAGCTCTAAAAAAAAATGATGCTAATACAAAATTTGCAAAAAATGCTTTGATAATAGAGGCCATTGTCACTAGTTCTTCAATATATCTCACTGTGACAATATACATCAGTGTTTTCTAAATTTCAGTGTTGCCTGAGGAGGAGTGTTGCCTGAGGTGAAACGGTGTACCCAATGCTGCAGATTGTACCACTGTCCATTTGCCAGCCAAGCAAACATAAACCCAATAAACACCACCATTTAAAAAAGCACTTGGATGTCCATCTAAAGGGTGCAGTGCAGTATGATGGTTTGTTATTTAATGGTTTTTACATGTAACATTGTTGAAGGTTGTTTAATATATTTAGTGAACAATATGCATTTAAAGTAAAATATTGTGCATAAAGTCATTAATATTTATTGTTTACATATGTTTATTTAAATGTTTATAGAGAATGCTCAGGAATACTCACTTGCAAATACAGTAGGCTCCATAATTATTCATATCCTTTATTCAGTGTAAATGAATGGGGGAATTAAATTAAAACTTGACCCACCAGCTAATCGCAAAGTCAGAATTTAGTGGTGGTTGTATTTTAGTAGAAGAATGTGCCCACTTATGATAAATCAAACTGCTATTAAGTACATATTTCTAATTTGGTTTTAGTGGATGGGTCTAAATGTTGATTTAATCCCCCCAAATTTGGTTTTAGCAATAACAACAATAAGCAAGTGTACATTCATTATTTCTTGCTATATCATAAAAACATATCTGTCAAAAATAACTGCATTTTAATTTTTAATATCCAAACTGCATTATATATTTGTAATAAAGTTATTTGTTTCCAATTTTGATTTCCTTGTTTGTTTTCATTGTACTTTTGATAGGAAAGGGAATGCTGAGTGCTTGGCTAGATGAAAAACTGGTCCTGCAGCTTTTGGATTCTCCATTTCAGCATCAAGAGAATGAAAGGAACAACATCCAGGACCCTATAAACTGTGCTGGCCAGGAAGCAAAAAGAAGGGAGGTCATGATTGTTGGGGACTCCATATTGAGAAACACAGCAAGTTCAGTTCACAGTTTGGACCCCCTTACTACAACAGTGTGCTGCCTTCCAGGAGCCTCTGTCACGAACAGGAGACGACCCGGTAGTAGTCATCCACATCGGTACAAACAACATTGGAAGAGACAGACCAAGAACCCTGCAAAACACATTCAGAGAGCTAGGAAGGAAATTAAAAGACAAGACCAAAACTGTGGTATTTTCTGGGATACTGTCGGCACCTTGCAAAGGACCATATGGACAGCTGGAAATACAAAATCAAAATGCATGGCTGAAATCATGGTGCACACAGGAAGGTTTCACCTTTCTTGAACATTGGAGCACATTCTACATCAAGGACTATCTATACAGGTGGGAGGGACTGCACTTAAACAGAAAGGGAACCAATCTACTTGGAGAAAGGATCCTTGAGGAGGTCCAGAAGCATTTAAACTAGAAAGGAAGGGGGGAGAAAACAAAAAAAACAGAAGGGAGACCACATCAAAACAAGGGCAACAACTCAGGTAAGACAACTATTAAATGTATTTATCTTAATGCTAGAAGTCTCAGAAACAAAATGTTAGAACTTGAAGCTACTGCACTAACAAGTAACTACGATGTGATAGGTGTTACAGAAACTTGGTTGTCTGAGAGTGATGGAGACGAATATAATATTAGTGGGTACACACTATATAGGAAAGACAGGCAGGACAGAAGAGGTGGAGGGGTAGCGCTATACATAAGAAATAGTCTTGAAGCCCAGGTGTTAAATCAGGACAAAGAAAACAATGCAGAATTAATATGGGTCAGAATAATGGACAAAAATTCAAAGGGCATAATAATAGGAGCATGCTATAGACCGCCAAATTCAGACGCTGAGCAAAATAATCTGTTATACAATGCCATGCGTGTAGAAAAGGAGAAGCCATACTAATGGGGGATTTCAACTTCCCCCATATAAAATGGCAAAAACCCGATGGGGGTCACAACGGACGAAATTGAAATGGTGGAAATGACAAATGACTGCTTCCTAACGCAATTTGTCAAGGCACCGACTAGAGGGGAGGCATGCCTTGATTTAGTCTTTTCAAATAACGAAGACAGAATAAATAAAACAGAGGTCAGAGAGCCATTGGCAAACTCAGACCACAACATGGTCTCATTTGAAGTATTTTTTAAAACCCCAAAAGTAATGACTAAAGCTAAGGTTTTCAGTTCTGGTCACCTCGTTACAAAAAGGATATTGTTGTTCTAGAAAGAGGGCAAAGAAGAGCAACCAGAATTATCCCGGGTTTAAAAGGCATGTCGTATGCAGACAGGCTAAAAGAATTGAATCTATTCAGTCTTGAACAAAGAAGACTACGCGGCGATCTGATTAAAACATTCAAAATCCTAAAAGGTATAGACAATGTCGACCCAGGGGACTTCTTTGACTTGAAAAAAGAAACAAGGACCAGGGGTCACAAATGGAGATTAGATAAAGGGGCATTCAGAACAGTAAATAGGAGGCACTTTTTTACACAGAGAATTGTGAGGGTCTGGAACCAACTCCCCAGTAATGTTGCTGAAGCTGACACCCTGGAATCCTTCAAGAAGCTGCTTGATGAGATTCTGGGATCAGTAAGCTACAAACAACCAAACGAGCAAGATGGGCTGAATGGCCTCCTCTCGTTTGTAAACTTTCTTATGTTCTTATGTTCTTCTTATGAAAGCAGGACTTCAATCAAAACAGATAAATAAGTGCTTTTAAATTTTTTAAAAAACACAAACCTTCAAGACTGTGAATGAATGACTGTGTTAACATCTATTTTGTCAGGAGTGCATAACTCTGGGGAAAGAAGGTTTTCATTTTTTGACCACCCTGAGGCCTTCATTACCTGATTTGAATTAATTTGCTAAATTGGACAAGCTTACCCTTTGATTTGCTCTTAAGCACTTGGAGATTTACAGACAGCTACAAAAATCTGCTGGACTGACTGCGACTCTAAAGGAGCAGAATTGTGCACCACTAAATGTATATATTATACTTGATGTGGGATTTTGACAATTTATGTGTGGGAAAATTAAACACGTTCAATCCAAATGTTTATTAATCGGAGAACATGTGGATGTCAATAAATGCATTATTACAAATATTAACCATCCATCCATCATCAATAACCACTTCATCCAATACAGGGTCACGGTGAGCTGGAGCTTAACCCGGCAGACACGGTGCAAGGCAGGACTACACCCAGGATGAACACCAGTCCATCACTGGCCAACTCTCACACTCACACAAGCATGCACACAGAGGGCAATTTAGAGTGACCAATCAACCTGACCAGTATGTTTTTGGATGAGGGGAGGAAACTGGTGTGCCTGGTGAAAATTATTATTATTATTATTATTATTTATTTCTTAGCAGACGCCCTTATCCAGGGCGACTTACAATCGCAAGCAAATACAAATACATTCAAGTGTTACAATATAAGTCATACAATAAGAACAAGAAATACAATAATTCTCAAGTGTGACAAACCACAATTCAATAATACAGCAGATAATAGTGAAAGTTACATCAGGATATGATTAAGTAGTGATAGTTACATCAGGATGTGATTAAGTACAAAATACTACAGATTAAACACTTGGGAGATTACAATATTCTGAGGTACAGGATTAAATGCAGTAAAATAGGGGGCAGATAAGAGCAAAATAAAGCATATTTAAATGAAGGGTGATAGTGTCCCAGGATACAACAGAGGAGTTCTACAGGTGCTGTTTGAAGAGGTGAGTCTTAAGGAGGCGCCGGAATGTGGTCAGGGACTGGGCAGTCCTGACATCTGTAGGAAGGTCGTTCCACCACTGCGGAGCAAGGGTGGAGAAGGAGCGGGCTCGGGAGGCAGGGGAGCGTAGCGGAGGTAGAGCCAGTCTTCTAGTGCAGGCGGAGCGGAGAGGTCGAGTGGGGGTGTAGGGAGAGATGAGGGTCTGGAGGTAGCTGGGTGCAGTCTGATCAAGGCATCTGTAGGCTAGTACAAGAGTCTTGAACTGGATGCGAGCGGTGATCGGGAGCCAGTGGAGCGAGCGGAGTAGTGGAGTAGCGTGGGCGAAGCGAGGTAGAGAGAACACCAGGCGAGCAGCAGAGTTCTGGATGAGCTGGAGCGGACGGGTGGCGGACGCAGGGAGGCCAGCCAGGAGGGAGTTGCAGTAGTCTAGGCGGGAGAGTACCAGGGCCTGGACCAGGAGCTGGGTAGCATAGTTGGTGAGGAAGGGTCGGATTCTTCGGATGTTGCTCAGGAAGAATCTGCAAGTGCGTGCCAGAGTGGAGATGTGCTGGGAATAAGAGAGGCAGGGGTCCAGGGTGACTCCAAGGTTTTTAGCTGAGGAAGAGGGAGAGAGTGTGGTAGATTCCAGAGGAACAGAGATAGAGAGATCAGGGGAGGGGGAGGAGGAGGGAAAGAAAAGGAGGTCAGATTTAGAGAGGTTGAGTTTGAGGTGATGCGAGTGCATCCAGGAGGAAATAGCAGACAGACAGGTAGAGATACGGGAGGAGATGGTGGAGTCAGAGGTGGGGAAGGAGAGGAAAATCTGAGCATCATCAGCATAGAAATGGTATGAGAAACCATAGGATGCGATGAGGGGGCCCAGGGAGCGGGTGTAGAGAGAGAACAGGAGAGGACCCAAGACTGACCCTTGGGGGACTCCAGTCAAGAGAGGGTGAGGTGTGGAGGTTGCTCCACGCCAGGTTACCTGGTAAGTGCGGTTGGAGAGGTAGGAGGAGAACCAGGCCAGAGCAGTGCCAGAGATCCCCAGGTCAGCAAGAGATGATAGTAGAATAGAGTGATCAACAGTGTCAAAGGCAGCAGAGAGGTCGAGGAGAATTAGGACAGAGGAGAGAGAGGCAGCTCGGGCACACTTAAGTGAGTTGGTGACAGACAGAAGGGCGGTTTCAGTGGAGTGAGCAGAGCGGAAGCCAGATTGGAGAGGGTCAAGCAGAGAGTGGTTGGACAGGAAAGCAGAGAGCTGGCGGTGTACAGTCCGCTCGAGGGTTTTGGAGAGGAAGGGTAGGAGGGAGACAGGACGGTAGCTCTGGAGGGAGGTGGGGTCGAGGGTAGGTTTTTTGAGGAGGGGAGTGATCGAGGCTTTTTTGAAGGCAGAGGGGAAGATGCCAGAAAGTAGAGAGGTGTTGAGGAGGGAGGAGATGAAGGGGAGTAGAGCAGGAGCAGCAGCTTGAAAGAGGTGAGTGGGGAGGGGGTCCAAGGCACACGGGGAGAACATGCAAATTCCCCTGAAACAGGAATCAAACCTGGGACCCTGGAGCTGTGAGGCAGCAGCGCTAACCACCACACCACCATGCCACAAACTATAACCTATTATACATGATAAATCATAAGAGCAAAGATTGTAATCAAGTTCTTCGTTAAAACCTCCAGTGGTTACAGAACTCCTTATTATTATTATTATTATTATTATTATTATTATTATTATTATTATTATTATTATTATTATTATTATTATTATTTCTTTCTTAGCAGATGCCCTTATCCAGGGTGACTTACAATTATTACAAGATATCACATTTTTTACATACAATTACCCATTTATACGGTTGGGTTTTTACTGGAGCATTCTAGGTAAGGTACCTTGCTCAAGGGTACAGCAGCAATGTCTCCCACCTGGGATTGAACCCACTACCCTCCAGTAAAGAGTCGAGAGCCCTAACCTCTACTCTACACTGCTACCCTATGTGTATGTTGTGTATGTAATCAAAAAATCTTCCAACTTTAATAGGAACAGATAAAATCCACCCACTTTCTACTAATTCATTTCTATACCAACAAATATCACAGATGTGTTCAATGATTATAATCTTTAATACGAGGCTGTAGTTGGATTTTTATTTGCATCACAGCTTGTTATTTAGGGTTTGGGGTTAGGGTTGGTTTGTCTTCAATTCCACTTTTAGCCACCGACTGTACCTATAGGCAACCACAGTAGTAATATTACTATAGCTTATGTCAAAAGTCTGATTTATGATCCTTTTGACCTTTTGACCTTATATGTGTGAAAATATGAATATATAATGAGGGGGCGTATATTTATGAATATATAATGAGGGGCGTGGATTTTATATAGGAGTATGGAATATATATATATATATATATATATATATATAGAAACAGAACCCTATGTATTTCACAAGCGCTTATAAACATTAAATATTTATAAATGTAAAAGAGTTTGAAATAAAAATAATTACTGTTGGTAGGATTCGAACCCTCGCTGACAATTGAGTCAAATAGATCTTAAGTCCATCGCCTTAACCACTCGGTCACAACAGTTTTCCCTAAAACATTAATAAATAAAAAATAAGAATTAAGCTTACCGGGGTTCAGAGAATCAAGGTGGTTAGGTGTTTGAGCAAAAGGTTTAAATGATCGAGACTATGAAGGGTTTTTGTTTTATTGTTTTTGTTTTTAAAAAGGGGCAAGTCGGGACATGTTTTCCAACCTCATAAAAGGAGGAAAATATTTGTGCAGTTTATTAGAGTGTTACATAAGATGTCTCATACCGGCGTTAGTTCCTGCTCTGAGAAAGTGGATCTTGAGGATTGGCAGATGTCTGAACTTATAAAAGCCTTTAAAAAATGCACATTAGCCCTTCCTCAGAGGCTAAAGAAACCACGGACTGCAAAACAGGTTCAAGAGAGTCCAAGCAAGGGGCCTTTAAGCATCCGTCCCAAGGATCCACTGTGTACTGTACATACTCCTCTGTGGACTGAACTGAAAATAGACCCCAATGAGAGAGATGGGGCGGATGTTTTAAGGTAACTCAGAAAACGCCCCTAGGGACGGTGCCCCATGGACCCTCCCCCCATTCATGGATCTCTAATAGGCCGTCTCAAAGGATCCCCCATGGGGCCAGAGGCATCCTCACCCCTCATAGGCTGACACATGATCTTAGGGAGCATACTAAAGGGGGCCCCCCACATGCCCTTTTGATTGAAGGAGTCTGACGCCATGTCTTCTGCAAACTTTAGATACTTCTCTGAAAATGCCATTCTTGAACCTAGCGATCTTGAGATGGATTGGACCACTGAAGAAATGACCCAGCTTATAAAAGACTTTGAAAATGTTCCCCTCCTCAACCCTGCAGAGTCTGACGACGTTGACGGTCCTTTAGGCATCTCTTTTGAAAAAGTATTAAAGATCTCTAGGGGTCTCCTGGCTTCTCTATTGGAAGTGATCATTGACCGTGATATGGTGAAAAATTGCCGCGGTTGCGAAATTGATCACCCGAGCCAGCTGAGACACAGTTGCCTTTATGAAGCGGACCCCGATTATTTTGATCAACATTTTGAAGAAATACTAGAAAAAATACACGTCCCGTGGCTGAAGCTTCTTGTGGCTAAAGCTCTAGCTTGTTTCAATTTCCATCCATCTTTGACAAAACTTCAGAAACTGGTGGAAGATATTTTAACAGAGCTAAGACCAGAACACATCATTAGCCATAAACTGAGCCATCTACAAGAAGCCCTGGATGACAAGACCCAAGACATTGTTAACAAAATAACCAAAGCTTTTTACCATCGCAGTTTTACTAACCCCCAATCCGCTTTAGCTTATTACGGAGCCTATGACTTTGAAAATGGGGAACGTCCAGACTCCAGCAAAACTGAGGAAAACCATGGAGGGGCTGTTGTTTGAGTTAATAGCTGAGAAAGTGGCTTGTAAGAGACTCTTTCAAAACCTGATCCCCGTAAATGTAAAAATGTTCAACAATTTAAAAAGTGTAACTGATTTAATCCATAAAGATGTTGATGCTCAAGAATGGCTAGAGTTGGTAGATACGCATGTAAAACACTGTAACCCCTTAAATGCATTTTTAATGAATATATTACCTAAAATGTTTGATGAAATAGAAGACTGCAAACGTATACATATCATTGTTTTGTATGCTTATGTGACTGATGTCTATTTTTATAACCTGGCTAGGTTTTTAAGAGATGAAGATATATCAAAAGTTGTACAAAATGTTGTGGATTACTTAGTGACTAATCATGAATGTTTGTGTAAAAACAATTCATTTAAAATGTTTAAAACTTTATACTCTAAGAAGAAAAGCCCTAAACATATAAAGTTTAAGTTTACAGTCGGTGACAACGTCAGAATTTCAAAGTTAAGAGCTCCCTTTATAAAAGGCTATGAACAGACGTTTATGGCAGAGATTTTTACTATAACAGAATGTATACCAAGATTTCCACCGGTGTATAAACTATGTGATTATGATGGAGAGGCTATAAATGGCATCTTTTATGAACCAGAATTGCAGAAAATAAATGTCATGACTGATAGGTTGTTTAGGATAGATAGTTGCTGAGACGACGAAACACAGAGGATGGAAGGTGCCCACTTGAAGACCCCAGAGATGTACCCTACTTAGCTCAATCCAGACGGATTATTTCAGACATAAAAACTTTAAGGAAAATATAGCTTCTGTATCCTTATATATCTTTCACTGTAATTTTGATTAGGCAACTTTAATGTAAATAATTTGAATAATTTCTAAAGTATTTCCTTTAATTTAATTTGTACAGTAATTTCGTTTCAATTATTATTAACATTTTCACGCAGAAAAAAAATATGGCAAGACGATCAAAATACATCGCAGATGAAAGTAAGTATCTTAAAATAAAAATAATCTGTAATAATCCTCTAGTGTTTTGTAATTTGAAATGTAAACCCACACTTTAATTTATATTAAGTGTTATGGGATAGTTGTCCGTTTTAACGAAGATGGGCTCACGGAGGTGGTAAAAAGCCACAGACGTCGAAGACGTGGAGACAGGTGATGCTATGGAGAAGAAAAGAGCTGAAGGCGATTCCTGCCTTGCTCCATGGGGGAAAGATAGATTTCTAGCTACAGTCTTCCTAACAACAGGTAAGCGTTTTTATAAGATATTCATATGTAGCATGTTTTACTTATTAAGAAGTACGAACAAGAAAGTTTGTAAAGCTAAAATGTGAATAATTCTTTGGTCTGTTTTTACTGGTCAGATAACAGGGTTGGCGATTTAAATAAACAGCATTTAAACCACTGATTTAAATAACTAGATTTTAAAAAATGACAATGATTTCAATATGTTATTCTTTAACTACCTATTTTCATACAGTGAAAATTAAAAAAAGCAGGGAACCCCATCTCTATTTTAACACCACCGGGTTTATGCTACTATAGAACCGCCAACAGTAGTCATTTTGACGGGTACATTTTAAACAGCTTCGATATGAAAATGAAACACAAACTATCAGATACAACTCAAAAGTTTTATTTATGAACATCATATCTAACATTTGCATAGCACAAACATCGAATTTAAATGAAGTAAAAGGCTTTATTTTCAAACTTAGCGCATATAATGCATAACGTAAAAAATGAAAAGCTGCAATAAAATAAACATTTCAAAAGAAGATATTGTGTAAACGGGTGTAAACTGCTATATATACATACAAAATTGTGAAAACGAAGTCATTATTTACAAAAATAACATAAAAGGCTTTTTTTCACATTACCCTACTGCATAGCACGACTTCAATAAACGAAAAACTAAATACACATTTCAAAACAAAATATTGTGTAACCAGCTGTAAATGGTTATATGTAGGCCTTCATACACAATTGTAAAATCGAAATAATTCTTTATAAAAAATAACATAAAAAAGAAAACTCGGTTCCCATTGTGTAACGGGAATGCACATTCAAGGAAACATACTTCAAAGTAGTCCCCATATTCGCACAATCCACACAGATGTAACGCTTATCAACTTGTCGTGTGCATTTACCATATACTGCTCTTTCACACTGGGCAGAGATATCAGAAGTTTTATTTTTACTGCATTTAGTTGCCTGGCATTGTTTTCTGTAGCGTGTGTCACTTGATGGCTGCGCACTGTATCCAGGTTGAACTGCGTTTCTCTGCCGCTTTGCAGTCTTCTGATCGAAATCTTTCTGCCGAAGCTCCGTGGCTAGCATCATAAGAGATCTCTCCTACTGATATTTCCCCCGGTGCATTCATTGTACAAAACTAAGGAATTGATGGCTGCCATGTCCAGTACATTGTAAAAACAGCAACTGGACACCGGTGATTGCTTTCACTGAGTACTACGTTTTGCGCAGATGGTGGAAACGCTCTTCTTTGTTTACTGTTGCTTTTCTTAAACTGTTTTGCTAATTACAGTGGAATTATATATATATATATATATATATATATATATATATATATATATATATATATATATATATATATAATATTAATCTATTTTCCTAAGCACGGTTACATCAGCCTAACACATTGTCACCCAGTCTGACCAGCGGGGCGAGTTTCATCTTTGCACAGGTAGGGGTAGGGTCCGCTGCCAGCCAAAACCTGATCCCAAATTTGGCAGGTTTGTTTGTCCAGCGACACCGTGCTTTTGTCGGAAACAGCTGCTTGTTCATGTAGTGTTTTATGTTTAGCTTGAAACAGGCAATGCTGTTTTCAATGAAGTCGTTCCAAATTTCTGATGCCAAGGCAAATATATTTGTAGTTGCTCTCAAATCAAAACGCAAAAATATCAAGATTTCTTGTAATAGTAATATTATAATACAGCAGACTATATATGCTCACGTAGACAGCCAGACGGCAGTTCTGCAATATTTATTTGGATAACACGTATCTAGACGTCAAGAGGAATATTCTATTCAAATACATACTGCTGTATCAGCGGAGGTGCAGATAACAAACTGGCTTGTACACCTATAAAAATAGCATAGTGTAAGTTATATTATTAATAAAATCCTGTATTGTAACAAGCTGTCAAAATTACTACTTTTGGCAGTTCTAGGTAGAAGTGCTCATAACTATTTTAGTTCCAAGGATTAATGTGAATTTTCAGTATATTGAACGCTATGCGACCCTCTAAGGATTAAGCGGTTATGATAATGGATGGATGGATTGAACGCTATGCAGTTCCAATAGATATGGCATTATTTATGTCAGTAGCCTAAATACTCAGTTTGTGGATGTACAAATAATGAATGCTGTGAGCTTTATACAGCGACTCCCCAAACTTATGTCAAGTATCACTCCATCTGTACCTGCTTATGGGCTTGCATGCAAACTGGTCAAATTACTAAAAAGTTTCAGCAATGATGACAGTACTTTTACTGATGATTGTACTGTACAAGGAAAGCAGTACACACAAACTCTCTCTGATGATATGTACGTAACTGTCGTTAATTTTCTGGGACGTGAAAAATCCAGAAAAATTTAACTTCTATAGGAGAGCCATTATTAGACACACTATGTATCATTCTAGGAGCTATCACAGAGTAAAGAAAATAAATTAATTTACTGTTATGTACATTTCATCAGATTACACACTTAAGATGGGATATGTACTCTGGTTTGCAAAATTATCTCAAAAATGATTTCCATTACACGAGAGTAGATGTTAAAACTTCATGCTGATTTGAACTCGGCTCTCGCCAAGATAAGCACCAACTAAGACGTAGCTTTAGTGTAAACTAATGTGATCCATATGTATCTCCATCCATTTGCACCTCCTTCCATGATGATGTAGATATCCTTCTGTCTGGTGTTGATGGATGAAGTGTAATGCTGGCTCCAGGGATCAGCTTTTTGCCTCCCTAGCCCATCAGCACACACAACGGCTGCGATGCTGGCTCCGGGGATCAACCACAGTGCGGTCAACTGTCTGGATTGAGCTAAGTAGGGTACATCTCTGGAGTCTTCAAGTGGGCACCTTCCATCCTCTGTGTTTCGTCAACTAGCCCACGACACCTCAAGAAGGCTCGACGGTGATTCTGGCGTCCCAGCATCACCCCCCTCCGTCCCCCACTCAACTCGGCCCAGCTTATTTACCTGTACATCAGCTTTCCTTTCTATTGTGCTTGAGATCCCCAGCCAGAATCTTTCTGTCTCAACCACAGCCAGTTGCTGCTCCTCTCTGCTTCTTCAGATAAATTCTTCACTGTGCGACGCAACTCTTGGCCACTGAATCCGACATCTCTGAGAAACCGGGTTGTAGAGTGTGCCACAAATCCTCGACAACCCACCTCCACTGGGTAAACCTGGACTCTCCATCCTCGCTGTTCCGCTTCAGTAGCTAGTTGAGCATACCGCAGTTACTTCCTCTCATACGCCTCATCTACAGCATCCTCCCATGCACTGCTAACTCTACCAAGTGAACAAGGCATGCTGATCCACACCACAAGACAATATCTGGTCGAAGGTTAGTGGTGGCAATCTCAGGTGGAAAAATAAGCCGTTGACCAACATCTGCCAGCATTTTCCTGTCTCTAGCAGCTTCCAGTTGTCCTGGGCGAGGATTGGTTTTAACACCTTTTCTTGGTGGTTGCTCTCCTGGGCGGAGGAATGTTGTCTTTTGTGTGTAATGTTTTGATGGAACAGGTGGCAACTTATTGGTCGTGTCACGCTTGTCTTCCAATGCTAAGGCCAAACATCGCAGCACCTGGTCATGGCGCCAAGTAAACCGTCCTTGTCTAAGAGCCACTTTACATCCTGTCAAAATGTGCCGTAATGTTGTAGGTGATGAACACAAAGGACATGAGGGATCCTCTCCTACCCAGAGGTGTAGGTCCTGTGGTGATGGGAGAACATCATATGTTGACCTGATGAGGAAACTGATCCTGCTCTGTTCCATTGACCATAGGTCTTGCCAGCCAATCTTGCGTTGTTCCACACTCTCCCATCTCATCTTTTCTCCCTGCTTGGCCTAGGAAATGGCCATTATACATCTCATCCTCTCCTCCTGCTTTTGCACCTCGTTGACTACCAGCTTCCTCCGTTGAGCTGGGGCAGCCTTGTGCCATGTAGGAGGAGCTGAACTGAGACCAAGACCCCCTCTTCCATGCTGAACTTGCCCCATGATATCTCCAATTCGAAGGGCAGCCTTTGCATCCTCCATAGCTTTCTCTGCTGCCCACTTTCTTCCAGTTTTCAACACAGGTGCTGCCTCCCTTCCGCATTTGTCGTGTGAATCTACTAATGTAATTTCCAGTCTGACCTTGGTGCACTTAAACTCCTCGGTTAGAGCGGAGACTGGTAGCTGCAGTATTCCTTTACCATAAAGTCCCACTCTGCTGAGGCAGCGTGGAACTCCCAACCATTTCCTGATATATATGAACTGATTAAAGCTTCCATCTTCTCTACTGTTGTCAAAGAAACCTCGTACACAGTCAGTGGCCACAGCAACCTCGGCAGCAGACCAAACTGAAAGAGTTTTAGTTTGCCTGGTAAAGCGCTGCTGTCTATGCTCTTCAACCCTTCCACTGCTTGTTGTCTAACTTCTCCAACACGAACTGTATCATTTAGATCCCTGTCGTACCATCTTCCAAGACTCTTCACTGGCTTCTCAGACACTGTTGGTATTGCCTCACCATTAATGAAGAACATTTTATCTACTACTTTACCTTTAATTATAGAGATGCTCCTTGATTTAGTGGGCTTGAATTGCATTCGTGCCAATTCCATGTTATTGGTTAATTTGCCCAATAACCGATTAGTACAGGCTACTGTTGTAGTAATGGTTGTCATGTCATCCATATATGCTCGAATTGGTGGTAGTCGCATTCCAGAAGCCAAGTGCTCTCCTCCCACTACCCATTGCCCTAATGATTACTTCCACTGCCATGGTAAAAGCCAGTGGAGAAATGGTGCATCCTGCCATTATTCCAACTTCTAGGCATTGCCATGTAGTGCTGAATTCTGAAGTTGAAAAACTAAATTGCAAATCTTCAAAGTACGCTTTCACTAAGTTTGTTATTGTCATCGGTACACTGAAAAAATCAAATGCTGCACAAAGAAGTTCATGTGGCACTGAACCATATGCATTAGCCAAATCCAGGAATGTCACATGGAGCTCCTTCCTCTCCTTTTTAGCTGATTGAATTTGTTGCCAGATCACATTGATGTGTTCTAAGCATCCTGGGAAACCTGCTAATGCCCGTTTTTTGTATTGAAGTGTCAATGAAGCAGTTCTTTAATAGGTAAGTTCACAATCTCTGAGCAATAATGCTGAAGAAAATCTTGCCTTCTACGTTTAATAGGGAAATAGGGCGAAACTGACTGATGCTTGTAGAATATTTTTCTTTAGGTATAAAGACTTCACCTGCTCGGCTCCATGCTCTTGGTACAACCTTTTTTTCCCATGCCACTTTCATCAATTTCCGCAGGATTCGTAGAACTCCTGAAGCACTCTTGTACACTCTGTACGGAACTCGATTAGGCCCTGGAGATGATGAAGCCCTTGCTTTTTTCACAGCTTGCTCTACCTCTTTCCACTTAGGTGCACAGTCCTCCATTTGGTATTCTGGTGGATTGATAGGTGGGATGTCTGAAGGAAATGACATAGGCTCCTGCCTTTTTGAATCTATATGTGTTTCCTCCAAATATCTCTCCAGCTCAAACTTAAATGCTTTAGTGTGCCCTTCTTCTCACTAGTGAATAACTTCTTTACAAATTTAAATGGGTCTTTATGAAAGATGCAATTGCACAACCAACGAGTGTACATGCAGGGATGTTCTCTGTGCTTGCATTAACACGTTGCGGGAACATGGTGGTGTAATGCAATTTGCTGCAGATAATGCAGAAAGTGACAGTTCTGTACGGGACAACTTTATGAATGTCTGTTTGACACATTTCCATCATGTTGACCAAACTAGCACATTTGAAATGGTCATGCTTAGCAAAATAGTTAGATTATGTGTTTGTGTTGGTGTTTCAGAACATTACTTTATTTGTGAACAACCAAATGTTCATGAATTAAACTTGTAAATAAGCCAGACTACAAAAAAGGTTGAGCCTACTACTGTATATTGCGGATACAAACATTAGCCTATATCTGACAGTAGTCCCAAATGGAACTTTTCTTTTCTCAAATTTAACGTTACGTTTACTTTTCTCTGCCACTTAACTCTTATTGATAGTCACAAGACTTCTATATTTTGCTATATAATGGATCGATACAGTAGTTGAACATTACAATGGAAATTCCTGACCTATATTTCTACAACATGGATGTACTCTAAACAGTTAACAGATAGTATGGTGCTGTAAATCTAATACTGGTTAAAGCAGTTTGAGTGTTTACTGATGCAGGAAAATATGTATTGCCAAACATGTCATACAAATAAAACATCAGCGTTCTCAGTTGTGAATCAGAGTCAGACAGGATGGCTTAGTTGCCTGGGATGTAGTTTGCTGTTTGCTTGAACCTTTTCAAAGTATTTATTTTTTTCATAACATTTGAAAACATACAAAATGATGTACAAAAACCCCCCCACAAAGTTATAGACAAGCAAGATAGAATTTGTTTTACTAAAACCACCTCCTCTAATCGTCTTTGTGTTCATCTGTTTGGAATCGTATTTGCCTCCTCCACTCTTGACCCTGCAATAGGTTTTTCTTAAATAACTCTTAATTTTTAGTAAGGTCCTCTTATATACAATATGACAATTCTGTCCTTATCAAATGAGACAAGGCCACCGCTACCTACAGTTTAAATGTAAAAATCAGCAAAAAGAATATGACGCATTTTGTTCAAATTTTTACAATTTTATTTGATAATGGTACATGCTTCTTTTTGTTACTGCAAAATAAGACTACTTGTTTAAAGAATTTACATCAACAAAGAGGAACTTGGTGCAAAGTCTGTGACTGGGATCTGGTGCTACTGGAGAAACTCCTACAGGTGCAGGTCTGAGAATCTAAATGCCTTAGATATTCATTTATGTTTCTTACTAAGATTTGGGGGTGATCAGAAATTGTTTAACCATAGCAGCCCACAATACGTCAGGCTGGAATTCCTTACAGGCTTTAGTTATCGCAATCAATAAAACAAACAAAAAAAGTAAATGACAAGAACCAACAAACCTGTAAAGAACTGACCACTGTCTAATGCTGTTAATGTGTTTTCAGAAGTGCACGGTGCTGTGGCAAAACAGATTCAAGCCAAGTGGTGGTAATGGTCCTAGCATCCTCCCAGCTGTACTTTGGAGTGTAACCAAAATCCCTTTGTGCTTTTTTATAGGTGAAGCTAAACTGCGTGTTGAGCATGATGAGAAGCTGGCGATTCATTCTGGGAGTGTACTTCACAAAAGGTTTCAGAAAGACCTGCACCATCTCCAGAAAGAGTGTGAGTAACAACAGCAGTGGCAGAGGGAGAGCGAGCCTCTCCTGAATCCCGAACCCCAATGGCTTTAACACCACATGGTTGAAATCTGAGTAGCTTACATGTGGAGTGTCATCTGAGATGAAGTAGAACCTACCACCAATCAAGGCAGCTTTCTTGGGATCCCTCATAGCTTTGGCTGCTAAAATATGGGCCCAGGCTACATTACCTACGTACACTGGGTTCACAACAGACTCCTTTTTGGAGCTACGTAATAATATGTCCCCGTTTCTGATTCCGTCATCCATGTGGCCCAAAAGGAAGTTACAGCCTTCCCCATAGATGTACATGGGCCGCAGGGCACATGTCACCATTTTGTCTTGACTTCTGAGAACCTCCCCATTGACCTGTAGAACCAACTGTTCAGCTTGGAACTTGGTCTTGCTGTAGGGAAATTTTAAGGAGCATGAATAAACTGTGTCTTCATTCCCATTGATCACAGGGTCTCCTCGGGTGTTTGGACCTGCCACCTCAATGCTGCTGGTGTAGATGAAGGTTTTCACATTCTCTTGTATACAGGCTTCCAGCAAGAACTGGGTACCTTGAATGCAGAACAGGAACAAGTCCTATTAGCATTTCCCTTCTTTAACATAAACACTGCATTTATTTTTACAATTAGCTACAAACGGTATGTAGCTGAAATGTTTTCATCACCCCTAGCCCATCACTGCTCCTTGCTTCATAGCACTGTTGAATAATAACTGTGACGTTAACAAGACAAGTTAGACCTGACCAAGGACATTTTAGGTTGTATGTCTGCAGAGCAATCCTTTATAAATATATTTAATATATAGGCAATACTCCATGAATGTTTTAGGAGTATATTAATAAACTCCACAAATAAAAGTTGGCTGAAAAAAACAGTTGAATACTCATGATTGATATAATCCCAGAAATTGGAAGCATTCTTTTTATGCAACATGTACACGTAAATTAAAATGAATCAGCATCATTTCGAGAATTACTTTCTCAGCACAAGGTCCTCCTCTGCTGAGCAACACAGAGTCATTTAGAAACGTGTGATTTGCCAGGTCATTCTGTGTTGGATTGGGATAAACCCCAGTGGAAGAGAAGGAGATAATAGAAATGATTAAACACATGCTCGATCTGAGTTGCATGTCCATAACTTCAAAAACACTCAATCATAGATTCTACAAAAACAAAAGTCAATTTACAAAACACTTAACAAACATGAGTGGATTTATCAGTGTATTATAGGATCTGTATTTTGTACCTTTTACATTCACTTCTTTTAGTTCCCGTTCGTCTATAGCTCCAGTGACATCAATGAGCGAAGCTGTGTGGATCACAAGGCTGACATGCTGGCATGCTTTCTTGAGGAGCTCTGCATCTCTGATATCCCCCTCAAACACAGTCAGCTTGGCTTGGCCACGAAACTCTGGAAAAAACACAAACAAAGTAATAAATAAAGAAATAAAAACAACATACCTATTTGCTTGCTCCAGCATTTGTATGTACTGTGTACAGCACATTTCATGAGTCTGAATCCACATCCACTCATACAAAGGTATTGCTGACACACCTTGTTGAGGATGGTCAACTAGAACAGTATGCTTGGAACATACATACAACAGACTCATTTATTTTTAATTTTTGTAATACTGCAAGTATATAGTTTCCCCAGCTTGAGTGAGGTGCTAGCACAGGCAACAACATGGCTGGACAATCTGTGGTGTGAATGTTTTTAATAAAACAATATCTGTGGATGATTTCAGTCAGAGCTGAATTCCAGGGTGTTGTTGAAGTAGACAGTAGTCTTCAGTGTAACAGAAGTCAGTGAATCGGGGTCAGTTCTGAAAAGAGCTGGACCCTTTGATTTTATGAGATAGGAAGTGTTTCTCTTTAACATTTAAATTCCTTGCCTCACTTGAAATAATAATAAAAAAAGTTTAATTATATTATTTAAACTGTGACAATCTTCTAGAAGGTAGCTTAAAAACAAAACATTAAACAAGCAATACATTCAAGCAATAAGTAAAAAAAAAAAAAAAAACATACTGTATCACGTAAACTATTTTGAAAATCGTAGTATTAGCAGTTGCCTGTGTGTGACGTTTTTATTGCGCACCCTTAAGTTTTGAAAACAGTGTAACTCTGAGGCGGTACGATACAAAATGCCAATTCCAGGTGTTTTGAAAACAGTAACAAAATAACAACACAAAAGGGTTTTCATTACCTTCCAAAGATTCAAGTATATCAGTCCTGACGCGCCTGTCAAGGAGCCTGATCTCTGCAAGCTCATCCTCCTGCAGCAGAAGCTGGATAATTCTTTGTCCCAGGAATCCAAACGCTCCAGTAATGAGACAAACTTCCCCAGCAAGAGACATGACGTGTGGGATACAAATTCCCTCTTCAAATAACAGTTTATTGAAACTAGCTACTGAAAGTGAACTGGAACAAAGTGTGACTGCGCTTAAAAACTGGATAACTTGGACCCGGAATATATACTGTGACGTCTGTCAGCGACATATCCGTGTTTGACCTTGGGCACGTATTACTAGTACGTTAAGTCAAGGCGTCCTAGACAAAAATGTGGATTAATTAACTGAATGGGGAGAAAGAGAGTGATCATGCTTGATACCAGAGTCGTTTGATAAGTATCTTAGTCCTGCTTCTTTGAAAAATAATAGTTTTGACTAATATAACAAACATATTAGCCTTGGATTTTTTTTTTTTTCAGAATGGGCTGTAAGTCACATTATCATGTTATTTTATCATTTGTAATGCTATCCTTCAGAGTAATGCATTCCTTGGAGGTCATGCAGACAAGGATTGTGTGATGCATTATCAACTACCTTATCATGTCGCCAAGCCAATGTCATCCCTACTGATAAAAGACAAGACTTTTTTTTTTTTGCTGACCTTCCAACTGGCCATTTTCCATAGCAACATGGTACTGCACAGTGGAAAGGGAGAGACAGTGAAAATGTAATTGCAGAAGTGAAATTCTGCAGTACTGTTGTGTGCAGGCATGCAGAAGATTTTACAATTAGCCTACTGGAACCCGCACAATGACAGCTCAATCCAACTCTTCTCCCTTACAGAGAATTTAATGTTAAATAACTGTATATATGTTGTACTGTGTTACCTTTGTCATTGATGTTTTTTGTTTTGTTGTTGTTGAAAGTATTCTGTAAATGTATTTGTGTTAGTTACAAAAATGTTGAATTGATCTCATCTTAGGGAAACAAAATGGTCCATACTTATGTATTTTGACACAAAATGAAGGCAGCATTCTGTTTGTATGAAGATTATTAACTCCAAGTTAGATACAGACGTTAAGGCTACAGATACAACATGGATAAGTGGTAACTTTTTTTGAAGCCACTTTGCGAATTGCACAGCCACTTTCATAATCCCACATATGATATGGCCTCATGAAAGCCATGTCTGCATGCTTGCCAAATTCAGACATATTTGGGCAGCAGTGTGGAGTAGTGGTTAGGGCTCTGGACTCTTGACTGGAGGGTTAGGGGTTCAATCCCAGGTGGAGGACACTGCTGCTGTACCCTTGAGCAAGGTACTTTACCTAGATTGCTCCAGTGAAAACCCAACTGTATAAATGGGTAATTGTATGTAAAAATAATGTGATATCTTGTAACAATTGTAAGTCGCCCTGGATAAGGGCATCTGCTCAGAAATAAATAATAACAGTCGGCAATAGAGAGTCTACTACTGGCATGTACTTTGTACAAAGTTAATATGGATGAAGCTGAAGTTTCAGTCTTCGTTCAACAAATAAAGTGCAAATTGATTGGGGGGGACAAGAGGATACTAACTCGGCAATGGTAAGTTATTTACTAGCTTTCTTTTTATTTAATAATTGCTTAAAATGTAATATTACTGTGTTCTCGCTGGTTTGGTGACATGCCTGTTGCTTTTTAAAGTGCAATCACTGCAGATATATGTAAATGTATTTTTTTTGTCTACTTCAAACATTTTATCATTTCTTGTGATGTCAGACCTTTGGTCATTGCCCGTCCACCCTAAGTTGGGGCCCACCCAAATTTCCAAGTCTAGCTATGCCACTGATCTACAGATGTACCTGTTAACAAGTATGCCACTTGTTTATATACTTGCTCTGCCTGGGCTCAATTGTATATAGTTATAAAATATTTAAAGAGACATTGTGCTTTGTAAATAAACATGCAGAAAAGTGCTTAACCTGCCTACTATTTTACAGCCATTAAAGGCTGGACCACAACACTGCCTGCTCAGTCACATTTTTAAATGTCAGTTTTTCGTTAAGTATATGAAAAACTATAAAGCGGTATCTAATTCACAGACAAGCAAGGTTTTTTAGAAACAAAATCAAATATCTTGAAATACGGTTATCCTAGTCATGCAACGTATATTTCATCATTTTTGTGCGTCAGCTTCAGCTAAATGTTGGTTCAAAGTGTATGTAATTGATGTTAGACGGGATTCATTGATACTCTTCATTAAGATTGGCTGTATTTAATAAAATTATATTATATATATATATATATATATATATATATATATATATATATATATATATATATATATGCTTTTGGTTTATGTAGAAATACAAAGAAAGATGACATTTTGTTTTAACACTATGAATAATTTCTTAATATATGTAATACAAAAACCTTTATTTTAAAGAAGAATGAGCAGTGTTACCACAACAAATCCCACAATGTTACAGTAAAGTTACAATTAAGTCAGCTGATATTAAATTAAGCCTGGATATCCACACAGCTAACAAAGTCAATCACAAAAATGTCTTTGTTCCCCCAGTACCCAAAGAGTGACTGTTTTGAAAGCTGTCCAAACCGAATCTTCTCCAACCCTCCACCCCCCAACTCCACCCCAGAGTCTATACTGTCTCAGCTCTTGGTGGACAGGGGGCACTCTTGTGTTTGTGAATCCACGGTGTCCTCTGGTGGATGTACAATTAAGGAGCAAGCCCGAATACCCCCAAGAGGTTCCAGGACATCAAACACTTTTTCCCACTCATCCTTCTCGGGGTCATAGCACTGGACTATCTCCACCATACATCGGCTGTTCCACGAGTAACCCCCAATCACATAGATCTTGCTCTTGAACACTGCCACCCCCACATCGCTCTGCCCGCTCAGCATGGGTGCAATGGCTGTCCACTGGTCTGTTCCTGGACAGTAATATTCACAGCTGAGCACATCATCGTAGTCGTTGGTGCCCCGGAAGTGGTTTCCTCCAATGACATAAAGGCGGTCCTCAATGGTGCACATGCAGTGAAGTCCTCGAAGGGTGGACATGTCTGCTTTGCGGCTCCAAGTGTTGGTGTCAGGATCATAACAGGTCAGTTCTTTCTGGAACGTGTCATGTGTTATGCCTCCTAAATTAGAAAAAGATAGTTTCTTAGGACTGATCTAGTACTAACTAGTTATCTGACAAGTTAATACTGTTTTAAGATCGTCAGCTAAATGGGCATAATTGGCATTTATATTCAATACACTATGGAATTATAAAAGTATGTAATTATACCCAAATACCCAACCAGGAACTAGTAGGTAAACAAACGCACATGTACACAATCCATTCCGCTAGAAACACAAAAATACTAAATATAGTTAGCATGGTGAGACTTTATATATTTTAAATTAGGATATTTATTTTCATTTTATTTTGATAATTTTAGAGCAGACCGTATCTATTTTACAGGTACAGGGGAGGAAGATTAGGCTGATAGCTGTGTAAGTCCGTAACTGCATTTAGTACTGGTAGTAGTTATTTTGCCTTCTGGCCATGCACTGACAGAGTCATGCATTTGTGTTAAAAAAAAAAAAAAAAAAAAACTTTGGGATAAATGTATCAGGGTCATTACTGCCACGTGGACTTGAGCCAATAGTTTTGTAACACAAAAGCATTTGAAGATTTTGCAGATGAAAACCTTAAAGATATACAAGCCACTGTAAAGACTGTAGTGGGCTGAGATAAAAAATAAAAAGTATTTATTTTCCTGATTAGACTACCCAAGAACCACACTCTTCTATGGCAAATTACATACCAAAACGATGTGCATCATTCATTTAATTAAGCAGGGTATCTGGGATCGGGTATGAATACTTCAGGAATAAACTACACTAAACTAAACGTTTCAGCCTGGTTTACTGATCTCGATCACAAAATTCAAAACAACTACCAAATACAAATACAGTAACCATAAATAATTTGTATATAGAGCTTTGTACTGCACTCCATGAAAAATAAGTGGCTATTCTTTGAACTTCACATATATTGTGAAGTTCATCTTGTCATTGAATAAAGATCAAACAGAGTATTATTATTATTTATTTATTAGTAGATGCCCTTATCCAGAGTGACTTACAATTGTTACAAGATATCACATTATTTTTACATACAATTACCCATTTATACAGTTGGGTTTTTACTGGAGCAATCCAGGTAAAGTACCTGGCTCAAGGGTACAGCAGCAGTGTCCCCCAGCTGGGATTGAACCCACAACCCTCTGTTCAAGAGTCCAGAGCCCTAACCACTACTCCACACTGCTGCCCTTGAGTATCTGCAATATCTCCAAAATATAGTGATAGTGGTCACTCTGAAAGCAGTTTGTGGCTGAATGACTCAATTTTAATACACTGATGATAAAAATCTCCTTCAGTTTCAGGAAAGGAAGTGGTAAGAGCATTACAAAAACAGCAGAGGCACCTATTGTATTGACCAGCTGAGCTCTGTATACTTGCATACCCACATTGTCAAGGTATATTAAAACATTTCATAAGCAGTGCTTGAACTTGAATTGTGATGTAAAAAATGTGTGTCTCAATGGGCAGAAGGATATTGCTTTGACCAGTGCTCTGGCATGTTTTTAAAGCTAAATAATATTTCAATCATTAATAGCAAATTTGCTGATAGTAAAAATAAGTAAAAGATTTGGGGTAAAAAGTAACCAGTGGAATCGATACATTATCTGAACATAATGCTGTCTTTAAATGGTTGCAAATAAATATGTTATTGTAAACAGATATATACATTATACATTCTTACTGTCCTGGTCACACATTCAACTCAAGGTTACCTACCTGAGATGTACATTAACTCTCCGTGAACTGTTCCAGCATGTCCATAATGGGGTTCGCTTATTGGAGCCACACATGTCCACTCATTATTGCGAAGGTTGTAGCATTCTACGCTAGCTGTGGAGCACAAGAGGAAAGTGTATCATAATGCTGTTAACAGCCAATACGATTCTATGTATTCAATAGGAAGCATTTTATGGTTGTAATTGATATAGAAAGATTGTATAGTACCAGAATTATTGGCAGTAAAATTAGGTGTAGCTTACCTATCTCGCCTGTTGTGTTCCTTCCACCCACTGCATACAGTTTTCCTTTCAAGGCACTCAAGTGGAAAAAGGTCCTCTTCTCATTAAGGGAGGCCACCTGCAACCACCTGTTAAAGCGAGGGTCATATCTATAGACACTGTCCACTGCTGTCTTCCCCTTGGTGTCATAGTTGCTCTGCCCACCCACAATGTAGAGGAAGTTGCCAATCACAGCGATGCCATGCTGGTACCTTGGCACATCCATTGGCTTCAGGGCCTTCCAATTCTTGGTTTCTTCATCAAACAACCGTAGCTCTTTGCTGACCACTAGCTGTTGGCGTAGTACTCCCCCTAAGGTGACCAGGTGGTTGGCATCAGAGCGAATGCGCGTTCTCTCTGTCTGCATGATGGGCTGCATGTAGGGCATCATCTGGTAGTTGCTTGCCTCCAGGAGCAGGTTGACACAGGCTGCGTCCGCCCGCAGGAAGTCTGCTTCATCGGATATTTGCAGCAGCTCACTGGGCGTCATGAGCGGGAAACGGATGTTCTTCATGAGCTTGTAGGTGTGTGCTTTGCGGGATTCGTCATGCTTTAGCCAATCACAGGTGTGTTTGAAGAGCTCCATCTCAGTGCAATTCTTCAGGTTGTCACTGGCCAGAGCATGGGCCATGCTATCCTCGGACAACTGCAGGTATTGCCCTTCCTTCAACAGAACTGAGAAGTTCCTGAGGACAAACTCATTGATGAAGCTGCTCACTTCTGTAAGGTGGTAGATGCTAGCGATTCGGCCCACTTCCACACAGTTGTCTGTCGTAACCTGAAGAGACACACAATTAAAACATGTAAGTGCAGTTTTTCACTAAAAGGAAACTTAAATATAATAAATATGATGCATGGACAAATACTGGTAAATACAAATAACATTACTGTAATTTTAGCAGCTTTAATTATTGGTGCATTGGTGCCTAACTAAAATACAGGATGAAAAGCATTTATTCACACAGTTATGGTATCAGACACTGTGGTACAACAAGAAATACAGTAATTACAAATCAAGTGATCACAAGACACTTTCATGAATCATCCTTTCCTGTGGTATATTTACCTCACTTGTAAGCAGTTCTTTACAGAAGTCTAGCACAGGCATGATCTGCAGAAAGCTTGCTGCTTCTAATGTGTCCTGGAGGTTGTCCATATTGAGGGCGACTTTTGCTGTGTAAATAAAGTCTATTATGTTCTTCAGCCCGACACGACTCAGCCCTTGAAGCTTGATTGTTTTTAGCTCCTGTTCCTTCATGCCACCTTTGAGTCCAAAACAGTCAGGGGAAACATATTCAATACAAAGCATATACCATATTATGCTATAGCGCAATTAAGAGGATGTGACAGAAATAAACAATAAACAGAATATGTATATTGAAATGTTTTTCTGCAACTACATATTTTTTTTTTATCCACCTGTAATCTTTAAACACTCAATAGTACTAAAGTGAAACTTGGTAATACAGTTATACAGGTGTTTGTTGGGTAAAATCACATGCTGAAATATAGGTGACCTTTTATGAAGCATATTTTCCACTGAAAAGGACAAGGATACCACATCCCTTCTGCGGATGTGCTACAATATGTATCGTTTGATATCCTGTCATTTGTTTACTCAGAGGGAGTCTTCAATTCTGCTTTAAAGCTCATTATTTAAAACAAATTTAGAGCACGCTGACTTATTCTGTTCATATATTTATATAACTTTGCTGGACACACTGTATTATTCTTGGTTTTTCTAGTAGAAGCATTCAGAAAGGAGAAGATGTATGTGCAAGCATGTTTTCATAAAGACAGACCAGAGCTCATAAGCACAACATTGAAAAGAAGAGGACCTGTGAACATTGCCTTGAAGTAGTCACTGGAAGAAGCCATGAGCACTCTGTGGACAGGGAATGACTCAGATCCTTCTCCTGACACCAGGACCACGTCACAAAGGGTTTCATCAGAACGAAACTGGTCAAAACTCTGATAGAAGAAGAGTGTTAGAACATCACTATCAGATTGTTCCAATCTAATCTGTGTTATGTTGAGCTTTACTTACAGTGTATTTGTTTCCATATTCTTGATTTGCGTCATATTTCAAGTTGTTTGTTGTTTATTGTCAAATGTATTGTGGAATAGGACACTAGACACTGTTAACCTTGATTAAACAAACATGGGACTCAGCAATTAAATATTTAACATCTCATGACCTTCCCTGGGATTGATAAGAAATATTGTACACATCCCTATTCATGAAGAAAGATAAAGATTATCAAAATGTGTTGAAGATGAATATGGATTGGTGGGTGGGTTACTTGAACCTTGAAATCAGTCATTGGTGTATTAGCACGGCAAGGTAAGTGTTCAGCTCACTGAATCCGCAGTTTCCAATTTGTACAGTATGTGTGTAGTGTTGGAATACAAATAAATACATTTTGCGATACCTGTAAAGCAGCTGAGCCATGAGCATCACTGCTGAAGATTCTGGTGCCCCTGTTACTCTTCCTGGTCTGGGGCTTGCTGACTGCTGACGTCCTCCTGCGGCTGACCCAGGAGAGTTTACAGACAAGTTTGTCTTCTTCCCTGTGGACGGGGAAACATTTGGATGTCAAACCTGTGTATGAATCATATATCATACTGTACTATGTGATCCACAGCAAATTAGAACACTGTACTATGTGATCTACAGTAAGTTATAGCACTGTAATATCTGATCTGAAACAAAAAACATATTGGAAATATGAAAAAACGCCAAGTTATCAAAAGTGCCCAGCCATTTAACGTAGGGATATCAAAAACACAAGGAAAGTTTCAAGAAGCCATTGGGGCAACCTTGCCCAGCACAAAGCAAATAGGCACAACTGTAAAACCAATGGGGGCCAAGGTTGCCCCAATTGTTTCTTCTAAGCTGTATCAAAAACACAAGCTAAGTTAGAAGAAACAATTGGGGCAACCTTGGCCAGCACAAAGCAAATAACTGTCAAGCGTTGGGGGCCAAGGTTGCCTCAATTGTTTCTTCTAACTTAGCTTGTGTTTTTCATGCATTTAATCGGTTTCTATTGTGCATGAAAAACACAAGCCAAGTAGAAACAATTGGGGCAACTATGTGATCTATAGTAAGTTATAGCACTGGACCTGAACCTTTCAAAAAGCAGCAACAAAAGCGGATGAGCATGTGACAGAGAGCAACTGACCCTTTAGTGGAGACTTTTGTTGTTCAATGTTTGGTGAAATACGCACAATGTGATGCAGACAGAAAAAAAAGCCATTTATGTTGTTGTTTCACCCCTATACATCCATTATATGTATACATGTCCTATATACATGAAATATGAAAACAATATTAGCAACACAAACTGTAATACTGTAACACTTACGTCATATTGTCTTTTCCCTCTGGTAACCCCTTCAGTAAAGGATCCTAGTAAGAAGGGAAATGTAACTGAAACTGAAATTAAATTGGAAGCAGATGTGCACTGCACAGTATGTGAAAGTGCAAGATAACAATATTTCAGTATGTACTATTTCAATACAGATTAGAAGATACATTAGGGGATCTTATTAAGAACAGCTTAAAATAGCACATAGAGCAGTGTCAGAAAAGTACTGGCAATTAGGACTGTCCAAGAATAGAAAGGATTGGGGTTAGGAAATAAAACCTGATGACTTAATCATAAGTATGGATAGCAAAGAGTTCACAACCCAAAATGTTTTAGAAAATACTGCAAAGAATCCGCCATTTTCTAATAAATGGCCACACACAATATTTCTGCTTGATCTGGCTTGACTTGTTCTTGATGTAATGTTCTTAATACAGTATGATAAGTGATAAAGAAAGTGTTCCTGGTAAAATGTTCCATGCTGAAATTTGATTTGAATAATTTATCTTTATCTGTTAAAAAGTCGTTTTTGTTACTTTAGTATTTGAAAAAAAATTGTTATAATTAAAACATTAAATCATTAAAATATAATTCACAGATCTTTGAATTTGAGACAGCGGTTTGAGCATGTATGCACAGTAAATATGCTACCTAGAATCATTCTGTGTATGTATATTTATACACATTTTTTTTCTGTACATATTCTTCAACAGTTCAAAGAACATTTTTGTTAAAGACAACTGCAACTAAGAGGTCTTACTTTTAGAAGTGACAGTTGTTTCCTGTTGGGTAAGCAGCAATAACCAAACAGGAGCCATTTTTATTGACTTTCAAAAGGCAACATCGCTGGCTGTGTTTAGGTTGTCAAACAAAGTCGCTGTAGCTTCGCAACATCAAAAGTCAGTGATAAAAACAAACCTATATAACTGTGGTAAGTATAACTGAAATTATATTGTATGTAATTAATATACAGTGGTAACATAAATAGTTTGGTATTTCATTATTTGATAGTTAAAATAAAAACTAAATCAAACGCAGATTTCTACCTTAATACATGTCATGCAAATGTTTTTAAATAACAAAAAACAAAATCTTTGTTAAAATCTTTGAACTTACCTGTCTTTATATTTCAAGGGAAAAAAAAAAAAAAACTTCATTTGATGACAGCTTTTTGCACATGAACATGAACACGAGCTTCCCTGCACATTGTTCTATACCTTGTGTAAGATGTTGCAGACTCTGTTAAGCAGAACTGTTTCAGTATACAAGTAGCTAAACCACAACCATTTAGACTTCCTGTCCTTTCTGCACAGCCTGAGCTAAAAGAAGAAGTGTAATGCAGAAAAACAGAACTGCAAAAAAAAAAAAAAAGAATAAAAATAAACCTGAGCATGCTTGACTATGAAACAATATCTTGTTGGATTACAGTTTATTCATGATATAAATCTACTGGATTTGACTGCACTGACCTTCAGTAACAGTATTTATTTTTACTTCTATTTTAAATGTATTTATGTACTTTATTTTTAAAAGCAGTATAAATGTTTTAAATAAAATGTGCGACTGAACAGCCTGTATTTTGTAGCTCTTTCAAGGTGAATGCCTTTCTCTGCTGTAGGTTTTTAAAATGTGTAATTAAAGTTATTGTAATTAGAGCACATTGGTTAATTTTAGAACATGACTATAACCCAGACTGTTAACAATGAAGGTGTTTTAATGTTAATCTTTTTGTCCTTTGTTATGCGCATAAAAAAGGAACTATTTGCAAAATTTGAGTCAAGCCAAAAGGATAGTTATTTACATAATATAGCAAGTGGGTGTAGTACTGTTGCTTTCATGCATGGCACTGTAACTGGGTTATGCCAAGAATGCATTAGCACTTTTTGACATTGTTTAACATACATAACTTTATGTATTAGTACGAACATTAGGTAAGTTCACAGTCAAATCAGATAAAAACTTGGATAATAATGAAATCGGTGGAAAGTCCTCTTGAACAAGTGAAACGGGACAGAAAGCCCCGGATAACAGGTGACTACTGCAGAATAGACCAGAATAATTATTAAACTAACCTTTTTACTATGTTGTGGTCCCCACAAAATGACTGACAGTGAATTGAGTGAGAAACAACTTTACCACAAAGCACGTGTATCAAACTGTTGTACAGCATGTGAACTGTACTGCATACTCGTAATACTACTACAGCTACTACTAAAACAACAATAATATTATAAGCATATTAGTATTCTGCTGCAGTCACCTGCTGGTCAACAAAGGACTTACTTCTGATTTCTCTAGTCTGAAGGGTCTCAAGTCCAATTTCAATTAGGTCGGATGGGATGATTGGACCAATTCCCTTATGGGAACAAATTACCAAATGTCATTTTCTCAAGCCTCATTGGAGTCATGAAAGTTTATGCACGCCACAATATTTGGCAACCAAAAATGAAATATTTGCAGTGTCTAGACTAGCCATCTTTGAAACACTGTTCAATCATTGTGAAAGTGAACAGACATACTTATGTAGAATCATACACAATTCATTGTTTTCAGTTGTTTATTTGAGACATTCATCTCATGTTCTCTACTGACTTTAGTTCTAAATCTACAGCCATTAAATCCAAAATAACCATTACATATTTCTACCAATTGTATTGATGTCCGAATTGTAGAGTTGGATTGAGAGCAGCTGAACTCTCATGTAGTCCTCTGACCAGATTCAAGCCAGGTCTTACAGTTCGGTTGTGTATAACAGTCAAGCAGAAGATATTTGGTTGTGCTAAAAATAAACTTCGTTAAAAAAAATAGACAAACAAGACTGCTTGCCAAAACATTAATCTAATTTCTTAACTATGTGTCTTTTTAGTACTAAACTGTCCTTCCCAGGTCTGTTCTCGTGCATCATACTGTTTTGTATCTTTTTAAGACTGTATGACTGTTAGCATATGGAGTAAATACAATGCACAAAGAAATATGTTGCAACAGTTTATTTTAGATCACTTTTTTAAAATTGTGCAATTCATCTCATTACATCTTCAGCGATACCCGTAGAACTGTAGACTGCAATTATACTCAATCTTTATACTGCTATTGATAATTTCTAACAATATAATATACTGCATGGTTAGCTTTATGACAAATTAAAACCAGGTCCTCACATGTTGCTTGTACACCTTCAACCCACCCTACACATTACCATATGAAACATTCTGGCTATATCCCACCTCTTGTATTTGGAATCATGGAAAACATCGTTCTTATAAAAGTATTCCATGGTAATTTCACAACTGACCTTGCATTTCACCTGCGTCCACGCTTTACCATACTCATCTGGGATGTGCATTGCTTTCACCATGCTTTACTACATTTTCTTATGATTTTACCAAGTTGTCGCACTTTAAAACAGCATAAGGGTCCATACTGTATATCCAAAATTGATAGACAGTCTGCTTTGCATCACCAGGTGCCCCAATTCCATTTTAACATCTTACAGATGTATTGAAACTATTTTACATATTGTTTTTCTTGTATTAATTATTATTATTATTATTATTATTATTATTATTATTATTATTATTATTATTATTATTATTATTATTATTATTATGTTCTTCCCCTTTACTCCCCATGCATTCTCAGATTAAGAAGCAGGACATAGACTAAAGCTTGGAGAACTGAATCAGGTTTCTGTTGATCTCAGAAACATTTCTGCAACCTGGAAGACAAAACAAGAATAATTTAAGAGTTACACTAAGTTTTGTTCAGTATATTATAGTTAAAGGAGCAAGATTATAGCTGATCCCCTTTCTTCTGTTAAATATATTCTGGTTTGTTGCTTGAATTTTGAATATGCACCTATTTAAGAGACAAGCCTGTAGAAGTGGGAGTTACTGAAGCTTCCCTATAATTAGTCACTTCTTGTTCTGAGGCTCAGTCTCACTCAAATGACCTAGTTGCATAGGCCATGCGACTTATAGTGCCACACAAGATACCAGGAAGGAACAGTTCTACAGCATTGTACTTGAAACACATTTACAGTATATGCCAATTTAAAGTCTAAAAACAAGCAAAGATCCAAAATATGTTCAACACATGACGAAAGGGTACAAGTGATAATGCTGTATAATTGAATAATTGTAGAATAATTGAAAATCATAGCAGAAAAACGTACCGGCCAGTGCCATGGACAGGCGAAATTCATCATTGAGAATCTGCAAAATCTCCCGGACTCCTTCTTCCCCCTGCATACACACACATACATTAATACAACTTCACAAAGGAGTAGAAGTGAAGTGGTATAAAAAATGACCGTTAAGAATCTGTATCTGTCATTTCCATCCCTTCTGAAACTGTTATATAGAGATGTTTCCATAGCCAAACTCACAGTTGCCAAAGCAGAGTGGGCAGAAATTACAGTCGTCTTTTCTAAAACCACACCTCAGAAATTCAGCTTTTTGTACTGGTAATCAAATCAAAAACAACAACAGATTATGATATAGAATACACTTATAATAGGACATTAATTACTGTATTCTCAAAAATAGCCTGCGTCTTAAATTCGAGTACAGTATAGTGATGCGTGTATTAAAAATCGCCAACAAAAGACATGACTACCCGAGTACACAAACAGCAACGTAACTGACTGCTGAGAAAAGACAAACAAAGACATCACTGCCCGAATACACAAGCAGCAACGTGATTTACTGCCGAGAAAAGACGAACCAAAATGTTACTGCCCGACCTCGAATCATCCTTGACATACAGGCAGCCATTTTTCGAAGAAGCGTCATTAGCTTCCTGAGGAATTTGAAAAGAAGCTTTTACAATTTCAGCATTTCTAACAAACAGTACCAGCTAGGACAGATCAGAAATGCTGATCAGACGTCCGTATTTTTCAACATGCCAAATAATACCACAGTTGTGAGTAATCACGACTGGAAATGAGAAGCAGCACATAACTGTAATGCGCTGTGTGATAGCAGACAGCCGCAAACTGCCTCCATATGTGTAACTGAGGTTGTATCTTTGTAATTGCATATTTATTTGATGTTTTATTTTTTCTTCAAATTAAGGGTGGGACATTTGGTCAGTGTCTTAAATTCAAGGGTGTATTAAAGTAGAAGGATTACAGTATGTAAAAAACAAATAACTCAAAATGTATATATTGCTGTGAAATATATAATCATTTTCGTTGGGCCTTACCTTGTAAGCAAGGCCCCAAACCACAGGCCTCCCAATAAAGACGCACTTTGCTCCAACTGCAATTGCCTTCAACACATCACTTCCTGTGCGGACTCCTCCATCTAAATACACTTCAATTCTACCCTGGACCATATCCACAATCTCTGCAAGGGCATCTATCTGTACAGAACAAAACACATGAACTTAGTAAGTAGAGAACCTTTTACACTATCAGGAAAATATATTTCTTATGAAGCCAATATAAAGATGCATTTACTCAACAGTAGCATTGAGATGGTTATAACACAATACATTAATGCAAATGTCTCTTTTTTGGGTGTGGTTAGTGGTGGACAGAAAGCAGGTAGTTCAATATGTATTTGTAATCCCAGTTTAAGACACAAATAAAGGTAAATAATATTTAAACATTCAATGTTGTATTACAATAGTGCTGATTTGAGGGTAATGTGAGTTTGTTGGTAATAATACAACTCCATAGAGGAAACAAAATCTTCTGTGAGGTTTTTCAAACTTATATTAAACAGTACTGTATTATTGGAAGCAAGTTTTATTTATTTGTAAATTCTTCATGCAGCAGAAAGCTTTTTTTTCAATATTAAATGCATGCAGGTGTGAGGTGCAACACTGACTTCTTTTACATTCTGAAGATGTTTAAATGTGTGCGGTAACAGCTTTGATACAAAGAAGCACAAGAAGTTCCTTAATACTCCAGTTTTATTTTCACTGTGCTACATTACAATGAACGGAAACTGTAATTTTCTCTTTTTCTTTTCATTATACGGAATCTGAGCAATGTTTTCAAGAGGGAACCAGGACACTCAACCTACTGTAGCAGGCCCTCCGTCCAGCTGTCTGCCCCCATGGTTGGACACAATGATGCCCTGGACCCCGTGCTCCACAGCCAGCTCGGCGTCCTCCTTCGTCAGAATCCCCTTGATAACGATGGGCAGGCGTGTCAAGGACTGCAGCCAGTAGATGTCCTTCCAGCTGATGGATGGGTCCAGAGTGTTGGCTGGAATGCCATATTCTTCAGGACTGTTGTTTTCCTGCAGTCGAAAACAAAATCACCAAAGGAGCTTAGCGCTACTACAAGGACTACTGAGATGTCAGCATCACCAGATGTGTTTTTTTCTCTACATGTAATTTGCATGGCTTAGAAATACTTCTTTAGTAATAAACATCTGTCTTATTTTGGAAGACAAAACTAAAAGAGATTTATGTCACCTACATTTTCCAAGTATTGAACTTCTTAGCTGATTATGTTCTTATGTGTTCTGTGTGCTTCTCCATTGTTGCTTCTGCTTAGATCATTATTTGTCATGCTAACTATCCTGAATGCTGTTTTTTTTGAGGGTCACTAAAACCCCTAGGCGAATCACTGTGTATTGAAGTCCATCTCACATCAGGAAATCTGACATTTTTGCTGAAACACAAATTATGACCTAAGCAGAAACAACAGAGAATTATATGGAACATACTGTACATAATAGAATATTAAAGAGTAAGCAGATTATGTCATGGCTACAATACTTCTGATGGTAATATTAATATTAAATCTTTCTGGCTTTGAGCTTGTCTGGAGAACCCTAACAGACCTTATCATTCCACTCAAATCATGTGATAACTAAGTAATCTGACAATAATGTGGCCTGACCACGTGAGAAGTGGGGATATCGCAGAATGAGGCATACACCCTGGAGTGCCATATTACGAGTATACAACAGCTACGAGGTCATTTCAAATGCAAATTGGGGAGAAAATCAGAGGCACAAAACCAAAAAAACAAACAAAAGAAAACCACAGTGATGTCTAGGGATATCGCCATGGCTGTGATGTCTCATACCCCTAATGAATAGGAGGATGATCATTGCTATATGACTTGTCAGATTTGAATGGCCAATTTATTTATTTATTTATTTATTTATTTATTTATTTATTTCATATTTGGTCTGCTCCCCAATTTATACAGCAAAGGTTCACAAATCCAGTCCTTGAGATCCAGAGTCGTCCAACTTTATATGTACAGTATCATCATTAAATAAGTAACTGCTTAAGACCTGAAAGGGGGTTCAATAAAGTTATTTAGGGTACAGGTGGAACAAAGACCAGGAGTGCCTAGAATTGTGTACCCCGACCGACAGCATACCAACAGCTTTTCATGTTTCCATGGGAACTTACTGTACATTACACCGGCACTCTACATCAGAGCCAGCCTCCTGAGTGACAACAAACACAGTTTGGGGACTGAGTGTGTGTGTGACTGTCCCTTTTACTGTCCCTTTTCAGACCTTGAGAAACTTCTAAATTACACATTAGAGGCTCTCTTGTAACTGTCATTCTAGGATAAGGATAAGCATAACATTGGACCTACACCAAATTCACTCCCAACATAGCGAGGCTGGCTTCTTGTAAACAAGGGAACTCAATGTACTAGTTTTCTGTGTAAATTAGGGCTTATTTGGGGCTGGTCTCTAAAGGAAACCTATTTTTTTTTTCAGCACAATCTGAACTTTTCAATGATATAATTTTGGGCATATCTACTCAACTGATTGATATATTGCAGATTAAATGGGGAAAATAATGAAAAATTACAATTTCTGTGCCACTTTTAAGCCCTAAAAAATAATTTCCTAACATAGTAATTAGACAAATTGCATGTGTCTTGCATTGTTAATATGTTAACTCTATGGAGAAAGAAAATAGAGAAAATAGAGTTAGCATGTTTCTGTCATGGCTGCATCAACATTTTATTAATAATAATAATAATAATAATAATAATAATAATAATAATAATAATAATAATAAACATTTAAAACAGAACATCGTCGGGTCAATATGTAAACTATACATATTTTTAAATGTAGACAAAAACTTTTAAAAAGTATAATTTCGAAAGACTAAATCCCCTTACACATGTCCTAAAATTGTGTAAGCGATTATTCACTTGCAGCCTTTTGTACCTCGAAAACACCATCACTGTACGCCCCCTAGCACTGAAGGGGTTAAAGGTCAATGTGGTAACACTTATATTAAATTCAGTATTTTCCTCACTTCCCATGTGTGCGTGTATACAACTGTGAATAAGTAACTCATTAAGTAACTCATTTACAAAAAAAAAGTTAGTTATACCTCGAAAACACCATCAAAATTCTTTACTTTAAGATGTGGCGGTAGCCGAAATTGGTTCCGTATGTCGTTCCTCCTTTTCCCAGTGTAGGGAACATCTACTGTAAGTACCAAAGCCTTGTAGCCCAGTGCTTCCACCCGGTGGACAATCTGCTCCGAGACCTTGCGGTTCCGGTAGACGTACAGCTGAAACCAGCGGTAGCCGTTGGGAGCAGCTGCCACAATCTCCTCCACTGAGCAGGTAGAGTAGGTGCTGGTGATGTAACAAGTGTTCAGCGCCTCAGTAGCTGAAAAAAAAGACACTTATTTATTTACAGCTATTTGTTTATACCCATCTAAGGCAGGACTGAGGCCCTGCCGCCCATTGCAGAGATTTGTAAATAAAGACTCTATTTTGTATTAGGGCAGGGATTTGGGCTAAGTTCTGGTGTTATGTTTAGTTCCCATCCTACAGGCAGGCTAAGCCAGCTATGTGAGAATGTGGCTGCTGTTTACCTCTGACCTGATTGGAGGGGGAACTGAAAATCCATGTGAGACGGTTGCTAATTTACAGTAAGGGTCAATGCACTGAGACAGACTTCAGCTATCAGGGTGAATGTTGCAAATTCCCAACCCTGCTTAAAAGACCAGCACATTTTTTTTTAAATTTATATTTTTATATTTTCAAAATAAAAGCGTGCAACCTTGTGCTTAACTAATATTTTGAGACTGACTCTTGTGTCTGCTATTCTGCCTGCAGCCTGCCTCTGTAACATCATCTTATTTACAAACATTCACAAATGTCATTTCCCCTAATATGAAAGACTCAACTTAAAACCAGACCCCAGCATTTCCAAATTCTGAATGGAAAGACAAGCCTGAGCAAGTGACAGTTTCTACAAGCCCCTTAAGAGTTAAAGTGAGTATATTTGTTCAGTAAAGTTTAGTTTCAGTTTGTAGGGGTAGCAAGAAGCAGCACTGCCATCTACTGGAGATTTCCTGATAGTTTTACTGTGAATTCAAAGAATAGGAGCAAATAAGAGCTTCACTCTAAATTTTAGTGTCTAAAACATTTTTTTCTAGTTGCATGGGTTTTGCGTTTGCTCGACATGCCCATACTAGGAAACACACAAGGGACACTTGAAGATGTAAGGACCACACAAGAAATCTGCAATAGTGTTCTCACAACACATTGAACCCTTCAAAGGCTAGCCTTTTTGGCCTGTCATCTTCAACACCTTTTGCAGTACTAATTTCTCCTTCATGCCATGCCAAGCAATGAAAGGCAGTAGGCGCAATGCCTACAGGGAAACTGATCTCCGTGCCGAGGACTGTAGTCCGGGTGTCGCTGACGGACACATCCCGCAGCATCCGGGGGCGCAGACGAATTCTAAAAAAAAACAAAAAAAACAACATTAACAATAATGTGAGATCCACGATAATATGAGGTTTCCAGAGAAACACCTGTGCCTTTATTCTAACTTATACTGTATATGACTTTGTACAGTGTGCTGCTTTGTATGGTTTCGTCTCTTTTGTAGTATGTTATTGTAATATATTGAATATTGGAGTAACTGGACTGAGCAAGCAGATGCTCAAACCCATGTGACTGTCATTGTTGTTGGCCTAATTTACCATTCCAACTGAAACAATGGAAGAAATAGCTATTGGAGTTTGTGTAGCCTCTATGAGGCCAGCAATCAATGCATCAGTTGTTAAATAGTTTCACATAGAATGGTAAATAAGCACAAGCAACGCCACAGCCCTCCTAACCTGTAGTTTACATTTGAAAGTGTAAAAACTATATAAATGAACAGTGCAATTGTAGAAGTCATACAATTCTACTGACTCTTTAGTATTCCTCTTATTTATTCATAGCTTTCAATTGTAATTCTTTCTCTTATTCGGGTTTACTGTGGTACTGAATATACCACACTTGATCAATAGAAAAGAGTGGTAAAAAACAGGGACCAATGGTAAATAACAAATAAGTATGCTATAGTGTTGTTAAATCATGGTTTGCTGTGGTAAAACAATATACTGTAAATGCATAGCATCAGCACAGGAAACTGCAAACTAATATGTGCATTTCTTACTTGTCTTACTACATACCGTTTATATGCCAACAGGTTGTCATCTCTAGTACAGCACTCATCAGCACCAGCTGCGTAATAGTCCCAGGTAGCCTTTGGGAGATGTTCTTTTGCATACTCCTCAAAATCTGTCAGGCATACCATAGCCATCTCAGTGCAACGCCCGTGTCTACAAAACACACACACAAATATATATATATATATATATATATATATATATATATATAATTTATTATTCTTATTTATTTCTTAGCAGACGCCCTTATCCAGAGCGACTTACAATTGTTACAAGATATCACATTATTTTTACATACACTATTATGATTTATTTATTTTTACATAAAATTTACCCCCTTTCAGTTTTGTATTTTTAATATATATATTTTTTCTCAATAAAAACTTTTTTCCCCTTAACAGTATGGAGTACAGTGTTTAGATAAAAGGCACTGACACAACAAAATGTGAAAAAAGTTCAAGGGGGTGTAGACATTCTATAGGCACTGTATATATACAGTGCCAAATACACTTTTAATTAACTAACGATCAATTAAGCCCAGCCACAGGTGTATATAAGGAGCAGTCTCTGCATTGAGTGAGCAGAGAAGGGCAGGGCAGGGCAGAGCAGAGCAGAGCAGACCAGAGCAGACCAGAGCAGAGAAGGGCAGGGCAGAGCAGAGCAAAGCAGAGCAGAGCAGAGCAGAGCAGGGCAGAGCAGAGCAGAGCAGGGCAGGGCAGGGCAGGGCAGGGCAGAGCAGAGCAGAGCAGGGCAGAGCAGGGCAGAGCAGAGCAGAGCAGGGCAGGGCAGGGCAGGGCAGGGCAGGGCAGAGCAGAGCAGAGCAGAGCAGAGCAGGGCAGGGCAGAGCAGAGCAGGGCAGGGCAGGGCAGGGCAGGGCAGGGCAGAGCAGAGCAGAGCAGAGCAGGGCAGGGCAGAGCAGAGCAGAGCAGAGCAGGGCAGGGCAGGGCAGGGCAGGGCAGAGCAGAGCAGAGCAGGGCAGGGCAGGGCAGGGCAGGGCAGGGCAGAGCAGAGCAGAGCAGAGCAGGGCAGGGCAGGGCAGAGCAGAGCAGAGCAGAGCAAACCAGAGCACAGCAGGGCAGGGCAGGGCAGGGCAGGCAGGGCAGAGCAGGGCAGAGCAGAGCAGGGCAGGGCAAGGCAGGGCAGAGCAGAGCAGAGCAGGGCAGGGCAGACCAGATCAGAGCAGGGCAGAGCAGAGCAGAGCAGAGCAGGGCAGGGCAGAGCAGAGCAGGGCAGGGCAGGGCAGGGTAGGGTAGAGCTGGGCAGAGCAGGGCAGAGCTGGGCAGAGCAGGGCAGACCAGGGCATCCTCTAAAGCTGCGCCTGCTGACAAGCATCCAACTTGTTAATTACCTTGCTCAACATGGGAGATTGTGTAAATGGTTGTACAGACTTACAGAACTAGCACCCTTTTCTTTTGTGAACCATTTTATTTTTGTTTCTGTAAATATACGCACAACAGTGCTTAAACTGCAATTCCTTCACATCTGCCTGCTATTTGTATAGCCATTAAGAGCGGCACCACACTGCTGCCCTCCCATACTCTGCTTATGTAACAAATACAACTTATGGTAAAGAAAGGATTTTTAAACTTAAATGAATCATTCTTAGCAACAAGGTGTAATCTAGAACAGTGACATTCCCCTGTTTAGTTGTTGGATTTGAATGCATGGAAGACAGAATCCAAAAATGAGATCCAATTTTTTTTTATATATATATATATATATATATATATATATATATATATATATATATATATACTAGTTTGGAGTCTAATTTTGATTCAATTCTGCTTTATACCTATGGTACTATATGGACTATCTTTAAAATTCAAAAGTAGAAACATATATTTAAAAAAATATATATAGTTGAGGTACAATAAAAACTGGAATATTGCAGGACAAATAGTCAAAGCCAGTCCAATGGTATTGCACTGTACTATTGTGGATAAACAGGCATTTTAACATTACCTTCAGAATGGAGAAGAGGTTATCAATAGAATTGTGTGTCCCTTGATTGCAAAAAACACATCAGTTTGTTAAACAGTACTTTTTTGAAGGGTCAAAAGCAGTTAGCTAATTTTATTCAAGGTAACAAAAATTACTTTGAACAAGAGTATGTTTACAGTTTAACTAAAAAAAAAACACAAAATGTGACAGCTTTCGATAGATAGAAACAATTAGTTAATTAGTCATACTGGACAATGAGACATTCCAGTGTTTCTGGACATTCCATATACTTGCCCTCTTTCCGAAGATACAAAAATTATTCAGAGGTCCTCACCTGTCAATCAAATCACTACCTAAATGCCTTGTAGCCAAGTGTCCCGCCTGTTGTCTTTTTTTCTCGCTACATGTGTGTGAGTGAATAAGACAAATAGGCACCTCTCTACTGCTATGGCGTGGTGCCTAGAAGAGTTATAAAGGACATGAACCCAATAAAGAGGCAACTTAACCCATTTGGGTTTCTTTAGAGCCAAAAAGTATATGTCCTCTGTTGCCCTTCTCCCTGTACCAACAGCCGTTACAATACTAATACATACAAAATATTCTGCAATATAACAGCTTGTCTACACTACCCACATTCCCACATTAAAAAAAAAAATAGTTAAAAATGTTAAAAAATGTTAAAAAACAGGTCTTCTGTTGGTACTAACCTGTTGCAATTTAGGACTGAAGAGCTCATTCTTTATCCTTCAGATAATTTCAAAATATCCAGAACCTGTCAATAAATAAATAAATACATAATTAAATACAATATGGACAAGGAAAACAGTTGTTTACACAAAATAACCATCAGGACATTTTTTCTGAAAGGAGAAAAACTGCAATAAATAAACATTTTTAAATCTCAATTTTAAAACTGTTTTTATAACACATATTAGTTAAAATAAATTTAAAAAAAAAAAAAAAACTCCACAAGAATAGTTACCAATTTTGTCAAATGAATAGGTGTTTTTCTCTTTTTAAAAAAATTGTGCTGATTACACTTTGGAGAAAAAGGGGGTTTGTGACTGCTCCCCATAGAGTAAACAGTGCACATTAAAAATTGATTATTGGTAGAGGGAAAACGTGGTAAAATGCACGGCTACAATACATGGTAAAGTAAATACAAACATGTAATAATAATCCGTCATTTCAAAAGGATTGCCGTCAGTTCCTTATTTGTTAGAATAAGACTCCTATCAGCCAATCACAATCCCCTAAAAGAAGTGCGGCCTACTGAGTTTAAAGACTTCCCTAACAAGACGTTTGAAAGCAATTTCCTCTGGACCCAGCTCTGACTTTTACCATTGCTTCTTCGATGATGCTGGCTTGCTTCCTTTCCTGTCTTCATGTTTTTAACAAAATTGTTCAGTTTGGTGGACTTTGAAATTGTTTCCAAAGATGTATGACATCTGCACTGGACTCAGCTGCTTTTTATTATTGCTGAGCTCCACACAACGCAAAGTAAAGCACTCTCTGTAAATGAGTCACTCCCATTGAGCCAATCCTCCAATCCTATCAAGTCTCAAACTCTCATTATATACCAGTAAGCACCTGCAATAGATGTAGTACACGACACAATACTGTGTAAATGAGCTGTCCTGTACATGACTGACTGAGTATACAATTACAGATGGTAAGCATAACCAAATCGTCAACATAGCCTTCCAGAGTAATTTAAACATAAGACTGCCCTTGCTGCCCTTAGCTTTCCTACACAAGTGCCAGTGTTATGGAAGGTGTTTCTAATATTGTGTCCGCCAAACTATGTTACACTAGCAATGCCATGCTCGTACCACACTTTAAGCAGGGTTGTATTCGGCAAGCAAGCATGAAAACTCAAAAGAAAACAAACAGCTAGGCCAAAACAAGCACTGATTCCATTTTGACATAATTTGAAATATTTAGTTAGTAGTTATAGTAGTTGAAGCATCAGAGTTTATACCCTTTTGCTGTAGAAAATTCAAATTTAAAATGCATTTAGGATATGCATTTAAAGAGTAACAACAGCTCAGTTCATGATCTCATTTAAAAAAGGTGATCCGTTTACTGTGCTTTCAGTGTTCTGGGTTAATTAATTTACATATTTAAATACTGTATCAAGAAAAGTGTGTGACATTCCATCTCCTTTTTACACCACACCTCTGCTGATGCCATCAATAAAACAATGCTTCACACAGGGCAATAAATATATTCATGCAATCTGTGCCTGTTACATATATCCTATAGCAATCACCACAGTGATATTTTAATGTAGTACTGATTTCTAGGAATATCACAGCTACTCCTAAGAAGCCACAAAACAATAAACAAACAAACAAACAAACAAACAAACAAACAAATAAATAAATAAATAAATAAATAAATAAATAAATAATAATAATAATAATAATAATAATAATAATAATAATAATAATAATAATAATAATAATAATAATAATAATAATAATAATAAAATACATTTCTGGTTTTGGTATTGGTACAGAACTCTAACATATAAATATATTTTTAAAACAAAAGTATGATAAAACAGACTACACATGGAAGTAACAAAAAAATAAAAAATAAAACAATACTCTTTTCTGTAAGTATGCATTTCCTGTTCTCTTTATCCTCTTCAGAGAAAGCATATTTATTTTTAAACACACACTCATCCTAAACATTTTTAGTAGAACACTACAATGATTGGTTTGCTATGAATGAAATATCTTACTTACTTTCCCATTAGATGTCCTACACCCATTAAATAAGAAAAAAAAAAACAACAGTGATGTGTTCAGTCAGCTATGTCACGCTGCTTTGATTTTCAGCACTCCATTCTGTCTCCCTTTTTGTCTGCTGATTAGACACCCTGTTTGACTCAATAGTGTTTTCAGTTACCACTGATGTCAGCATTTGAAGGCAGAGTTTTCTTTTGTACGTGAATTAAAAGGGCAGATAGCAACTTTGTGTTTCAATTGTGTCGGTATACTGCAATGCCTCCTTTATTATGAGTACTGTATGGATTAACCATTTGTAACATGTTCTCATACTTATAACATTATAATGTGTGTTTTCTGGTATGGTTTATTTAGCATTCATTGATTTAACCAAAAGGGCAAATATTGTACATGTATCAGTCATTTATTTTTTATTTATTTTTTTATTAGTAACATGATTACCTTTTGTGTAATTTGAGTATATAGTTGTTGATTAAAAATGTAAGTTTTAGTCCCACCTCTTCATTTTCATTTTTATTTTAATTGCATTGGCTGTTATTCACCATACAAACCATTTGAATCAGTTAATAAACTTTACACAGCAACCTAAAGATATTTTTTTAAGTACATGTGTATGTTATAATAAGAGATATCTGATGGGGGCACTCTATCACAAGACATTTTAATTTCTACTATGGTAAAGTAGCCTTAGCTTTGTCACATTGTTTTTATAACACAAATGAATGCCTATCAACCATATGTCCTACATATTCCCTACTATAGAGCAGAGTGTTCTAATCATCTACTCCAGTCTTAACCAAACAATTAAGTGATATATTTCAAGCTCTCTTAAGCACTCTCAGGTCTTTTTTCTCCTATTAGCGACTGGATTAAGTGCTTTGAAAATGTGTCTCAGAGATGGAACACCTATTATGGCCCATAAACTGTAAAACAATTGAAATGGGTGACTGCTGTGTCTGGCTTACTCTGTAATGCCAGATGAAGCTTTACTATACCTAATTTTTTTTTTTAAATACATTGAGCCAGTGCTAAAGTAACCATTCTGTTACGTTCCAGTATCCTCAAAGGGATGTCATCACAAGCAATCCCACAAACAAAACCCTGTGTACTGTGTTATATGGATTCAAATTATTGTACTGTTTTTGTTTTTGTTAACAACCCTGAAACTTCATTTTAAAGAAGGGCTCTTTACATCATCACTATGATCAAGGAGTGATGCTTAATCTGAATATGGTTTCACCCTCAACACTTGGCAGGAAATCTTTGCTATGTGTAATTTTGGCCAAGCTTATGGTGACATGTTGAACATCTTCTTTTTGAACAAGAGTCACTTACATTGTCAGAAGCATTGGAAATTGCCTGCCAGGTTGAAATAGCTCGGAAAAAGGCTGAAGGTTTTGCAGTTGCAAGCACTGTCTCCCCTCCATTAGCATTAGATGCGGCAGGACAGTGGGTTCAGACTGGCACTCCACTGGCTACTGGGTCCCTGATGTGTGGTAATTATGGCTCCCAAGGACTCCACACTGGGGCTGTCCATCAAGAGGTAAATTATTATTATCATTATTTATTTATTTGGCAGACACCATTATCCAATGCAACTTGGGCAGGGCAGTACAGGGTTACAATGCAAGCTTAATATTTAAATACAGTAGTTTACAGTAAGTGTAATAGTACAACTACAATACAATATAAACTAGGAAGCAACAAGTTAGGATTACAAGTTATATCTAAAATGACATTACAGTAGTCCAAGGATAGTGCATTAGGTGAGGGTCCAGAACATGGTGTTTAGGTCAGGCAAGTCCAGGTCACAGTCGGAGGGGTAGATCAGAGATCTAGAAGTGAGTCTAAACAAGTGAGTCTTAAGGAGGTGATGGAAGGCGGTGAGAGACAGAGCAGTCCTGAAGTTCTCTGGTAGCTGGTTCCACCACAGGGGTGCTAAAGAAGAGAAGGAGCAGGCACAGGAGGATGGAGAGTGTAGGGAAGAAATGACCAGTTGTCCAGTACAGGGGTGGAGAGTGTGAGAGGGGGTGTAGGTAAACACAAGGGATTGGAGGTAAGAGGGGGCAGAGAGCAGTGAGGTTGGGAGAATACAAGACAAGCTGCAGAATTTTGAATGAGCTGAAGGGGGAGCCAGATAGCCGAGGCAGGGAGACAAACAAGGAGAGAGTTACAGTAGTCCAATCTGGAGTACAAGAGTGTGGACCAATGCACTTAGAGTTATTGGAGAATGAATCATTTTGCCTGATGTTGTCACCCTAGAAGGATAGGACCTAGACTGTCCTAAAAACACTGTGAAAATTATCTCTACCGGGGGTTGAGGTTCACCACCAGATTTGGTACTCAGATGATAGTCTACTAAGGGTTACAGGGCGAAAAATGAAAAGTAAAAAATGAAAGTAAAAGAAAATAATTATTTAGATATTTAGGCATTGTATATTATCTCTAAATCATTGTGCATAAATATTTCATTTTTGTTTAGCAGCTCAAAGATTACAGTTTGACTATAGTTTCAAAATTATCATCTACCTTTACGCATGCGTGATTTCGATTGAGTGGATTTCCACTTCGATATGAGGCTGTGTTGCATTTTAGTAACAGCAATAGCGGCTGGTTTAATTTATTCTAAGTGGTTTTAAGTACATCCCGATTATCCTGTGAATTGTTTTGTTAGTCAAAAATTATACATTTCTTACTTGCAAAAGAAAAACGAAGGAAGAAATCACAAAAGAGTCTACAGAAAGTGCAAAGCGAGAGAAAGTTATATTGAATCCCTGGGACGTCGAGTGGTGACGTCACAGACCAGGAAGTAAACACACACAGGCAAGGTACTATGGGTGAGTTGCAAATGCACTCTTTCTTTAATAATAAAAATAAAGGGCTTAAAAAAAAAAAACGACTTGGTGGCCAAAATAAACAGTCACAAAACAGTACACACACTAAATAAAACACATTTACATTTTTTAAGAAACGATAAAGAAATTATTTTGAATTTAAAACTGATGTTTGATGTGCAATCACTTGTCAAAGTTAAAACAGAAACAAAACAAAAAAAATAAACATAAATTGAAAATATAAAAAAATGATTTTACATGTTGTAATGGGAATTTAGCAATACTCCTAATGTTTGGTCTGGACACTATTTAAAAAGATGTTTTGTTTTACAACATCTATACAAGACCACTGTTTCAGCATGTAAAGCTTTGTTTTAACAAACATTATATATTTTACATTTCCCCAAGGCTAAGTATAAGAAAACATGTGTCTTAAGTGATTCAAATCTAAGACATGTTAGCACACAAAAAAAGAGTTGTTAGAAAATATTTAGAATGTGCCCCCTGTGTTTATACTTTAGAGAAAACCTAAACAAGACCAGTAAAAACAGTATTCTTTTTTTTGTCAAATTGTATTAAGAATTATTAATCTTAAACATGTTACACTGGCAAATATTTATGTGCAACAGTGGCATAAATTGGAAATTAGAAAATCTCAGAACTCCATCCACCAGTCAAGATACTGCATTGCAGGACCTACTGCACAACAGATGACCACGGAACATTGAAACAGAATGCTTTAAAAAGCAAAACAGGAGGGAAGCACAACACAGCATACCCTCTATCACAATACCTGATGACTCCTTTATGTGATAACGGATATTTAACCCGGCAACAGAGGAAGTGGAATCAAAATGTATCATCAGCTAGGATGCTCATTGAAAGAGCTTTTGGTCTGCTGGGGCCGGTTTTTCAAAACTTTTAATTTGGATCAAAGTGATCCGGATTTTGTAATCCTATATTTTGTGATCAAGATTATTTTTATCCAGATAAATTATATCTATATAAATAATCACGATTACGAAATCCAGTTTTTTGATAGGCTAGTTCTTAATATTTTTTTTTAAGAGGCCATATTTATGATATAACCCAATTTAACAAAATAAATAAGATTGAGGTAATAATGATTAATACACAGCTGTATTTCATTAACAAAATCTAAATCACTTTTAATGTTAGTGCACATATAATACATGCAAATGATACTTATTTTATTTATGCCTATTTGGCATAAACTAAATCTAAATTGAATAAAAATAAAACCCTTGAAAAAATGATATGTGTTTTTAGACATCTTCATCGTCTTCCTCGTCAGTCGGGAGTCCAGCATCTCTCAGACGAGCTTTAAAGAGGCGTATGTGCCGGCGTATGTGTATGCTTTTTTATTAAAGCCATAACAATAAATATGTTTTCCTTTTTGCTTGCATGGATACAAAACTTACATAAATATGTATATATTATATTCTACCACTCTATTTGGACATATAGCGTGTGTTTGCTATGACAATTCAAACTAATTATCGATGTTCTATGATCATTTAAAAGCTAAATCCACTTACGCAGTAGAATCACAATAATCCTGGTATTTTGGATCAAAGTAATCCCGATCTCCTGTTTAAATTCTGAAAAACCCAATTGCAACATTTAATTGTGATTAAACGTGCGATCGGATTACCAAAACGAAATCTGGATCACAGTAATCCCGATCGCATTTCGATGTTTTGAAAAACCCAATTGCATAATATAATCCAGATCAAACGCATTAATCCGTTTACCAAAATTTAGAAAAACCGGCCCCTGAAGACAAAATTCAGTACACTAAAAGGTTTGCATATGTGCACTCAATTAAAAGGATAAGCACTGCTGTAAATGCTAGCTGCATTCTCCAACACTTGTGCTTGGAGACACTTGGTGGCCTACAGCTTGAAGATGAAGAAGCAAATGATGATACATTTTTAAATGCCTAGCCTGACGGTCGACAAAATAATGCATGTGGCATTAATGAAAGAAATGTAATTGTAGCATCATTATAAAGACTTTCAGTGTACCCTTTTTAAATATACAGCTATGGCCAAAAGTTTTACATCACCCTATGTCCCTGAAAAAATGCTGTCTTGAGTACTCTGGAGTTACTAACCTGTTTTAGAATCGTGCTGTCTCATGTGGCATGCTGGCCTCATTAAAGATCAGGAGGAGAGTATGGAGCAAGAACAAAAAAGGTATTGAGAACTGTGGATGGCAAAATTGAATATAGACATAAATCTGAGGTTTAGAATTTAGAGACAGTGAAACAGCAAAGACAGTGTGATAATGCGGTTTAGCCCCGGCCTCACCACGGACATTTTTTTCTGTTAAAAACATTTCTATTGCTTGGGCAATTAAAATAGTGGGAAAAAAAGAAAATATGTTTAAACTTACTTGTGTGGTCTTTTTGTTCCCGCTAAGTTTTTTCTCTGCTGAAAAGAAAAAAAAAGAATCTGCTTTCTTTTATGAGAAGAGATGAGTGCATACATCTGTTTTCAAAGAGAGAGTCTGTTTAGCTACTTAACATTAGAAGCACCATGCAGGTCAGTTTGACCCATTTTGCATTTAAAATGTTAATTACTCTTCCATTGTAAATCGTATGTGTATGTCCATTTTTGATTTTTCCTAAATTATGAATTAAATATCCTGATGGCGTTTGATAGCCAGAATCGCAAAAATGATAAAGTTATAAACAGTTCTATCTAGAACCGCCACATGGGTCAATGTGACCCATGCATTACAATACATGTCTTTTTTTAAATATAATGTAAGATATTCTATAATTTTTGTAAATGCAACAAACAAGACACGCCTTCTCCTCCTAGAAAATGCCAACCAGGCCCACCGAGAGGGCGGGGAGGACGGGGACATTTCCCCGGGGCCCAACGCTTTGAAGGGGGGCCCTGATGAAGGGGGAACTTTTTTTTAATATATATATATATATATATATATATATATAAATTTAAAACAACTAGCCCTGCACAAGACCCTTTGCGATCCCATCACCACATTAAAAAGAAAAACTCCCGTACTGCACACCAAGCCAATGTGCTTCTGTTGTGTAATGATTGTGTATCCAGGCGCTGTCAAACACTTCCTTTCACACAATGATTTGAACTTTCGCATTTCATATTTTACTACACCAAAAAGCTGAAAAAGGCATAGCAATTTTATGTATTTTTTTAAAGATTTTTAAAAACTTTAAAAGAACTAAAGTTGCACAATATATACCACAGTATGAAATATTCTATTATTAAGATCTATAATTTGCTCAAAACAACATGGTGCAGCAGTTTGTTAGGAAAATGGTATCGTGTAAAATAAGTCCTTTCTTTAGCTGGTGGTAAACACAATTAGAGAATGATCGGTTATATTGCTTAAAATACAAATATATTTACCAATACATGCAATTAGTTAAGAGCAGAGATGAGTGGTTTATTTTTGGCACTGGATAAATAAAATAGTGTATAGCAACACCATTAAAATGTAGTTTATGCTACACTTGATGTTAAGTAATCTTCCAATTAATGACTATTACACATGGAATTTGTATAAAAAATATATTTATTTACTTACACTGCCAAGATTGCAAGTATCATTGCTTGGTTTAGACTACAGTATACTACAAAGTCGGATGAATGTAGTACCGGGGGGGGGGGGGTGTTCAAGATCAGGATGCCTCCTAAACAACAGCTTGGTGAAGAAAGGCGTGAAGTTGGAGAAGAGGTCACAGTGACAGCAGACCGGAGCTCTGATAAATCCAAAGAGGAGTCAGCAACGGAAGGCGGCGCCACAGAGTGTGGCATCATGCTTCACAACTTCATGAGGATTCAGCAAATGAGAGAAGAGCGGATGGAGCAGGATGTGCAGCTACACGAACAGCGGTGGCGAGCCCTGCAGCACCAGTTCTCTTTGCTACAGGAGGAAGTAAGCCAGGACCGATGAGAACGGCAGCCGTTTGTAGGTGCAGAAGCTCTAGCTCCAGTACCAGCTCCAGACCCAATTCTAGCTCCAGTATTGGTAACTCTTCAGGCAGAGCATTCAGTTTCCATGGGGTGGAAAGAACCCAAAATGCATCCTTTTCTGGAGGATGAGGACATTGAACATTATTTAACTACTTTTGAGAGGATTGCTTTGGCGTGCAAGTGGCTGAAGGACGAATGAGCCCTGCACCTGGTTCCCCTTTTAACCGGGAAATCAAGAGTATCGAATGTTGCAATAGACATAAATAATGCTCAGAACTATGATAAGGTCAAAAACGTTATTCTGCTGAAATTTGAAATTCAAGCAGAAACCTACCATTTGCGATTTAGAGCAACTAGTCTTCACTAGTCCAAGAGAGTTACACGCACGGCTTAAGGACTTATATGAAAAGTGGATGAAGGAGGAAATCGGGAAACCTTACTTCACCTAAGCAAGCAGCAGAGCTCGTGGAGACCTACCTTGAGGCAAGACTGAGTGTGCCAGGGGATCATTTTGGTCAAGAACAGAGACCAGCCGTCGCTTCCTCTGGTAAGTCTATGGGTGTTTATGGTAGTGGTTTTAAGAGCTCCAATAGGCCCAGTGGTTTATCAGAAAAGACAGTCAGAGAGGATGACAAAGTAATTTGTTATAGCTGTGGTCAGACTGTGCGTGTCAAGCCAACGTGTCTCTTAAGACAGATTAGTGAGTCCAAGATGTGCTGGGTGCCTCGAACAGGTGAAAGTCGGTTTGGTGAGAATTCAAGCCAGGAGAAGACTGTATCTGTTAAAATTACAGGGAAGACTTTAGTAGATTCCGGTAGCACTCACACCTTAATGATAGAGGATTGTATTGATCCAAGTTTATTGAACAGTTATAGGAAGGTTAGTGTGAGGTGTATTCATGGAGATGTTTGTGATTACCCATCAGTTGATGTTGCTATTGAAATTGCGGGACAAGTTTATTTGTTGACTGTAGGGGTCCTGAAAGAGGTACCTATCCAGTAGTGTTGGGGCAGGATCTTCCGGTGTTGGTTGAGCTGTTATAGAATTGCAAAGGGGTAAAGGCCGATTCAATGGTAGTAACTAGATCCCAGTCTAAAGAGAAGGAGGAGTCTGAGAGACGTGGTTGGGCTGAATTGCCTTTGCCTGTATACAGTGGTAGAGAAACTAGAGGGCAGTGGCGAGAAGAGCTGCATATCCATTTTCATTTTCATATTTCATATCAAAGCTGTTTTAAAATGGAGCGTTTTTTGCGGGTGCGGCGATTGTATGCAGTCCGAAATCTTGGCGGTTCTAGTGTTAATCTATATTTAATACTTATCTGGGGACAGCAGAGGGCTTCCTCGCCGTCGTGAGTTCATGCTGGTGGCCTGTCGTGCGGATGCGTTGATAAGTAGGGACGCGCGCGCCGCACGCATTTGAACTTTCAATACGGAAGCGCTCCCAATGTTAGTCAATGGGGGAGTTTAACATTAAAGATTTGTTCCTGAAAATGTTAATGAGGTATTACTACCCTGATATACGTTATATTGTAAATGTATGATATTGTATGAGAGCTCTGTTAAATAAAAAAAATAAATGTTTTATGGCCATATATTTATGTAGTGGTGGTTTCTCCTGAAAGATGGAGTTTAATGAGGGTGAGCTTTAAAAGTCCATCCTGTGTTCAGTCTGGGGAGAGAGTTTAAGCCTTTTGGTTGCTTATTGCTGATGTCTGTACCAAAGAGTCAACTCAGTTTGGTGAGCTGCTTATATATATATATATATATATATATATATATATATATATATATATATATATATATATATAGATGCTTATATATATGCTATATATATATATATATGCTTATATATTTTTTTTCTTTTTTTTCTTTTTTCTGGCACGCGGAAACTGAACTGTTTACACCATCCAGTCTTTGGAACTTTTGTGTGTCATCAATAAACTTCACTGCTTGTTGTGACATCTTGGTCATCTGCATCATTCCTATCACCTCCCTTGGTTGCAAGTCCACTCTACTTAACAACACAGGCTCTATATGTAAGGTTCTTTGGACAGATGCACAAACTGTACACATACAGTAAGAGCTGCTCTTATATGGCCCGATGCGGGTGGCCAATATAACAAAGAAAATGAAGAATGTGGATGACAGTGAAAACAAATTGATATAATGTTGTTTGATACTCTTCTAGTACTACAAACAGTCACCACTTCAGAAGCTATGTGCATGTAAAAAACAAATAATTCAGGTTTTTATTTACTTTGCACACACACGCTAGTGTCTGTTTTAATGAAAAGCAATACCTTGTGGATATCCTGTCTGCCTTTTAATGGCTGCAGATTTCCATATGTGAAGCATTCATTTCATTTTGCAATAACCAGTCATCAGCCTAATATTGAATTTGAGGTTGTCTGTACAGCTGTTGTATCACCATAAGAAAACACGCCAATAAATAACAAAAAATACTAAATAATAAATCTTGCAGATGAGTTATCTGATCACACTTCAACTGTGGATATTAAGCCCCACCCTAATCACAACAAACAACTGAAATCCCCAAATATCTAGAAAAGAATTCATAATGAATCTTGCACAATAAATATAAAGAAAAATACCCATTAGGACTTCAAAATACAATCAGAGTACCAGTACCCCAAAAGAATTTTAAGCTCAGCTTTCAAACACCATTGAAAGTTGTTCTCAATCTTTGTTTTAGGATAATAAAGGCTGCATCTGGAAATATATTATTCATTGTGGTAATTTGTTATTTGTTTAACAGTTCAAGGATGTGGGTCTCATTAATGCTTACATATCGATCTAGAATCTGCAATATTAGGTTTTCTAAAACAGAAGAGCATAAACCGGTTACCCACCGTCTTTGTGAGAAACAAACACGCAACTTTAATGAGTTCAAATCATTACAAGGTATAGTAAAATGTAAAATGTGTCGGGCCTTGTAACAGGGGAGATCTGTGCTGACTGTCTGGCGCATGCGTGGTACTGCAGGAAGGAGGCAGCAGCCTCGTAGATCCTCCTGTCTGTCATGGTAGTGACACAACGTGGTGGGGAAGAGGGTGTGTTGGCTTTCCCTCTCTCTGAGTGGCTGAGAGGCTCTGTTGTTCCCTCTGTTGTTCTCTCAGCCTGCCCCTCCAAGACGAAACAAGCCAGATGGTAGAAGCTCTGCTGCCGGACCGAGCATGGCCGGAGAAGAACAAGACCAACAACAAATTAATTAAAAAGAAAAAGAAAAGGAAAAACGGGCAGAACCCTGAACAGTACGAGCAGGTTGAGGGAACGGGTGAGGATAGGACGGAGACCAGGGCTGTGCGGATAGTGACAGTCGGGTTAACGCTGCCGAGTGCAGCACCTTTATTTTGTAGTTTTATTACTGTGTTTTATTTTCCCTTTTTCTTTCGCCTTTTTCATTATTATTTTTGAGCACTTGTATGTGCAATGGACTGTATACCGGTACTGGTAACCCTGTGCTCCTGTTTACTGTTGCCAGTATTCAGGCCATGGACAACAGCGCCCTTTGCGGGTAAAAATAAATCAGTATGCCTGAGCGGCATTACAAATAAAGTTCTGTCTCTGTGTCAGTGAATTGCCCACCACCCTACAGGCCTATTGACCCCTAAAGCTTTTGAGGACAGCTTTAGGAGTTTGCCAACATTGGAATGTGTAAATGTTGCTGTCTCATTAGATCTCAGTTTTATGGAGGAGTGAAGAAGCATTCTTATTGGCACCCTCTGAAGCCCTGCCAGCACCTTGGCTCCATTAGAGTAAAATGAGATTGTTTTTCAACCTGTGCACATGCATGTCTTTGATTGGGAGGAAAAAAGAAATCAGGGAAATTTAATTTTAACGCTTCCCCCAGGCTGCAAAGGATTCCACGTCAAAACCATTGTAGGCTGTGGTTTTGTTAAGTGCGTTTCATTATTTTCAAGCCACCCTTATTACATTTGCTGACCGACAGTTGTGAAAATCTTAATTAATGGAGTTGTTATGTGATAGAAACCATGTTCTCTTTTTGAGGTTTGACAGCTCTGGAGTTACCCGTGGCTGTAATACCAAACCCTTAACACTGTCCATACCAAGATTCCTAGCAAAGCCAGACCAAACTGGGGCTTTGTTTTTATATTTTATTTTTGTTAATTCATTACAAAATGTTTTGGAACTTTTAAGCAAACTTGAGGCAATATTTGGAGGAAAATGAAGAGCGTTTGGTTATATAAATTACATTGCCAGGGTGGTCCTGACAACATCTTTAGGGGTAAGAATAATATATAGATTGTTTTTTAATATATTTACATTTTTATGGCGATAACAAATTGGCCAACCCCAAAGCTGTTTGCCACTCAGTTGTATTCTGAAAATATACCCTCTTAATGGAATTGTACCCAAAAATGTCTACCTGCCGCCTTCTGGTGGAAAACAAACTTACTATACAAACAGAGCTTAAGGCAAGCCTAACTAACCTTGACCCACACTCTTTCTACTGGTTTGCACAGCTAATGACAACCACCTAAAATACAATTCCAAAAACATGTGTTCAACCTACAGTACATTGTGCTTCATGTCACAAGGTATACATTCAAGAATGGCTGTGTAGCATAACCCCAATACATCACTCCACCTCTGACTGCTATGACTCCATCACCTGCTGCACAGTATGTTGACAGGAGCTGATATCTTTGACATAGAGAGCTGGTGTTAACCATGTCAATGGCATGACTGAGCTTTTTATTGAGTGAAGAATTGACAACTGGCTGAGCTCAACAATAAACAATAAAACATTTTCCTTCTCATTAGCTTAGTTTACTATGACTTCTGGCACCCAGAATGGAATGTTTTTCTTTCCAGAATTTTGATGTCATCACACATCGTTTTCTAGATTTAGAAACATCATGCAATGTCGGGAGCAGGTAGGCCAGTGCATATTTAATTCGATTAACATCGTACCATGGGTCAAAAATAGTACAGCTGTAGGAACGTATTTAAAAAAAAAAAGCACTTTAAATTGGTTTGGAGTTAAAAATTGTATATATTTTACCAGAAACATGCTGCTTTAACTCGAGGATTATAGAGTATTACAATTAAACCATTGATACTGGTGTTCGCATTGGCCGAGTGAGAAGGGGTAACTATAAAATAAAGCAAATGTTAATAGTACATAATTGCTAGTAGACTAGCATAGCACATTAACAAATGTATTTTGCGCCTCGAGGGAATCTTTAGGGAGAAATTTAACAAATGATTACACATAACCATCCTCATTTGAAACCCCATGTTAAAATAAAATAAAATAGGACAGGGTCAAGTGGATTTTCGTTGCGTGCTACCTCTATTTTTATATTTTATTAAAGTCAAATTTGCTGCAGAAACGTACTATTCAGATTTACAGCAAGCAGGTGCTGCCACCCAGGAAAGGGATACCAGTGTTGAGTGAGATAATTTATCACTTTGAATAACAGGTTTGTGCATCCATACTCCTTACGAATGCAGAATATGGAATCTTCAACATATGTTGCCCCTTTAGCTTTGCAGAGTTAAGAGAACCATTGTAATAGTTTATTTTTTTCATCCTAGGCTTTATCTCCAAACCTTTTCAACAGTTTTTCTTGTCATGCCCACCCAAACGATGAGAAGGTTTTCACAGTTGCCACCACCATCTAAAAATGACATTGCCCAAACATCAGTTGAGTAGAACACCTGTGTCTCTGCCAAACAGAAAACACTGTCTTATCAGATTGTAATGGTCAGGATGGAAAAGTTTGAACGCAGGGTGCGTTTTACATACAGGGAACTGACAAAAACATGAAACCAACACAGTGAAAGACAAAATCTAAAAGAGGAGTTTGCAGTCAAGCAGGTGGACAAAGAAGATGCAGTTTCTTGTAATGTACACAGTTACTGGGGTCTGCACTGGGCAACAGAGCACAGAGGCTCCAGTTAAAGCTTACTTTTGCTTGTTGGGAAAGAGATTCATTAGGTCTCTCTATTTGTATACAATATGTATGTCTTCTTGCCTTGGTATCTATCATAACTGTTTATTGCTTGCACAGTTTATCCAACAAACTTGTTAGAACCATGTTGGAAACAATTCTGCATACTTTAATATCAGAGATGGAGGAACTGGTGAATATTCATGCTTTACTCCTCTTCCACACATTAAAACACATTTGGTTAATGCAGCAAGAAGAATTTCATCAGAGAAAAAAAAATAATTAATCCATTCAGCCTATCCCTATGAATTGGTTTGCTTTAGCTGCCTCAGTTACTGGGATATTTGACAATATTGTAAAACTATGGCAATCCAAACACATGTGCCTTCTGCTTGAGATGTCTGCATTGTATTGAATGTCTTTAGAACCACATTTGTATCTTTTTTTGTTTTGGTCCAGTACAGTGCCCTGTCCAACATCAACACATCCCTGTCCAACATCAACCCAGTAATAAGTAGTGCTTAGAATGCCTGAAACAGGCAACAGAAACATCTGTCTCTAACACAAGAGGGCCTTCATATTTTCTAAGCTTCCCAGTGTCACATAATGAGCTCATTCCCACAGCATACCTATTTGCTAGTCAGGAACTGTCCTTTCCAGTTGATCTGACAGTGGAACAAATATCAGCAGTGACAGCCACAAATTACACTCCGTTTGTTCATTGGAAAAGGGTGGTTATTTTTGTCAATCTACATGTGTGGACAACAGAACCCAGATGGAATTCCACAAGCCTGACCCCGTGAGGGAAACAAAACTCATCCTTTGTTAGATCACTCAGCAGCTGTAAGAAATAACACTGTGGCATACATCACAACCACTCTGGGAACATTACTTCAGCAAGGGAATGCATGGTATACTTGCAGCAATTTCTATTGGTTTTTAATATGTGTTATTTAGAATTCAGTCATGGTGAAGCTTACTCTTTTCTATAATTTTCATATTAATTATTCCTAACTAATCCAATCTAATTATATATTGTAGAAGGAATGAGGTACACAGAGGGTACAATAAAGTAAATTAAGTAAAAAGAACGGTTGTACCAGAACGAAAGCGCTGAATACATGGATGTATTGAGATGAATGTGTTGCTGTGTCTTTAAAAATCCCGTTGTAGAGAAGTAGGCAATAGAGTGAACTGCAGAACTCATAATCATTAGCGTGACCAGTCAATGCATACTGGGTAATGAACGCAGGTTTAAATTGACTGGCGAAGCTAATGAGAGGGGGGGTCGTAGGAACGGTGGAGATTTCTGTGTTGATTGTAGAGATGGCGAAAGTCTACAGTATTAAAATTGGAGTGAAGTATTTGGAGATGGCATACGGTGGAAAATTTAAATTGAACAACGAAGCACAGTTCAGTTTATGAAGAAGGAAAGCTGTAAGTCTTCTTTTATTAACCTGAAGAGGCAATTCGGATTTATAAAAACAACCAGCAATTGAAACGTCTTTCAAGCTGGACGAAGTACAGTTGCTTGAAGGAAGGGTATGTAAACCAGGTTTGCATTGTTATTGATTCGCTGTTACCAAACAGACGGTCTGTGTTAATGTGGTAGAGGGAACTTGCATTCTATGTGGGACTGACTGTTAAGTTTCCTTCAGTGCACTAACAACACTGAGGATGCTGGTGGAAAATACCACACTGCTTGTGCACGCAGAAAGTGCGCGTCTGTTCCTATACAGACTGTGGGACTTGAAGTAACAGCGTGTTTAATAGGTTTAACTCAACGGAGTGGATTTACAATGCATATAAGTCAGTGAGTGTTAAACCTCTGAGCCACGGGGGACAAAGGCTGAGAGAAGCAGAGATATTGGCGCCCACGGTGAACAGTGAAAGGAAAACACTGTGTGCTTTATTTAAGTACTGTTTTATTAGTTGCTAGGATTGGTCCCTGGATGGTATACTTTTTATCTTTAAGTCCTGTAGCGTATGAAGGACACTTCCACCAAGTACCAGGAGGGGCAGTCGTGTCCACCCTGCAGTGCAGGACCTCTGTAAACCAGGAGAGGCAGAGCTGAACCAACTTACTCACTGGAGGAGGGGTGGCCTGACTGTACACTGCCTCTAGAGGGGACTTGAGGAAGACTACACAAAGCAGGATTAAAGTACCTGTGGATTATAATGGTTGGGAGTACACATTAGAAAGCTGAAGATACTCACCTTGCAGTTCCACGCCAGGAGGTCTAAGTGGACGGTGAGCGACGGACCTGAGACCAATCCTGAACTAAAGTACTTGTTGAGAACTTGACTGAGGGTCAGACTCAAAAACGTTTGTATGATTCACTCCCTCAAAACTACAGGGACACTCTGTGTTTGTGTTGTGGATAACGCAGGAAGAGCAGCAGCACAATAAAAATCACTTTAGTTTTGCATTTCCTGTGTGGTGTCCATCTGTTCACCCTGTTCTACACCTTCTGGCTATCCTACAAATAATACGTAACTAATACCAACCGGTTACAATATATATATATATATATATACAGACGTGCTCAAATTTGTTGGTACCCCTCCACAAAAAACGAAGAATGCACAATTTTCTCTGAAATAACTTGAAACTGACAAAAGTAATTGGCATCCACCATTGTTTATTCCATATTTAATAGAAATCAGACTTTGCTTTTGATTTTTTATTCAACATAATATTGTAAATAATAAAACAAATGAAAATGGCATGGACAAAAATGATGGGACCGCTAACCTAATATTTTGTTGCACAACCTTTAGAGGCAATCACTGCAATCAAACGTTTTCTGTAGCTCTCAATGAGACTTCTGCACCTGTTAATAGGTAGTTTGGCCCACTCTTCCTAAGAAAACTGCTCCAGCTGTCTCAGGTTTGATGGGTGCCTTCTCCAGACTGCAAGTTTCAGCTCTTTCCATAGATGTTCGATAGGATTCAGATCAGGACTCATAGAAGGCCACTTCAGAATAGTCCAATGTTTTGTTCTTATCCATTCTTGGGTGCTTTTAGCTGTGTGTTTTGGGTCATTATCCTGTTGGAGGACCCATGACCTGCGACTGAGACAGCTTTCTGACACTGGGCAGTACGTTTCACTCCAGAATGCCTTGATAGTCTTGAGATTTCATTGTGCCCTGCACAGATTCAAGGCACCCTGTGCCAGTTGCAGCAAAGCAGCCCCAAAACATAACCGAGCCTCCTCCATGTTTCACTGTAGGTATGGTGTTCTTTTCTTTGAAAGCTTCATTTTTTCGTTTGTGAACATAGAGCTGATGTGACTTGCCAAAAAGCTCCAGTTTTGACTCATCTGTTCAAAGGACATTCTCGCAGAAGGATTGTGGCTTGTCAATATGCATTTTAGCAAATTCCAGTCTGGCTTTTTTATGTTTTTCTTTCAAAAGTGGAGTCCTCCTGGGTCTTCTTCCATGGAGCCCACTTTCACTCAAAAAGCGACGGATGGTGCGATCACAAACTGACGTACCTTCACCTTGGAGTTCAGCTTGTATCTCTTTGGCCGTTATCCTTGGTTCTTTTTCTACCATTCGCACTATCCTTCTGTTCAATCTGGGGTCGATTTTCCTCTTGCGGCTGCGCCCAGGGAGGTTGGCTACAGTTCCATGGACCTTAAACTTCTTAATAATATTTGCAACTGTTGTCACAGGAACATCAAGCTGCTTGGAGATGGTCTTGTAGCCTTTACCTTTACCATGCTTGTCTATTATTTTCTTTCTGATCTCCTCAGACAACTTTCTCTGGTCCATGTTCAGTGTGGTGCACACAATGATACCACACAGCACAGTGACTACTTTTCTCCATTTAAATAGGCTGAATGACTGATTACAAGATTGGAGACATGTGTGATGCTAATTAAAGAAACTAATTAGTTTGAAATATCACTATAATCCAATTATTTATTATCTTTTCTAAGGGGTACCAACAAATGTGTCCAGGCCATTTTAGAATATCTTTGTAGAATAAGCAATAATTCATCTCTTTTCACAGCTTCTTTGCTTTATTCTATGACATACCAAAGGCATACAAGTATACATGATAAAATAGCTTTTAATTTCATCACTTTTCAGGAGGAATGAAGCATTATTTCAATGAGCTGTAAGGGTACCAACAAATTTGAGCACGTCTGTATATATATATATATATATATATATATATATATATATATATATATATATATATATATATATATATAATGTAGCAGAATAGTTTACACATTTAGTCAAAACAATTATTGTCAAAACATTTGCCATTCTAGATTAAAAAATTGTACGGTGATGTATTGCAGTATTGTATTACAGTATTACAGTATTATGCCATTGTCAATTATACCATAACTTGCTTTCTTATTCAGTAGCCAGGCTCCCTTCCATGGATTCTCTATCTGACATGCAGTGAACTACATATGTTCTGCTTTTATCTTGTCTTTATTTAAGTTTACAATGTTTATACATTAGTTGACATGTTATTGTGCAGTGCCTTGGGACACTTCAGTGTGAAATATATTTTATCTATATTTTAATTAAATATAGATAGATAGATAGATAGATAGAGATTTTTTCTTACAAAACAACTCTGGAACATTCCAATACTGATAGCTGACAATATGATAACAAAAAATATCTATATTATCTATAAGTAAACATGGTAGGCTCCATCCAGCAGTTGTACAAAGCATAGTCAATCTGCCCTGGATAAGGGCGTCTGCTAAGAAATAAATAATAATACAATTATTTAAAGTTCAATGGCATGTTATATACAAGAGTTCTATTCTTTATTCTTTAATACCTTACTAAGGCCAAGACTGCAACTTTGAGATGCACACAAAACTGTTCCTTCTGTCAGGCCCGATAATAAATGACAGTAAATCATTTTCACAGTCCATCCTCTTGACAAGCATTAGGTTATTTGAAATGATCATGCATTAGTGACGTGTACTCTGGGGTGAAAATAACTAATCTTCCCAATTTTCTGGAAGACGAAAAGAGCAGCAAAATATTCTGTTTTATAAGAGCATTTCCACTTTTCTGGTGTTCAGTATGGACTCAGTGTATTATCATTGCAGTACAGTTGCGAGCAAGTGAAATTGTAGTGTTTTATCAAGACGGTTTAAATAGTTATATTATTTTTATTTTCCTGTGACCTGCCAATTTGCCTTCTCTGTTAAGAATTTTGTTCCTATATAGGTTTTGGTTTAGAGTTATACTGACCACTTTTTAAAGTCTTTACAGTCAAAATCATTCATCATATGAAGTATGCAACACTGGAGAGTGACAATGCAGTCGGATATGTATTATATGTACCCTGGATAAGGGCGTCTGCTAAGAAATAAATAATAATAATAATAATAATAATTTATTTATTGGTTCTGCGCACTGTAGTTGTGCATACACATTTAAACTGTTAAAATGATAGAATCTGTGTTCTATAAAGTACAGGACAGCATTTAATGTGAATTACGTTAAATATTACTAACATTTAAATTATACACTTCACTTAACTATTTAACTGACGCACATGCCTGTCTGTCTGTCATGGTCTACATTGTGAACATGATAACTGTATTGATTTTTTCATCAATCTTCACCAAACTTTCATTTTATTTTACAGTCCTGTATCGTCAGCGTCACATATTTTTGCTGAACTTAAAGGAGTCTGTATAAGGAATCTCTACATCTTTTACAAGCTGCTCGCTCCATAGGGACTGCTTTCTCTTGAATAGCATCTGTGTGACCTTGAACAACATTGAAGATAATGATAAATAGAAAAATGATAAAGAGTCCTACAAATCCATCTTTTTTACAGTGTGATCCAAAACAATGAGTCCCTGAGGAATCCTCAAGATCAGTGTCTTCTTCTGCACCCCAGTGATATCAAATATGAGCTTTCCACACAGTCTTCCCTTGAAGCTGCACTTTGTTTTCTGGCTCAGAATTCCCAAACTCTAATTCTTTACATTTGTCCTGCAGGCTCATTCGGAATGTCTCATTATTAATCAGTTTCTTTGGTGAGATTAATCTGCAGTGACAACTCCACTAACCAAATGTTTGTGTGCAACAAACTGTTTATAGAACTTAAAAAAACATCCATTCCAATCCATGTTTAGTAAATTGTCTTTTAAAAGTTGTCCAGCATGAGGACCTGCAGATGAATTTAAGAAATCTAATATTAAAAACCTTTTGATTAGCTCTAACACACAGCTCTTGTGGAAAGTCTTGTTTCATATATCAAAGTTATACAACTACAACAGATTATGTGAAGATGTTTCTCTTTTACTATTTTCCGGCTAACATTAAGTTGTATTAGTTACTGTAAGTTATTAAGTATTGTACATCATGTTTTTATTTTTCTGTAAAGATTAGTAAACCCTATAAAGGCCATCTAATCTGAAGCTTCTCTTAATTGTTTTGCTTCATTGAATAATGCAGTTTCACATGTTTAAATCCAATCCTCTAATACTTCCTAGTTTATGATATTTTCGTAAGGTTAGATTTGAAGGACATGTTCTCACTCTGATTGAATTTAAGAGCTTATGAAAGATTTACACTCCCACACGTCCCAATCGCTGCCATGATGTTTATGAATTGCTAAGCCCTCTTTCCTACCTTGTAGCAATTATATCTGCCCTTTTAAACATGCATGTCTCAGTTTAGTTTATGAAGAATAATACATTTATAAATAAATCCTGTTTGCATAGAGATTGTTCGTGAATATAGCTACCAAATGTTGAAAAGAGTAAAGTACAATTATTTACAGGATTATATTATTGCCCTAATATTTGGGAAAGCATTTTTTTTTGTGTCCAATTATGTTTTCATAGTCTTGTTAAACATCAATGTTTGTAAACAACCTTAGACAAATATGACAAAAAAAACATTATTTCAGTAATCACATAAAAATTTTATATCAAAACTTGCTAAATAATTTACAAAACAAAGAGCCTAAGAAATGGTATTTGACAGATGGCTAATTTAAAAACCATGGCATCTTATTTAAATTGACCATATGCTCCTCATTGTGCTAACTTCTTACATAATTAATTTAATTTTGTATTTGTTTATACTCAGAAATATTTATCATGTTAAGTGACAAAGCAGTGTTTAAAAACAAACAAACAATAGAAATTAAACAGCTTTATAGCAAGAAATTTAAACTCATATTATGAAAGCACTGTAAGATACTGTTTTTCTTTGATCTTAGAAGCAGGGCAATTAGAAATGGGCAGATTTTTTTTTCTTTTGCTGCTTTTTCCTGACATGAATACATTAATCTCATCACATTTTTGTGGGAAATATCCCAAATCTTATATCTTCATCAGAAATACTAGTTGGGTTGCAGCCAGAAACCAACCATATAACAATTTCTGGCCTGAGCTTGAAATCCTCCCTATTTTTGGGGTACTTTGGTTATATCCTCATATATTTGGCTGAACACAACTGTGATGATTACAGGGGTTTTGCTGTGTATAACTGCTGAAGCCAGGATTTACAGTTTCTCTACCCTCGATCTGTTTTCCATTACCAGGTCATATTTCATTCTTCAGATCAAAGAACCCAGGCCTGGAAAAAAATCTAATTAGTTATCCCTGATTAGATGACTTATTTCCTTCCAGGACACAAAGGATTGTGATGTACACAGAGAATTTGGAGGATTAACACAAGCAAATTGTTTGCACAGATTATTATTTTATGAAAGTATTGTTATTACTTATGCCCTATTTATAAAATAAATGCATCCTTACATTTTTTTTTGTGGGGGGGGGGGGGGGGGGGGGGGGTTGTTGGTAACAAAGCATACCCATGAACTTATAGAATATTTTATACTCCATTTATTATCGCATCACAACCGCTGGTACACTAGTATCTACCTACTCAGACAAACAAGAATCTTATTAAAAGCATATACTGTCTGTCAGATATTTACTGCATTTCATATAGTTAATGTTTAATTACAGAAGTGGATATTTCATATACAAACATGAATACTAACATATCTATTTATTAGCATTTGATAGAACAATGTAGTAACAATAACTAAGCTAAATAGGTTGCTGCAGCACTCCATTGAAGATGATTAAATTATACAACTGACAATTAATTGAGAAGTCAATGGAATCTGAATTACATTGGCTGCAAATATATCGCTTTTGTTAATCTGATGACAGTCATAGATACTCTACCAATCTTTTTATTATTGGAAGGTATTGGAGCAACGCAACCCCTTTCAAGGTAGAGGGTAGAAAACCAAAATATTTGAAGGTTTGCTCTGTAGAATCACACATTCAATTATGATTTCCCATTTATAATTTGCTAAATATTACTGAAAACCTCAACATACATCTGGTTTTCAGTATGTTGTCTGATAATAACTTTTGTGTTCCTTCGAATTTAAGACGCCCTCGAATTTAAAACGCAGCCCAGATTTCCCACTCTGAATTTGAGGAAAACATCAAATAAAGATGCATTTACAAAGATACAACCTCAATTTTACATATTAGAGCCCTTTATACAAAGGAATACTCCATGTTTTGCAATTAAATGCTACAAACCTTGTCTTTTAGGCATATTGGTAAAGCATCTTGTATATTGGTACATGAACATGCCTGTAACAACAAAGAATCTCTCCTAGTCATCATCCTCTGACTCGGAGAAGTCCTCTTATTACTTGATATCTCCCTGACAATGACTTCCACTTCTTTGAAAATGGCTGCCTGTATGTCATTGTAAGAGGGAGAGGTCTGTGCTGACTGTCTGGCGCATGCATGGCTCTGCAGGAAGAGGGCAGCAGCCCGGAAGATCCGCCTGTCAGTCATGGCAATGACACAGGGAGGTGGGGAAAAGGTGTGCGGTCTCTCCCTCTCTCCGAGTGGTTGGAAGGCAGGCCTTGGGGGGTTGCTGGGCTTATAAAATAACACTTCCACAGTCATGGATGATTCGAGATTGGGTAGTAATGTTCTTGTTCGTCTTTTCTCGGGCAGTCAGTTACGTTCCTGTTTGTGTACTTGAACAGTCACGTCTTTTGTTGGAGATTTTAATACACACATCACTATACTCAAATTTAAGGCACAGGACATTTTTCTTAAATTCAAAGGAATACTGTAATTTACCAACAATTTAAATCTCTATGATGAAGTTAGACACAATTTATGAACAGTGAAAAAAGTATTTGTCCATGGCGAGCACTACTTGAATCTTATAAACCAAATGATTATCTGTGTTGCATTAGCAAGCCTTAAAACCCATCGAATATCAATTCAGGATCCTTTTTTATCCTGTTGGTGAAAAAAGTTTTAGGTTTCTTACCCATTAAGATCGTATTACTTTATCAGAAGTGACTGGAAGTTATTGCATCCTTAAGCAAGATCAGGTTGATAGATGGATGTTTTTTTTTTTTTTTTCTTTTTTTAAATTTAGTTGTTGCCAATTATTTTTTATTATTTTCTCCCAATTTGGAATGGCCAATTATTTTTTGTTACGGTCGGCTCACCGCTACCACCCCTGCGCTGACTCGGGAGGGCGAAGATGAACACACGCTGTCCTCCGAAGCGCGTGCCATCAAGCCGACCGCTTGGAAGCTCCCGTCCTCGATTGGTAAAGGAATAGCCTGGATTCGAACTCGCGACTTGCAGACTATAGAGCGCATCCTGCACTCACGTGGAGCGCCTTTTTACTGGATGCTCCACTCGGGATCCCCAGATGGACGTTTTTAAGAATTGATTTTATAGTCAAATCACTTCCAGCTCTTGTAACCTACACAAGGTCAGGAATTTAGTAGGGTTTATTGCTATCCAGGATGAAGGATGAAGGATCCAGGCACCTACTTGTTGAGAAGACTAAGCAAGAGGGACTTATCACAGGGTCATCTCTGTCAACTGCTACAGAAATGTTCTAAACTTGTAATATGGGTAACTCCAATAGCCAGTTTAACTGGCTATAAAGTTGAATGAAACCTGCTGACTAATGTTAAGTTAACATATTGAATTACATACCGTTTTCCATATACTTAATGAAAAAACTGACAAATTGAAAAATGTGACATTTCGAAACATGGAATACTGAACTACTATTATGGCTTCCGGTTGACTTTTGCGATAGCATTTTGTAGTTTCTTTGATTACGTGATGTTAAATAAAATATCTATTTTTTTTCACTTATGTCTCAATCCTAAAATTGTAGGTGTTGCAAAACTTCTGGCCATAGCTGTACATAACATTATGAAGGAAATATGGATGTACTTTTAAAGATACAATCAGGGGAACGATTTTGCACAAGTGAAAATGAGAGAAACACCTACATACATGCATAAAAGGGAAATGGCAACTTTAAACTCAATTCACACATTGTTTGAGTGGAAAGGGGGAGATATCTGCCAAGCATTGATTAAGCCAACATTGTTGCAAACAAAAAAAAAAAAAACATAAAGAGTGTGCTGACAGATTTACAAGGTAAGAAGAGAATTTTTTATGATTTACTCACTTTTTTCTGACGGCCATCACGTCTACCTGTCTGGTTGTAATTCACCTTGGCATGGGGCTCCTGGGGAGTGATTATTAAAATTCATCACCACATTTTTTACCCAGCAAGACGAGTGTGTAATTGGCACTTAACATTTCAAAAGCTGTCATTTGTAATTAGGAGCAAATCTAAAAGATAAGCATTGTGGGTACAAATAATTAAAAACTGTTTGGATTTGTGCTCGAGCATCAGAGAAAAAAAAAAGAAGAAAACACCAGATATGTTTTTAGTTATACCACCAGCCCCACAACAAAGGGATTTATATTCTCTGAAGTGTCTTTAAACAGTATCATTTTTCATGGACTTTTAAGTTGCAGTTCCAATATTTCAATTTCAAAGCTTTCCTTACATCCGGACTTCATTGTGAATCTCTTAAAGCACATTCCATTGAAGCATGTCTCATTAGACATGTGAAACAAGGATGTTTAACAATAATAGTTTCTAGTGTTAGACGATATTACAAAAGGCTTTAATCTCAAACTGTAATATTTACGGTCATTATCTGTTTTTTATTTTATTTTGTAGGGCTTTTTAAACCACAGCCTAATCGCCAAAATTAGTAGAGTAAGGATTTGGAACAAATATGAATTTAACCACCGCTTCTGGAAGTAAAAACTGACTTAAGAAAAACTTAAGAGCTGTGGGCTCCATATGTGGGTATGTGGTCTCCATATTCAAAATAACTATGCACCTAAGGGAGCCATGTGAATCAGACGCGCAGTTGTCCAATTGCTATATTCAACAACATTCAATTAACCACATAATAGCATTTACCTTTCCTAAGTACCAAAGCACACACTTTTGTGGGTGTTCCCAGAGTTAAGTGGCCCAACTGCCATGTTCAAACCAAAATGTTTGACTATTGTTTCCTTTATTTTCTTATCAGAGGTGGACAGGCAGGAATCACTCCTGAGTAACTCATTTAAAGAGACATGCCACATATCGGTAATGCATGAAAACACTGTGCTGAACGTTTTAATATCCCTTTTAGATTATTAACACAAGAAGCATTGTTTTAATTGGTTAGCCTATTTATTTGACTGTGCCACCTTTTTTATGCATGCCATAGATGACTGATTGTGAGTTTTTAAAAGAGACCCCACAGCATGTTCAGCTGTATTAACAGTCTATTAAATTCACTGTCTCCAGAGTGTATCAACGATCTTCTGAGATATCTGAGCACACGGCTGACCATGATCAGTGCCTTGTTTTTATGTAGGCTGCAGAGTAGAACCGCAACTAAACATTGTGTGCTATGCAAGCGCCTTTTCTGTGTTGTGAACACGTTTCCTTTGTGTCGTGCTGGCTTTCGCTACAGCTCCGGATCGTGCAACTGGTAGTCTATTAAAACAGACAACAGTTAACAAAACACTAACAAACGCAAGACAAAACTCACAGTTCACGAAACAGCACACAGACTCCTTGTAGGTTTTTAGCACTAACCATTTACAAAGGAACAGATCGCGTATGCTAAGTCCCCTATTTATATCCTCGCTCATGACCCCTAGGTTAATGAGCGCATCCGCTCCTCCAATCCTCAGATGCCACGCTGTTTACCGTCTGGGTCATTGAGTTTGGATACCGTAGCTGCGCCCCTTTCTTAAATGACCAACTTCTACCTACCCTACGGAATAAATTGTCGTGCCATTTAGTTAAGGGTACTCTGTTCCCGTTACACAGTGTCCTCACAGGTCGAGAGGGAGATATAACACCAAGCACCATTCGATCTCTGTCACAGGGGCACTGTGTCTTAAGAAAACTTACTCCAAACCTTACTTAGAAAAGATTGAAAACATCTTAAAAGCAAGAGTAAGATTCTACATGGATTTCATTTGGAGAGGTGTCTAGTTAGGCTGTACTTGTAATAGAAAAATAAACTCTCCAGTATCTGTATGAGTTGAGTAATATAAAGATGTGCCCGTACACAAACCGAGACAGCTGTTTTAGCACAACAGAGAGCATGTTAGTCTCTTTTCTCTACTTTCTACTGTCTATTATGTGAAGCTCGCTGACATACCTTCCCTGCAGTAAAGGCCGCAGCACACTAGACGCAATGCGATTTTTCAACAGATACAGTGACATGACCATACACACCTGAAGCGACACAGACACAATATGACAGATGGGAAGCACAACCCCAACAAATTTATAGTCACCCGTGACACAAGTATTATTCTTTCCTCCATCATTCTGGACACTGCTTCACCCTGGGGGACACCATGCATTGAAGCTGTTCTCTGATTGCTTAAGTATTGAAAGTTGCTGATGGCAAAGTTCCTGTTTCTTTTGTTGATTTTTTTTTTTCACATTCTGAATGCTTTGTAGATAAATGGTGTCTCAATTTTATAGGTTTAAGAGTTTTGTTTGACAAAACCTCCTGAGAAGTAATGCACTGGTGCTTGGGTCATCCCCAAATCCAGTAAATATAAATACGTGCTGGTCCCCGCAACCATTACCTCGTGGAGCAAATTAATCTGTCCATTTCTAACTCAACTTATTGCACTCACTGAGTCGCGAGCTTCGCTTGATGTACATATAAAAAAACTGGAATACAAAGACGAGGAAGCAATATGAAATATGTAAAAATCATTGGAGAGTGTACAGGATGTTACCACCTCTGGTGGGCTGTGATGTGTAAATTAAACGGGATTGGTGGCACACAGTCGATACACACTTTGGTTAAATATGACAGCGTCAAGAACAGACTGTACAAGTTATTTCCAGAAGTAGTGTTAATAGAATTTCCTTTTGGCATATAGTCTTGTGAGATATTGTGATAGATGATAACTATTTATTTGTTTGTGTTGTTTTTATAGGAGACGTGTTGGCCACTGTTTTGATTCTGTTGAATTGTGTCTAGTTTTCATTATTGTCAACATTGTCTGCTGTTTGTGTTTTTTTTTTCTGTTTGATTCTAATAACCAGAACAGAATATACGTGGCATTTTATATATGTTTAATAGACGATTGTAAGCTAACAAATCTGAGTGCAACCCTTTGGGTTAAAAAGAGAATTGTAACGACGAGTAGATATTGTGTTTGTGGACATTTGTGGAGTTCTGTTTTCAACCTCCCCCAGATCACACTGCCCCCTTGGTTATTTGTGAGTGTGGTGTTAAAGTTATTTATGATTTGGTTTTGAGCACATTTAAGATTTGTTGGCACTTAGTTTATTAATTATTGTCTGGTTGTATTTTGTTTATTTGTATTGAAACACTTATTTCTTTCTTTTGAACACTTTCTTCACCAGGTGCCTGTGGTATATGGGAGAGGCTGTTCTGACTTCATTGTGCTTCATCAACCCATTCTTGTGTTCTTTTAGATTTGAACCTACTGTAGCATATAATAACTGGTGTTAGTTAGCAAAGAAGATACCTGTATTAAAAAGCAAACATTTATTTTTCATTCTTTCATCTGAATTGTTGTATTTAAGTAAAACCTTGCCTATGTTAGGTAAGGTTTAAGCCATATGCACATTTTTTCCTTTTATTATTTCATTTCGTTGATAGGGACTCAAGTGGGGGGCTGTCCTAACTCCTGGTATAATTAAGGGGTGCGTAGTCAAAAGCAATGGCCCTAGTGAGAGGGGTTAACATACTGTATATTCAGTCCACTAAAATAAATGTCTTTACATAATCTCTCTAAGTAAGGAATTGCAGTGGCCAGTGTGAAAACACAGCATGAAATAATGAATTAACAGCCAAAGTAGCACTATAGCATTAACATGTTCAATAAAAAAAATGTTACAAGCGCTTACAGTTTAAATTATTTTTTTAAATGTAAAAAAAAATCCAATTCAGAAAATGGATTGTAGCGTAACAGGAAAGCGTAATCAATAAACCGCCGAACTCCACGTCTTCTTTTCATGATTCCAGCAGGCAAAGCTTCTACAGCATATTGAAGCCGTGGTTTCATATGGTAAACTATAACAGCAGCAGTGTAACATGTCAGCCATGTGCAGTCTTCCTTTCTTGGTTTTAGATGTCTGAACATAGTCTTACTGTCACTATAAAAGGATGCACTTACAGCCTACATTGCAAATAAAAGAAACAGATCCTTTTTTATGAGGCTGTAAAGGGTTGTAACAGTGATAGCAGTAATAACAGAGGGATTACCCATCTAGAAGAACAAAACCACCTACCATTACACAGGATTGTTGGAAGCCTGGGGGTGCTGGAAAAAGGATGTGCATTATTATAAGGGCCAATAATTGACAACATTTTGCAGGAAAAATGCAGGGGTTATTTAGGGCCAAATTAATACTGTTATTGCATTTTTTTGTACTTGGATTTATTGATACATGCAAAAAAGACACAAAACACCATAGATTGTTGCAAAAAAGCAACTTTGTTGTTTTCTTTCACAAAAACAGAAAACCTTTTCAAAAAGTGCAAAGCTATTTGTATGTATGTATGCATGCATGCATGTACAAATGAATGAATGAATACAAAAAAGTTAACTGTATCTGAATACATTTTGATAAAGATATTTTACTTGAACCACCTAAAAAGTGAAACAACACAGATTAAAACTACACATAGTGGCATATGTTTCTTTAAAATGTAGTTGCATTTGATTATTATTTTATTTTTTATGTAAAACATGTGAATAGTACTGTACTTACAGTGAACTCTTCAGAGGTGTTATTAATATTGCGCCGCTATAGGAGGACGAAGACGCTGTTGCTAGTGTAGCACACTAGACTTGGACAGACACACGTCAGAATAATATTCTTAACCACTGATTATTTTATTCTGGAAATTATTATTATTATTTATTTCGTAGCAGATGCCCTTATCCAGGGCGACTTACAATTGTTATAAGATATCACATTATTTTTACATACAATTACATTATTTTTTACACATTATTTTTATATACAATTACCCATTTATACAGTTGGGTTTTTACTGGAGCAATCTAGGTAAAGTACCTTGCTCAAGGGTACAGCAGCAATGTCCCACACCTGGGATTGAACCCACGACCCTCTGGTCAAGAGTCCAGAGTCCTAACCACTACTCCACACTGCTGCCCTCCATGCCTGTCACAAGTACTGTATCCCTGTCTTTCCATGGCTTGAGCAGATTCACATGATATAGCTGCTCCTTTTTCCTACGGTTGGGTTGTCGAACATTATAGTTAACCGGTCCCACGGCTTCAATAACCTTGTACGGGCCCTGCCAGCGTGCAAGTAATTTACTTTCGGGGGTAAGTATTAAAACTAACACTCGGTCGCCGGGCTAAAGCGTTCTAAAATGGGCCCGTTGGTTATAACTGTGGGACTGGACTGCCTATGCTTTCACTAAATGCTCTGCTACAAGGGAGGGGGGGATTTTTACAATTTTATTCTCCATAGAAATCACATGTTCAGTGACGTTTTTCCCAGTATTTGCTTTACCCTCCCATATGTGAATGGGTCTAATTTTCAACAGGTCACACAGCTCCTTCATAAGTTGGGGAGTATGGGGAGTGGTACTAATGGGGCTATAAACTGGGTACAGGGGTAAGTTTTCTGGCAATCTGGACACAAAGCACACAATGTTTTGATTTTTTGATATATTCCTAGCCAATAGAACCTCTTAAGGATGCGCTGGGTAGCTTTTCACCTGATTAACAAGTGATCGTTGTCTCATTAGGTAAACAAGTACTTTTACACACACCCAGATTAATGGGAGTTAGTGGCATCTAGTGCAAAAACAGAACATTACACTTAGTAACCCATTTACCCAAAGTCATTCTTAAACTAGGTATGTGTTTTGAACCACTTCATCACAACTGGTAGTAGAGTTTGTTTTAAAAACTGAGGTTAGCAGTTTTACCATCAACCTTATTATACACAGGTCTCATCTAATCTTATTATACACTGTGTAATTAAACTGTAAAACACTGAAGTTTACAGGAAAATTATTGTTCGCCATGTATAGAATTATTATTATTATTATTATTATTATTATTATTATTATTATTATTATAAAATTCAATAATAGACGGTTGTCTCGAGTACATGAACCCGCCTGTTATAACGAATATTTTAGTTTGAACTTTCCTTTTTTAAAGTTCTGGATTTTATAGCCTTTTACACATTTTAGGCTTCTAGAATGTGTAAAATGTGGGCATATGTCACAAGGTAGGCTTGAGTGGTGTGTGTGGGACGTCACAGACCAGGAAGCAATGTTCAGGAAACAGAGGTACGGGGCTGAAACTGTGTGGCAGTGCAGTATATTTATTTAACAACGAAAAATGAACACAAACAAAATACTTTTACACACAGAAAACAAACAGCATGTGTTTAAAACAGAACAAAACACAAGTAATCTTTAAACTAGAACGAGTACCTACAAGGTCTCAAAGTTGGGTAGCAATCGTCTTTCTCGTACTTACAGTATTGTTTTACATTCCTCCTCTTAGCTCTCTTCTCAGACAAAGGATCTCTCCTGACTTTTATAGTTTGTGGCTGTATTTTGGCAGGGAGGAATTGAACCCCCTCCCTGCCGATCCAAAACACACAAATGCAAAATCATATTAATAATAAAAGGAACAAATGCATATATATAATTCAGACGCCGAGCAAAATAATCTGTTATACAATGACATTAGAAATGCGTGTAAAAAAGGTGAAGCCATACTAATGGGGGATTTCAACTTCCCCCATATAAAATGGGAAAACCCGGTGGGGAGCACAACAGACAAAATTGAAATGGTGGAAATGACAAATGACTGCTTCCTAACACAATTTGTCAAGGCACCGACTAGAGGGAAGGCATGCCTTGATTTAGTCTTTTCAAATAACGAAGACAGAATAAATAAAACAGAGGTCAGAGAGCCATTGGCAAACTCAGACCACAACATGGTCTCATTTGAAGTATTTTTTAAAACCCCAAAAGTAATGACTAAAGCTAAGGTTTACAATTTTAGAAAAGCAAACTATGAAGGTATGAAACAGAGACTAACAGAAGTAGATTGGAGTAAAATAGAGAAAACATCCACAGAAAAAGGATGGCTGTTTTTTAAAAATGTAGTACTAGAGGTGCAAAACAATTACATCCCAAAAGTAGACAAATCTAAATCTAAAACAAAATGGCCAAAATGGTTTAATAGATCCATTTTAAAAAATATTCAGCGAAAAAAGGCACTTTACAGAGCGTTTAAAAGGGACCAAAAACACACAGAAAGAGTACTTGGAACTGCAAACACAAGTCAAAAAGGAAGTTAGAAAGGCCAAGAGAGAGATAGAAATCAATATTGCTAAGGGGGCTAAAACCAATTCTATAATGTTTTTCCAATATTATAACAGCAAGAGAACATTCAAAGAGGAGGTTAAATGTCTAAGAGACACAAATGGCAAAATCATAGATGAAGAAAAAAAATAGCAAATATATTAAATGATTACTTTTCACAGGTTTTTACAAAGCATGAACATCATGCCCCACATGTCGACCTGTTCCTATCCAATTTTAAAGAACTTTAGCATAACAGAGGCAGAAGTGTTAAAATAAACAAATCCCCTGGGCCGGATGAGATCCTCCCAATAGTACTCAAAGAAATAAAATAAGTTATTTACAAACCGCTAACCAAGATCATGCAACAGTCTCTTGACACAGGGGTTGTACCGACAGACTGGAAAATTGCAAACATAATACCGATCCACAAAAAGGGAGACAAAACCGAACCAGGTAACTACAGACCAATAAGCCTGACTTCTATTATATGGAAACTATAATAAGATCCAAAATGGAAAATTACCTATATGGTAACAATATCCTGGGAGACAGTCAGCATGGTTTTAGGAAAGGGAGATTGTGTCTAACTAACCTGCTTGATTTTTTTGAGGATGCAACATCGACAATGGATAATTGCAAAGCATACGACATGGTTTATTTAGATTTCCAGAAAGCTTTTGACAAAGTCCCGCATAAAAGATTAATTCTCAAACTGAACGCAGTAGGGATTCAAGGAAATGCATGCACATGGATTAGGGAGTGGTTAACATGTAGAAAACAGAAAGTACTAATTAGAGGAGAAACCTCAAAATGGAGCGAGGTAACCAGTGGTGTACCACAGGGATCAGTACTAGGCCCTCTGCTATTCGTAATCTACATTAATGGTTTAGATTCTAGTATAGTAAGCAAACTTGTTAAATATGCAGACGACACAAAAATAGGAGGAGTGGCAAACACTGTTGCAGCAGCAACGGTCATTCAAAATGATCTAGACAGCATTCAGAACTGGGCAGACACATTGCAAATGACATTTAATAGAGAAAAGTATAAAGTATTGCATGCAGGCAATAAAAATGTGCATTATAAATATAATATGGGAGATACTGAAATTGAAGAAGGGATCTATGAAAAAGACCTAGGAGTTTATGTTGACTCAGAAATGTCTTCATCTAGACAATGTGGGGAAGCTATGAAAAATAGCCAACAAGATGCTCGGGTATATTGTGAGAAGTGTTGAATTTAAATCAATGGAAGTAATGTTAAAACTTTACAATGCATTAGTAAGATCTTACCTAGAATATTGTGTTCAGTTCTGGTCAGCTTGTTACAAAAAGGATATTGCTGCTCTAGAAAGAGCGCAAAGAAGAGCGACCAGAATTATCCCGGGTTTAAAAGGTATGTATTATGCAGACAGGCTAAAAGAATTGAATCTATTTAGTCTTGAACAAAGAAGACTACACGGTGATCTGATTCAAGCATTCAAAATCCTAAAAGGTATAGACAATGTCGACCCAGGGGACTTTTTTGACCTGAAAAAAAAAGAAGGACCAGGGGTCACAAATGGAGATTAGATAAAGGGGGATTCAGAACAGAAAATAGGTGGCACTTTTTTACACAGAGAATTGTGAGGGTATGGAACCAACTCCCTAGTAATGTTGTTGAAGCTGACACCCTGGGATCCTTCAAGAAGCTGCTTGATGAGATTCTGGGATCAATAAGCTACTAACAATCAAACAAGCAAGATGGGCTGAATGGCCCCCTCTCGTTTGTAAACTTTCTTATGTTCTTATGTTCTTATATACAAAAAAATGGTAATATATCATAACAGCACAAAAATAATATATAAATTAATAAGGGGCGGGCACCCCATCACAGCATAATATTACGATACTCACAACAACCTATAAACACTGACAACATGGAGATTCTTTGAAAACAATGTTCCTTATAATTATATTATGCGGTGTTTACAAGAAATGAATTGATCCAAATGTGTGCGCGACAGTTGTGCATCTGCCTCGTGTCATCCTAAAAGGGAAGGAATCCATAAGCCTTGGGGTGCAAACCACACATGTGATAGCGTCCCTTCGAAGTCACGACAACCAAACTTGCCAAGAAGACAATTAACGGAGAAACTGACAAAAGGATTTAAAATCTGCTGACACTTTTATGACCCGAGATTCTAAGAGGAATTGCAGGGATGTAACAGAAGTTGCACTTGATGTGTATGATTTACACCTACTCTTTGATATTGAGAACACTGTCTTGGTGCCTGAGAATCTGTATGTTTAGCTTTTTGAAATCTTTCTTACTTAAGTCAGCTGCAAAAAGAAAAATAAATCAATGAAGAAAACACCCATGACTGTTATTAAATAACTGTTTGGCAAGAGAAATAAAAATGAGCAGATGATTAAATGCTGTGTAGGAAAGTACAATGTGCAGAAAAGCTGATATTTTCAGTTTTAGATTCGTTTTTATGGACGCACAGAGCACAGAGCACAGAGCACCATCAAAAGAATCATTAATAGTGCTGATTCACAAATACAGATGTGGAATGATCAAAAGATCCCACAACCACACATTCTCTATCTTCCAACAATGGGTGTTGGTGTCAGATACACAAGATAATCCTCACAACGTCAACACATTCAGTCAGATGCAGTACAGATGTGCAAATTTAAAATGATCACAAACAATAAATATAACTTTCCTTTCTAGCAGAGCACTGCATTTCTCTTGTATGCGTGTTTTGCTCTTACATACACTATTGATACACCGCCCAGAATATATAAAACTTTACTTAGTGGTCTAATTATTTTGCGACCACTGAAAGTAGGGGATTTCTTATTGCATCTTCTTTTTAAACAAAACCACTACAAGACTAATTTAGTTTACAAATATCATACTTAACTAAAAGTGGAGAATTACAATGTAGTGTCCTTTTTCTTTGACAAGCTTTTGAAACCTGAGCTGTAAATTGAATCATAACAAACTAATAGTTGAATAATAGTAATTGAGTGTTGGGTTCCAGATTAATTGAATCTGGAACCCAACACTCAATAACATGACCCCCTCACTTTCTATGTTGCACCACACACCTTTATATGTTTCCAGAAACAAGAATCAGCCGATGAAAGGAAAACAACCCAAACCATTATTGGTGGGTGCAGAATTTAAGGATTTGTTGATGCCTGACAATTAGTCTTAACACTTTGTTAACTGCTGGGAATTACTTCAGTAGACGAGAATAGGCTACCTAACAAGAACAAGATTATTTTAGTTCATGAAAAAAAAGGACAAGAAGAAAATGCTTTCGTATTATTTTCACTTGAAAGAGTTTCTTACCACAGGGACATGCCATGTTTTGACTTAATGTAACATAAGGAAACAATGCAACATGATACACGTTTCATCGCCCTCCTAAACGCAGCCCCAAGCTGCCACAGCCGAAAAAGGAGTCAGAGTGGGTTGAACATGTGTCACAAGTATTAAGGAGACTTTTTTTTCAATGAAAAGCTCAGATTAGCTAAAAATACAGCTGGTTAGCAGAAACAGACAAGGTAATGTGGTTCTATTTATCTCCAGAGCGATGATGCAATTTTTCCTTGCCATAACTTCACTGGATCTGACAGTTCAACAACACCCTTGCCAGAAAAATCAATCCAAATGCCTTCTATCAAGAAGACAGATAGAACATTGGACCATCCACCAGGAATGGACCGCAGATTAATTCATTTAAAAACCAACTGTGATTGAGGGATAATGGGGAAGAATGTGGCTCTAAATTGGCTTGGACTTTATAATTTACCAAAAACTTGAACTAAGAACATGTGCAGAGGAAAAACATCATAATAATAATGCAAGTTTATTGGAACAACAATGGTTGAGATGAGGTACAGCAATTGAGCTTGTTACTTGCGTTTATTTTGACTGTATTGTGAACTGCAATGAACAAAGTTTTTTTTTTAAAACAATGCGTTATATATATATACAAAGCTTTCACAAACCTGTCAAAAATGTAATGAAGCGTGATGTTGATATCATTTTAACTGCTCTTTAATTTCAGCAAAGATTTCAAAAACTGAACACCAAGATACAACTTGTAGTACTGGACCTGATTGTCTGTTTTGGATGAACATGGCTATTTAAATTAATTTGTATTGAGGAGTAATCCAAGATATTAGCAATATTGTGGAAACATTAATTTAGCAAAAAATCAGAGTCTTACAATATTCACACAGCCTGGATAATGGAGGATCATCACAATTTGAAATGGTAATTGTGCATTAAGTGAATGGCAATCAAGTGGTTTGGGATATATCTGTCTTTTTGTAGTTTTAAACATTTTGTTAGATATACTTTGTGTTTGCTTTGTTTAAAAACAAAAACATCTAATGGTAAACCAGCTGTAGAAAATGAAAGCGTGGTCCAGATAAGCTGTTTACCTGCCATTTTTACCACATTAAAAAATCTGAAATATGCACTAAATTTAAATTTAATGCATAAAAATAAGCATAGCAATTTTGCTGTACAGATTGTCTGCCTCCCCTAAAACTTTCACTAACAACTACATCTCCCAGAATACAATGTATTCAGTTACTAGGAAACTGTACACAAGAAAAAAACAACCAAAAAAACATTATCCAATCTCTGGCTAGCCCTGTTGCCTTTGCAGCCAATCACAGTAAGGATTAAGAAGTTGGAAACTACACAGGTTGAAGCATAAACATCCCAGTTCAGCTGCAAATCCAACTGAAAGATGCCTATAATATTAAACAAACTATTTTCTAACTTATTAATGCATTTCCTTATTTTATTTATTTGTATGGCTTTATATTGAAGTTTTAACATGTTCACTGAGTGTAATGAATGTTAAAAATATAAGTAACATAATTAATTTGCAGTCAGTGTGATACCTCGAAGAAAATGTACTGAGCCGATAAAGAACCTTGTAGAACACACGCGTGGTTGTGTAGTAGTTCAAAGTAACACCGCAGTAAAATGAAATGCCTACCCCATCACCATTAAAGATTGTACAGTATTTATTGAGATTACTCAGGACTCCAAGGTAATGTTGCATTTTACCCCCTGAAAATTCATTTTATTCTCTCAGCGTTAAAATTAGAGGGTAAGTCACTCCCAGACCCAAAACCTTATCTGGAGCACTGAATGAAAGTGAATACAAACTATTCCCAATGGCACTGAAAATGGCCATTTTCTCTAAAGAGAAAATTCAAACTTTAAACACGACTGAGAGTACTACCTCAGCCACATATACTAAAAATGCACTATTGAATTCAGCAGTTTTTCTCTCTGTTAACAAAATGCTTTACAAGATTAATACGTGTGATTTGGGTCAGTTATTAGGATGAACAACATCTGTGAAGCAGATTGACTAGTCATGCCTTTTGCTTCTGATAGATCCATAACTGCCAAGTCTCTGCAAAGTTGAGCGGGAAACAGTCATTTATTTGCATCATATCCCACATATTAGTCTGCTTTTTCATATTTCACTCATCAGTTGGGAACATTTGTAATGTATTTATTATTCTTTAATGTAATATATTCATGCATATTACTGTTTCTTTTGGAATGTACTATTTAGACTTGCAAATATGTAAGAAGCTGTCGTGGGATTTTGAATTTGAGTTCACATTTGTGCAATTTTGCTATTTGGTAACCTAAAGGACAAAAAGTACATCCAAAGGGTCTCACTCTCTGATTGTATTAAAAGCAATGAACACATATAGAATGAATAAATAATAATAATAAAAACTATAATAAAGGGGGCTGACTGAATATATTGTATCCCCTTGTATTTCTAGTAATGGCTTTGCTGTACATATTTGGGTCTAGTGCCAAAAACCATTTTTAAAATTAAATAAAATAAATTGCAAATTTGCATGGGGTACTTCAGGGTTACTGAGTTCAGTTGCACATGGAGTAATGGTTTAGTAATAAATACAAACTATTCTGTTCCTGAGGTTGACAAAAGAGTAAATACATTTGGTGAGGGTTATATATAAATGTAAGATGTTGTATATTATCCAATGCTCAGTAACTATGTTGAATTGTCCTGTGATGAGAGGAAAATATCTTGGACTGGAATCCGACCTCCCGATGCTAGAGGGTGCTGGACCAACACTCAGCACCCCTTACAAAGATCACTTGACCGTGATGTACTTTACGCTTCCCAGGGATGCCATTTTTGTATGGGGCAACAGTATGGGCATACGATTCCCTGTCACTTAGGTCAAGTGTATATTGAGAACACCTGCAGGGCACTGATTGGTGTTCCATTGATTTCAGGGGCGGGGGTTTAGAGTATAAAAGGGAACCCAGCTGTTGTACTTGTTTGTTGGTGTTTGAAAGCCGACGAGTGTGGACAAGGGACAGACAAAGGGAGTTTATGATACGGATGTAATGTTGCTAGTTTTTTATTGCACAGAGTACATGCAGAAGGACTGCAGTGTACCCTGGAACTATTGTACAGCACCATTTATTCCTTCACTCGCTTCTCTCTATTGTTTTGTTTTATGATTTCTGCAAATAAAGTCACCCTGGATATTAGTTTGGATATTATTTTATTACCCACCACCTTTCACATGTCCAGATTTGTTGTTTTTAAATAAGCACAGGTAAAAAATTCAGCTACGTAGTTCACAGTCAACAGTATTTGGAATGTCTTCGTATCATTACAGTACCTTACCATAACTGTGAGTTGCTATTTCTAGGGTCATTAACACATTATCAGCAAAACAAACACATTAAAAAACCTTAGCATTGTCTCTTGAAAATGCTTTAGGTAACCCAAATGTGATGGAATGTATACCAGATACTCAGGGAAAGAATATGGGAATTTAAACATTTATACAAGAAACATGTGATGGTGTATTGGAAGGGAGTAACTAACTGAATCAATTCAGTTTTCTACAAAAATTACCACCAGGGTTGCACTTTGGGTGTGCACCTGTAATTTCCTCTCCCCTGAAACACTGCATTTTCAGAGATTTTCCACCGCAATTCATTCAATTTCTGTTTAAAATATGCTTTATAAAACACAGTACAAAAACAGTAATTCATATTGAATAACTACACATATCACTGGGTCATAAATAGATACAAATTGTAATATCAGTGTCTTTTTTGTGTCTTTTTGTTTTGCTTATTACAAACAAGTCTAGTTTAAGCCTTCAGAAAATGCCTGTCTGTGGTAAAGAGAGCCTTCTGATTTAACTTACTGCTCAGGTCACTGTTAGCCATGGTTCTTTGCAATGCAGAAAGAAAGCTCATACATACATTCTTTTGGTGTCTTTTCAGGGTAAAATCTAAAAGAAAAAAATCAGATTAACAAGTCATCACTGTAATATTATACATGAGATACCGTGTATGCAAAGAAATATACCACCACTGAAATCCCCCATGAATCCGCTACCCTCAGGCAGACATGATAAGTTGAGCAGAAGTTGGGAAAATTGAACCTGGCAACCCACCCAGAGAGAGGCCCACGCTTACTCTCGTGGCCTAAGGCAGGCAACGTAAGGTGAGGAATTGTGGGGGGAAAAGGGACTTGGCAGTCTTACTTCCTCTGGCTCTATCGAAGTCTAATTAGCTTGCAGAGCTCTGTGTGTGTTGCTGTGGAAATGTTCCAGCACTAAGAGGCTGGGGAAAGGAAATCAAAAACAGATGAACAGAAAAAAGCTGTCCTTTTTTTCTAATACCTTTTTTCATTCTTTCCTTCACGATTGCACAGATTCATCTTCTCCATCAGCTGTATTATCTGCCTGCCATGTATCAACTCGTGTTACCAATAAAACTTTGGAAATGGTCACGCTCCAGTGGATTGGAAATGGGACTTGAAGTACAGTATTACTCTTCTGAGTTCTAGTTAAATTCCAGCCCAGATCAATAGTGAATGCAATGCATTACCCCTGATAGCTGTTCAGTGCCTTCTGCCAGTTCTGTTGTGAATTCAACGCTTGTCTCCTTTCTATTCCTTAAGGATATTATCTTCAAGTATTGCTCATCCTTGTTAGACAGCTTTTTGGGTCTTCCAGTCCTGGGTTTGTCAATTACAGATGATTTCTCTGTACTTGTTGATTATGCTTCAGATACCACACCTTGAAAATCAAGAGCTATTTCACTCAATGTTGTTCCTTCTATGTGCAAGTCAAGGTTGTTATAATAGTAGAAAACACTAGCAGAGGCTTTGAGTAAATTGTTGATGCTTATAATGCATCAGAGTAGAAAAATGCAACATGTCTAAGACTTTTGCACAGCAGTGTACATCCCCTTATATATAGGTTTGAGAACCAACCCATTGGGTGCCACCTTATTGAGGCGTTAATTACTTTCCATCTCCAATCATTTTTCCTATTAATAACACAAGCAACCACTGGCTCTAGAGATCAAGATCTAATGGAACTTGCTAGGAAAGTTGCAATGCTATTTTCCAAGGGACAGCTAGGTAGTGGCCAATGGCCAGAATGAACAACAGTAAAGTATGCCAAATTGATATTAGACAATGCTTTACATTTTCCACAATGTAGAAGCTTCCTAGATTGTTGCTACTTTTTTCCAGCAAACATCATCATCAAATTCTAATAGGTTAAAAAAAGGTGGCATTGCTTCTGTAATGTCAATAGATTTTACCCATGTGAGCAATAAATCACTTCTAGTGTAATTTGAGAGTTAATAATGAAGTGGATGTACTGTATCATGCTCGGTATCAGTCATCCAGATTAACCACAGTCGACTACCAAATTTAACTTTAATGAGGTAGCAGGGCAAACAGCAATGATAGTGATGGCTTGAGCCAGATAGGCTTGTATGTGCAATCGCTTGGCTCCATGTGTCATGACCAAACTGTGCTGATTCTAAGCACTGTAGCTAACACAGGGGTACTGTGGTTTGCCCACAGAAGCAGATTTTATTTAGTAAAGCACACTCTTCTGCGGTATTTGACATTGATATTTCCCGTTTTTTTGGTGATTTGACATAATACTGGAAACAAAGTTACATAAACTCATGTGAAATATGGTTTTATTTAGATCCACCTGGGGCATCATAAAAATGGTTTATACCAATTCTAGTGCTTTTTGTAGGTTATAATCAGGGCCCTGCGTTTTACGCGACCTGCTTTCTTAGGCTGCACTTCATTCCTCCCACCGCAAGGTGGTCATGTAGTCTGCTTAATTAAACCACTTATTGATTAATAACCTCCCGATTCCTTTAATCATCTCAATTAGTCATTCTATGAACGCACATTGGCGCGTTGATTAGGTGTCAGCAGCAGCCACGGACATTTATTTATTCATTCATCCCTTCATTACTGATACGCCTTATTCAATATTATTTCTTAGAATGTGTAAATAAATAATTTAAATGTTTACGTTTACTAGTAGGAACACATAATTTGTCAACAAAATATAAAAAAAACAGCACTGATTCCCGGAACAATTTATATTAAATACTTAAATCATAACATCAATGCTGTAACATACATATATATATATATATATATATATATATATATATATATATATATATATATATATATATATATATATATATATATTACAAATAATAATAATAATAATAATAATAATAATAATAATAATAATAATAATAATAATAATAATAATAATAATAATAATAATAATAATAATGCAAGGTTGTTCACAAGCACCACATTAAGTGTGTCCCATGCATTAAATGTTGCTATTAAACTTAAGCATCGTCAGTTGGTTAACCCTGCCTTCTTTCATAGATTGACGTTGTTCTGTAAAAACTTGGCCATAAGAAGAAACACTTCTTTCAGCATCTACAGAATTGGTAACAACTGACAAATATATTTTAGCCTTTCGTGTTAAATTGGGAAATAATTCTTCAGCTTTAATCCAAAATTCATTCAAAGCCATCCTACTGCCGTTTTCTTTTGCATATGGTAGGTATTTGTCCATTTCTCATTTCAATTACCATTTATACTCATCATAAATAGCTTTTATTTTTCTAATTAGTCAAAGCGTAATGTGTGGATTTCTTAATTGTGAATTCGATTACTATAACTGGAGTGGCTGCAGGGGCATCTAGGGCATAGCAGTTGAATTACAATTGAAAAAAACGGTTGTGTAAAATGCAGGACTAAGTTAAAATACATTCTTGAAAACAACTGAGAAGATGTATACTTTTTTCACTGTATATAACTAGTTAATACACTCTGCTTAATATCAAAGTAATTTAGGGATACCATTTTATTCAGAAACCACAAAACATCATAATAACTGTTATGACATCATAAGAATCTGTAATGTTGTTTTATTATGGATTACATAACTTTGTACTAAGGCTGATAAAGGGTCAGAGGCCAAACTCACGTTCGTAATTAATCCATCCCCATTGTGATTTGGTCATTGTTCCTACAAAATTACTGTTGAGTGATAGCATGATTTCGGCTACATATGTCTAAGCAGCGTGGGGTTCAATCCAGTATAAATAAATACAGTTTCCGAAGCAAAATAAGTAGGATTTGAAAACCATCCTATGTCTATCAATACAACATTTAAAAACGCTAACACTGGCTGTATATTGGCTGATTTGAAGCAGAAATGGGATACAATCTCTCTAGTTTTATATATATACTGTATGTATATATATATATATATATATATATATATATATATATATATATATATATATATATATATATATATATATATGACAAAGAAAGCACTTCATCAGGTCCCTTTAGCTTTGCTTCCCCCAGCAGGATTCTTAATCCTTGTAACTCTAAGTCAACAAGTTTAGAGTATTTAAAATTCTGAATATGAAGCCAAGTGAGAACGGGCTGAGAAGCTACTCTGTAAGAGTGACTATAGGATTTGGGTTTGGATGGGCGTTAAACCAAAATATATATCATTTTAAACAGAACGTGTATTTTAAGTGCTTCCTTGCTGGTGGTAGAATTTCTTAATAGGGGGGGTTCATTTTTTTAAGCTTTAGAAAATGTTCCTCTCTGGAGTGAAATATAATGGTTCATTTGAATGCAATTGAATGTAACGTGAGTTGTTTTTAAGTGATTATAATTAGCTGTTGGGATGCTGGCAGAAGCAGCAGTGAGAGATCAGAGGACATGCTGGGAGTAAAATAGCATGTCACACCTTGACAGGAGAATTAATGTAATCGATTTAGAGGCTAAAGAACACAAAAGAACAGAATAGATTTCAGATAATATTTCTGTTATTAATTAGTTGCAAGAATAGCCATGTTCCCTTTTAGTATCCAGCTTTTATCCCGGTAACTACACTGCTGTGCTATGATAAAAGATGTTACCAGTGTGCTAGAAAATAGAATAGCTGCACCAAAAGCTTATCAAACGTTACTGATCATTAGTAATTTAAAATGGATTTACATGCTTTACCTCTGTCCCTATCTCTGTCCTGGTAAACCCATCTTGCCACGCCTCGTGTATTTAAGCCTCTGGAACTTTGGGAACTCTACAGAGACAGCTGTAACTTCAGGGGCTGGCACAGGGCCTTTATGAAGTCTATTCTTAAAGATAAGTTCTGTCAGAAGGATCATTGAACACTGAAGGTGGTGATTTAGCCTTGCCCCACTAATACATCCACACTGAATGAATTTACCTGAATTGTTTGTTAAATTGTATCTACACCAAACCATGTTGGTATCCAAAGGACAAAAGGACAAAAGAACATGCTCACCAAAGAACACCTTCTCACCAAAGAATGGTTTAAAATCAATTAATTTCACATAGCTTGCCTTCAACAGTGGTCCAATTGAAATGACAGTGACTGTATTCTGTACTGGAATTGAAATACTGACCTAGAGCTAAAATACATAAATGATGTATTTATTGCTTCAGATAGCAGTTTTAATCACAAAAAGCAAACAATTTGGCGCAGACAGTGCCATTTCAAACTGGTTTGCATTATGTGTTGTTTTAAAACCTAATGCTAGGCAGACCCATGGGTACATTGAATCATAGAAATTACAAAGATTACAAAAGATGTATTCTCTCTCTCTCTCTCTCTCTCTCTCTCTCTCTCTCTCTCTCTCTCTCTCTCTCTCTCTCTCTCTCTCTCTCTCTCTCTCCAATTACCCAAGAAAAAGGTTTATGATTTATGGGGCTACTTCTGAAAGGTAAAAAATTACAGTGCAAATACTTTTTGAAGCCCTATAACATGGGAATGATATCAGCAAACTGCATCTCTGGGTTTTATGTTTGGAACCTGTCAACTTCATGTCCTTCCGTAACAAAAAAGCCCCCCAAAAAAAGCCTGGAGCCTAAGGGACCTGGCACTTCTTTAAATTTGTTTCGGGGTCTGCCTGCCTTATCTGATGCAGAAATGCATCTGTCACAGATGTTTTTACTCCCACAAGAACAAAGCTCATTCGATCTCTTTTCTGTATACTGTATACATAGTGAAAGTTTTCATACTGTATTTTCTTCTTTCTCACTAACACACACACACACATGCACACCCTCTATCTCTCTCTTCCTCTAGCACATTTTGCATGAACTACAGTGTACTCTATTCTAGTGGGAGGCCTGCTGCCAGTAGGATAAATGTTGTGGGCTTTAGATAGACTTTTGGCCAATATCAGTTTATATTTACTTCAACATAAAGTCTAGAGTACCTATCCTTGCTGGCTCTCTCACACTATGATAACTTGAAAAAAAAAAGCAATATAATCTGGATGAAGATGCCCTTACAATATTGGCTGAATAGGAACGACTTGTGGATTTTCTTATCATCCTCACTCTTTTCCCTCTATATCCAGGTCTATTTTAGTCCCATGAGACACATGCAATGACTTCTCAGACTTTCTTTGAACTTTACTAATGCCCCACCAGTGTGATAAAGACATCTGATTCTACTTTTTAGAAAACATTCTGTTTTTACGATGACAGCACCATTACAGCAGTACATATTAATGTAATTGCTTGTGTTTGGTAGCTGTATGGAGGTGTTGAACTGGAGCAATTAGCAGTTTTAAAAATGTTGCCCAAATGTCACCCATGACTAAAGCATTCACAAAGCACATAATTCGATCAATACAAATACATTTCATGAAGGACATGAAGGACATTACAAAAAGTTTATAGACATATAAGCAATCAGCACCTTTATTTTGAGCCAAACACCCAACCACAAAAATGAATTATGATACTTAATATTTCCTGTTATTTTTTTAACAGAATCATGATTTTTTTTTTTTTGTGGGCTCAACAGAGCCTTTTCATCGGCCTCCCTGATCTTTTAACCAAACTGGTGTTGTCTTACAATTTTTTTGGAATGCATAATCTATATTCTGAAGGGGATGGACATTGGAAGCTCTTTTGGCTGTGCTTTTTATTTATTTATTTATTTATTTATTTATTTATTTTTTAATTTAGTTGTCGCCAATTTTTTACCCCGGTTTTCTCCCCAATTTAGTATGCTCAATTATTATCTGTATCCTCGGCTCACCGCTCGCAACCTCCCCGCCGACTCGGGAAACGGAGGCTGGAACACGCATCCTCCGAAACGTGCTCCTGCCAAGCCGTCATTTTTTTCGCACTGCAGATCCACAGCAATGCCACCAGACCTATAGTGCTGGAGGACAACACAGATCTGGCGGCTCCACTGCAGAACCACAGGTGCCCTATCGGCCACAGGGGTCGCTGATGCGGGTGAGCAGTGGATTCCCCTGCCGAACTAAGCCCTCCCTACCCGCTCAGCCAATTGTGTGCCGCCCCCTAGGAACTCCCGGTCATGGTCGGCTGTGACATAGCCTGGATTCGAACCTGCGATCTCCAGGCTATAGGGCACATCCTGCACTCCGCGCGGAGCGCCTTTACTGGATGCGCCACTCAGGAGCCTCTGGCTGTGCTTTTTAAATGTACATTATCTAATTAATTCCACTTATCCATGTACTACTCATTATTAACTTTTGTACACTACTGGCATGCCATGAAACTAAATATCTAACCAGAAACTAAACTTTGAAGTAAGGCTTAGTCTAAGGTTTCTTTCCTGTGAATTCCCAGCTTGATTAATACAATGGGAGCCAACCAAAATTTAACAATATATGTGATTGGATGGCATCACAAGGTATCCTTTAATCACCTTTGATCTGAAGTTTTAGTTATTGTCTAGGGGCAAAATGGGTCCAATTGTTTCACTTGAATTGTCATCCTAATCAATATAAGAGCCAAACAAGCTGCAACACTTAAAGAAGCACAATGCGTCTTTAGGTAAAAGTTTCAGTTAAAAATCTTTGAGGGCTGTAAAGGACTGCAGTTTGCAGGACTACGCCTCATTGACTTGCCTCGAAATTGTTTAAATGTCCATCAATGTGTTCTGCTTTCATAGTAAACATGTGACTCTAGATAGGAATGCTGGAAAGTGTATGCAAAGAAACATAAACTGGCACTGGCGTGTTGGTCAGCGGTGGTGTTTGTCTGTTTTTCAGCCATTGTGGGTGCTTTCTTCTCATATCACAGGAGTTTGCCCAAAGAACAGCCATCATTTCTGTTATAGTGAGTTGGGGGAAGAGAATGGTATAGAAACTGTCGGAAACTGAAACCACAGGAGAGTTAGAAACATGGATTGGATTACACGGCAAACTGAGCAAATTGCTTCCAAACACGTTTTAAGTAAAATACTGTGATGTATTCTTCTTGGGTTAACTAGAACTATTTTTATTTTATTTTAATAAGGAAGCTAGGTAGCTCAGTGGATTGACATTATAAGATATTTTTTCTAAATGGGTTTTGGTTGTCTTGTTGTTTTCTTGTAAGCACTGCAAACACTTAAGGCTCACTTTTAACAGCACTCTCACAGAAATGTCCAGAATTGGATGACCCAGGTGCGAATTTTGAAGTCTTGTGAGTAAAAATATTAAAATCCCCCGTTTAAAAAAGGCACGTTTATAAATACAGCCCTACGTCTGAAAGTGTTTTACAGAGGTACTGTTTCTAACATGGATCCACATACTGCTTGTGTGGTCTGACCACTTTAGGTGGAGCTACACAGAAGAAATCTTCTGTGGCTGCGTCCACTACCACAAGATGTATGTTCTATGAAATATGATGAGTGAATGTATCAGAAATGAATGAGTGTCTATCTTAAATAGTTACTGGGGAGCAAAATTCACCCATGCAGAAAATTCCACAACCCTAGCTGCCCCCCCTTACTTTAGCACACTAAGTTTTATTTTTCAAATGCATGTTGAGATTCTTGTAGAAGTCCTAAAAAAAGAAACTAGTACAATTATTTGACAAACATTTTGACAATAAATTGTTTCATTTTACCCTAATAAAGATGTCCACCTGAAACATAAGAACATTCTAGTGGACAGGGTCTGTTCTTTTGCACATAATCATACTAAAACTAAAAATGTGGCCATAGAACGTCCATCAAATGATAATCCTTTCAAATTGCAGGTGTTGGATGAAAATGCTGTTTCACTGTCCATTTTGATTATGAAGAATCTTCTATGAAGGGATACTTTCTTCCTGCTTAGGACACTTGTATTAGGGTAAGCCCTAAACCCAGAGCAAGAGACCTAGTTCCTTATCTTTGCATCAGTCTTCCTCATTGTCTTGTGGCCCAGAAACAACTCTTCATACTGTAGTTCTCCCCATTGCTTCAGTATTTCTACAACCCAGAACTACTGCTGACAAGCCAAGCCATACCAACACAACCTAATCCCAGCAGGCATTAAATGTTGCAGATCCCTTGGTACAATATATAAAAGAATAGTTCAACTTAAACAAGAGCATTGTTTTTTTACATAGGACTATTACATGACTGTGGGTTGTATATGAATGCTCATAGCTGAGATGATGGTATCTAGCAAATCAGGATGGATCAGTCCGAATTTAAAAACAAACTTTTTCAAAACTGAAGAATGGATATGAAAGTTTTAATATCAAAATACAATGAAGTAGTCTCTAGTATGGTTGTATATATATATATATATATATATATATATATATATATATATATATATATATATATATATATATATATATATTTAAAATGTATTTCTTAGCAGACGCCCTTATCCAAAGTTAGAAAGTTAGGTTATTATAAGCCCATTTTAAAAATATGAACTCTATGTTTTTTCCTGTAAAATGTAAAAAAAAGAAAAAAAAACATTTTCTTTCAATAAAATGTTCAGTATAGACTAAAAATCCAGCTAGACATCTATACTAGCTCAGGATATACATAAATCCCCTCACATAATCATGTTTGTGAACCCTTGCTTAGCTATACAAATAAATATGGTAATGGATCTTGTAAAAAATAAAATTAAAAAGACAGAACCAATCTTTTCCAGATGGCACCAATAGACCACTTTATTTACTTGCTTGTGTTTTGTATCCACAGCAACGCAAATCCATTCAACTGACTCCTGTTAATAATTTTTCAAGACGTGATTATCATCAAGATTAATTTCATGGCTACATCCTGATGCAATAATACACCTTTATATATATATATATATATATATATATATATATATATATATATATATATATATATACTGTGTGTAATCATTTTGCCTCAGGTATCTGTCTAAATTGCCTAAAACACCACAAATTGTTCTAGGTTCATACTCACTGATATCCTGTTTTCAGAAATGACAGGAATGTCCTTCATTTCACATTCCTCTTCAGTTTCTCTGAGATACCAGCACTACATAAAAAAAAAAAAATGTTCAAGGTATTCTCATTTTGTTGTTCATAACTGAACGTTCTCTACTATTGTGGGTGTTGTAGAGTGATTGAAAATGAGACATTTTGTGTTTGAAAGTGGTCTCGGGGTGCACAGGAGTCAAATATGGGTCAAAGGTCAAGTATAATCTTCTAGACTAGAGTAGGGATACTCAACTCTGACCATCGTGCTCCAATCCAGTCCAGGTTTTTACTCCAAGCAGGTTCTAATTGAAGCTGCTAAGAGGCAATTAACTAATTTAGGACCTGGTTGGAATAAAGACCAGGACTGGTATAGATCTCGAGGGTCAGAGTTGAGTACCACTGTTCTAGAGGAATATACAATTTTGACATCACTACTGCGCTATTATGTTTTTTTTTCCGGAATGGCCCAGGATGCAAATATAGCCTTCTTCCATGTATTATATATTTATTTATTTATATTCAAATCTAACTATTCAATAATAATGTACCTGTATATGTAACATGACCAAAGTGCATCAATTACCTAAATGGTTTATCTTTAAATTTTATAGCCAGTACCCAAGAGTACCTACTTATACCTACTTATCAATAGTTTTGTAATAACTGGTACCGGCTCAATTGATAGAAAAGACACTGAGCTATGGCACCAGTATCATGTATATAAATATTCAGATTAATTTGCAATGCAATTCTCAAATATCTAAAACAGTATTTTAATAAACTACTTGAAAGGTCCTGATAAACAGGAGTAGGGCAAACAGTAACACAGATAATACACTGTGGGAGGATAATGGGCAGAGCTTAGGGAAGGACCAGAAATGACAGCACACAGGAGCCGGAAGTGACGTTTTAGTCCTAGAGCCCAGTACCAACAATGGTATCTGGGCAGGATTTTATTTTAACACACAAAGGAAATAAAACAGTTCAGTGTTGCAGAAAACAAACAAGAAAACCACCTGGAATACCAGCAAAGGTAAACTCAGGTTTCAAATAAAAAGAGTAAACAAAAACTTTGTGGTTATAAAAAAAACAACAACAAAGGAAGCACTGGGTTTCTCTGTGCTATTGCAGTGGGGTTCCACTCACTGCCTCTCAGCTCCCTTCCAAGGAATAATGAGAGTCCTGAGTTTTTCCCACCACGGCAATCCACCAAGGGTTTCCAAAGTTTCAGGATTCTGTGAATTACAGCGGGTTAATAAAAGCAAAACAATAAAGCACAGCGTGTCTCTTCCGTGTTTTCAGTTCAGGACAGGGAGACCGAATGACAAAACCACGCTGCCTAAATACTGCCGAGTCCCGCCCCTGCAATCACCACGCTGCCCCACGTCAGCCAGTCGACGAGCACAGCACAGGACAGCTGATTGCAATGATGGGACTCAGCGGCCGCATGGTACCACCTTGGGCCAAGTTGGCCCCCCGACCCGGAACTTCCTGTCTGGTCAGAGTTCAGCCTACTGACCCAATCACGGTCAACCCTACACAGCGCTGCCGGTGGTCGGGAGGGCGAATTATGATAGGGACTCCTTTCAATCCTGTCACATACACCTACAAGCATATTAAAAATACCAGGCTAATACATAATAAACTGTTATTCATGCTCAGAGCAGTTTTGCTTCTTTCTCCTCCTTCACAACGTTCCAGCTCCTGGCCATTGCAATTTGATTGCAATTATCCAATGAAACATAGCAACCTCAAATCAATGCGTGTCAATAGGAGGAGGAGTGACACCAGCACATATGAAGTGCTTATTCAGAATAAAAAGTGCACAACTAATCGTTTAAATAAAGTGTTAATAAAATGAAATAGTTTCAAATGAATGAATATAGGTCATGTATAAGGACTATACCAAAACCATACCAACAGAAGCACACCTGAATGATTATTGACCTGGCAGCACCTTGGACACTTAGCAGTACCACACTTTGCACTCGAAAAACTAGCTAGAAACTCCCATAACCTGTTGCTGTAGGGTCCACTCAATAACATTCATGACACTTTAAGGAGGCTGTGTGGTTAAAGAAAAGGGATTATAACCAGGAGGTCCCCGGTTCAAATTCCACCTTAGCCACTGACTCATTGTGTGATCCTGAGCAAGTCACTTAACCTCCTTGTGCTCCATCTTCCGGGTGAGACGTAGTTGTAAGTGACTCTGCAGCTGAAGCATGGTTCACACATCCTAGTCTCTGTAAAAGTCACCTTGGATAAAGGCGTCTGCTAAATAAACAAATAATAATTAACCTATATGAGAAACCTTTGTGTCCACGCATTATTTCCTAGGCAGTTTCTTCTTCTTCTTCTTTTTAATGCATTTAAAGATTGTGATATACACAGGCTTCTTTATAGAGAATGTATCTATTTAATGTTACATTACGCCTTCTGGTCCCGCGGGCGGAACACGGAACTGCACGTAAATATTATATTTCATAACTCATTTTTAATATTATTACAAATCAAGAGAGAAAAAAAGCTGACTCGATATCAAAATCGTTGTTTTCCTACCGTCAAACAGCGAAGGAATTTTTCGAATCCGTCATTTCACCGCTGAGATATCCCATTCACAATGTGTCTAGTACCCCCTTGCATTCAAAACAAAAGCAATCGACTAGCTTGCGTTTTGCTGCTCTGGTCTTACAACCTTGATGACGATAAAGTCTCCCTGATCACGTTGTAGGGGAGGTCACAAGCTTTCCATTCATACCTTTACTTTGTTTGTAACCCAATCCATCACAGAGTAATCGATGTGCAAACAAACACGCCCACCTCTTGAATGAGATAAGGGGAAAAAAAGCCTTTCAAAGGCAAATGCATGTGGCAATGGATAGCATGTGAGGTGCCAGAAGATAACATCCCTTTTAGAACTTAGTATATCAATTGACATAAAGATTTACACAATGTTTATTTTTGGAGAGGTTTGGGGACCCTTGGGCTTAGCTTTGTAAAAACTCCTGTAGAATTTGATCCCTTTGTTCAAACAGTATATTAGACATGTTGGTGAAGCACTGGAAAAAAATCTGTCTCTTTTCATATGCTACAAGTTGAGAAAATGACTATAGAACATAAAAAAATGAAAAGCGTTTGTTGTTTTTTTTATGTATTTTTTCTGGATATCTCCTTCCAGTGTGGTACTGAGTAAGACTTTTATCACACCTGAGGTTTTAGTCTTGATGCCCAAGGGGTTACCTTGAATTCAAGCCCTGAACCATGCCTGTGCTGTCTATACTTTGGAAGATATTGTGATTTATTTAAGGGCACAGCCCCCCAGGCGGAAATTGTCTGTGAGGGGCTGGGGTTTTGACAGGTTAATTTGCCAGTGTGTATCAGCTACCACCTACAGGGGTAAACAGGTACTTCAATCTCTAGGCTTACAAAGGCCTCCGTTGATTATGATAGTAACAATGTAGAAATTGGAATTGTTTTACAGTGTCGGTCACGTAAAGGCGTCATTTTCATATTGTTTTTATTATTTTATTAGGTCATTATATATAAACCTAATCGTGTGTGTGTGTGTGTGTGTGTGTGTGTGTGTGTGTGTGTGTGTGTGTGTGCGTGTGTGTGTGAAATTAGATAATATTGTGTGAGATCTGAAAAGTCATTTTATTGATGGCCAAATGTGTATCTGAAGAGTGTGTTTGTGAAAGAACAGACATTCAGATACTTGAACTGACTAATGCATAACTCAAGGCTTAAACTTTTTGAGACGTCTGTTCAATACGCCAAGTTTTAAACCAGCATGCAATACTAATACCATGACTGAAGAAGAAAATGTATCAGGGGCTGAACGATTTGACTGTACTTACACTGTCAAAGATGGTAAAAAATGTTACACTTAAATGTTGTTAGCAACAATAATCGTGGCAGAGCCAAGTTTACACTTGACCATTACAAACCTAGTAGCATAAACAGTTTCCTTACTTTTAAGTTAAATTACGTTTTTTTTTTTTTTTTTTTTTAATCGAGCCCTTCAGAGCAGGGTACTGTACTTACTGTAGTCATAACAAGAACCTTTAACATCAATTAAAATCACTGCCCGCCAGAAACTTCCAAAAAAACCTTGTATTGATGGTGGATCTAATTCTTAGACAATTAGTATGTCTAAATGACATACTCTTGCATGGGAAATGGTTCCAGTAGTTAGGGATGAAAAAAAAAATGGTAACACTTTAAATTGTCTCTAATTAATATGCATTTACAAAGTAGTTACTTAGAAAATACATGTGTAATTAGAGACACTTAGGGGCTGATGTAAGGATAGGCATAGTGTAAACAATTGCGGCTGCAAAATCCAAATTGCCTTGCGGCCAGGCAATTATTTTGCACTGTGGCTTATGTAAGCTTTAGAGCAATGCAAATTACTCAACACGCACAAATAATGAGCTGCAATCATGATAATGAGGGTCACAATGAGCACTGCCTGAGCATCGGTCTATTTAGCAGCTGCACTTACAGCCCAGAGGTGAGGTGAGTTCGGAATACAGAGAGCAGTAGGCGTTGTATGAGATTTGTGGAGCACGAAAATCAAACCAAACAAAAAAATATGTCAGGAAGGACGGTGCACAGAAAAGAAAAGAAAAGTTTTCTGAGGAGCTGAGAGTCCTTATGGCTGAGGTCACTCAGCATTAAATTGAGTTATTTGGAAAAGCCTCAGCCAACATGTTATGCTACAAAAGAGGCCATATGTTGCTGTATAGTGGAGAAAGTCAATGCTGTCAGTGTTACCAGGACTGTCAACCAGGTGATGAAAAGGTGAAATTCATCTATTAGGTCTAGGATGACCTGCAGAGTGAGACGATAACGCCTTACCAATGCATCCCCCAGCATCCCAAACAAAGTGACCCTAGGATTGATTATGTGGGGTCTTCTCCGTCTTTCCCTTCTCCTCTGAAGGTTTTCCTGCCTCTCCTCAACAAGAGTCAAGCATCGCCTCATCAGGAAGTGTACCACAGCAATCATCCTGAGGCCAATGGCAGGTCTCTGCAGGCGTGTGCTTTTATACAGCTCTTAATTACACACTTCTACAATGGTTTGCATCTTGTCAGAGGCGGTGTAAAGTTTTTGGAGGGTCAGCAATTGCCCAAGTGCAAGGCAAAATCATTACCTCTCATTGTAATGTTCGTGCCCACTTAGATTTCCAGATCCCCACCCAACTCCATGCTCTTTTCTTCATTTGAATACATTTCAATATATTTTAAATGGATTAATGATGGCAAAGTGCTAGTTTGTGAAAGGGTGCAAAATGCCAAGTGAAAAACATTCTTTATATACGCCACATTTTTAGTGGCTGCTAAAGTCCCACTTTACAGTTGCTAAACACGGTTTGCGAGTGCAAAACACAGACATTGGCCGCAGTATGGGTGTTTTTCAGCCGCAAATCACTTTGCATGCATCTGTACATCAGCCCTTTAATGTAGTGTTACCAGATTTTTAACTACACCAAACAAACACAGTCATGTGTGCAAACATTGTAATAAATACAGTTTAAAAATAAAAGGGTATCACAATATTTAACTTTTTTTCCTGATCTTCCCAATTTGCATGCCTATTTTAAGTCACAGGATATTACAAGTAGACCTCCAGATAGAAAATGTGTCTAGTTAGTTAAGTAACAATCTAATGGTCTTAGCCTAGGGTGCTGGCCTTTGCCCCTTGAATCTGGTTTAAATTGCGGACTTAGTAAACTGAGAACTTATCATCCATGCCTTACTCTGCAAGTGCATTGATCCAGATAACAAAGAAAAACTACCATGAAAAATACCATTACAAAAACTAGAGCAAACAGCTTTTACTGTATGTGACATGCTGCAGAGCCCATGTCATTGCTTAAATACAATATATTCAATTGTATTGTTCATGAGTCAAGTTACCATATGATACATGGAGATTATATTATATTATACGCCTTGTCATGACAGATTATGAATTATACCTCCTCTTAAATGTCCTTTATGACACAAATAAATGGACACACATTAATCTATTTCAACTCGCATTGAAAAGCATGGTTTCATATGCGATTTTACGGTTGAGATAGTTATCAGCTGCTCCTGACTGTGCCCAGCAACCAGATAAACACACCGTGGCATTAAACTGTCTTGTGGGGAGAGGGGGACATCATAACTTTTATCTTTGATTATAACAAATACGAATTGAAGCCATTAGTAGATAATTATGTCATCTGAAGTTAGCAAAATCTTGTAAATAAGTTATTTCAATGTGAGACATAGAATTGAAGTTTCAATATCAGGATATTAAACATTCGGAAAATATTATGGTACCCACTCACAACCTGAGTTTGTTCACTACTACTACAGACCACAGGCCATCGTAAACTTACTTATCAAGTAGTTGCACAGATGGTTTCAAGCATTATTCTAAAAACATCTATATTATTATTTTTTTTATTTCAGACATTGTTATTGTTAAACAACATTCAATTATTATTAGTAGTAGTATTATTATTTAATTAAGTGTTATAACTTTGGTGCTCTGCCCCTCAAAATGATACACAGCCAAAATCATACTTACTGCTACTGAGTACTGTAAAGGTTCTCCTTGATTATGTAAGACTTGTTGATTGCTATTAAAATGAGACTGCCACTAATCAAGGCTTTGTTAAGTAAATGTCTGGATTTTCTGTTTGTGAATGACCTCTGCTATTAACACAGACTGGTTTGAAATCCCAGGAGAACCTTGTTTAATTGAGACAGAATGCCAAAAGTGAAACAGATTCTTTAATCACTGTCCTTGATCATCTACAAAGTGAGGCCCAGTAAAGCCAGGAGGTTTTCTGTGTGCCATATCTGTTATATGTCTGTTGAAAAACAGGATATGTGTTCATAGGCACAAATATATATATATATATATATATATATATATATATATATTTTTTTTTCAGCAGTAGTACTTCCCTCAGAATACCACCCATGCAAGATTTGAGCACAAATTCCTGCCATTAAAAAAAACTGCCACTGTATTATTATTATTATTATTATTATTATTATTATTATTATTATTATTATTATTATTAGTAGTAGTAGTAGTAGTAGTAGTATTTTTATCTTCAGAAGAGTAACTAAGCACATGCCTTTATCCATCCATCCATTTAGCAAGAGGCTTGTGTCATTTATTGTGTACAATAGTGTCAGTAATTTTGTAACAGAAATTACTGTAAAATGCATCTGTAATGCCAAGGTCACTATCAAAAACAGTTAAAGTACACCACTATCTCTCTCCCTACCTAATTATTGTAAACAATAAACATATTCTGTTGGTTGCTGTGAAATTTAAGAACATGTACAGTGATATGCCTATATACAACTTCATTTCAAATGAAACAATTTAAAGATTGTTGCCTGTCATTTGTAAGTGATTGAAACAGTTCAAGTTTACAGGATAGTCTGAAGACTCTGCAGTCAGTTAGCTCTGTGCCAGTAGGTGGCTCTGTCAGTCCATGTCTACACACTGGCAGCCAAACAAATAAAGCATTGTGTATTGGTGATTATGCCATGTTAAAAATACACAATATTTATATACCAATATCTTAAACGCACCTGTGAAAAAAGTTTATTTTCCTAAGATGCAAATAGTGTATTTTTTTCTCATTCCTTATGTTATACTGCATACTATTGAAGAGCGCTTTGGTACATCTCCATGTTGTTTAATCTTTTGAAGTTGGTGTATCACTGTTCTTTGATAAGCAAAGCTATTTTTGAAACCGTATGGGGCACAACACCTTGGATATCTAAAAAACATAAACACAAACTTTCAAATGGAAAAAAAAACTATCACACCATATGTGGATCTCAAATTAACTAAACTTAACTCAAACTCTAACCCTAACCCTTAACTCTAATCCTAAACCTCCAGATTCTCACATGACCTTGAGTTCCTCAAGATCATTCCAAATAAAAGGAAAATTATCAGAAATTGAAATAATACCCATGTTGCATTGCAGTTTGACCTTTTCCAGGTTTTGCTATGAAATTAATTTGTAAAACAATAGGGTGTAAAAGTTCAGGTTTGCCTTAATTCATAATAAAAACTGGTATGTTTTAAATTACTCTGCAATATGGGTCCTAATTCCATCAATGTACAGCACTGAAATAACATTTCTTTATGAAAATGCATGTTATTCTTTGTATACACTGCTATATTAAAACTAGTTTCTGAGCTGCTAGCTTTTGAAGTGCATCTCTCACCCTATTTACTATATGCTTCTTGGCTTCTCATCTGGGGATCTTGCATGGTCTGGTAGTCTTATGACAATCCTGGAGCTCTGGCACAAGCTTGTCAAGCACACAGATAGGCTCAGGTATATACACGGACCTGGTGCAGTTTTTCAGTTTTTGTTTGAAGTTTTTAGTATTAATTCAATTCAGGAAAATTTGTTTTTCCTTAGAAGTAATCTGTGTGTTTTTACTACTCAAGAGTTGCTTAGGCTTTTAGATCATTGCAAGTTATTGGATAAAAAATGGCCTGAACCTGAACTGTTACTACGCAATGGTCTTTTTGTTTCATAATAAAGTTGAATTTTACTAAAAGACATTCCATTGGTGTCTGTTTATTACATTCTCTCATAGTTTAGCCTCCTGTGAATGTGAATGTTTTATGAGCAAGCTAAACATGTTGTACGTTTCACAAAGGCAGTTTTTTTTGAGACACAAGCTTGTTGCTACACACGCTGTATAACTCTGAGACTGAAATACACTCCTGCCGCTACTTACATTGGAGGAAGGTTATAAATGTACTACTGTATCTCAGGAATGAAAACAACAATAAAAAGACACCTATAGATCTTATAGTGTACAAAATGGGCCTATAAAGCAACAGCCTCCTGGAAACACTACACTTTAATACAGTCCCTCTGTAATACAATAGATAAGCTGCACCTCCTCGAACCAGGTACTTAATAGAGGGAGCTGCAATGGGTTTGGCCCAGAAGGTGGTACTGGAATACAGCTATGGACAAAGGTTTTGCATCACCTAGAATTTTAGAATTGAGACCCAATTTAAAAAAAAAAACACATCAACATAATTTAGATCTTTTATTTTGCATCATGTAATCAATGAAACTACAAAATGATACAGCAAAAGCCTACCGGAGGTCATAACAGTATTTCATGTTAAATTTCGAGATTTCTAATTTTTCAGTTTTTGTCAGCTTTCATGAAGTATATGGAAAATGGCAAAGCGGTATGTAATTCAATATGTTAATGTAACAATATGTTATCCAGCAGCTTCATTCGACTTTATGAAGCAAAATTAGTTAATTCTACTGGGTGATGCAAAACTTTTGGCCATAGCTGTACTGTTTATACTTTTACTGTGATGCAGCCAAAACATGATTTCATTTTTACATTTTTTAAGACCCCTCCAGAAAACCAATTGCTCCTGGATTGCAGCTACTGTACGCTAGAAAATAATGACATGACATTCAATATACAGAGAGTACACTTGCTGAATGGGTAATACCATGAAAAAGATGGAAGATTGTTCACTAATTGTACCTTATCTTGAAGTAAGCTACATCTATTGGTAGCACACATCTGGAAATGGGGGGTGTTCATCCACTGTTGGATTCAGTATCTGAAGAACCCCTCACCCCCACATCCCAGTCCCATACCCTTTTATTTATAATGAAGCCTGTCAAGCTTAACTACCTTTTACACAAACAGAGGTGACAACTGTTTTGTGAGGGGCAAGTTCCATTGCTTCACATCTTCACTAGATCCGGAAATGACTCCAGATAACTTTGACGTTTGATCTTCAGTAGGGATACCTCAAGGCAGTGTGGGATTTATGCTGTGTAAATGAGGGGATGGCAACACATGCACCCAGCAGGTACTGCTGCTAATTCCAAGAAAAGTCTCTACGTTGCATTTCAGCTTTTCTGCTTGTATCATCCTTTATTAAGGGCATAATTCAGAAAGCCTGGTGGTTTCAGCTGGTGGTTAATGATCTCTGAACACCCTTACTTTTTATAATGCTCTGATAATGGACTCCAAGCCATATATTATCCCATCTAATATATATCGACTCCCCTTCGCTTTCCATTAGCTTTGTATAATTTCCTGATGCATTTTAGTGACCTAAATGCAAAACCCATACTTCCAAACAGGTAAATTAACTATTACCATACTATGTAGGTCCTTGACATACTTGTAATTTTAATATTAGAGAATTACTTTTTAACATTTCTCTTTCATTCTCCTGACATATAAAATATTCTCCTTACCAACAACAACAGTTGAGTTAAGCTGGTATTTTAAAAGGCCATAAGGCTGCAGTAGCTAAACAAGGCAGCATAATTATTTTCAATTGTAATTTTAAAACTAGTATATATATTATAAATAACAAAAATGTCTATTATTATTATTATTATTATTATTATTATTATTATTATTATTATTATTATTATACCTGTACTTCGATTTATACTATGTCTACTACTGCTGCTACTACTAATGTAGTAATACTAATTGGGGGTTCAGATGACTATCATCAGCACAGTGTTTGTTTGATCCTGCAGTTAATAGACATTTTCTTATTCCTATTAAACACCATAAAGTTCGATTTTATTCCTCCATTTCACCATTATGCATTAATAAAAAGGTTTGGAGAATTTTGGAATATGGCTAGTGTTGAGTAGTTTGCACAGTTGTGAGAATTCTCTGCCTGGACTCCCCAAAGGCTGATTGTTTCCATCTAAAGGTGTTGTTAGTAATTCCCTAGAGGAGCTGGGACTGTAAGGGGTGATGTAAGAACCTTTGACTTCGTTTCATGTCTGGTTTGTTTTAGTTAAAGCATACGCAAAACCATTTAGCATTGTACTGAGACAGACTCAAAAGGCTAAATGAAAGCATTATTTTCCATTCCTGCTTTTATGTTTTAAGAACAGTTCTAGAAAAGACTGTCCATAGCAAAGTAAAAAAATTAATAATAAATGCAGTATCAGTTGAATATAATAATAATAATAATAATAATAATAATAATAATAATAATAATAATAATAATGATAATAATAATAATTTATTGATTTTATATAGCACCTTTCAGGGATCACAAAGCACTTTACATACATAATACTAAGAGCAACAATAAAACGCACTACAGGAAAATTACAAGAATAAAAATAAAAACAGATAAAAACACACACAGAACTAAAAGCAATTAAAAAAGCTACAGTAAAAAGATGTGTTTTTAAAAGAGATTTAAAAATATCTGGGGACGGAGCTTCCCTTATTAGAAAGGGAAGCATGTTTCAAAGACAAGGCGCATAACTGCCAAACGCCATATATCCCATTGTTCAAGCCTTGTCTTACAACCAGCAATCTTTGGTCCCCAGATCTTAAAGCACATGCAGGGGCATGGAAAATCAAAAGTTATTTTAAATAGGCTGGTGCTAGATTATTCAGGGCTTTGTATGTGAGTAAAAGAATCCTAAAATCAATTCTTTGCCTTACCTTGAGCCAGTGAAGGGATGCTAAAATAGGGGTGATATGAGCAGAGAGTGGGGTTCTAGTTAAAACCCTGGCCGCTGCGTTCTGGGCCATCTGGAGTCTCTGCAAGAGCTTACCAGAGACCTGCTAATAGTCCATTACAGTAATCAATACGAGAGGTAATGAAAGGAGGATCTTAGTCAGGCAATGTTTTGCAGATGGAAAAAGGAAATCTCGGTGGTATCTTTAACATGGGACTCAAAAGAAAGTACAGAGTCAAAGATAACACAGAGATTTCACACTTCAGAAGCGCAACATACTTCAACCCCATCCATTTTTAGATTGACACTACCCACTTTATGAAGTTGTCGGGGAGAACCAATTAACATCACTTCAGTTTTATCACAGTTTGATTTTTAAAAAATATATTTTGCATCCAAATTTTAATATCAGACAGGCAATCAAGAATAGAAAAATCAAGATTTGACCTGTAAATAAATTTGCGTATTGTCGGCATAGCAAAGAAAATTAATTCCATGGCTGCGAAGTATTTGACCTAAAGGTAGAAGATAAATACTAAAGAGAAGAGGTCCCAGTACAGAGCCCTGTGGAACACCAGCTGAAACCAGCATTGTTTTAGACCTGGCTCCATCCATTCCCACAAAGTGCCTTCTATCAAATAGGTAGGATTGAAACCATTGGAGTGCAATGCTGGAGATGCCTACATAATTATCAAGACGGCCTAGTAAAAACTCATGATCAACTGTATCAAATGCTGCGCTCAGATCCAAGAGGACAAGTATATTAATAAGGCCAGAATCAGCGGCTATCAAAAGGTCATTTAATACCTTCACCAGGGCCGTCTCTGTACAATCTACCTTTGAAAATGTAATTATCATTCTTTGTATACTAATAGTATATGTCTAACTTTAAATACTTTGATTCACTCTTTTTAAAACATTAAAACTATAGTTATGGATTATTTAAAAAAGATATACATGTTATTAAGGGCAGTAAAGGGACCTACAAAATGTACTCTTAAATGGGCACAAACCAATACCACAGGAATTTGATAATTTAAAAAGACTTTTTGTTTTATTTTTTACGTTTTCAAATTTACTGTACTGTCTAGTTACATAATGTTACATCCAAATGTTCTGAGATGTATTTATTTTCAACAGCTGGTAGTTTTGTTTATTAATTTATTTTTTGCTTTTATTAGAGAGGTAATTAAACAGAGGCTTGATACTTTGCAGCTGTAATATAGGGGTGTCCTAAACACTGAAGGAGACTTTACAGTGTAGTCCACTGGAGAAAATCTGGTCTACAAATTGTATTTTACTGAGGTGCATTAAAGCGAGGTTTTACTTCATACAACAGTTGTTTGTATGTGATAGGATTAGCATGCAGTTCAATGCATCAATCACATTTAAGGAAAGAAAAAAGTGCGAGCCATTGTTTGCAGGTTGATATTTTTGATAAAGTAAATATTACAATCATATACAGTAATTGCAAAGTACCGATTCTAAGTTTAAACAATTTCTATGCAACTATAAAATCTGTTTACATTTTTATAGAAAATGGGAAATTGCCAAAATTGTGGTGGGGGGGTTAACATGGTATTCAGCAATGGAAGGGATTCACTGTGCTTTGGATGACCTTTCTGTTAAGATGTATGTGATAATGATGGAGTAACTGAATTGACTATAGTTAAGTCTTGAAATATTTCATTGTTAGATTTGGTTTTTGTGCACTCTGTGATTACCTGCTACATAGCTGTTGAGGAAAAGCCACATATCTGCAATAAGTGAGGAGGGCATCTATTCTATCTCGCAAGTTCTTATTTTGCTCTACAGAGATCACAAGCAGATTTCGTGAAGTATTGCTCTGTGGCCGGTAACTGGTGCCAGTCTGTTATTAGTGGATACTGTGACTAAAGGCAAAGCACAAAACATTTCTGTGCTGATTTGCTGATCTTATCTGTCTGGGTAAAGGGACTCTTCTCTTGAGCTTACCAAGATCTTGTGCAGCATGTCTGCAGACATAGACACACATGCCAAGGAACTTACAAATCACCAATACTTACTATGGGTTACACAGATATTACTGTTATTCGAATACTTTTATTTGCTACTTATTCATACTTATATTAATAATAATTACTTAAAATAATATTAAAATATTGGTTAAAATGCATGAAATGCTAGTAGAAATCCCTAAAGCCAAATAATTTAATTTCTAACATTTAGAATTATTATTAATTATTTTGTGTGTGCCTGCTTCTGACATCAATGGCAGCTGTGTAGAGGCATTACAAGCTTCAACTGAGGTCCTGTTCTGGCCTCAGCAGTATGCGGTATGCTTTTTTAATACCCGAGCCACCCTGCCTTTCATGCCATTCACAATTACATTTTCAATTTGTGATGATTTAGACAGTGTGAATAGGATAACATGTAAAACCACTGCAGATGAGAAGATCCTCCTTTATACTGTAACTATTGTTTTAATCAAGTGTTCCATATGCAGCATTCTATTTGAAAAACAGGATTACGAATTATAAAACAGCACAATGTACGTTTGCACAATGTCTAGCGTTGTTATTAACTGAATGCACCACTTGGTGAGTCTTGCAAGCATTTGTTTTGTTTGCTACGAGCGTTTTTGTTATGTAATAACTCAATATGTATCACAATGGTTACTTTTCAAGTTTAATATTGTTGGTATTTATTTTCTGAGTGTATTGTACTGTACTGTGTAATATATAGATCCCTCAATTTGTGCGACAATAATAGTTGAAGCTTTGGGGCTTCTGAGTTTAACCTTGTAATTATCTGTTTAAATGTCTGAATAAACTAATCATTTTGAGTGTCCAAATCAAATAAAATGTGTTATACTTCTATGTCTCCTACATGTTGTGGTTTTGGCCAAATTACTATTGTCAGTGATTATTCTTATTAAAGTTATTATAATTAGGCCTAATGCTGACAGTGCATTTCTTCAGAAGCTGGGGTGTCAAAGAGGTTGAGAAGCAATGGTTGTTGCTGATTTTTTGTTTTTAATACCCAATTACATTTACCTTAGGAATTAAAAGAGATTACAGTTAAATTAAATGCAGATTAAAATTGCAGGGTTGGTGTGGAGTGGGGGTCCAAAACTATGACTTCAGTGTAAAGCGATACCATTCCCCGCTAATGAGGACCATGTTGACAGCAAGAGCTCAAAGAACTGCAACCTCTTGTAACCAAGAGCGTATTTTCTTTCTATTCAGATAGCTTGTTTTGTGTAAAATCAGTATAGGTCCCAGCAGATTTTGTCCTGTTGAACTGGGATCATGTTGCAATTGAATCCCGTAAACAAACTTTTTGTGACTCAGTTGTAGAACTTACTGGTAACATTTCTAGATCTGTTTTAAAAACACAAAGAAAATCAGTAAATGATGCTGATTTAGATTTGAAAACCTGAGATTGGAAAAGATCAGCTTGTACAGGCAGCCAGACAATGCTAAAAAAAAAAGTAAATAGAACATAAGCAAGTTCCACATAATTTTGATAAAACTGTGATTCACTGTCAATATTAGTGCTGTACTGATACAAACACATACTTCTTTAGCACATATGCAGGTAGGAAATGAGTAGCAGGGATCGATGTGTGTTACCATTGCACTGAACAGCACTGAACATGGGCCACTGCGTATTTCTAATTCTACAAAACAACATAGCATAGCGTAGCTGTGCTCTATCTACGTGAAACTCAAAGTTCTGTTTCTTTGATTGATGCAGTAATATACTTTACAAAGGTTCCAACAGTTATTACCCAAGTGAAAATGCATTCTATTCTATTGTATTCTATTCTGTTCTATTCTATTCTATTTTTAGATGCCTGACCAGACTTGGCTCACTGCAAATAAAACCCAGAATCTACACGGTTAAGCCGAATGCATGTTATTGTTGCCTGATGTGATTAATGATGACTTTAAAATCTTAACATGACAATAGTGTATTAGTACATTAAAATACTTTCTTTATTCAGATAGTTACTGTACAGTTTAATATCCATCGATTTGGCCATTATTGATGATGATTTACATATTATTATTATTATTATTATTATTATTATTATTATTATTATTATTATTATTATTATTACAGTTTAGTCATACAATAACATATTGTACTAATTTAACTAATTATTGTTAACTGAATAATTTGATGAGCTATTTATAATACTTGTTTAGGTAATTATTATCTTAGTGATGGACAAGAAAAATATTGTATACTGTAGCAAGAACACAAGGCAATAACACGCAATGCAAAATAAAACATTGGGCCAGACCAAATCAAACCCTGATTTTTCTTGCAAAAGAGTGTCTATGCGATAATATTGCTAGTTTCCATATCGCATTTTCTTTATTTCGAAACCAAAACTAGCCATTTCCAATCTGCGAAAGGGGAGGAGAGAAGTTTCACAGGATTAGGAGAGACCGCCAAAAGCAACATGAAAACAGCTGTTGACCAATCACCAGCCGGTATTTGTGACATTTTGAAGGGGCGGAAACAAGGCGGTACCATGCGAAAAGGCAGGCAGCCAGGGTAGAATAATAATAATAATAATAATAATAATAATAATAATAATAATAATAAAATAATGATCTGTGTCGTACTACTGTTTCGTTTGAATATCGGTGAATGAATGCTATTACATACAACTACTACTAGTCGTAATAATAATAGAAATAGGTTTATAATAATAATAATAATAATAATAATAATAATAATAATAATAATAATTGTCTGCTTTTATTTTTATTGTGTAAAAAGTTAATAAGGAAACTCAGTGCGAGTATTATAAAATTAAAATGCTGATTAAATAATAATAATAATAATAATAATAATAATAATAATAATAATAATAATAATAATAATAATTTTAAAAAAACTTGGGGTGAATAGAACATTCAAAAACCAGCGTAACCCTGACTCACCAGGATCAGTACCGGTACATATTATATACAATAAGAAGTCGAATGAAATGCTATCCAGTGCCGTAAAGAAAAAGAAAAAAACCTTGATTGCAGATCTTTTTTTTTGTTTGTTTTAAACGGGCAGGGTAGTTGTATTATTATTATTATTATTATTATTATTATTATTATTATTATTATTATTATTATTATTATTATTATTATTTCTGTCGAAAACAAAAAGCAAATTTAAAAACTTCATCTTGATTCTTCTGAGATGACCATTATAGTTATAACTATATTTTGTTATCTACACGGATTTATACGTTTCGAGGGGGACCGCTTGGCATGCTGACACGGTATAGCCAAATGTGCTCCGTGCTTACGTGCCGAGAATTTGGACATCATAATGTTTCTGTGTAGGCCAACATGTTGAAGTACTTTACGAGAGTAAACAAACGTTTAAAACTAAAAGTTAATATCTTTAAAGTGGTTAAAACATTCACACGTTCTTTATTAGTATTCTAGTTTGTTTACATTTGTTAGCCTTGAGTTTGATCGAAGTTCAATGTAATGGAGCAATTTGCCTTTAAGAAATGAATAATTTTAACAGAAGTAAGGGACGTCACAGATGACGTGTGAATATGTCCATGTACTTTAGTGTACCGTCCGTAGTTGTAGCTTACTACAAAGATAAGAAATGAAAGAAAATATATCTGAAAAGCTTTACCATCGCTGAAAGATACACTTCTTCAAGAAAACCTCGCTGTGAGTAGAAAATAGTTTATTGTTTGTACGTATTAAATAAATAATACGTATTGCTTTATTAAACATTTAACTCGAATAATAATAATAATAATAATAATAATAATAATAATAATAATAATAATAACTAGACTAAAAGAAAACGGTCTTGTGCGTGTTTCGTTTAAGGGTGCAACAAACACAACATGTATTATGGTAATAATAGGAATAATACATAATACATATACTAATATTTGATACTGTAAATAAGTTATTATTACCAGTTCTTACTTAACTTAAACATATTAAACATATAACTAAGAGGTTTTTTTTTGTTTTTTTTTACAATTTCGAAGTTGACTAGCTATAAAATCCGGGCCTGCGAAAGGCTTGCAATGTGATTTATAGCTGCTATAGCAAACCACTCCCCCTTCTCAACCCAAGTTGTAGTCAACAAGCGAAAGCTGCTTTTTGAATGGCGAAAAAGGCTTGTTTTGGTTCCGCCAGATTTCGCTTGGAACTTTTCATGTGTTTTATTACCTATTCGAGGCCTCGCCAATTCTGTCAGCTGGTAAAAGGATCATAACAACGATTTAAAAACACAAAGAGGTATTTTCTTACCTAAACAACTTTTCCATACCCTTATTTTTCTTTTTCTTTAGTTTTCCATTTTATTTTCACTTTCAATAAGGTGAAGTCCATTTAACCTGCAACCGAAGATTCACTCCGTGTCCCCTAATGTTCTTAAACATTTGTTAAGGACATTAAAAAAACAAACAAAAAAACTGTTTACATTATTTGGAAAATATATTATTTTTTTAATTAATTTATGAATACTGATTCTGTTAGAGCAAACACATATATACACCACTATATACACCACGTGTTACTGAGTTCCATTGTGACTTTTCCGTTGTTGAATTAGGAAGACTGACAGACAGAGAGGGGGAGAGGAACTTTTGCATCCCACTTTGCTATCAACACATTGCACTGGAGGAGAGGTGCTGAAATGGGCTAGTTTCAGAAGAAGCTGCTGGTTCAACCCTCTCCTGCAATCGCTAAAATAGCTCCTTTGACAGACAGGGAGGTTTTGACAGGCGGTTCGGAAGTGGTTGCAGTTCCCAGCTGCAAAAGACGGCAGCTGGGTTGAGCCTGCAACCGCGGAGGAACGCAACAGATTAGTACACTGAAATGCTTGTTTTTTTTCTTTCTCAAACACGTTTTTCAGATCAAAGGTTTGCAAAAGCAGCGTATGCTGCATATTAGCAGACGTGTTGTTATCGCCTACCTTACTGCTCCCCAAATGATTTTTTTTGTATATATACTCTGCTGTTGAAAAACAAACCCAGTGTTGAAATACAAAATCAAAGGAAGGGTAGAAAGGATCATTATAACATCAGCAATGTGCCTTGAGAGAGATGCACAGTATCTGGTATTTACTTAAAAACAAATTCTTGTCGAACTGCATATTTCCGCACAATTGTATCATATTCAGGCTAATCAGCTGCACAGAAATCATTAGACAAACGCAATGAACAGATTCATTTGAACCGACCTTATTACAGTTATAGGAACATTTAAATGTACTATACTCCTTATTTTGAATCTGTAAAATCGTGCTTGCAACCTCTTGACCAAAACTAAAGTTACCCATTGATGTTTCCTTACAAAACAAACAAACAAAAACATGGATCTAAATTTGCTCAAAGTCTTCCTCTGTCTTGTGGTATTCTTGGGTGGCTTTTGTGTCTGACGTGTCACTCAGCATCAGCAGTCAGTCGTAAAAGGGAAGGCCCATCTTTCAGTGAGAGGATGCAGGCCGCCTTTGTGCTGCTGACACTGTAAACCGGAGCCTTGATACGGTATGTGGTCCAGGTTCTCTCAGACCAGAGGCAGCCTCGAAGGTGGTTATGTTATTGCAGGTGGGCCCAGTCTTTACCACCCCCTTCTGTCATATAGGGAGGGGGTCAATAGGCCTTGGCCCTTACATGTAGATCTCGTTGGGAGCCTAGAAGGTTTAAATAAAGATAAAACTCCCACAGGACAAGGGATCGTCTTTTGACATGAAGATTCAAAACATGTAGGGCTAAAAATTATTTGAAAAGTTTTTTTTTTCAACAACATCCATAATATATAATACAAGCAGCAACTACATTAAATAGACTATTTGGTTTTAATATGCAGGGCACTTTTCACCAAATGTTACCACGTTCAATTTGTTGTTGCTTTCAGTTCAAGTTCCAAGGGCATTTTATTCTTCCTCCTTTATTCTATTGCAGTTTTTTATTTTCTTAATTATTCATTCATTGTGCAAATTATTTTTTCACTTTCTCATCAAGTATTGTTAAAATCCACAAAAGAAGAATACTGGCAGTGACAACTTAGCCACAATGTGAAGCCATCATCAAATCCCGAGGTGGTATGTGATTTATACTGCACCGCAATTTGACCAAAACATTGAGAAAATGGTTTAGCAGCATTTAATTACAATTTGCAGCTTCTCTGTGTGCAAAAATATGTAAGTCAAAAAAAAGCCCAATAGCATAATGTGCATGTACAATATCTTAATGTCGGTTCCTGGCTGACTTATTTGGTGAAAGGAGTATTGGAAGGTGTTGAACCTACAGGTCCTGCAATTCACCAATCAAAAGTAAGCACACTGGCAAGTGAGGTATGAACAACGCTGTCCTTACAAAGGTACCACCAAATGTTCCTGTCAGGACACTGCACTCTGATTGGTTATCATATTATTGTTAATAAAACAATGAATAATCCTCTCCCAACACCGAAACCCTAAACCTAATGTCAGTATCCTATACTGCAGCCATTACACATCTAAAGTAGTTCATGTTTGGCAATGAATAAGTGTTTTTATTTGGTTACTTTAAAAAAAAAAAAGTGACTGGAGGTGCTCACTTCCTCAGTTGTCCTGACAGGAACATTTTGTGGTACCTTTTTAGGCACTGCATAAACAGCAACACACAAACAGATTGTCAGGAGGGGTTCAGGGGTGCAGGCTGATGATTTCCTAACTGGCTGCAGCACTCTTTCCCATGTCATCAGAAACAGAGATTTTAGATTTTAAGTTTTCCTAATGTTTCAGCTGATGGGTGTGCTCCCACAGATTTTCTGAAGATGATTTTCTGGGATGTGTTTTTCTTAAAATAATATCTGAAAAGAAGGTGTATATTAAGTATATTATATATTATATTAAGTAATATAATATTCTGCAAACCTGCAAGCAGATTTCTGAAAAGCCAAACAGTGAATGTGTTATTTAATCTGATGTTAGTTCTTTTGTGAGATGTGGGTTTTAGATTATACTATATGTTAAATGGAGTATATATTGCACTGTACCAACATAAATTGTTGGTTTGTGTAACCCAACTCAGGTTTCTAAGCTGAGTAGGGAAGGAATAAGATGTTTTTTTTCTATTTTTCATATATTTTTCACTCAACAAAAAACAAGTTAAACACTTTTTTTTTGTATGAAGACATTTTAGTGTATTTATTTTTGATTGTCATAAAAATATGAAGAAAATTGTGTGTGTGTGTGTGAATGTGTGTCTGTCTATCAATCTATATACAATGGGAAGGGTAAAATTATGGGTAAGTCCAGTTACAGCAAGCCAAAATATATTTTACTATCCAGCTATGGCCAAAGGTTTTACATCACCCTATAGAATTTAAAATTTTGCTTTATAAAGTCGATATATAATGTATAATGTATAATCTGAGTGTGTATCTTTGATACTGATTGACAATGGGATCACAAATCAAATGCTACCCTGCTTGCCAGTCTCTCAAAGCTACAATCAATTTAAAAGAGGCAGCTTCAGTGGGAAGTAGATGTTGCATGTCAGTTGGGTCATGCTTATGTCCAAGTTTTTCTCCCTTTTTGATTCAAATTAAAGAAGAATGCTGGATGTGTTTCAGTACAGAGCAGCTTGATCAAGTTCCCAATATTGAACTGCTATATGATCTGTTTTTATTAATGCTTTGTCAGTTAAAGTTCCATTCAGTACATGCACCATATCATCTCCCGATCACTATTTATACAGAATAGGGGAAATTGTTAAAGACAGATAGTGTAATACACTACATAGCCAATATGGATTACATTTAAGCAGCATGTATTCAATTTACACAAATAGAAATCACAAAGGCAACAGACATTAGTGTGACTACCAATCTTCAGGGAAAAAAAGAAGCATAAGGAGGTAGTTACAGCAGGCAATAAGAGGAGACAGAAAAAAAAACTGTCACACTTTGAATATGAAGGGAGGAAATTCCTTGAAATTGAGAGAGGGAAGAAAGAGAGCGCACTTTGTGTGGGTGGTCAGGAAACGGGGGCCAGAAATTCAAATTCAGAAGACGAGGATAAAGATTGAGTTCTAATCAGTATGCCCTAAGAAGTCTCAAGAAGACGTGAGAGAATATTAACAAGGTTATGTGTTAGGGCTTATTGCCCCAGGAGATAATAATGAATATGGAATGATATTTGCACAAACACAACCAGATGCAAAGGAGATAAATCCTATCCAGATGTTAGGGAGGTGGGGGGGCAACTGTAATCCCCTAAAGCAACAGTAGCATTTTAGCATGGCAGTCTACCAGGACTGTCTAGATCTTAGCATGGAAGTCTACCAGTACTGGCTAGATCTTAGCATGGCAGTCTACCAGTACTGGCTAGATCTTAGCATGGCAGTCTACCAGTACTACCAGTAAATAATTAGAAAAACAAAAGATAAATAACATTTGCTGTATTTGTCTTCATTAATTATTGTTGAAAAGTGTATTTATAAAATGATACAACTACAAACTAATAATATGTTACTGTGGCATATACAGCAAGGTAAATGCATAAGAAGGTGTAAATGCATTGCAAAAGCATGTTGAAAGCACAATGAACACATGATAAATACAGCAGGCACAGGTTGATTCACAGATAGGAATGGAAACTCATTGTAAAAACAGGTAGTTTATGTAAAACAAAAGATACAATTCATCACATTTAAATGTGTATGTCATGCACAGTGATATGTTTAGCCATTTGAAGTACGGTATTCCAATACACTGTACATGACATACTAATTGAAATGTGCTGAATTGTATCTATTCTATCTGTTTTACATCAATTGATATTGCGTTCTTTGCAATATAAGAATATGTCTTATATATCTTCTTAGATAAAAACAAGAAATACATTTTATTTACAAAAAATATTTCTTTAAATAAGCATGAGATAAAACTGTTAATAGGACCCTATATTACTGCACTGTAAAGATATACACGATGAACCAGCTTCTCAAAACTTTTTCTACAGATCGCTATTAGCACTTAAAAAAACAAAAAAACAAGACTAGTGCAAATCCATTTACGATTACTCAAAAGCCTCTTAATAACATTTTGATTTATTTTTCTAGTTTGGTAACGTTATTGGGTGCATGGGCCATATTTTCAATAAGTTTTCTCAAGTCCTTAACACCTATATTTTAGGAGAAAAATGCATGTTCATTTTATAAAACCGAGAAACAAACCTACTGAAAGCATCTAAGATTGCATTAATTATATTATTTAGCTGTTTGGTTCTAGCTTCGACGTGTAAAAAATAACTTCAAAGACTGGAGTAAAATATGTCTCGTTTATCTTTTCTGAAAAAGAAATCCTGTATAATCATTAAGGACAACACACAGAGTGCCATTCAAAAAATATGTTGGTCTTAAAATGCCAATGAATAGCCATTCAGATCACTGGAATTTATCCTGTGCAAGGAAACATATTCTTTAACAGTTTGATTTGCATTTTGGAAGGGGGGGTTTTTGCTACACTTTTTGCTCCAAGGAAAAGTTGGCAACATTAAAAAAAATAATTTAAAAAATGACAAAATAATCATTTAACAAAATGCATGTGGGGCTTTAAATTATTACATTGTTATTCATTTTTCATGTTTTGAACCTAAACTTGTTTGTTGTTCCCATTTTGCTGTGGAACAAATGTCTAACACGCACACAGGCACGCACGCACACACACTGCTGCTGTACCCTTGAACAAGGTACTTTACCTAGATTGCTCTAGTAAATACCCAACTGTATAAATGGGTAATTGTATGTAAGAATAATGTGATATCTTGTAACAATTGTAAGTCGCCCTGGATAAGGGCGTCTGCTAAGAAATACATTATATATATATATGCACGATTTAAATGCAGTGCACACTAGAATATTACAAATAATTACATAAATACATATGACATAATGCAGCTGTATATGTGTGTACATACATACATATAAAACTGCATTGTGTTATATGCTAATGGTAGACCAATTCATATTTTTATACTTTCTGTATTTCCACACTTTTCAGTTTCATGTCAGCATTCTCAGTTTCTACTGAGGGTTAATTAATTACCATATGGTTACCGTACAAATGCTACCCACATAAAAATACAACCCAAAAACACTTGTTTTCCTGTTTTGTAAATTGGAATTGAACCAGATCTCTGTTGGGTTACACATTTAAATATGTCATTAAAATTAACACTGAATAATAAAAAATCGTAAAAGTTTTATTTCTGCGTTTAAAATCCGTCATCACATTTTTTTACCCTCGTGTTGCTCTGTAGCGTGACGTAGAGGAATGACATGTTCTTGTTTACAGAAAAATGGCGCTGCACATGTATAACGTGAGGAGAATCTGGGGTGTCATTCAGAATTTAAAAGCAGCAAAACGAACATTTGATTTTGAACCGGAGAAACAGGTAATGGATTTACAAGAAACTTTAAATGTATGTTTCTCTCATGTGCGAATGATGCAGTTAGAGAGGTCTTTTCTCGGATTAGAGAGCGGTCACAGCACTGACTTCCGCAATGAATGAAGAACTGTGATTCGTGAGACGTTTTTGCAGACAATGAAACAACACCAATAGTTTGTGATATTATACACCACAGACTTCATGGAGCTAAGTCTGTGTAGTTTTGCAAATGGGAAATACCTTCAGAAGTAGTATTACAGTTACACATTTCCCACGTCAAATGTTCTTTGTACGTATATGTTGTGCATTACTGAAATACGAACCCAAGTGCACATTAATGTAAAAAAGACTTGCAAAAAGATTATATTTCACCTATGAGCATAATTGCCCCATAATAATATGTTTGTTGTGGCTAATGTGAACGAGACAGATGTATACTGTAGTTCTGTTATGGTATTTGATTTGGACCTTTGGTAATCAGATACTTCATCAAGATGTTGTGTGGCGAACAGTTACGTTAGGACGTTCTCTGTGGGAAAACCACATGTTATATTTTGTTTTGTGCCATTTTTGAGTTATGATATTTGTCAATACAGTGGGATTTCTGGAAAAACAAATAACTGTTGGAGATCAATTTCTAAATTTGAAAAAAGTAGTCAGTATTTTGTGGACTGTTTGAGTATTAATTAATTAATTAAATTAATTAATTATTTTTAACACAAATCCCCTTGACTGCAGTGTATTCGAATGTATGTGGTTATGTGACATATTTTGTTATCCACTATGAAAGCTGTGTGCAGTTATTCGGCAACAAGTATGGGAAAACTGAAGATCTCGGAGACAGTCACAAGAGGTCTGTGCAACTGGCTCATCTGTCAACATTGTGGCTGCATTGAAGACTGTCTTTGGGGTGTTCTTGTAATCGCGACATTTGTAGAAAAGCACCACCAGAAAGCACAGCTCCAGTCCAGTTCCAGTTGTAATCACAGATTGAGTTCTGCAACCTATTGTGACAAACAACATACCAAAGTGGCCCAAATCTGTACATAAGAGACATATCCTATTCAGGTTGGTAAAACCTGAAAGTGTTACAGGTCTCTGGGCTCTCACTTTAGCGGGTAGCAACTTAATGAAGTTAAGAATATAGAAAGAAGGGCTCCATGTGCTTTATAATTTAGCATGTATTGCTGATTGTATTAGCACTCCACCATGGTTTCATATTCACTTTTTTACTTTCAGAACTGGCGATCACTATGTGAGCGGAGTTTTTGACTTGTGTCTTGTGTATAAGACTAGTTTTAGATTAAACTTGCGGTTATTAATTATAACTGATATGCTTGTTTATTTAGAAATTGTGTTGGGTTTAGAAAGATAAGGTCTATTTTTGCAGTTGAAAATCGAGGATTTTTTGGAAGAGCTTTAATGAAAACACAATAAAAGAGGGAAAAAAATATTCAGAAAAAGATGACAAGTTCTGGCTACAATCCTGATACAAAAGTGTGTCCAAACAAAATGGCACAATTTTCAGTAACGATACACAGCAATCGTTTATGTGTGACATAAACAGTAAATTTGAGTTTGTTCATTAGCTGGTGGCATTGCACGCAATGGAGCCATTCATAAGAGTTATTGAAGGTTAGTTTTTCACACTAGTGGCTTTACCTTATCTGGGTTTCTGTGTTACTGCACACCCTGGGCCTGTGACATTTTACTGCTCGTAAATTAAAATGTGGAGTCCTGCTTTATTTATTTCAAGGTTTAAAAAAACAAAAAATACAAATACCAGTGCCCACATTTCCATTAAGTCCATTTGGTTTCAATAATTGGTTTGATTCAGTCAAACAGTTCTGACACTCGAGGGAGCACTGTAGGTTTCATGTTAAATTTATAGCCTTGCTATAAACCCCATAACAAAACACTTTATAAATATACAGTTGTCAGTGCAAAATGTATCGCAATAGGACCTGTGCAGATTTTAGAATATAAGGTAAATAAAAAAAAAAAAACATGTAAGAAAGTAAGTCAATTAGATAAATGTTTTGGCTTGTGCCTTCAGTGTAAGTTGCTGTTTGCTTTTGTAGCTGTTGGTCAAGATCTTGCAGTCAAGTGCAGGCACCAGATAGGCGTTATCACATTGCCTATAGACTATCCTCAGCAACAACAACAAAAAAGTCAATCTTTCTAATTATGTGGTGGAATGATTTGCATTGTAGGAAAAAAAGGTTGTAATAACTTCTCAATCCCTCTCGATTCAGGAATAGAGTTGGGCCCCTCATTACCCAGCATGGCATGAACAACGTTGGAAAACTAATGGAGTGCTAACTCAAACAATGAGTCCCAAGGCGCACCTAACAATCATTAGAACATTTGCAGAAAACAAGGCCACTAATTATCAGGCCGTTCCTGCTCTGTAGTGCAAGTAAGCTGCTTATGATTTGCCTTCTCTCACAAATGATGTATGAGCTGAGAGTTTCAAAGCTGCAGTGTAGAAGTTTATTGTTGGAATGTTAGCTAACCACCAGGCGTCTGTGTTTCGTTAAGAGGAGGTCTGTGAGAGCCCTCTGAGAAAGGTGCGTGCCGGAGCAGGGAGCCACATTGAGGCTCTCAACACAGCAGTAGTTGATTACCAGGAATAACATAGGAAATGAAGTGTTGGTTTTCATTTCATTAATTTGCTCCAAGTGTACATACACACACAGTACCCAGAGGTGTAATGTGCGTCAAGAAAAAAAAAAATGTGTAGGTTTAAGTCACTGTTCAAAACTGTGTCCAAACAGTGTCTGGTGCTTTTTAGTTAGTTCTAGACACTTGCCAGTTGACATTTCTAATAGCTTTTAAAAGAGGAATGCAATTATGATTTTCCCAAACTGAAACTGCCATTAATAAAAACAAACCAAAAAATGTTGTACAATGTAAATATGCGTCTCAGCACTAAGCCAGCTGCATTCTCGGGAGCTCATTACACACTTTGCTACATGTAGATGGTTCATATTAAAGGTTACATAATTAACTTTTTATTTTTTTGTGTGTATTGTTTTTATTTTTATTTTTATTTTTTTTTATTTTTTTTACATTTTGACCACTTTTTTTTAAAACTTTTAAATTGCATTCCCTGCCTCAAGATTACACAAATCAATGTTTTCTGAGTGATTCACACACTAATTGTTACAAAAATAAAATATAGGTCACTTTTCCATGGTAAAAATTGTATAAAAATTTAAAAACAACATAAACTTTCATAATGAAAAAATACAAAGGGTTATTTGGCAAAATATAAAATATTCAGGGTATTTTTACTGAACTCGGTCACACACTATTGACTAATAGACAAAATTAGACAAGAGGCTTTGATACCGCCATAGTGAAGTCAGCGAAGGGAAAGTTACAAAAGATAGATTTTCAGGCAAACTGGCTGAAGATTTACGATAGTGGTCACATGAGTTGTTCGGTCTGCAGTGTCTGCGCAACTGTAGTTTTCTAACCGCTGTTACGAAACCTGTATAAACAATGCGGCTTTGAGAAAGGAAAAAAAAATGAAATATAAACTTTGTCAGGCAATGGAGAGTGCTCTGCATCACAATGATGAACAGCTGGATGTACATAATGTTAGATGTTTACATTTGAGAGACTTTATATAGTTTCACAGTTCATGAAAAAAATAAAACTGTATGCTGTTTCTAAGCATACACGTAGTTAAAAAGTAGAACTACATAAGGTAGTGAGAATGTGTTACACAAAAATAAATGAAAACAGAATCATTGTGAAACTGGAAAAGTAGTAATCTGAGCAAAGCTGCAAGCTAAGTGAAAGGGATACGGCGGACAAAAATCTGGAAGCTGCTTCAAGTTACAGTAGATGCTTCTGTGAGAAGGTCACTTTATTTTTATTAAGCTTCATTTACTATGCATCTATTGAAATGAGTTTTGTTTGTCTGATTACTTTTGCTGCAGCATTCTATCTGCATATTGATTTGAATTCAAGTTATCCATAGTGTCATACTGCATGTGTTATAGTAATGGGCTGTAATAAACCAGCATACTAAAGGAGAACTTTGCGTATGTGTTTTGTGAGGCTGGCTTCAGATTTTTGCTGACATAAATCTAGGTGACATTTTAAATGAGAAGCGCTTCCTTAGCAGAAACCATTTTAAAATGTGGCCATTCATCTGTCACTTTGACAGCAACATGTTAAATAATTGGTTTCGAAAACCATGAGCAGCAACCATGAGCACTTTTTTATAGGCATTTTGTTAATGCACATCCATTTTTGTTTTTCGCTGTTCTACATTTTTGGAATGTTCATTTACTCATGTTTGGTCACCATCATAACTGTTGCAAGAAACTGTAGTGTAATAATCCAGCACCTCTGCACTTAAGCATTTGTATGTCAGCTGACAAGTGTTCAGCTGATATCCCATCATGCCTTTCTTCTTAAAGGCGTACAGCCTCTATACATGAACCCCCAATATTTCTCACAAGCACCTCTCAAAGTGCTTAACACAGAACACCCGCCCCTTCAACTCTCCGATTGGTTAAGTGTTGTGTCAGGACACAACACTTAACCAATCGGAGAGTTGAAGGGGCGGGTGTTCTGTGTTAAGCACTTTGAGAGGTGCTTGTGAGAAATATTGGGGGTTCATGCTGTCATGTGGTTCCAAGATTTTTTTTTTCACCCAAAAACATGCAAGTGATCTAGTCTGCTAGAAGCACAATCAATCCCTATTGTTAAAGGCACAGTAGCATCTGCAAGACGGACAGATCTGCCTGGGGAGAACCCTGGTTTAATTGTATAATAGATTGGTATGAGTGATGTGATAACGCTGTGTTGAGCTTATTTGTCACAGTTACCAAAAGAAAAACAAAGACATTGTGTGGACTCATGGTATGTCTCATTCCCTTGGCTGCACAAATGCAGTCTGGGGACTGGACGTCAAAAACAGCTGATCATAACTGACTTCCATCCCTATTTCAAAGCTTTTGATTAAAATGAAATAGAAAGCAATAAAATCCTATAGTGGTGATTTGACACTGTTTAACTACTTCTGTATTTTACCCCTAATTTTCTCCTCCCAATTTAGAATGCGCAATTACGTTTGCCCACAACAGCTCGAACTGAAGGTCAGAGGTTGTCCTCCGAACACACGACCGAGCCAATTGCCTTGGACACCCAGGAACCCGAGAGCTTGTGTCGGCCAGGACAAAGGCCAGCCCTGCAGGTGACCGCTTCAGTTCACCAGGTACTTGGCCAGTAGGGCCAGCTGTAGTGCGATTAGGAGAAACAGGCCCTGCCAGTTTTGTCACTCTAACCTGTGGGAGGGCAAAAGTCAATGGGATGCTGCCTCCAGAATTCCCAGTGAAGACCAGCAAGTTTACAAAGCCAGGACTCGAACCTGCGCTCCCCTCACTGTATGACTCTCCCTTCTCACCTGTAGTAGGGGATACCGCTGTTTAACTTTAAACTACTTTGTTTTGTCTGTGAGTTAACAAGACAACTAGGAAAAACCTTTGTAAAGCCATTTATTAAAGAGCACATGTTTTGCATTTAGTTTTTTTTATCTTTGAATTAATTTCCTGGTAATGTTTGGAGTTTGTTTTTCAAGCATTTAAATATGTAATGAAATCGGTGTGAAAAAGCACAATCCGGTTCAGAACAAACTAAAGCCTCCTTGTTTTACTGTAACAGTGAGTTGTGTAGACTTATTGTTACTGTAGTTATATACAATTTGTTTATGTAATGTAGTGGAGCAAAAAATGCCAGTAAAATACTGTTGAATGAACAGCAATGTTTCTTTCTTGCAGTAATGTACTTCCATTGGTACTCCATACATATTTAAGCTATTTTCAATATTTCATGCATCAAAGGGTTAAACGCATCTCTTTTTGCAAGACTTGCTTTCAGATGTCTTGGTCATTTCACCTTGGAAGTGAAATTGTTCCCACCCCATCAGAGCCTTCTTTCCTGTCATTAAATCAGCCAGCTGCTTCCCCTAATGGCTGACATGCTTTGCAGCCAGTAAGCTGGTTATAGGAGGCTGTGTGGTCCAGTGGTTAAAGAAAAGGGCTTGTAACCAGGAGGTCCCCGGTTCAAATCCCACCTCAGCCACTGACTCATTGTGTGACCCTGAGCAAGTCACTTAACCTCCTTTTGCTCCGTCTTTCGGGTGAGACGTAATTGTAAGTGACTCTGCAGCTGATGCATAGTTCTCACACCCTAGTCTCTGTAAGTCGCCTTGGATAAAGGCGTCTGCTAAATAAACAAATAATAATAATAATAATAATAATAATAATAATAATAATAATAATGCTTTGACTCCAGTAACACTGCTGGAATGAAATTACCTAGAAATAAAAGCATTAGCATACTTCCTGGAAGGCAATGCCAGCAAACAGAGGACTTTCTTAAACCTAGAATAGTACCAGATGTCATGTTTTAATATGAAAATAAGTGTTTGCTATAATGTGTTTCTTCTAACATACATTATACACTTGTAAATGTTTTTTATGACTGTTAATGGTAAACAAATATACATATATCTTTAAAATGAGGGCAACCATTCCAGACTTTTTAGGAAACCTTTTGTATTACTGCAGATTTTTTTTTTCTTTCTTTTAAGTAAAACATTGTGAAGCCATAAATATTTGGCGAATCACACCCATAAAACCTTTTTTGCTCCAGAAATGTTGGCGACCTGTTGCAATATACGAAGCATATATTGTTGGTGGAATTTGATATTCGTGCCAAAAATGTTTGTGGTTTTTTCATACGTGAAAAACGCATAATAAAAGGCTCGTAAATATTTATGGCTTTACAGTAACTAAAGAACCATAACATGAACACTAGCAATTTCATTGTCTGGTCGACATTGACTCCTTTATCACTCTAATGCGTCTTCATAAGTAGAAGTATCTTTAAATTTCAGTGAAGAAAACCCTCTCTGTGCTGCTGTATATGAAACGCAGAGCATACTCTGATACTGAAAGCAAGGCCTGTAGATTTTCATTTCTGGCTGATTCCTAGGACTGCGGACCGGCTATTCTTGACGGCTTGGTTATTTTTGGAATCGTTTCTTACCTTTCTACTGGGAATCCTGTTTTGATGTAATTTCAGTCTCATTAATTAGATTTCAGCTCTGGCTCCTACAGCATATTTTTCCGCTTTTTTCCCTCTCTGCACAGTGTGAAGTGTGGAGTAAAATCATCAATCTTCCCTGTCTAAGACGTCAACCATGGATTTGATCAATGCTTCATTCTCTCTCTCTCTCTCTCTCTCTCTCTCTCTCTCTCTCTCTCTCTCTCTCTCTCTCTCTCTCTTTCTCTTCCCCCCCACCCCCCTAGACTGCATCATTTATTATTCCATCTATCTCACACTAGCTTACAATCAGCTAATAATTATCATTGTGTGGGGATTGTATTAATGAAAACTTGAAGAGTAGACATTGCCTAGGTTAGTCTCTCGTTGCAGTGGGCAGGATGGCTCTGCACTGTGGTGCTGTGTGCAAGTTCCAGCAGGGGACTGAGACTGGGAGTGTTGAAAGCATTTCAGAGCTCAGTCACATTTGGTTGGGACTAGGGCTCCTCACTAATGGTAAGGAAGGTTATACAGCTACCCTGCGGGGCAGGAAGAGGGGAGACTTGAGCTTGGCATACATGTAAACCAACAGTTGGGCGAACACATGCTGTTAATACAAAAACAGCAAGCATTGACAAGTGGGCAATAGGTGAACTTGCGGCTTCCCTCATCAAAGTTTACCTTGCGGCTAGGTGTTTGAGGTATCCAGAGTGATCTTACACATGGGTAATTCCAGTCATGGACATCTTCAGTTTTATAACCGTAAAGTATCACGTTTCTCTGAAGGCTCAGTGGTAATTTCTTTCTAAGAAATTGTTTTACTTGTGTTATTTTGCTTCTTGCTGAATTCGTCCACCCTGTCTTATTCCTTCGGGTAAAAATTTGAAATCTGGAAATCTTTTATAATTTTACTACTGTAGCAGCTTTGGTGAATGGGTAACATTTGCATGTGTCTACCTTGTCTATTTGTGATTAAACTTACTAAGGACCATCTTTAAAGCATGTTATTGAGTGCATCATAATGTGGGGTTATGTGTGCTGTGTGTCTGAAAACAGCTGTCTCTAATGTTACACTTTAGCTTATTGGCTTCTGTACTGTTTTCACTATTTAAATTTCTAATGCATGTTCTTCTCTTTTGAAAATCTTTCCTTGTAGGGTGTTTGTTACTTGTTTTTGGTGAAAACTGCAAATACATGGTTGGGAGGTTCTTTGATTTTTGCATATTGATGGCATGTAGGGCTGGGACAATGCATCGATGCATCAAATCGTTGGAATAACCATCAATGGTTGAAAATAAAAAAACGCCTCTATCAGTTCATTAATAGGACCGTTTTTTATTAGGACCGGCAAAATTTAAATCTACACTCTTATTCCTTGCCTTTCCTTTGGTTCCTTTAAATAATAATAATAAAAAAAAAACTAGTTAAATTGTCAATTTCATTTCATTTTAAATAATGCCGTCAGACGTTTGGAAGTTTTTTACAAAATAACAAAATGTAAAGGTAAAATGCGTTTGTGGCGTTTTAATGAGCTTCTGTGGCAATACCACCAACCTGCGGGATCATTTAGTAAGAAAGCATCCAACAAAATACGACAGCGGGAACACAAATAAAAAACAAAAGGAATCAACAGCTTATGTTGGAAAGAAAGTTGATCCAAAAAACATGTTGTCACACAAGATATCAGACCTGTTAGTATAGTAGAGGGAGCTGCGTTTAAAAATCTGATTTTAAATCTTGCTCCGGGCTGTGAAATGCCCTGTCGAAAGACAATCTCCAAATTCATTACTCTGGATCACGAACGTACAAAGGAAAAGCTTTGACAGGATTTAAGTCAGGAGTGTAATTCATGTCCATTACTAACGGTGTATAGACAAGCATGGCACAAGAAGCATTTTTAACAGTCACCTGCCATTACATTAAGTAAGACTGGGAACTCAAGTCAAAAGTTTTAGTGACATGAAAATTACACGAGAGACACACAGCTGTGAATTTCAGAAGCGATCAATCAGCTAAACACAGAGTCTGAAGGGGCTACAAAAGTAATAGCCTGTGTTCATGACAACGCGGCCAACGTGTGCAGAGCAATGTCCTTGCTTTGTGCAAGCGAGCGTGCTGTGTTACTTTTTGGTAGCGTGGCATCGTGCAGGGCACAATATAAAGCTCTGCATTCAGAAAAGCTTGGAGGATGTACGACAGGTCCATACGTGGCAGCAGCAAGGAGATTTTAAAGAGCGAGATGGCAACAAGAGGTTTAAATAGGAAAAAAACAGATATGCTGAACACAGAAAAAGCACCACTCAAGTTAATGCAGGATGTACAAACAAGGTGGAAGGTTTATTGCCTTCTTGAATTAAAATGGCCAGTTATTGCGTTTTGTCAAACCCAGATTTCACCTCGCCGACAGTGTGACTAGACATAAATAATTAGAAATGTGTAGTTTTGAAGTTCAACTGGAGAAACGTTTACTTTTTGTGATTAGATTTGATGAAAATATATGTACTTATTATTTACTGTACTGTGATTCTTGAAATGTATTTTTGTTTACGACTGTAAGTCGCCCTGGATAAGGGCGTCTGCTAAGAAATAAATAATAATAATAATAATTTACACGTTTCTTTTGTGTTAGGAAAAAACAATGCATTGGGTCTTTACGAAAATGATGCATCGATAGTAAAAGAAAAACCACTATCATCCCAGCCCTAATGGCAGCAGTGTGGAGTAGAGGTTAGGGCTCTAGACTCTTGACCAGAGGGTCGTGGGTTCAATCCCAGGTGGGGGACACTGCTGCTGTACCCTTGAGCAAGATACATTACCTAGATTGCTCCAGTAAAAAAAACTATATAAATGGGTAATTGTATAAGGGCGTCTGCTAAGAAATATAATAATAATAATGGAGTGGGTCCCATCATTCTTCAGAAGGACAGTGTAACAGCAAAGCTCTACAGGAATTTGTGGCGGAACAGGTTCATACTGCCGAATTGAATGGCTTCAGGGTGACTGTGCTCCTCGATACACTCCACACAAGCTGCTGCCAGCAGGTTTTAAGAGCATCTATCCAGATCGGAATATTACTCTCAGGATTTCTAAATAGTAAACAGTAGTAAAGCCGTTCTGTTTGTTTTGCATGCAAGTGAGCAGTTGAGCGATTGCATCACTGCTGAGGTGTGTGCCATGCACTGCTCCTGTCTTAGATCGCCTGGGAATTTCTCTTGTTCTTTTTGGCAGCATTACTGTACCTCCTTGCTAGCCGCATTCCTGTTTCATGATTTCATTGTACCAGGCATTGCTGTGCTGCCAGGGAGAGACTGGATCCCTTCCAGTCTGATTCCTGCTGCTTTCCAGCACACACACAAAAAAAGAAATGATTTGTCCAGTGCTTAGAAGACATTGGCCCCGATATTAGAAGCAACGTGCAATCCCCGCGCAAAATTTGTGCCTCGCAAAAAATTTGTGCTTTGCACAAAAATTTATATTTTCAAACACGGCACAAAGCTGGTTGGGCGAATTTGGAATATAGCCATTTTTGTTCAATTTGTAAATGTGTTTGTGCCTCACAAAACCGCCTGCGCATTCATTACCAATATAGCACAAATGCACAAAAGAGAGCTAATCAAGAATGCACAGAATTGGAATACAATATGGCAACCGTTAACATTACCCTGCCAAGCAGCTATTATAGGTGTACAGTGTGTCCTTATTTCTCATAATCTCCACATGAATGTAACCTGCACATGAATGCAGAATCGAACCTCAACACACATCAGCAGCAATGGCACCCCGAACAGCAGCATGTACATACAGAAAGAAGCTACTAAATGGAGAAATTAAACAATAGCTTACAGCATGCATTCAACATATAATTTAAATAAACTTAAATATTCATATATTGTAACGACTTGCTAGGATAAGTGTCAACAAGAATGAGTCGTGTTTTTTTTTTAGTAGCTCAGAATTACACTGCATACAAACACGCCAGGTCTCTTTTCACTGTAACCTGTTGTCCTGGCCGTCCACACTATACACTATACTCCTGCTTAAAGTCCCGCCCCCCAACTGCCCCCCACTCACCATGCCCCCTGCCCTTACCATACCTGTATGACACAGGTAATGGCATGGAATGCAGATTGAGCATGTGAAAGTATGCCTCTGTTATTAATGAGAAATAAATAACACTATAAAAAAGCTGTGTCCTTATACTGTACCTTGTAGAATTACCGGGTTCGGGGCTTGAAAAGGAAAGGGAGCCTTTGGTGAATGCAACTACAGGGTTATTTTACGGGTTGAGCCCCGTGGGCACTGCAATGTAAACTAGTGCTTTGTCAAAACTAATGATGCTGAGGGTAGGCATTTAGCTGCGCGCATTTTATGGAACCATTCTGCGCATTGCAAAACCCTAGCGCTTCTCGCAAACTTTGCCATCTTCATTCAAATTAGGCCTTTAGAGCAATTCAAATAATTTTGTGCTTAAGCATATGAAATTTGTCCACATGCATACATTTGAATCTATTGTTTATCATTATCATAGGCATAAGCATGGCTAATAAGCTAAATAGTTAAAGGACCATCACAGATTATACGGAATTCAAACAGATTTACCTACCAGGAAGCTGGGAAGAGGGGTGAGCTATCGATGCCTTTGTATTGGCGTTCTTCATTTTGACGAGCGTCTCAAATATATGAGCACATTTTACCTATTTAATGAATCTTAATGAATCTCTTTTTTTTTCTTTCTTGTTTTCTATTACGTTCCCATCCGTTTTTGTTTTTCTTTCTCAGTAGCCTATTAGCCGTGATCTCTTGGAAAGTGTGCCAGTGGCGACCTGCAAGTGTTGTCCATCCATAATTAAATACTCTACTCTACTGCACCTACTACTTGCTCATATACAACTTTGCTCTTACAACTACATTTCCGATATTGCAATTGCTCTTATTTAAACTGCCCTTAAACTGATTTACGCATAAGGAAATACAAACTGTAGGCACATGTTGCGCATTCACGTGTAACGGCCATTTGCGAGGCGCATAACCCTCTGTGCGGTGCGCAAACCTTTCGAATATCAGGGCATTGTGATTTAATTTTAGTTCGGGGAAGAATCCAGGGTCCCCGCCTCCCCCAACGCATAAAAAGAAACTAAATATTGGGTGCCCTGGTGGATGAATCCTGGTCTTTGTTCCAAACCTAATTGAACCAATTAAACCTCCATCCAGACCCTGAAGTAGTTAACTTCTCATTTTATTGGTTAAACCTGGAGTGGAATGGCCCTCCAGGATTGTGATTGGACACCCCTGATCTACAGTATATTTTGTGCCATGCCGACAGACTTATAAAAACTGGTCTTGGTTAGGGATTTCCCCAGAGAATCAGAGATGAGCAGAGGGTGAACTATCCTCTTGATTGAACTTGCCAATAGTCTTTAAGGGCAGTTCAGTGTTTTGCAGCCATGTCTGTTTTACAGGCTGAATGAGCAACACCTAGTAAGATGTGCTTGCAATGAGTTAGGTAGTGTAATGTATTAAGCATCCCAGTGCATATGTTTATGTAAATCTTCTGCTGTGTCTGCATCTCAGAAATATGTGTAGCATAAATAGAATGGCAGAATTTACCAGGGACCTTGACTTCAAACCTAATATGGCTGCCATAAATACACTTCAAGTTTGTTATGCTACACAGGACAGTTTTAATGTCCTTTTGAAGCCATTTTGGAATCTGCATTCATTCAAATTCACGCTGTTTCAGATTTACACTGTGTTGCTGAGCAGATGCGGAGTATGATCTAAGTAAAGTAATTCTCAGAATTCAGCTGTTTAATTTAGGTTTAAACATAGCCCCCCTAAAATAGGCATAGCGACGTCCCTGCATCTCACAACTACCCTCCAATTTCAGAAACATATTTATTTAAAACAACATTTCATATCTACTGCTCTCTACTGACACAAACGTTGGGCTTTTAAACAAGGTCAGGTTCAGCATAGAATTCCACTGTGCTCGCCGCGGACGGGTAGGCCGGCGCAAACTGACACGGAAGTCGTTTAGTCCACATATCATCTAAAGCTGGTTTACAATCTAGGGAAATTCTGCCGGTTACCGGCCATCGGTGTGAAAAATGATTGGTCAGCTTCTCTTGAAGACCGCAAAGCCAGAAAACACTGAAGCCCCTCCCTCGATGTCAAGTACAGTGTTTGGTTGTTCCATGAATCCTCCCTCAGATGTGGGAAATCAGTCTGCCTTCAATTCCCAAATGCCATTTCATCTCGAAAATGTTACTATAAATGGCAATGTTCAATGTAATGTTTATGGCAAATAAAAAAAAAAGTACAAAATATATGTTATAATCAAACAGTCTCCAGGGACTATTTTTTCTCAGTGGAAGGATAAGTAATATATTTCTTATTTTTTTCCTTAAAAAAGCTAGTTTTGTGTAATTATTTTCAAAAAGAAAATTGAACCAATTTAAAAATGAAATATCCCACTCCAGGGTGTGCTGTAGACCATTCTTACTGCTCTTCCTCACAACACACAACTTAGTATTAACTGTATAAGATAGATTCAGGATTTGTTAAAACTGTGCCCAAAGCAAAGAGAAAAGTTTTCCCTAAAACAATAATACATGATATAAATATTTGTAATGGCCAGTTTGCTTTGCTTCTGGGTTTTGGGCCACATGCCGTTTTCAGAGGGTGTCTATATGTAGGCCCAGGCAGCCAGTCAACTAAGAAACAGTCAGGAAGCATTCGTTTTAAAGACATGTGAAACATCTAGAGCCACACAGTCTGCAGGTCCTTTTGAAAGGATTTTAAAACAGAGCAGTGGGAACTGTATGTGAACCTTTAAATGAGTGCTCCTGCCTCTGCCAACTGGCAGCTCACATCCTCTAACCTGGTGCATTTCCAGTTTAGAACAGGGTGGCTTTCCAATGGCTATAAAAGATATAATATAATGTGTTTTGTACATTCCCAGTGTGCCACAATGCTTATTTAAAGAGCCTCTCTACTTGGCCTCCCTCTCTCCACTGGCACAGCAGTAGTTTTGACTTCAACACAGCCCCAGGATTGATTTTACTGGGCCAACTGCACACATTAGTCAGTTATCCAGACATGGCTGTAACTCTGACTTGCCTTTATAAGTTATAAATTGCCTGCAATTCTGGCTAAATACCGCATACCTTGTTCAAACAAATGCTTGCTTTTTGTTGTTGTTGTTGTTGTTGTCAAGGTGCAGATTTCAGTGCTGGTTAGCCAAGTGTGAACACATTTTCCAGGTTAAAAAGAGTGTTATAGTGAAAAAGGTATCATTAGTGAATTATGACCACAAGGGGTTGTTTTCTGTCTTTTGCTCAACTGCTGTTCCTGCTTTGATTTTTCCAGCCTAATTTAGTTTAGTTGGGTAGTTTTGAAGTCCAACATTACACTAGATGCTATTGAGGTGCAAAGTAAACCCTGACACACAAACACCACCTGGTTTGCACAGTTGCCAAAGCGCTTCACCCCCATGCTGCTCTTGTTTTCCTCTTTTGCAGAGCGCTGGCAGTCGTGTTTTCTCCGGGATCCAGCGTACAGGGATTCCACACCTGGGAAATTACCTGGGGGCTATCAAGAGTGGGATCACCCTTCAGGAGCAATATAGCTGTGTCCTGTACAGCATCGTGGACCTGCACTCCATCACACTACTTCAGGATCCTGCAGCTCTGTGACAGAACATACTGGACATGACAGCCAGCCTCCTCACCTGTGGGATTGACCCGGAGAGATCCATCTTGTTTCAAATATCTCAGGTCAGAGCAAATGGTTACTCTAGCTGATCCATTGACAATTTCTTTCTACTATCCCATCACTGTTTCAAGAAATGATATGAATTGAAATATTGAAATATTATTGAAATATTGAAATATTCCTGTCAGCTGGTGCACTTCTCCTCTTCACAAACCAACTGTATAAAATGTGTTGTATTTTTGGAGTGAATACTGAACATTTGATATCTATAATAGAAAAGGGCAAACGACAGTATGTGAAATAAACTATTGTTATACAAATGCTAAAAAAAACAATAATTAATTAAAAATATGAATTAAAAAAAACACACAGGTTCCATCCCAAATTGAGTAATATCATATGCCTGTAAGCAATTCTTATTTAAAACCATTTCAGTATAAGGTAATTGATTGTGTTGTGAATATTGTAGTCTGGTAGGGTTGCTGGTTCCTGGAAATGTCTGAGGTTTTATTTTTTGTTAACTTCATGCTGCATATCTTGGCACTGTTGGGGACCTCCAACTGAAAACAAACCGAAGTGCATTCCATATGTAAAAATACAACGTGTACCCAAAGAAAACACTTTACTTCATTGAAACATAGTGACTAGATTAAATAAGTAGTGACAAGCGATCATTGTAGCTGAGGGGGGCCGTGGAGAGGGAGATGATGTCTTTGTTGTAAATGAGGAACTCTCCACACTCATTAGAACATGAATCTTCAGGAAACCACATTTTTACTGTATGTGAATTGCCAGCTGTAATGAAGAGATCTGTCTGAATTTCAGCTGGCATAAAAATATATTTCTTCTATTCTTATTAGTGGTACAGTATGCATCAGTCGAATGGTTACGTTTCTGGATTTGGCACAGATAGCAGTTGGATCACAAGTTTAAGTGGGTCAAATTTACCGTAAAAAAATCACACTCCATTAACACTAGCTAGCTGCAGTTTCAGTATTGGCCGAAATACCAAATATGCAGAAACTATACCACATGGTGTATCTGCTGCACAGTATAATGGCACTGTAGAACTGGATACACTTGAAAAATATTTACTTTGAAAAATGCATCAAAATAACACAGCTTTGTATAGCTTCCAAACGTTTGGCAGCCTCCACTCCTGTAATCTTCTGAAAAGAAATATGTATAAAGAAAAAAATGGATTTCCTTCTCAACAGTTTAGTCAAAACGTAGTGCATGATTTGTTTTTGTAAAATTGGCTAGATTCACTGTAGACAAAAAATAGACACAATTTAAATACCTCTAGTTTTCAACCCGTGGGTTGAGATAATAACAAATCAACACCATGGACTGCTAATATGAAAACAAAGAAGAAATCCTGGCTTTCTATATATTCTGTGCCATGCCAAGTACCTACCTGGCTTGTTTAAAAGTACAGACTAGGGACTTTCCAATGATGAATTCAGTGTGTGTATGCGGTACTCCTAGCCGGAAATACGATCACCTGAAGTTAAGCCCCTCATCATGTGACAGTTCACAGCTAAGGTTTTGTTTTAAGTCCATTGCTCTTATCAGACATTAAGGGCAAATAAATTATATTAAAAAAAAAACAGTTACATGCATAAAACAAACAAACGCTAAGTGACTGAGTCAGGGCGCCCACGACAGGTACTGCGGTGCAGTCACCGAGCGTGCGCACACGACGCACGGCTCGTGTCTCGCCACGTTGTAAATGCTGTATCGATATCGTAAAGTCGAAGCAGGATAATAATGCAAAAGGGTCGTAAGTGCCGTGCATCGTAAGTCAAGGAGCGTCTGTAACAAAAAAGTCCTTAAGGTGTTTGTTACCAGTTATGTAACTAAGTTTTACTTTCATTAAAAAAAAAGATGCAAATTGCATTTTAGTGAAAATACTTTAATAAATCTGGCCCCTTATATTTAATGTTTTTAATAAATATGAAACAGGCTTTTTGTGGTAAAATAAATTCTACAATTGGTGCCAAGATTAAATAATGTTTACTTGCACTTACTGAAAGTATAATACCATCAAAACAAAATCAAATGGATAATTCCGTACAGCCGGACCAGTTTTGCCACTCGTTTACTTATCATTGTAGCCTGAAATTTACATTAGGGTTCTGGAAAAATCTGGGTGTAATATTTGATGAATAGGCTGTTACTGAAACTAAACTACTTCCCTTTGTTTATCTCTTTTTAAATGCTATATTTTATGAAGGCATTCTTTAAATTACGTGATATGAGTTTTCTGTGTATATAGAGGCTTGAAAAAAAATATTATAAACCTACTTTTTTTTTTCTTTGTATTTATTGACTTATGAAAAATAGACTCTTATTTTAAATTGTTTTTAGGCGAACCTAAGATGATACCTGCACTTTTAGTTCAGAATAAAATATTTTGAACAGTCTTGCACAAACTAAATCTTTTAAAAAGCCATTTATATAAAATAGGTCTCCCTTATAAGAATTTTGATATTTTGTTGACATTTACCTCAGTGGAAGTTAACTATTTTTAATTATGCATTTACTGACTGTTTTTCAGTAAAAAATACTGGAAAAGCTCACTGTTTCTTGGTGGAAAGAGTGCCTCTAGTGGGATCTTGCGGAACTGTACAAGGAAGACTTTAGAGGCCCACCACCCTCTAAGCATGTTGGTGTTGTCCACAGTTGTCTTTTCTGTGAAAACCTCCCACTTGGGAAGGCAGATGTGTAATGTGATACAACCTGCTATTCATTATTTTTACTTGTTATCTGCCGTGTCATTATTTTTTCACAGATGAAGAGTGAAGAAAGAAAATGAAGGCAGTGAGGGATTATTCACCTACTCAGTACTGCAGTCTGCTGATATACTTCTAAACATGTAAGATAATTTATATTTTTGTTTTGATTGTACAGCCCAGCAATGTTTTTATTCTGTAAATTGTTGAAGTTAGTGCTTGTGTGATGATTTCTGCCAACATCAGCACTGGCTAATCCCAGGCTGCTGAGTTGTTATAAACCTTTATTTATTCCAGTACAATATGGTATAAACCCAAGGCATGAGTGTTATTATATGCAAAAAAAAGTGGAAGTGCAGAAGTAGGGAAAAGACTTTAATGAACTGCACTTTGAGTCCGTATTAACAGTGGAATAATACCATTTCACTTAGGTAATGTTTACCATAATATATACAGTATTAAAAATGTCAGTCCTATTAACAAGTTAGAGCTGAAAGAAAATTCCTTTCTGTTTGTTGTTTTGTTTTGTTGTTTTTGGTTGGATGTAAAAGGTCCACTCATGTGCCAGTTGGAGAAGATCAGGTCCAGCATTTGGAGCTGGCTCAGGACACAGCTCGCATTTTTAACTACAAGTATGGGGACTTCTTTCCAGTTCCTAAACCACTTTTGAGTAAGTTATTTTAATAATACTATTCTCTTTTACTGTGTATTTTAAGGTAAGTACCCTGCACAAGTATACTGCAAGATGTCAAAGTCAGATCCTTGGTCAATCCACAGAACTAAAAGTAGCATCATAAGTTAACCTTCATATGGCTGGTTTCACAGACCCTGATTAACAGTAATCTTTGACTACCTTACCTAAGGTACCATTAGGCAGTCCAGGATTTGTGGTAGTTGTGTTCTAAACCAGCCTTTAGTGTTGTATTATCGTTCGTCAAAAAACAGTGTTACTGTTCTTTAAGGCTAGATGCATGACATCACAAAGCAGCTGCCTGCACACATCCTGCAGCCAATCCCACAGCTTTCAAAAGTAGATGAGAGAGCCGTGCTGCAGCTGTAATGGAATAGAGGATGCAGAGGTCAGAATATACCTGCTGATAAAAAATTAAATGAACCAGCAACTCCAATACTGACATCTTGTCAGTGGAGAATAGTAACTTTTGGGTTAGCTATTTGAATAATGATACTTTGCTTTTGTATCATGTTGGTAATAAACATGTGCAAATGATGTATTAGTTAATTGTTACAGCTATTTATTTAGAAATGTATTTAGAGCATTCAGCGCTGGAAAATGTTAAATTACTGTAAAGCCGAGGGGTACTAGTCTACATGTTGCTAGAAAAATGTAGAAAGGGATACTTCTTTTTTTGTAGAAAGTGACGTGCAGGCTAGAAGTTGCAAGTAACTGTATCAAAGGACTGTTGATTTTGTACAAGCAACATTACATCGTAGAATAAATCAGCCAGTGAAAGTGTGTAAAAAGTCATGTGACTGGCTTCTTCGCTGGCGAAAAAAACTTGGCAGAGAAAATGAATGCGGAGCCAGTGTGGGATATTGTGAGGGAGATTCTCCTTACTGATTTTTTTTGGGGGGGGGGTTTTGCCACGAGATGTAGTGGAGCGGCATTAAAGTCAACAAAATTACTAATATTATATTCCTTGGAAAAAAAAAAAAAAGATGTGCTATTATGAACCGTTTTAAACATAATGTTGTGTTGGCATTATAGTGTAGTATTAGAAATTTGTTTTTAAAAAGCTGGTCCGGTACCATTAGAGCGTTCATGTTGAACTGCAGGAGTGTGTTTACGGTGTGTTGCGCTGACGCTCCCAAGTTGTGTTTTCAGTCATCATTTTGTCTCAAATAAAGGCTTTCATTTGATACAACTTAACAGTAATGGATAAAGTGAGTCCTACTTTTTGTTTAAAGCTGTTTTGAACGTTGCAGTTTAGCAGACACAACTTACACATATTATTACACACAGTTACTAATATCTTTGTAGAAGAACAAAAAAAAAAATCACCTGACATAATTAGGAATTCTGATCAAAATAATATCATATAAAAACTTGAACAAAAATCACATTTCAACTGCTCTCTATTTACAATTAGTTTTATTTACACATTTATTTACCCACACAAAACAGAAAAACATTCAAGCCAAAAATAACACATTCAGAACAGAAATGATGAGGGTAATAGTAAATATTACTAATGCAATCCTATATATACATACTTAAGAATAGTTTATTTTATTATATTGAAAACAAAAAATGCTGGTAAATTATGTGGACAGTAAAAAACACCAATAAACTTTGATAGGAAATGTCATCTATGTATTGTCTTCGCTGTGTGGTACATCAACATTCTAGTTACAATTTCTACATACTGTAGAATAGTGTCCCCTGAATCTTGAAGCAACAACAACAATATAGAAGCAACAGCTTCCATTCTACATTTTCTAGCAACATGTAGACTAGTGTCCCCTCAGCTTAAGTATTGTATGGAAATGTTAATAATAGTTTTAATGCCAAGTGTCAGTTGGGGCATAAAAATACTAAACATAGCTTAAGGCCTATTAATTGTACTGATTTTTTTTGCAAGTGTGAATACACAAATAACTCTTGCTGAAAACAGCAATGAACGGTACTTGAAATGAACCAAGAAGGTAAGAAAGCAATTGTGAAGTGTAATACATCTCGCAGGAATTGTTATAATGAATTAAGATATGATGCTCGCTCTTAAAGGCTCTGTTATGATGTTGGCCTGAGGATAAATTAATCTTGTAACATATGTTGTGCTGATGTAATGACAATTGACTTCAAAGGAAATTTGTTAGGCAACCACCAACCAAAAAAAGTTATTTTTAAAAATAACTTACTAGGTTATTACTTACAATAATGTGCTAGACTTATTTTTTATATTAAGATTTCTAGCATTTAGTGTATTCAGAATATGTTTTTGAAAAAAGGAAAAAATAGTAGAAACAGTAATTTGTACGTGTGACAAAACCGAAATGATACTAACTGTCAAATATTATTATAGTTTCATTCAACCTGATTAGGTCCAGCACTTATTTACTTGTATTTTAAATAAAGAAATAAATACAAAATTCTAACCCGGTCATTTCTGTCAAAGAAAATTATTATAAAACCTGATAGAGGTGCAGAATGCATAACAGGTTAAATTAATCATTTTTTTAAATTATTTTTCAACATCTAAGCATACGGTTGCAGTTAACCAAAAATTAATTAATTAAATAAATAAATAAATAATCCAAATATGTTTTAAATCCAAATTGCTTATGATTTACAAATTCCCTATGGCAATTTTTTTTTTTTTTCCAATATATATATATATATATATATATATATATATATATATATATATATATATATATATATAATCTTAAACTTTCATTTGACAGTGCAAACCTGACACCACAGGGTAAACAAGTATGCCCACAGGCATTGAGCCATATTGTTGAATAGTTACAGAATCTGTAAAATGATGTTTAACTAACACGCAGGTTTCCAGTACAATATGTCCTGCTGCAAGTATTTTAATCAATTATTTTCTATGTTTCTGCTAAAAGGCTGTTTTCTCTTTTGTGATGGAGAAAATCACCTGGTTGAGAATGTTGTTGTGTTTTGTTTTGTTTTATTTATTTTTTTTTTTTTTGGTAAATGCAGATGAAACAAGGAAGATAAAATCCTTGAGGGATCCCACAGCCAAAATGTCAAAGTCAGATCCTCAGAAAATAGCCTCTGTCATCATTACTGACACTACAAATGATATTATACTAAAATTCTGCAAGGCAATGACAGACTTCACTTCTGAAGTGACCTTTGACCCGGATGGACGCCCAGGGGGTCTCCAACATGGTTGCCATCTATGCCGCTGTCTCAGGGGTGACTGTGGATGAAGTGGTTTGCCAAAGCGAAGGACTGGACACTGCCCAATACAAACAAGTGGTGGCTGATGCTGTCATACAGACATTTTCACCAATCCGAGAAGAGGTAGAGAGACTCCGTGCTGACCTAGGATACTTGAAAGAGGTCTTAAGCCATAGGGCAGAAAAGGCAAAAGAACTAGCCATTCCTGTGTATCGGAATGTCCAAAGACTTATTGGGTTTTGCTGATTGGGACAGCTTAATATACATGTACAGAATAAACTTGCATATGATGCTATAGACTCGGCTTCATTGCTGAGTAATGCAGTATGTCTGTTTTGAATATCTGAGATTTAACAAAAATGTAAAATGTCAAGCTGCTGTCATGCATCTTTGGTGCCTGTGGTTTCTGAACATAAAACAGGAATATCGTTGATGTGTAGGCAATTGCTGTGTTTTCTGTATCAAGGGTTAAAGCTGTGAGATATGACATCTCATTTCCAGTGGGCATGCACTTGAATCCAGTTTTACAGACGAGGCACAGTAATGTATAGTTACTAAGCCTTGATGCTTTCCAGATGCTGCTGCACATTCAGAGATGTAAAGATATCTTGATCGGGGGATTATTTTACTTGCTTGGTTTTATTCTGTAAGAGATGTTATTGTTTCTGACTTAAATGTATCTCTATAATTGACATTAAGGAAAGTTTCAAATCAGTAACTGACAGCTATCTTATGGATGGACGTAAAGCAATTTCCAGAGAGAGTTTTATATGTCACAGCTGTAAACAAATGCAATGAGAGATTTCATGCTTGCAGGATACATACTGTATATTTGCAGCAGTAACACAGGGTTCAGATTGCACAGAACATAGTCCATGGAAATACACAGACCGTTAGGTCAGCCAGAATATAGTGGAGCCTCTGTGGGAGTGCATATTTTCAAATCCCCTGCTAAATTATTGGTCATGTAACTCAGTCAGCGTTTAAAACTAAAATAATGTGTATCCATGCTATTCATAGTACATACAAAAACTGTGAAAGGGAATTAAAGTTCCTTATACAATGTATGTAAACTTTAGAAGCAAAAAGACTTTGTAAACTGGAGCAATTTGACAGCCCCCCTTTTTTTTCCACAATCATGAATAGCAACACATGGCACTGATGACTGAAATGGACCTTTCCAGTGTTACTCCGAAGGGACCAAATGATAAAATCAACTGGGTTCTCCAAATAAGTTAATTCTGTCTAATTCAGTTATGGTTTACACAAAGATAATTTGTTGAATTGTTATTTTTTCTATGGAAATTATGCATGCATAATAAAGAACTACTATTAGTAAAATTGTTTCATATCAGAGTACACTTGCGTATAAATTATAGCAAGCATTTGATAACCGTTAACTGTAAATGCTGTAAAATATTGTAAGGTGTCTTCTGTTTGTTTTCTTTTTCCTTCTGGAACATTTTATGCCATCTTGTGGCAAAGTTTGCCCACACAGACCCTGTTTAATAATGTTTATCTAGGCTTCTTGAACAAGAAAAACACAATTCTTTCCATCTGGACTAATGGTCTTTTTTTCCAAATGTTCACGGGTGTAGAGCTAGTAGTGCTATTTCATAAGCACACCAACTGAATGGCTCTGCTCTATGACAAATGCAATTGCTGGAAACTGCAGAAGCTTTATTAAGATGTTATGTAAAGATATTGCAGATCTTTTGGATATACCCACAGTTCTGTAGCTCTTCTCTGTGTGGACAGATAATTGGTAACTACTTCCTACCGCAGCTTGCGTGCCCAGTTAATTGCCCTTCTCTGTTAATTTTAAATGTGTCAGGAATCAATGGTGAGCCCCTTGATTTACACACCATGTGACCTTCAAAGCAACATAACAGACCACAAGTTTCTCAAGAGATTTAATGAATATGTTTTTATCAACTTTCAAAAATAAAAAAATTTGGTGCTGAAAAAAAGAAAACATTTGACTTGAGCATAGCAGTCACAGGGGTCATTCAACTACATACTGTTTTTAATTTGAATGTATTTGTAATTGCATTACCATAGTATGTGCCCTCCTATTAGTATCATGTTTAAATATGTGTGTGTGTGTGTGTGTGTGTGTGTGTGTGTGTGTGTGTGTGTGTGTGTGTGTGTGAGTGATTTGCCCAGTCCAACCAAAACGTTTTATTTCTTTTTTTGTTGTTGTTTTTAAACACCCCTGTTAAAATAAGACACATCCTACAGGACACATTGGCTTTTATAAAATGCGTCATGTTACATGTGAGATGATGGAGGAATGTATTCTTTTCTTTTATGTGTTACATACTTGGTTTTGTTTTATTGTTTTTTTTACAGGATATGGTTACAACATAATAGGATACTGTATATACTCCAAGTGATACATGATATTTGTTTGAATAAAAATAGGATCTGTTCATAAACTGCAGCACAAATGACAGAAGGCCTTATGCTCACTTAGTTTAGGGCATAAACGCGTGTAAACCACGTGAGAATAGGACCCATAGAGCGCTGCAGTGACTTTAGCTGGTGAAACGGGGTTACACTGCAGGGATTGCCAGGTTAGTGTACTGTAGCACTACAGTTATTTTTACAAGCGTGTCGAGGTAATCTCATATTATCACACGTTTTGTGCTAAAGATGCTGATGGGAGGGGTGGTGGCTGGTGTTCAGAAAGGATCTACAAGCGCAACCAAAAAAAGGATATGTGTTCGTTCGATTGGAGTTTGGGTATAAATCTGTTCAAGAGCTTTGGTTCCAAACGAAATACTCAACTTGCTGCGGTTTTTGGAAAGGAGTTATTTTGTGTGTGTGACCTGTGTGACGTCATTAACCACGTGCCGTCTACTCATCTACTATATTTCATCACTTTCGATTATCGCCTATAGCTCTGGTCAAAAGTTTTGCATCACCTACAATTTCTGGATTGATACATAATTACAAAAAATTAAAAAATTAAAAAAACTATCTTAACATAGTTTTTATATTTTATTTAACATCATGAAATCAAAGAAACTACAACATATACCACAAAATTATACCGGAAGTCATAATAGTAGTACAGTATTTCGTAGATTTCGAAATGTCAGGAGTTTTCGATTTTTGTCTGTTTTCAGTTAAGTATATGGAATAGTACAAAGCGGTATGTGAATTGAATATGTTAACGTAACATTATTCAACAGGTTTCATTTGACTTTATGAAGCAAAATTAGTTCATTCTATAGGGTGCACATATTTTGGGCATATCCGCCCCCCCAACCCCCAACCCCCAACCCCCGACTCCCAACTCCCTCAAATAAATCCTTCACGATAATACAGTAGCCTATTAAAAATACCTTGTTGCATTAATGGGAACTATATTCTGATAGCACTGTAGGATATCCCGTGTGTGCGTGTTTTGTATGTATGTATTTATTTGTTTATGTATGTATTACCATGTAAACGCGTTACATTAAATTATCGACAGGGCTAATTTACCATATTTAAAGGATGATACTTAGGGTAATTGTGTTAATATTTAAACAAACAATTGTATATGGTAAAAGGAAAAAAAAGATGAAAATAATTATGCTGTTAAAATCCGTTGTATTACTTACCTACATAGTCTGATTTCTATTATTTTGAAGGAAGTTACATTTACAAATACGGGTACTCCACTTAAAATACCTTTGTGAGTCCTAATGATTTCGGATAAATGTCTGACAGCTTGGTTTCATTCGATCTTTAGATTATCATTTTTATAGCACAATCGAAGCCATCGGTGCAAGTAATTCACAAGTCCGTCTTATGTGAAATCAAGAATGAATCAGACGAACGTTGCCAGTAGTCTGTGGCTTTAATTAATTTGTATTGCTCTGATCTTAGTTTACGTCACTGGTGCACCCATCTTCACCATTAATGTCATTTTATTTTGTATAGGATAGTTCAGTTTGTCGCAATATGTAATTTACTTGTTTGCAATAGGTGTGATAACTGCGTATGATACGTACTTCCTCCGATGGTTACAATTATTACAGGTGGAAACTTTGTGCAGGAATCTTTTCCAGGGAAGGATAGGCGAGAGAAGCTGCAGGCGCGAGCGTTTGTTAACATTAACTGTACTAGGCGTAGCTAACAGTTTTTGTCACGTGAGCTAGTGGATGATCTTTCTCAAACGTACTGATTTGTACATTATTTGTGCATAGCCTTGTTTGATACCATTTCTACTTGACATCGAGTTGATTCAAAGATCTTTCAGATAAAATGTAGCTTACCGCAGCTGTGCTTTGACGTGATATCATTCTCCAAACAAATTGCAAAGGATTGATGACAGAAAGGGTTGTTAAATATAGCTTACGTTTCTTAATTAGTAGAAGGCTTTAGTAAATATAGGCCTAACAGTCAGACAGTTATTAGCTGAAAGTTGTGTTTTAGTAAATCTATAGGGCAGTTAACAGGTAATAAAAATAGTTACAAATAGACTGCAAAACCACTGAAAAAATAACAATTTAACCGTAACCGTTTTATTTATTTTTCTACAATGCCAAAAGCAATCTTTACAATATTGTTTTTGTATATTAACAGAAATATAGCCTACCGAACAAAAAAGAAAAAATGCCTGCTCCATACTTTTGGAACATTGTAACAGTGTCGGGTGTATTTTCAATGTGTGGCATAGTATTTGTGTTACAGATATTTCGACGTCTTCTATACTTTAATTAAGGAAAGTAATAGGCCCTTTGTGTATTGTGACATTTTCTTTTAGACGCATCAAGTTAATGAATTAATTAAAACATGACTTACCAGGTAAAAAAAAAGAAAAAAACCCTGCCGAATTGTTATTGTTTTAAATGCAGTAAAACGCATGGAAACAGCTACACGGAAACGGCTTCAAAATTGTAGGCCTACTTATGGATTGCTTATGTATTATATTCAATATGGTTTAGCCTATGTGTATAGAAACTCGATTCATAACAATTATAATTTTAGAGAAGTTCAAATAAATGTAAACCAGAGAGAGAGAGAGCGAGCGAGAGAGAGAGAGAGAGAGAGAGAGAGAGAGAGAGAGAGAGAGAGAGTGAAACGATATATATTCTATAATACAGAATTAACCAAATACCTCCTATTTTGAAACGTGTATTGCTTTTTCCATTAAATTAATCAGATCCATATTATCATTGGATCAAACCTGTAACATTAGGTTAGCACTTAATAATCATTATAATAAAACTAACATTTATTTGTATTATGGTCCTCTATTAGTTGTACCGATGTTTCATTTCACTTGTCACTATAAAAGTCATGCATTGTTAAAAAAAGAATAATATTTAATTAAAATAAATATTACTTAATTTATAAGAAGAGGCTAATTATATTAAATAATGGAAAATGCAGCCCTCAAAGTCGGATATACCATACCTGCATTTCAATTGTTTAACTAACGGTATATAGCTCAGCTTTCAAATTGGTGTTAACTTGCATTATTATTATTTTTTGTTTATTTATTAAAATAAACCAAAACAATTACATTATTATTATTATTATTATTATTATTATTATTATTATTATTATTATTATTATTATTATTAATTAGTCATTTAGCAGACGCTTTTATTCAAAGCGACTTGATTCATTCAGCCTGAGACACGATCTGGAATTTCCTATTCGACATTTTTTTTTTTTTTTTTCATTTTCAACTTAAACTGACGTATGGATTTAAGAATTTAAAGATCCAATCATTTCTTCATATCATATCGGCCTTTATGGACATATTGATTTTGTTCATTTGATTTAAAATGTACAAACTATTTAACGTGCATATTATCACTGTGTTGCTTTAAAACCTAATGCTAGGCAGACCCATGGTTACATTGAAGCATAGAAATTACAAAGATTACAAAATATGTATTCTCTCTCTCTCTCTCTCTCTCTCTCTCTCTCTCTCTCTCTCTCTCTCTCTCTCTCTCTCAAAAATGAACTATTTGTCGGCGATTTATAAACTTTAAAAAAATGGGAAATTTAAATCGTTTTCTTAAATAAAAAAAAAACATATCCATAGAAAACTTCAATTGTACTGTTTCAAGAAATCAATAATAGTTGCCCTCATTAATTGTATTCTTCAGAGCAATATTAAGATCATCAACATAATCAACATGTGGCTATTGAATTTCAACGTAGCTTCTATAGTTTATGTACTCGCCAACATCCAAATTGTGTAATATAAATATTTGTTTTAGCTTAGATAAATTATTATTATTATTATTATTATTATTATTATTATTATTATTATTATTATTATTATTATTATTGTTGTTGTTGTTGTTGTTGTTATTAATAGTTTGGCAAACATTTTGTTCGTTGCTGTCGCAGAATGCAGATTAAACATCATTTTACCATAAAAACCTGAAGGAGCTAAAGTTAACAAGATCACCTACGTGTTATCATAGTTAAACGTTTTTTCCCAATAACAAGTATCACAATTATTCGCTTCTGCTCATTTATTAGTTACTTTTGTTTCTTTATGTATGTATTTATGTATGTATGCTGCAAATCATCTATGGTCCTGATGGGGTTAATGTAGGGTAAAATGTCCAGGAATTACCATCTGGCCAAAGCGTTTCTTACTCAGAGTAAGTGTTTCTCTCGTTTGCCATTGGATGTCATTTTTTGGCTCTCTGGCTTTCCGCACTCCCCATTGGTCACAAACATTTTGACAGACACGCCGAGCCTGCCCTTAGCTCTTGGAAAGAAAAAAAAAAGTTCCACACAAGTGTGTATCAATCAGAGACACAGATCGAAAGACCGAAAGAAAGAGAAGAAGAGGAGCAAAAAGGACGAAGAGCGTGAAAATAAATTCTAGGACAGGTTTTAGAACACCTAGCCTATTAGGAATGGCGCCTCACCAGCAAGGCTGATGCAGCTCTTCCTTCGAGTATTCTGGATTGCTTTTTGGAAACTGCTTTCTATATCTTAACTTGTTGCAGTTTTTTTTTGGTTGATTTTGGAAGGAGTGTTTTTTTTTTTTTTCTTTCCCTGGATCCGCTGTATAAAATGAGTGACAGGCGAAGATCTGCCGCAGCTCTGAGTACCAGAGCTCATGCTTTTTCAGTAGAAGCATTGATTGGGACAAATAAGAAGAGAAAACTGAGAGACTGGGAGGAAAAGGAGTTGGATCTTTCCATGGAAAACCTCAGCCCCAATGTGCAGCTAGAGGAAGGCGACGACCCGGGTCAGTGCCTGGATATCAACCCGGGTTAGTGCTGAAATGCCGATTTCGGTTTATATTTTAGTCATTAATGTTCAGTTTTGTCTTGTTCAGAAATGTAAGCCTAGAAGGCAAACGTTACGACTAACCCAGCTTTACAGCGAACACCAGATAACCAACCACAGTGACGTAAATTAAGCAAGTTTATTAAACGTAGCCTTATTTTAAACAATTTTTACAGACATTTGATTCTTCAGTAAGGGGCAGGTTTACAAAATAAAACATACATTGAAAACAGCTCTCCTAGAAAATTCCAATGAAGCCGTATAATTATTATTCATGCAAAAAAAAAAAAAAAACTTTCTAAATAATAATAATAAAAAATCTTATAGGATAGCAACATCGCTGTGCATGCATTACTTTTTGTAATAGAAGCGTGTAAATGACCGCTACGGCGTCACGAGACAGAATAACCATCACCTCCCCTTGAATTTACTTTAATTCTACGTTATAACGCAGTGACCGAGGTACATATTTAATAACCATTTTATTATAAATTACAGGGTAAATGCAATTTCAAAGAAGAACCCAATCCCAAATGTAGAAATACCGTTTTTAAATATAGCTTCTAAACAAACAATACAATGCAGGCCTTATCCACCCCAAAATGAAATGCATAAAAATTAAACACAATCTTATGCCACCGATTTTAAACATATATTAGTTTTATTTTAATGTAAAGTTTATGAATATACTTTATTACCGAAACGAATTCTGTGCGTCTACAGACAGAGACAGCACTGGCTGCGTTGATATACAATCGAATTGAAATCTAGGCCGGTGTTGTAAACGCTGTCTATTCCACCAATACAATAATTCAGTTAAATGCAATTATGAATTATTAAAATCACAATATACCAATACTAACAGACCTCTGTATTATTTATAATATTTACACAATATATGGAACTTTGGGTGTAAAATAGTTTTCTATTCAATTTAGCATCTCACAATGAATCTCGTTTATGAAAGCAAAGGGATTTATACGGTAATATATGATCAGTCCCAAATTATCTTAAGAATTAAGTTCGGTTTTAACCCATGAATTAATTGCAATCATTTGAAATCGCCGATTGGTGTGCTCGCATAATAGTATACATTTAGAAATTATATTCTTACAAGAAGTGCATTTCGCTTTAGCTCTGGCACACGCAGAGAAGCTTGGTTTACACACCTAATTGTTAAACATTAAATAGTGCTGAATTTAGAACGACTAAAATTAAATATAATTCAATCACCGACTTTTTGACTAGATGCCCCTTTCGATGTCTTTAAAGACTTTCAGTTGACGTTGAAATTAGTTTATTTTAGTATTGCTCTATACATCATATTCGTTTTAATTAAACCTATGAAAAAAAAATATAATTGGCCTGTATAATATGCAGCCTATTTAACACACTATCTTACCTGTCTGTTAATGTTAGATTGCTTATTAAGCATTTGTTCTTAATGTAGTTCAACGTGTGTCTGACAGGAGGCCTATTTGCTTATATTATTATTATTATTATTATTATTATTATTATTATTATTATTATTATTATTATTATTTCTACTTTTTTTTTTTTTAACCAGATACAGGAAGGTTGTGTTTTTTCATGAGCGGTTATATGGAAAGCAAAATGCTACAATCTGTTTAAAAAAATAAAAATAATAATAATAATAATAATAATAATAATAATAATAATAATAATAATAATAATAATAATAATAATAATAATAATAAGTTACAATAAATGAACTGTTTAGCAGTTCTCTGTACATATTTTGGAAAACATTTTTATGCCAAACTACTAAATACATTTCATCTGCAATATTGTATTTTACAAACCCTAATCTATATTGTTTAGATATGTTTTATTTAGAAGAGTAAGACACACACACACACACACACACACACACACACACACACACACACACATATATATACATTATAACAATAATATGTATTATAACAACTTTTCTGACATTTTATTAAATTCTGTTGAAAAATGTCTTAAATTTACAGGCATGTCCTTCATGTCCTAAATTATTTATACAGCTTTCAATTTTTCTCTGTATATATAAAACTCCTGTTTTCCTTGTTTTGCTGTTGCAAAAATTCCAGAAAACATTATTCAATACACTGGTTACTGTGATAATACTCTTCTCACTTGCCCCCTGCCTCTCAAATCCCTTTCAAAACTAAAACTGGAAGGAATGTTATAAGAATCTGGTCATCTTGTTGATTATTAATAACCGTATGTTGTCCATCTTGTCCATATTGAAGATTGAGTGATATTTTAAGGACAGAATGGTTACGTTCTGGTCTGGACTAATAAGAAACGATTTCAGCTCATTTTTTTCCCGATGCCTCAGAAGGTGCATTGAGGTTTAATTTAGAAAGCATTTTGTTTAATGTACTTAAACCCATTTTAAAAGGCATACGATCAAAAGAAGCAAAAAAAAAGATGTATTTCCTATTTTGCTTCTTGTAAGCTTCTTCTTCGATTTGTTTTCTTGTTTTTTTTTTTAATGTAAACCCGCTGCGCTGTCTTCTTCATTGATAATTCCATGCACAATCACCCTTCTTTTTTTTATTTATACTGCGTACAGTACATGCAAATCAACAGACGGAACTCTGATAAATAGCCAAATGTGTCTTCTTCCCGTGGGATTATTGTATTCTTCTAGATAGACGCATTCATAAACTCTCGAGCAAACCTGAATATCATCATGGATGAAAAGGGTGGAACTAAAACATCAACACTCAGCACAATAAATATATTAGCTGCCTCAATTTCTTTTTTCCCTACTGCCTTGGCAATGCATTAGTAATCTATCTGTATGCTAGCATGTTGTGAATAATTATCTTGCAGTAATGCTGGAAGATAAATGAGATGCACTGACTATGCTGCTGCCTCAGGAAGAGCTCAGCTTGAACCCGGCGTGGGTAGCTCGGCACTTCTCTGGTATCTGCAGTCCTTAGCATGGAGGCAGCAGTCACAGTGGCAGAGGATTCCTCGTGTTTCAATAACAAGATTAAACCACGGCGTTTTTCATAAAAAAGGAAACCCATTCAATGCTGGGGGTGTGGGGTCTCATTGTTTTTAAAGGTGAACAAAGGCCGTGTTGAAACATTCTTTGTTTTGTCCACTTGGAGAGCACCTCCGAATGTCTTAAACTCCAAAACAATGTGATTGCTCCCCTCAAAAAAAAAAAAAAAAAATGGTTAAAGAGACAGGCTTTGGCATGTCGGGTGTGCTGTTTCCGTGCACTTAAAGGACTGTAAATGAGAAGACCTTGGGTACCTGTTCATCATTGCTGCTAGTCATATTGATATTGTGTGCATTTAACTAAGGTACGATTGACAAAATAATAATTCTGTGTGTACATACTGCAAGTTGTTTAAAGGATGATAAAAAAAATGTAGTTGCAGAAAACCTTTCCAATATACACATTCTGATGTTTTTTTGTTACAGTATGGGACACGGCCAGCAGTTGCTTTTGCACATTGTGGTTGCCTTTAATAGTCTACTGTTTCTTTTTTTATTATTATATATATATTTTTTGTTTGCCTTGGTCCCCATATCAGTTGCCAAGCAAATAATCAACTCAATACATTGTACAGGGTCCAATGCAGGAAAGGTAAACAAACATAATGCTTATCATATGTCAAAGTAGACATGTTTTCAGGGCCGGCTTTATCTGCGTTCAAACCGTTTGACCACCACAGGCCATTATGAAAGAGGATATCTCAAAGCGTTTCTGACTTCTCTGAAGTTTCTGATGGCTGCTTTTAAGTAACTATTAAGGGCAGGAGTATCTGTTAAAAAAAAGTGAAGACATGACTTAGAATTAAATAAATAAATAAGACAGGTATTTTGAGAGAAGGGGGGTGTTAATTTTGTGAGTGGAAAGAGCAGATCTTGGTTTTGTATGGGTGAGTGGAGGTAGTTTTTTTATGTTTACACAGACAGGGGTTGGCTGAATTCACTCTAGTTAGCAGCATATTAATACTTTTTATTAAGAGAGATATATTTAATCCTTGACGTTAAAATAATTCAGATACATTGACAGCTAAATGAAAAGTAACATCTGCTGCAGAGGGACTTACTGTGGTTTTGTGCAGAAAGAATGAATTATCTTTAGCTTTTTAGTGATGCACATTAGGGTGCTTGGTAAGTCAATGTTACAGTGACAGTTTTAAGATGCAGGGCGTTTAGTATATGTGTTATATGTGATATATTAGAACTGTGCTCTACTACTGTGTCCTGCATCTGTTTGTCTTGAATAGTTTCACTGCAGTAAATGTACTAATTTTTCTGTAATGTGTAATAAATTATATAAAACTCTCTATTTTAAAGCTAACTTTCATATAAACATGTCACATCTATACTTCTAGTGATTCCTTATAAACTCAAACATACACTTGCAGTCAACTGGTTTCAAATCCTATTTCAGGCTAGTGATATTTCATGTAACAGAAGGTCTTTTGTTAAATCTGCTTTTGCTAAAAGTTAGTTTTGCCTTTTTATTTGGATTCATTTTTTATGTTTTTAACACATAGCATATGGCACAGCTGAAATACTGTATGTACTATTATAACTAATAAAAATGAACTGAAGACAACTGAGCCTTTTCATTTATTTTCTCTTAGATTTTTCCATGAAGGTCCCACTTAATGTGATTTAAAAACAGGTTGGGTGTACAGATCAATTTGCTTGACGGCATTTATAAATGAAAGTGATGTCTTATTCTTCTTGAACTTGGAAATATTAAAGGTAGAATGGAAATGGTTTTAAAAAGTGAGTTTTCTCTTAGCCACGTGTCATTCTTGTTATTTAGTTTCCAATTCTTGTCTTGTTTATGTTAAGCTTAGCAAGATCCATAACCACAAGCCTTACTGCTGAAGACAGGACCCCTTGAACATGAGATGTATAGCTCAAGGGTTCTATCCTGGTTCAACAAATTCATTTGAAAATACACCTGAAGACCATTTCTGGTAGCTTTAGTTCATTGTCCTACAAAGGCTTTTTGCATCATCAATTAGAGTAGTCAACTTCAACAGCTTCCCTGCATAAGCTGATCTGGTTGAGTTAATTGCAACTCTTAATGAAATGCATTGAGTCCTCATTTTTATTAAAATATTTAATTGCAAAGGGGACATTAAAAAGTGAGTAGTGGGGTTCCGAAAAATATTGCATTTTTAAAAGTGCACTGGGGTTTGAGATCTGTCCTCTAAATCACTGCAGGAAGAGCAATTAAAAAAAAAAACATAACTATCAGTGCACTAGAGCGGACATTTTGAAAAGAGCTTTGAAACAGACTTTAAAATTATAAGTGTAAAAATGGTTCAGGATGTTAACAATGAAAATAAAAATGACAGGTACTTTGTTTAAACAGTTGTACCAACTGTTTCAGAACCCTGCTACTTACTCTTTAATAGGAGCTAAACAAGTACAAGAGCAATTTTGAGATCCAGTACTGCATAGATGTAATACATTTATGACATTTATTTTTTCCCTAAAATATATTAAAAGAAAACACACCTAATTCAATCCATTTCATTAACAGCAGTTATTACTAACTCAAAACTGCATACTTGTCTACAGGAAGTTTGCACAGGGGTTGAAGGTGCAGACAAATAATCAAGTTTGTCTCTTTTCTATCCTTCAGTCTCAAACTAATGATGGCAAAAGCCCTTGTGGAACAATGAACCAAGGCAAGTAGAAATGGCCTAGTTAGGACACGAAAGTAATCTCAAATTGCTTCTTCCTCCTTTCTCCTGGTTAGATTCAGAGCCTAGCCCTAGTTCTGACAGTGAGGGTCATGCTGAAAGGACATCATGCTCATTTGGCTCCCACTCAGATCTGGCTCCCAACCCCTCTGATTCCTCTCCCCCCTCCTCCATGGAAGAGATCCAGGTGGAGCTGCAGTGTTCCGACCTCTGGAAGAGATTCCATGAGATTGGCACGGAAATGATCATAACTAAAGCTGGCAGGTAACATTTACAAACATTTGTAAGAGCTCAATTCTATCTATCTATCTATCTATCTATCTATCTATCTATCTATCTATCTATCTGTCTATCTATCTATCTATCTATCTATCTATCTATCTATGTTTGTTTATTCGAGTTTATTTTGCATTTTAATTTATTCACAAATATTCTGTAGGTTTGCAGTAAAACGTTGTTCTCTGTGAACTTGCAGTAGATAAATGTCCAATACACTATGACAATGACAACTATCAAATGCAGTACAGCATTGGCTCCACGGTTTGTTATTCTAAAATAAATAAATAAATAAATAAATAAATAAATAAATGCACAATTTAATTAATAGCTAACTAAATAAATAAATAAATAAATACATTCTTTACTGGTGATTTGCAGATCTTTGTATCTTTGTCTTGGAGAATAAATGCCATAGGCAGAACAAAAATAAATGTCAATAAAAAGCATGTTATCAGTGATACACCATTTGAATTGCAGAAGCATATTATCAGTGATAAATGATTTGAATTGCAGTTCATGCATTTTACATGTGAACATTGTGGCCCAGGCAGCCCACCTGTCTTGAAAGTATTTCACAGAGGCAACACTTGCTTTGAAACATCCTGCTGCCTAGCCCTGAGTTTGCTGCTCAGCCTAAAATGTTCCCTGGAGGAATGGACACTACCAATGTGCGAGCCCAGCGAGCCAAGGAGCAAAGTGTAGCAGGATTCCTTCATTTCCTTGTTCTTATACACATTATGCAAACAAGAGGTCGTTTAAATATACAAACACACTTTTATAGGGATAATCCGGCTTGCTGAACATAAGAGATTATTATTATTATTATTATTATTATTATTATTATTATTATTATTATTATTATTATTATTTATTTATTTATTTATTTATTTATTTATTTATTTATTTATTTCTTAGCAGACACCCTTATCCAGAACGACTTACAGTCGTAAATAAAAATACATTTCAAGAATCACAGTAATTAACTAGAATATTCAGTTTAACTACAACATATTTCAAGAAAATCAACATGTATTAAAATACAGCCACTGCAGTTCTCTTATTCAAAAGCACACATGAAATGAAACTTGGAAGTCTGCTGGAACCATATTAAACTATTAAAAAAATATATATAAATAACTGCACTGAGTTCTGGAGCTCGTTTCTATATTGCGAAATTGTGTAGGCCTATGTTCAAATACGACAGGCTTTTCGACCAGTTATCACCTGTTTCTATTCCAGTCCAACAGTTGGTGTCTTCTATAGGACAGTTAGGACAGCAAACTGTACACTATTAAAAACAAACAAACAAACACAAAAAAACCAAACAAACATATGAACCACGCAATACAAGGAATGTATTTTGAATGGTCTCGGAATTAACATTTACGTAACCACTAGTCATATACGAGACAGATATAGGTTTAAGTACCAAACACCGCATTTTCTATCTATGCTGTATAAGCAATTTTATATACGCCCACGTATTGTACACGTTTCAAACTGCGCCATAAACACATAATGGTGCTACTAATAAAGCGTTATTTAATAAGTGCAATTATTAAATATGTTAGAACACATGCGACATGTGCCGTCTACAGAAATGTTCTGTCGCGGAACAAGTTGTGGAGTCAGAAGAATTAAACTAGCAGAGCTAACTTACAGACAGTGTTAAAAGAAGTACACGTCAATAGGAAATGTTATAAAAAGGACCGAAAAGTGCAAATAAAATCAATGCTGCTAGCGGGTACACTCTCAGCAGAAGAAGAGAGGGTCGGTGGAACATGGGGAAGTCTAATATATTTCTTCACAACTTGTCTTATTCTTAAAGAATTAGCTGGACTCACACACATGCTCAAAAAGCTTTACGGCATTTTTTTTTTTTTTATATATAGAAGATAAAAAGATCACTAACAGCCTAACCATATATATATATATATATATATATATATATATATATATATATATATATATATATATATAATGTATGTATTTTTAATTTAAGTCACTTGAATGACTCCATTTATAAGCAGCACGCATGGAGCTTTTTTTAAAAAAAAAAAAAAATTGCGCAAATCTAAATGTTAGGCATCAGATTATTTTTGTTTGTTTATAAATAGTTTGATAGAATACTTTAGAAGCACAAAACCAAGTTTTACCCAAACGAAATGTGTTTGAAATCTGTTGCAAAGATGTACGTTTTATTATGCTAGTGGCGAATGATTTGAACAAATAGGCGCTGCTGCATGTGCTGATTTTAATGATTATTTGTAACGGCAGCCTTGCTTGAAGCGGGGTAAGGATAACCTGTTATACCTGCACCACCGGTTCAGTTTTGAAACGTAGGTTATAAGCGCTGCCTATTAGAAAAGCAAACGGTCACGGTGATAATGTTGAATTTGCCCCTCATATTGATTCAGTGATGGACGGCCTGTTAAATCCATAGGCATTATCTATCTATCTGCCTATCTATCTGCCTATCTATCTATCTATCTATCTATCTATCTATCTATCTATCTATCTATCTATCTATCTATCTATCTATCTATACAGATGCTGGGTATGCGAACCTTAAAGTTTTTTGTTTTTTTTTTGATAAAAGTGCCTATATTTGTCAAAAAGTATCCATAAAAAATATATTTATATATTTGGTTTGATCCAAAAAAAAAATAAAAAAAAAAAAAATCGGCGAAGTAAACCGTTTTTAAAAAATGTATTTATGTATTTTATTTATTTATTTATTTAATTTCACCGATTAACATGTTATTATCACGAAATATCAAAATATAAAATGTTATGAAGCATAAAATAAAATAAAAACACAATTATATAATTTTCTCAGTGAAATCGGTGTGCTTTGAATTTAATTTAACATTGTTTTTCTCCGGAAAAATAAGTTATAGTTTACTCAGCATTTAATGTGACATGTCTTGCCACACAAATAAGTTACTCAGCATTGCATAATGAATCCTGTACATCTCGAGACTTGAGACACACTTGATAGCATGTGGTTTTTAGGTCTTTGCGAGGACAGATTTTCATTGGAATTAAATAACTGAAATGGCGTATAACAGACATATAAACTCCGCTAAATTAAGTACTCTCACCTTCCTGCAGTTGTTTGTTCTTGTTATTACACTTTTTTGATAGTTTAATAGCCTTACATTTGTTTTCTGATCGGATCATCTAATTATAAGCTGCTGTTTTTTTTTTTCATTAATTTTATTGTCTCGATGTTAATATAATCACATTTTAAACCAAATATTACATTATTTATGTTTTGTCTTGTTTTTTCACAGGCGTATGTTTCCAGCGATGAGAGTCAAAATCCTGGGCCTAGATCCCCATCAGCAATACTACATTGCCATGGATATAGTTCCAGTGGACAACAAGAGATATAGGTAAATGAACCTATTCTTCAGTACTTCAAACCTGTTATAAAGCAATGAAGTCCAAATCAAGTGTTCATTAAGTTATATTTATATAATGATGTTAAAGTTGATCAAAAACAAACTGTGATGAACTAATAATTGTAGGCTGGCAAGGCTCTCAGGCAAATGGTGGAAGAAGATGAAATACAGTTATGATGACTTGGACATACTGTTCATTTCCTGGATTATTTCTTATTCTGAGCATGATAGCATTACATTTTTCAGGCAGGTTATTGTCAATTACCAACTTTATTCTCCAAAAGTTTCTCATAAGGCAAATGTATATATATGTGTATATGAATATGGTCTTATAATGCTTGCAGAGGTGTATATGTAATCATCTCTAAAATGGGAGATTGTGTGATATGGACTCTTCTGTTCTAATGATACATTTATGTATTTATTTTTACCGTGGAGTACCTTTACAACAATTATAGTATCTCTTTTTTGCACAAAAGCACAAGGCTGCACATGGACAAAAATGCCTGCCCTTTTGCTTAAACACTTTTACGTACATTAGCATGATCTTGCAGATATGCATGTACACTTCTGCTCATATGCTTAATTATTCACATTTAAGTCTGCTTACAAAGTCACAAAGATGTGTGCTCAAGTGCACATGCTGTCTTGGCATGGCTATATTGGGGGATTGCTACCTGCTCATTAAGACGCCCTGAGTGGACAGCGTGTTTTGCATGTGTATATAAGGAAGCAGGAGTTTCCATCTGTCTAGGAGAGTGTCATATAAACGCCTGTCTTTATTGATTGTGCTTGTGCCAGATGGCAGATTTATGGAAGATGAAAGAGGATAATCAAATTTCCAGTTCTGTTTCAGGGTTAGGTTTCTCCTTTAACACTTTCCCTGCTATGCAGACCATAACCATAAACAGAACTCTAAACAGGAAATTATGGAAATGCTTGAGATTCTCAGCAGGAGAGCATTTAATGCACCCAAGCAATAACAAAACCAAACAAAAAAATGAAGTGAGGGTTTTGTGAGTTTTACCCTTTAGCAATGGCTGGGACTGAAGCAAAAAGATAAGTGGGTAAACTATAAACAGGGCCAGAGCTAAAGTCAAACAGCTGCTTTGCAATTTTTGGTGGTGTTCCATTCTTATAACGTGGCGGAGGAACACTTTGCATTGGCAGGGAAGGATATACTGTACTGTAGGCCTACTGTCAATAGCATTTCAGTTTTGAACACCAGTAGTGCTTTTTGTAAAGGTTACATTTTTAGATTTTTCAAGCAAGAACTTAGCAATGCTTTATTGGTAGCGTTTTAAGTTTTAAGTTTATACTAAACCCATTTTCAGCTGACATGATTGTATCCTCATCGGCAGCTGTAAGTTTCCATAAGAACTGAACAGCTTTTCTAAATATACATATCCTGAATGGATTAGAATAAGGCTCGCAAGGCTGTTTATGTGATTGCAATGTATTTATCTGTTTTATTTGTTTTAAATTACATTGCATGAATTCTAAAAAGAAAGAAAAAAAAAGTTGCTTGTGTATTTATTGTTGCATGAGACATTACGCCCGGGCCTTTCCCACTATTCTATCAATACACAAATCATTCCATCATGCAAGTTTCTAAAATAAAGTTTCACACTGCAAAACAAAGACATTGCATCTTGTGATGAAAATGGGATTTATACAACCGTTGCATTGAGTGCCTCAGTTGTTGTAATTTCTCTATTGAATCCCCCCCCTCCCCTGCCAGGTACGTGTATCACAGCTCAAAGTGGATGGTTGCAGGGAACGCAGACTCCCCAGTCCCTCCTCGGGTTTACATCCATCCCGACTCACTGGCCTCAGGAGATACTTGGATGAGACAGGTGGTCAGCTTCGACAAACTCAAGCTGACCAACAATGAGCTGGACGATCAAGGACATGTGAGTCGAAGCCGCTATTGGTCAGCTTGCAGGAGATGATTCAAAGATTAGAATGGCATTCTGCCCTCCCCCCCAAAAAATATATATATTAGATAGATATTGCCCAGTCGAGGTTTATCATAGATAGTGATTTTTTGGTTTGTTTATGCTTTCATACACATTAAATACATCTCATGATTGCTGCACATATGAAAATCACCTCTGTCTATTCTGTATACAGGGAATTTTCAGTCTCATTTAAAATAATTTACGGGTGCCCAAACTCAGTTTATTTGCATTATTTCCTTAATGATCCTGACCTGGAGTCTTGTGATTAACTCTAAACAGAGGTCCACATATGGTATCTGAAGCAGAAAGAGACATAGTTATTACATGCAGTCATTTAATAACTAGGTCTGCAGCCACGGCCCTTTGACTTTTCTTTCATTTTAGTTTATATTCCAGTAAAGTGACTTTTAAAGATGAAGTGACACTGGGAAAATGGCCTTCAAAATCTATGTTTCAGAAGCACCTTGAAGCGGAAGTTATGGGGTTCCATAAAATATAGCGTTACACTGTTGCTACAACTGTTTAAATAACATACCTGTAATTTTTCTTTTCATTGTTAACATCCTGATAACTTTTTACACATAACTTTAAAGTCTGTTTCAAAGCTCTCAAAAAATGTCCGCTCCAGTGCACTGATAGTGTAAGGATTGTTGCCCACATTGTCAAACAGGTAACACAGCAATAACGATCCATGATGTGGTACGGAACAGAAAACCCAGAGCACTTGTTTTGTTTTTAATCATTTGTCCTGCAGTTATTTAGAGGACAGATCTCAACCCCAAGGACATTTTGAAAAGAGCTTTGAAAGTGTACAAAGTTGTCAGAATGTTAACAATGAAAATAAAGTGTACAGGTACGTTATTTAAACAGTTGTAGCAACACGTGAGGATGTATAACGCTATATTTTTCAGAACCCTGCTACTTACTCTTTAATGGCTATTCATTGTTTTTCTATATATTAGACCTATTCACGAGCCAGAATCATATACTGTAGTTATGTCAGATTGGTTTCTCTGCTACATAAAACCAAGGCAGAGAAATCTGGACTCTTGCTTATTGATGTTTATTATGACCCTTTCAAATTCCCTTAAAACGGCTTATTGATGTTTATTATGACCCTTTCAAATTCCCTTAAAACGCTGCTGCAAATTATTTAGGAAGAACCCTTCATTATTTTAATTATATGAATAAACTACTACACTAAAACAAGGAAAGCTTTGTAACTTTTTACTGTGTATGTTGCAGAACTTAACTCATGACCTATATGTGAAAATAAGGAGGCACAGAAGTCTGGATGTTTTACAGTTCAAACTTGATTTTCCATACATCAAATAGACCATACGTATACTGCTTAATTTGTCAGAATAAGTAGCAAAAGCATTTTTTTTCCAAAACGTGGCCTAAATACATTTCACTTTTGCTAATTTGGAAAAATATGCATGGATATGAATTTTGCATTGAAACCAAGTGAAGCAAAATACAGGTGCACTTTTCAACAGGACCTCAATCATTTATAATGGCAACATTTTAATTTTGGTAGCATTACATATTTACACATTTGCCCAGACATTACTTTTGCATTTTTTAATATAGAACCACTACAAATATTTGAGAAGTGGGAGATGTTTGAAATATTATTGAACAAAATAAATTGCCATTTCAAAGGCTTTATCATGTAATCACTGTCTGCTTGACTGTACTTCTATAAAATTACATTGAACATAAGAGTTTTGCACAGGCTTGCACAATATCCTTTCCCCCCGTTTTTATATGTATGTTTTCTACAGGTCGTGTGTGTGTTTGTTTCAGTTCAGGTGATCATAAATAGAAGTTGCATGTCTACGTATACTGTTAAAGTTGCAAAGACCTTTGCCATGCAAATGCATTACAACCTCAATTTTCCCTGTAAAGAAGAATTACCTACTGAAAATCAGGCTGATAGCGTGTGCCGTTGGACTAAAATGCAGCTTAGCTACTCATGTGAGTGCAATGAGCTAAAATTAGCTAAAATAACTCTCTAAAACCAGTCCACTTGAAGCTTCAGTCACTCAGATCATCCGGTTCTTTTTGGACTAGTTCAGTAAAATGTCCATACAGAATTGTCTTCATTTTATTACAGGTTGAGCTGAGGAATAAGCTTCAAATTGGGAGTCCCTCAGGGCAAGCTGTTCAGCCGAGTGTCTGCTATATTACATTTGATGTCACTATTTTTGCACTGCTTTAAAAATGTCTTTCTCTTTGACCCTGAGGTCTCCACTGGCACTGAAGGGCCTGCGCTCATTTTGCCACTATTTAAAACCAGAGTTCAGACTCCAGGGAAAGTTTAAGCATCCAGATCTAACATGACTGCACTGGTGTGAAAGCCTTTGATTGTGTACACTGACGATGTTATTCAGCTTTAAATACTACTGAAAACATAATGGCGCTGCTTATCCATATCTGTCCACATTTATTACAGATCTATATGTTTTTGATTTCAGATAATTCTTCACTCCATGCACAAGTACCAGCCACGGGTTCATGTAATTCGGAAGGATTTTAGCAGCGACCTCTCGCCAACTAAACCTGTCCCTGCAGGAGAAGGGGTGAAAACATTCAGCTTTCCAGAGACCGTGTTCACCACTGTGACTGCTTACCAGAACCAACAGGTGAGGTATTGCAGAGTCTCTGTTTACATCACCTCTGGACACAGCAGCAGGGAAGAAGGAACCTCGTATTGCACTGAAGTAAAGTTACACTCTTCGCAAAAAGCCCTAAAAAAAGCAGCAGATGCATATAAAAGTAATAATATCCTAATAGCAAAAATCCTTATATCCAGTCTCTAAGAGACATCACTGCTCTCTTTAATAGCTATTTGTTTTAATTAACTTTTTGAAAGATAACAATACAACAGTAACGTACAAAACTCAGAAATAAACAACCTGAGAGTGCTTAAGAGGTCTTCAGTTATATTACTTAGACGTGTGATGCTAAATTTGTAGTCAATAGATGCTTTTCTCTTTTTAAAAAGAGTTTATTCAAGACTACAGTAAACTCTTTGAAAATATGGCCTCAGGGTATGTAAGACAGACAGACACACATACACACTGAGAGATGCACAGACATATAAATTATTTTATTGATTCATATTTTCAAAGAGTTTACTTAAGTTTAAATCTGGAACTACGTTTTATAATATAATGTATGGGTGTTTTCTTTTTTTTTGGGGGGGGGGGTGTTAGATGTGATTTAAACTTTATTGCTCCTTTCGTGCGTTTATGATGTACAGTGTTTCATCAAATGCAATTATTTCAACTCAGCCAAGCCAAGCAGAAACTTTCTCTGCATGTTAAATGGGAAATTAAGAAAATTACTATCCCTGCTACCATACGCTATGTAACACAATTTTTGTTCCTGGGTAGTAAGTGTTATTTCCTAATTGCTTATGCCTCGAAAGTATAGAAAATGGCTATTATTCCCCACAAACTTTGCTTTTGTGACCAGGACAGTGATATTTTGAAATTTACCTATTTCCAATGAGAAAATGGGCGAATTTGTGTCTTTTCGTTCACATAAAGTCAGAAAAAAACAACATATGAATCCAAATTAACATGTATTTATACTAAAGTAATACAAAAATGACTACAAAAGATTTAGAAGTGAGTAGTCTTTTTGGTTGGGGTAGTATGGGTTTCTCTCCTCAGCTCCACCTCTGAAATTGTCATCTGGATCTACAACGTCTTCCTCGCTCTCTGACTTGCTGCTCTCTTCTAAAGACGGCTGCTCTCTCTCCGGAGGAGTGGGTACGGGGAGCTCATGGCAGTGTGGCACCGGGGCGATGGATGAAGGAAGGTCCGGATACGTGATAGCAGGTGCATTCTTGCCAGTCCGACGTTTGGAAGGGTCCACCATGCAGAAGTAGCAGTTGCTTGAGTGGTCAGTGGGTTCCCGCCAAATTCTTGGGATAGCGAACTTCATGGCTCTCTTTTCCCCTCTGTACCATCCTACAAAAATACATTTATTTCACCCATGACTAATGTGTAAGAGATTCTCGCAACATTTTTCATATATGATATATTTTTTCAATAACATTGAAAATTGTAAAACATTTTAAAATTAAAAACTTTTACAATTTTAAAAATTTTAACAAATTTTATAACATAAAATTCCGAGCAACAATTGTCCATCTTACCTTCCAGAGTTTTTTTGCAGTGCTCGCAGGTGAAATGAGGTGCCCAGGGTTTGTCTTGATCCCCGACAGGCATGCCAAAATATGCCTTGTAGGCCTCACACATCTTAGCAGATGCTTCCACGGAGTACTTTTTCGCTCTTGTCTTGATAAATTGGCCACAGACATAGCAAAATGCGTCTGCCGGATGCTTGCAGCCTGTTGATGCCATCTCAGAAAAATGCAGATATATATCCACTTAGGCAGCTGGAACTAAACTGAACTGGTGGGCTTAAGGCCCCTGTATTTATACTACTATTTATATTACTGGAAAGTTCTAGAAAGTTCTAGAAGTTACTCCAAGTTTACTCAGCACTGAATCTAACTGGAATGTTCTGGAAAATGGGTAAATTTCAAAATATCACTGTCCTGGTCACAAAAGCAAAGTTTGTGGGGAATAATAGCCATTTTCTATACTTTTGAGGCATAAGCAATTAGGAAATAACACTTACTACCCAGGAACAAAAAAAAAAAATGCTTGTATCTGTCACACAGTGCATGTGTGATTATAGTTAATTGCTGTATGAATTTAATATTTATATTATGTTTTCTCTTTTACATGCAGATCACCAGGTTAAAAATTGATAGAAACCCTTTTGCTAAAGGATTCAGGGACTCTGGAAGAAACAGGTAATTGTGATATTCCACAGACACTAACGGCTGGTTTCACAGACTTAGATTAGCACTAATAATGTACTAACTAACGTTACCATGTGATTTGTATTAATTTATACAGTAGTTAGCCCCTACTGTCATATACTGTATGTAGGCCTACATATACAGACATTAATCATGAATTTATGTATTGAATATTGTTGTTTTTTTTCTTTTTTTTGCTATTTGATTGCATCTTTCCTTACAAAATCATCTACATTATATTTTTAATTTGATTACCATCAAGGATAATACATATGATTCTGAAAGTAATGGTAAAACGTAATGGATATTATTATTATTATTATTATTATTATTATTATTATTATTATTATTATTATTATTATTATTATTATGGTATTTTACTGTATACAGTACTGTTTCATAGTTAGGCATATGCTGTATGTGTTGTCTGCAATATCAGATCTTTGGGTTGATAACACACAGTTCTTGACCTTTACTTTGCCTGTAAATTATCAAGTAACAAGGGAAGCACTGAAACATACCCTCTGCATATGAAAGAAAATACATCTGGATCCAATTATATTAGATATTTGAGACATCTTTTTTTTATTTTTCAAACAAAAGAGGGTCTGATTTATGGACTATTATGAACATTTTATTGCAGAAAAAAACTACAGATGAAAAGATATATATATAAAAAAAGCTGATACTTTTAAAAGTATATTAAAATGCAGTTGGCATATAGAACTGAAAAAGCCTTTATGACCATTTTCCATACAGGAAGTTCTAAAATATGGTTGATAAGGATATCACTAAAGCCCCGGTCACACCTGGAACGATAACCTTAACGATAACCATAAGTCGTTTATGGAGCGGTCACACCAGAATGAAAAAGGGCTCTGATATATTGTATAGCAAATGCCAATCAACTTTTTAGTACATGCCCACTTGTATTTCCAGCAAGGGAGGGACAGTGATGAAGAACATGAAGAAATACTCCTGTTGTATTTGATCAACAGAAGGCGTGGTGGAGTTACATGCTTTATTATTATTATTATTATTATCACGTTTCTGGAACCTTGCTATTGCCATTAGTTTTGTTTAACCTCATTTCCAAGGTGATGAGCCTCTCACCTCCAGGAGAAGGATGGGATACATGAGGACAGATAAAGCAGTAGTTTATTTTATTTTTTTCAATAAGTTTTGTTCTTGTGATTCCACATTGCTCCCGAAAATAAAGTTAACTGCTTTGGCACACCGGCCTATATTCACAAAGCGCTTTCCACAAATTCGGTAGCATTATTTTATTTTTTTTCTGAAGGCTATAAACACAGCAGATACGGCTTATTTTAATAGCCTTCAGAAAAAATAATCTAAAATGACAGAATTATTAGGTGTATTTGAAATAAATTGCTCACACTGACGGTACTTTATAAATGCAGAAAACGTGATGGCGAATTTATGGAAAATGCTCTGTGAATATAGGCCATCATGTCCCAACACAGTATTGCTAAAGTACCATCAGTATGAGCAATTTAATTCAAATACACCTCTGCCTAATTATATTTTCGATTTCATTCACTTGAAAAAACTGCACACTATAAGCAAAGGGGAAAAAGCAATAACATTATATACCTCCAAGATTAGTTTCTCCATCTTCTCATCTTCCATCTTCTGTAATGATATGTGGCAGGTGAAGATGTCACATTTAATACAGCCCTGACTGGCCAGGAACATTTATCGTTATCGTTGTAACAGGCAAAATGATAGCTATCGTTATCATTTACAATGATCGTTATTGTTGTGACCACCTCCATTCATTTGAACTGGAACAATTTTTTAAAATTGTTATTGTTATCGTTAGGGGCTTTAGGTTTAGTGTCTGTAACTGTGCCTACGTGGGCAGCTCAACTAACCAAAACCTCCCCAGCGCATCAGCATGCACAACTTTTGAATGAATTGTGTTAATTAATTAATTAATTAATTAATTTAAATGTTATATATTTATTGGAGTTAATTAGTTCATTCTTTTCTGTTGAGTCCCGCTGGCATAATCGTGTTCAGTCTATTTATCCATTTACTTTCTTTTATTCTTCTATATGTCGCATTGTCGAATTTCAGCTGTTTTAATACTACAAACTTTACATCATTTATGTCATGTCTTGGCGAAGTGCTGTACTATTGCTTCATTTTTTGTTTTTTATTTCTAATTAATGAAAGTTGGTTCTGAATTATTTTATATAAAGCTGTTCCAGTCTCTCCAACATATTTTATTTCATCACATTTTCCACAGGCTATTCCACAAACAACATTGCTATTTACAGGAGATATTAGTTTTTAGTGGATATGTGTTGTTCTTATGTTTAATTATATTTTTACTTTTGTCCATGTATTTACACAGTTTACATGTACTAGTGCAAGTATTTGTAGAACCTATTCTGTCAATTATTCTTTTATGTTTACTGTGAACTAAAATATCACCTAAATTAGCTTCTATTTTGAATGCTACAACTTGGGCCTTAAGAAATACTTTTTTCAATTTTTGTGAATTATGTAGAATCCGCCAGTGATTCCAAACTATCTTAGAAATATTAAGCAAAAGTTTAGAGTAAGTCATTACTAATGGGACTTTTACCTTTTTATCTCTATTTTTATAATCTTGTAGATCATCTCTTTTTAGTTTATCCACTTTTCTTAACTCTGTCTCTATAATTCTTTCTTTGTATCCTCTTTTTTAAAGATTTGTTTTAATACATTTCTTTGTTTTACACACACTTTCTTTTGAGCATATTCTTCGTATTCTTATTCCTAGACCCTTTGGGATTGCCCTTTTAGTGTGTATTTGATGTGCAGAGGACATGTGCAAATACTGGTGCATGTCAGTAGGTTTACAGAAGAGGTCAGTCTCAATTTAACCTTCTTCAAGTTTTACTACGGTATCTAAAAATTATATTTCTTTTCTTGTCCATCGAAGGTCCACCTTAATATTACTGTGCATTTCATTTGCCATTTTATGAAACTGGAAAAGAGATTCTTCTCCATGTGTCCAAACCCCAAAAATATCATCTACAAACCAAATGTATTCTAAAGGTTCTCTTTCTAATTTTTTTAAAGTAATTGTTCTTCCCATTTCCCCAAAATGCATTCCTAATATAGATCCTATTGCTGTACCATCATTTTATTTGTAATTCTTATCAACAAATGTAAAATAACTGTTTTCTAAAACTACGCTGATCATGTTCAGCACCTCTGCTGTTGGTATTGATTTATCTAGTCTATTAACTAGTGCTTTTTGACAAGCTTCTAAAGTTCCTTTACGAGGGACACTTGGGTACAAGGAATTTTCATCCATGCAAAATAAAATTGTATTCTCTGGAAGGTTGTCCTTTAATGATTCAAGTCTTTTTAAAAAAGGTGTTGTATCCTTAACATAGCTTGGTAATTTCTCAACGTGTGACCTAAGTTGTTTTTCTGCTATTTCAGCTATTATGTGTGTTGGATTATCAATCGTGCTGACTATCATTCACATAGGGTGATTTTCTTTGTGCATTTTAGGATTTCCTCTTGCTAGGCCTGTTCTTGCATTATGTGGCTGCATGTATTTTTTAAAATTATTTTGATATAATTCCTTTATAGTATAGTCTCTCCGCAATTTCCTTAACCTCTTTTACCGATTTATTGATCTTATTGCTTTTAACTTCTTCATATGTATCTGTATTATTTAATTCACATTCTACAGATTTCATATAGTCATCTGTGTTCATTATCACTATTCCTGAGCCTTTATCTGCTGGTTTTATACTTATATCATCATTATTTAACAACTTAGTCATAGCCTGTTCTTCAATATTGGTTAAATTAAGTTTACATTTTTTCTTTAGTCCTACTATAATTTATTGTTTAACTACTTCAATATACATATCTAACCATTTATCTCTTCCATCCGGAGGAGTCCATGTGCTTGTACTATTAACCTTAATCCCATGCTCATAATTACCCTCTGAATCTGAGATGTTTTCATTGAAGAAATATTCTGCTAATCTCATGAGTCTCTCCCACTCCTTTAATTCAGTGGCCAGTTTATCTTTATCGATGTATTTTTTAGTTGGTATAAGCTTAAATCTTTTACTCAATACTGCTTTTTGGGATGTGGTTAAAGTTTTACTTGATAAATTAAATGCTATGTCTTCTGTCTTATCTTTAATGTATTTGGTATCATTTTCTATTTTTCTGTTTTGAATTATCTGTCCTATTTATGTTTAATTCTGTATTTTGCATTTTATTTATTTTAAACTGGTTTATTTTTACTGTTTTAGATTTATTTTGATTATCTTTCTTAATTATGCCACAGTATTCAGATTTTCTTCTGGTTTCATTGTCTTTAAATACAATAACTGAGAAATGTTTTTTGTTGTATAAAAGATTAATTGGATCGTTCTTATTTTTAATAGTTTCTATTGTGCCTTCGTATTTAAAACAATCCTTATTCTTTAAGTCTATGTATACGTGTATGGTCCTATTCAGGAGGTCTACAGCTGCCAGAACTTCTGTGTGTGTGTGAACATGTAATCAAAGAAACTACAGAATGGTATTGCAAAAGTCTACCGGAAGCCATAATAGTAGTACAGTATTTCATGTTAGATTTAGAAATGTCACATTTCAGTTTTTCGTTAATTATATGGAAATTTACAACGCGTTATGTAATTCAATATGTTAACATAACATAATTCAGCAGGTTTAATTCTATAGGGTGATGCTAATCTTTTGGCCATGGCTGTGTATTGTATAAACTAGGGACTGTCTACGGAGGCAGCATATGCTTGTCTAATTGGCTAGTATAATTTGCCTAATTACAATCCCAGCCGTTTAAAACTAACAGGAGCTCAACTTGTCAAATTGCCAGTGAATTATCATCTGAATGAAAAAAAAGAAAACATTTCAAGTGTGTGTTTTCTGCAGTAACGTGACCAGCAAAGTATATAAATCAGTATGAAATGGAACAGGGAATTGGGAGTTGTTTAGATATAAAACATAATGGAGATTTATGCATGTAGTAAAGTTGTGCCTGTTAATTGCTCCCTTTTGGATAAAGCTCTGCCTCTGACTCTCTCTCCCTCTCCCCCTCTCGCTCTCTCTCGCTCTCTCTCTCTGTCCTACAGAACTGGCCTGGAGGCCATCATGGAGACGTATGCTTTTTGGAGACCCCCAGTTCGGACCCTCACCTTTGAGGATTTTACCACCATGCAGAAACAACAAGGTGTGTAAACCAATGGGATTGTTAAAATGTCTGTTTATTACTGATTGATGTTGTATAAAGCTCCTGGATAGATAAATAGATAGTGTGGAAAGTTAGCATTGCAGTCAAGGCAGGCTTGCAGCTGGAATAGCAAAGGCAGGACAGAGGAGCACACTTTTATTTTTAATAAAAACAAAACTATTAAACAAACATTCCTGCCCTAATACAAATATATACATTTTGTATGTGCACCATTTCCATTTCCATGTGCAGGGCATCTGTCACAGATAGGTATGAAATAATATCTAATATATTATGTGACCTCACTTCAATACTGTATCCTGTTTGTTACAGCATATCTAAAATTGAAATATGATTATGGTTATGCACATGTTGGTTTTTATGTTGACTGTGTCACCAGTCAGTCAATGAATTATGGAGTTTATTTCTACTTTTGAGCAAGACCTTACATATAAAACTAAATTGATGTTCTGGGCTGTTTCTTGCTGGTTTTAAAACATTTACATTGTTTTTTTTGTTTTTTTCCTTGGAGGTAAGCTTTTACCCTTTACCTAAAAAAACTAACTAACACTTAGAACTTAGACTTCTCAACTTAAATCAAAACTTGTTTTAGTTCACAGTATTCTATAGCAGAAAAGACACTAACAGAGACATCCTTGAAGTGTGTATAATTGTATTTATCACCAAAAACTTAAAATACAAGTAAAATTAAACACACGCACACACGCACGCACGCGCACACTCACGCACACACACCATTTAAACTGTGTGATCAATTTATATTGAAATTTATGCCCAAGTGGTTTTGTCAGGACCGGGTCTAGTACAATCACTGCAATATGTAACATTAATATTGATATTCCATATTGCATTTCTAGAATATATACATGGTAAACAGAAAATATTCACATTATGGAGCCTACCTTGCTTTATCAACAGTAGCATTTTATTGAACAAGCCAAACATTTGGCTGTGTTTTTTGTTTGAATTACCAATAACAGTAAATATACAACAATGACATGCAATGTTTTCTAAACACTTCCAAGAATAGTGCATAAAACCATAGCCAAAACCTGAACATGAAACTGTGCTGTTTGGTATTCAGACTAGAATTCAATAGTCAAATATTTTTTACATTCATTTGTAAGGATAAATATGCATAGATCAGTTACCTGTTTTGAGCCAGAATGCCCTTCTGAGCCAATTTGAACTTGTGGCAAGCTGGCAGGCCAGAGACTGAATTGCCTCGACACTGGTGCATGGCTCTTTATGTGGACTTCTGAAGTTTCAAAAGCACTTTCTTCTGTTCAGACATGACAATACAGGAAAAACTTAAAATTTTCAACATGACATCACCACAATATCCTACCCATGGCAAAAACACAGCACATAGTTATTATTGAATGCACATGGTGCTAGGGCAAGGCAAGCCAAGAATGGATTGAATTATTTACTTACGAAGGAGTTTGAACTAAATTTCAAACAAAAAAATGAATCTCAGCCAAAATCTCATTAATACAAAGATGTGCCTCATTTCACACAATGCTAGCAAGGTTCTAAAAACTTGACATATTGAATACAAAGCATAGCCAATATGATTTAATACTTTTAAAGGTTCCTATTCCTTTTTCTTAGCTTAGTCCTGCAAAACACTTAATTATACTATAATACAAAATAAGTCCTTCCCCTGACACAGCTTGTAAACTTTAGGGGTACAGGGCAAAAGGACAAATTAAGAATATGAATACGATTTCGGTTTTGGGCCCATGCTAAAAACAACATACCCCATTATGCGTGAATAAATGAGTTAATTATCACATATCTTAAAATCTGACTTACATATAGGATTTCCTGATAATTGATGTTTATGGACGGGAGACATATTCATGTTTGATTTGTTTTTTCAGGGGGAAGCACAGGAACATCTCCAACAACATCCAGCACTGGTACTCCATCTCCATCTGCCTCTTCCCATCTCCTTTCTCCTTCCTGCTCTCCTCCCACCTTTCACCTGGCACCCAACACCTTTAATGTGGGCTGCAGGGAGAGCCAGCTATGCAATCTCAACCTCTCAGAATACCCGGCCTGTGCCAGGAGCAACATGGCGGCCCTCCAAAGCTACCCAGGCTTAGGGGACAGCTCATACGGCAGGTTACAAACCGGAAGCACTTCTGCCAGTCAGTCCTTCGAAAATGCCATGCCTCAGAGGACTCCGTCTTTAATTTCTGGAATGCAGGCCTCTCCTGCTGCTTTGCCTGGCAACAGCAAGATGGACACCTACAGTGGCCAATTAGGTTCCTTCCCCACCTCTCAGCTCCAGTATGTCATGCAGGCAGGAGGTTCTGCCTCCAGCTCCTCCTCTTCCCACATGTTCAGCGGAAGCCACATGCAACAGGGATCTTACAACGCATTCTCCCTGCACAATCCGTACAACATCTATGGGTATAATTTCCCAGGTACTCCAAGACTGGCCACCAGTCCAGAGAAACTGACAGCATCACAGAACAGTATACTCTGCTCGCCTTCCCCTAATGGTCCCTTTGGAGACAGGCAATACCTATCAACCGGGATGGATGGGATGCACATGATCAGCAACCCTTCTTCCCAGCAAAGCGCAAATGCCTGCGATAGCCGTCAGTACGGAACTGTACCAGGCCCCTCCTCACAAATGTCAGTGCACATGGTGTAAACAAGATAGTCGTTAGGGTTTTTTTTTTTTTCATGTACTCAAATGAAGGAAACATGGTTGTTATACGTGATGCAGCAACACAAAGGGGTGAAAAGGAACCTCTTTCCTCTACTTTGTCTGAAACCCTTGAAGAGATTCGCTTTTAAATTAACAGAAATGAAAATAAATATAAGAAGAAAATCTGTTGCTGGAAAGTCTATTTACAGTAATTTTCGTGATGGACTGCAGCAGCGCCCACCGGGAACTGGAAAGGCAAGATCAGATAACAACAAATGTGCAATACAATAGACCTGCTTCTGTTGCCATGATAAAAGTCCATGCCTGAGCCATTGTAAAGTGGACAATCCTTTATGACACATTGTTAAACTTGGGAACTAAATATATGACACTATCACCCTGCATGGATCATTCTAAATGAAACCCTCACCAACTAAAAAAGAATAGACTAAATGTCTTCGGTTTAGAAAGCAAACAGTGAATTCTAGGATCCTGAAGATTGAAAAGTGTGGTTCACAGCCATTTTTGGAAAGAGATGTTTCTTGTTTGAATATCTGGGTGAATATAATTCTACTATAAGTGGAAAGTATATTAACTATTTCAGCTTCTGAATTTAAAACTGGGAGAAAGGGAATGGAAATATTTAGTAGCATTGCACAGGGACTGTCCTGAGAAACCAGATAGACAGAGGATCATGTAATTAAGATAAATTATATGATTGATTCTCGAAATATGCCATTCCATTCCCCAGTACCCAGAAATATTTAAAACTCTTGCTTCACCAGATGCATTGTGGGATTATCTAAAATACAGCCTGGTAAAAGCAAAGGCTTTAAGTTGTGTGCAAAAAGTAATACGAGACAGAATTATAAAAGTTTTGATGTGCTGTAGATAAATGTATTTATGTGCCTAGCATTAATGCAAATATATAGATTCAAAAAGGCTAGTAAGATGTATGTAAAATGTAAAAAAAAAAAAAAAGAAAAAAACACAGATGTATAAAAAAGGCCTATGCAAGAAACTGTATATAGAAGGGCAAAGCACAAAAACAATGCTCAATAAACATTTTAAGTCATTCGCATGGATCTGAATGACTTTGATAATTCTGATTGATTTGAATGAGTTATTAACAATGTATAAAATACAACTTATTTTCTTGGCAAGACTGATGGTGTTCTAGTTGTTCAAAAGTATCTGGGGGAGTCGACCTGTGACTGCAGACCAAAGAAGAGATGCTGTTGCTCTCAACAAAGATAATCAGTGAACAAAATACTGTCATCTTGTCAGTGGAAGAGAATAACACTCAAGTATAATTAATATGGACGGTATCTTTTGTGATCAATAAGGTCAAATTATTTATTCTCTGGTCTAAGTGGTATTTAATTGATGCCATTATTTTTGTCATTGTACAGTATATAATAAATACATATAGAGTGATTGGTATTAGGAACTTCCACTCTGACTGGCTAGCAACATTCTACAAAGGTGTAGATTAATAGACCAAGGTTTATAGAAATGTGAGAGATTATGCAAGCACAAGCAGTTTTTTTTGTGGTGCCAATGACTCGCATTAAAACCACAAACAAGTACCATAATGCAAAACAAATCTAAAATTGTCCCAAGGTTCAATTTTAGGTTCATTATGAAGTTCCTAACCACACTTTCTTTAAACTAAAATACTAACTAGAATCCCAGAACTCAATTTGCAGCTATTGTTGTATTGAATCTTTATTCAAATCCTTCTCTGACAACCATCGATTCTTGTTTTTTTTTTTTTTTTTTTTTTCTGAATTACTTACAAATAAAATAATATCAAAATTAACATCTGTCCGAACAGGACAAATTGCCACAGCAAGAGTGGGCTTTTCTGCCATCTTGAGGTAAGAGCATCATTATTGAAACATTTTGTTAAAAGAGCCAGTGTCACATCTATGAAAGTTATAACAATACCTGGAACATATTGGACTTTGTTATGCTTTTTCCTATCTTCCTGGATCACTTGAAATAACTTTCGGTACTTTTTTGGAGTTGTTAACTGCTTTAGGCAACTCTGATCAATCCCGAATCGTGGTGTAATGTTTACATTTTGCCAGTAGTCCTGGAAGTAGTGTGTTCATTCTTTCCGGTCAGCACGGTGCACCCTGATAAAAGTCAATGGATACATCTATTCATTATTTCACTCAAGAGTTTCCCCAAGCTAACTTTTACATAAAGCAGCTGCTCAGGGGGCTAGGCTGCAGTCTGCCTGGCGTCACGTGCAGCAGTGTATGTTATGTATGTGTTTCCCGATGACACCAATTGTAATACAAAGACTAGACATTATCTTTTATATTTTATTTAGCCTATATGTATAATTTTATTCTCAACTGTGGTCAGGACCATGGCTCTTTAAACCACACTTCTTAATAAATAGTTTCCACATAACAAACATGATTAAAAGAAACCATATCATCTCTATACATTTAAAAATAAAAAGCTAACTTGAGAGTCTCTTCCTCTGACAAGGTTGCAGTGTTTGAATGACAGGTTACTTCTATTGAGTTGAGCAGGTAAATATTGTACAGTCTTTAATTTACAGGCACAGGCCCGCTCTCACAGCTAGTTCTAAAATCATGTTGTGTTATTTCAAGTAGCACTTTGATGGCTGCAATTTTATTTCCCTTTATTTTAATCAAAAAACAACTAAAGGATTCAGTCAGGTAACTGTGCAAGAGGCGGGTCTCTCTGAAATGGGAAAACGAGAGAACGGCAAAAGATGGCACAAAACATTTTCAGGTGAAGTAAAATTCTTTATAATTAAAAAAAAATGTATGTACATCACTATGGAGGTTAAACTATGATAATGTGACTGATACATTTGTGGGGCTCTCACAAACTCTCATTCACAAATATTAGAAGTCTCTGTATAGTAGGTAAGATATAAAGGGATTTGTGGTGTTTCAGATAAAACTTGTTAAAAATGGGAAGGTATATTGTCGTAATAAAGACAGGCATGTTCTGACCTTTGAAAAAGACCTTGGTGCAGCAAACAAGTGAAAGTACAAATAGTTTCCAGAATTCAACATTGAAACAAAAAATAACAGAAGCTGAACAACATAATAAAACCCTGTATTTATGTATCCCTACCAACTTGCTCTTTAAGGGGGTGTGATTAGCATGAGATAACGAGTGAGTTAGGATAATCTAATTTTACACTACTTTCATAGTTTCATGTTTATGTGGTCTTTTGCCTACTTGAATAACTTTCAGGGCAATAATTCAAACTTTTTTTTTTGTTATCACATGACAAGGCATGCACCAGTCAGTGATGAATATAGTATATTTAACAATGTTATATTAAATTAAACATGATACATAACTTCCTCTAACTCTGGAGAGACCTTGTTATATTTCAGGATAAAAACATTGGCTAAAGCCATGATTATACTGAGTTGCTCAGTAGAGTGTTTTTAGAAAATTAGTTTTAGTTTGGCACATTTTCAGTTGAGCAGGTTGAACTGATATAACACGTCCAACACAACTTGCTCTTGAATGAACAGTACCTGTTGAGTACAAAGAACAAATGAAGGTTGCATGGAGAGCAATTTCCACCTGTAAATTAAAATAGGGTGGCTGATGCAGAAGTGCTGTAGATTATTAGTGCTATACAATTGCACCTTGTATCCTGGCACATAATACTTCTGAATCAACTCCACCATCTTGATGTCTAGAAGGTATGACCTTGTGTCCACTGCAAACCTGGATTGCATTTCAGCTCTGTGGAACCATGCTGCTGAGGAAATTTGCACTTGAAAAGAGGTTTGACTCTCCTTTGAATGGTATACAGATGTTGGGGGAACCCCTCTGTGCCCAGCTGTTCGAGGTGTCTACAAGAGGAAAGGACTCGGCTAATTTTTCATTCAAGGTTTCAAAACTTTCACACTACAGTTCAAACTGTTTTTCAATCAGATAACCTGTATAGAGTATTTCAAAGAGTAGAGGATATTTCACCAGCGACAGTGCTGTACAAGAAATACCACTAGATCACAATATGTCATTGCTTTAAATCACAATCGGTAGCAAAAGTGAGGAAAATATTATGAGCAACAAGGCATAGCCTTATGATCTATTATTATTATTATTATTATTATTATTATTATTATTATTATTATTATTATTATTATTACTAAGAGGTTGTGAAAGGAGGAAACTACCTTGTATACTTTTTATTATGTTGGTCTTTTTGTTTCTCACCTGCAACTTCAAATGAACTTGTGGCAGATCCAAACGCTGCCACCGTTAAGATACTGGCTCTTTGTATACCAAAGTTGATAAAAAAAAAAAAAACAGTGCATTTGAGTATCGAGTGTATTTCTGTATAAATAAGAGACCAGAAAGAAAATCTCTGTATGTATGTATGTATTCGCCCCTGTAACCATCTGCTCCTACTTACTTTGTTTAACAATATTATATTAAAGTGACTGTGTGTCTCATTCTGGTATGTATTAAATCCATATAAAATGTTCATACAGATTAAGGGATAAGTATTACATCATAAAATTTGATTCAAATATGGTTTCTTTGATTTGTCAATGTAAACACAGCGGCTGTAAGTTGAATGGAGAAAAAAAAACAATACAGTTTAACAAAATAGACATTTTGTAAAACTAAGCTGTGTAAACTCCTTTCTTGAACTATGAACTTTTAAAGAACCTCTAAAAAAAGTCTTTAAAACGTATTACATATTCAGACAATAAGCTTATTATTCAAGACCGCAAGCTGGTCTGTAAAGAAGCTGTTAGATTAAAAGAACTTCAATTGCTCAAAGCAACAGCCCTACCAATTCCCACATCAGAACACACTACAGCGATCCTGACGCCTATCCCCCTTAGAACAACGTGGCTAATTTACGGGGTATCGGTCCTGCTGGTCCCAGTAGTTTCTGGCTGGTTGTGTTATGGAGGCATACACTGTCAGCTGGGGGTGTTCATTGGATTCTTCACTGAGGGAGGTGTCCCTGCCAAATTCATTGCTTTGTGTTACTTTGTGTTGTTGTTGTTGCTTTGGTTGTCAATCTTGTGTGGCGCATAAACAGGGTTGGTATAAGACTGAACGTTGTAGGTGGCTGGACTTTGGACTGGACTTCCTCACGCTGAATCAGATTGTTGAAATTAAATTATATGCGCTTTCATACCATGGTGTCAAAGTATAGAGAACACATCTGATTTCATATAGTAGAGCACAATCGACAATGTGCAGTATGTTATTGACCAAGACACTGTGCTCTTGATATTACAATAGCTGTATCCCTTTGTCAGATTCAGCAATCCACATGAACCAAATTGGCTTAGAAAAAATCTGATCAATAGATATATTTTAATTACTAAATGTGCAAATGAATACGCAATAGCAGAGAAGTGTGTTGTCTCAATAGATACGCACACATTCACGTGTGTCTTATTGTGCTCATGACCTTTGAAATAGAAAAAAAAAAGTGTGGCTAGGAAATTAAATATAGAGCCAATTTATAATGCTCTTTTTGTCCAGCCCATATTTATTAAGCAACAGTAAATGCAACGTAATCCTCTTTCTCTTATAAAAATGATATATATATATAAAGTGTAGACACACTCATCAGTACCACTATCTTGTAAATTCCACCATTGTCCTTGCTAATAATCTGGCAGCTGATTTCTGACCCTGTCACCACTGTCAGTGCAATAAAGTGTGACGGTGTTGATTGTCAAAAGAGGTGGCAAAAAGAGAAAAGGCTGGTGAAATAAAAAGGCTCATACACTGCCCACACTGGAAGTGGCCAGTCCCAGGGGGCCATCAGCACTAACATTCCCCTCAATGAATCAGCTGAGGCTAAAGCAGAGGGTCCAGAAATTACTGACAGCACCAGGTGAGTGGAGCACAACCCAACACTTGGCACTCTGGGTAGCATACAGGTTTAAACACTAACTAATAGTGCTGAGCTGCCATTTCCAGTACTGTCCATTTAAATATGGATGCACTGTCAAAAACATTAGACAATGTGCAAACTTTGTACATTGGTTTCCAATGCATTTAATGTAGGATAGGGCAGTGCAGCAAGCTAGCCTATAGAATCAAAAGTATTAATGGAAAGAGACAATATTTAGCTTTAAAAGACCATGCAGACTCAAGACTTTATCGTATCCAACAAAGATGGGACAAAGGTGACAGATGTCGACAAAGGCACCACAGCACCGTTACTGTATGTCATTGGGAACTGGCAATCTGTCCTGATTCTCAAAGCTTCTATCAAAAAAGAAAAATTGCAGAAATTAGGCTCTTCGTGGAAGCTGTTGGCAGCAATGCCATGATTTCTAGTCCCTCTGATAAATTTCCCTATTCAAGCTGAAATGGCTTGAATTTTTTAATTTTTAATTTAAAAGCAGCTAAATTTGATTCCTATGACCACTGCCACGCCCATCATTGAGGGCTGAGCAGAACTTCCAAATTCTAATGCGTGTCAATAGAGGTTCATGCTGAAAATCATATGCATTGAGTAAGGCATCTTACTGGATCAGTCAGATAGGGCTTTTGTTATTAATCATGTGTTAAGGACTTGTCGTATGTAAGAAAAGAGCTTGTTTAACTATTAACCAAACATGAACGTTTTACAACTTGTATCAGAAACACTAAATGCCTCGGGAGAATTAAAAATATCCCAAATAAGTGGCTGTCTCAATTAAATGAGAGGCATTTGAGACGACATTAGTCACACTTTTTTGTTTCTAAATGAAAGAAAAATAATAAAATCACATCACATTTTGATTAAATGTTAAATATATCATTATAAATACAAGTCATTTTTTTGTTTGTTTTTTTGTTTTTATTCCGAAACAAAATTAATGAAATGAAAAAGAATGAAATCACATCTTATCACAAGTCGAGGTACCTGCGATGTTGACACACTAACTTTCGTTGCAACAGCAGCCTGACAAACCACAGGAGACTCCAGCTCCTTCACGAGTTCAACGTGGTTTACACAATTTACGTAAGTCACAGTGTAATCACGTACTGTACTCACATACTCACTGCACTGTACTACGCGAAACTCCATTCATCATTTGAAAATACTGTATCCCAATTAAATGAAGTGACGTCCCAAATAAACGACATAAATAGCATTGGGAAGAACCGTCTCACAGAGTTGCATCTCATTTAAGCAGACATCGCGATTATCAGTATCCTGATTAGGCGGCGGCAAATGTATCAGTAAGAAAATACTATGCAAAAACAAAAGTAAAAAATCTGTGCTAAATAAATTCATTAATAAACACTCAATAAATAACTCTGAGGTAAAAATTTTAAAAAAATGAAGTCAAGTAGACATAGGTTTCTTATAGTTTTAAGTCTTCTAAATTCCATGATCTGTACTTAACAGCGAAAACAGCCCGTCTATCATAAATGCATAATTCACAATATTTAGATACATAAATAATCTTGTGAATGTGTATTCAAAAAGTCTGTGAGCCTCACATGCATACAATAAACCTGTTTCATAATGGTTGTCGAGGAGTGTAACTAGGCAATATGGTTTATGTGACTGTGCAAGTTCAGTGCTGCTACGGATACTTAATTTAGTTATGTTGCCTATTTATCTCTCTATAGATCTGCTAGTCTGTAATAAATCTGCTGTGTGCATGTGTGTATGTGAGTATAAAAAGTAGCAGAGCATGCTTTTTAAATTAAACAATACCTTGACTTAACTAATTTCAAGCAAAATAGCAACTGTCCTTCCTTCCTTCAAGAGCACAATAACAAGATGAGCTCTTTGTAAAGGGAATTTATCTGTTCTCAACTAGAACAATATTAGATTATAATATGAAAAGCCCAGGGCAATAATAAATACAAACGTTGTTTTAAACCTGCACTCGTATAATTTTGGATTATAATTTTATTGGAAGCAGGGAAGGGATTGGAACTCCGAACTCAGACCACTTGTCCTATTTTGCCTTGAACAGTCACTCTGTGTCCATTGTTTGGGCACACTCTGCCCAATCCCCTAAATGTCCTAGTGTTCTTGAGTTACTTGTTAATCACAGTGAGGTCTTTGGCGTTGATTCTGGTCTACTGTAACAGGCATGGGCAGAATCTTAGATAGGATTAATATTCCTATAGGCATTGGAAGGTGTCCTTTTGGGCCCAAATTATTATTTTTTAAATAAAATAAATGAACTTGCATGGTTGCAGATTGCAGGTTGCAACTAAAACTTGCAAGACTGATAGGCATTCCAAACGTTACTTATAATTCAGCTTCTGAAAACAAAGGTATGAAAAAAACAATATTTGAAATATAGTGAATATGGCATTCTGATTTGGTGATGTCTCTTGTTAGCCTGTCACATTATGAAAAGCCATTGGGACATATATAAAAGATGACATAGGGACAGATATAAGAGATGCAAGTTTCAAAGGGATCACCTCAATTCTGCTTTGAGAAAAAACTACACTTGGGTATGAAATAAAAGTGAGGCATCTTTACACTGTCTCACGGAGAAGCAGAGACAGCATTGGCTTTGTGAAATGTATGTGTAGTCTAAGTTGCAAATAATTTCCTGTTTATATTCTGTGGCAGAGGCTCTGCACATGGATGCGTGTGTGCTTGGTGGTAGGCGACCATCGTGACTCAGCCACCACACTAAATTGGGCTTATTGTTTGAATTGTGTAATTAAGAACATAAGAAGATAAGAAAGTTTACAAACAAGAGGAGGTCATTCGGCCCATCTTGCTTGTTTGGTTGTTAGTAACTTATTGATCCCAGAGTAGCTTATTGATCCAAATTGATTGATTTAAAGTATGGAATGTGGCCAGGTGGTGATTGGATGATTAACTGTCAATCAACCCCTGGCCACATGATATAAAAGACAAAGAAATGTTTGTTTGGTGAGTGAGTGTGTAGGATTGTGCAGATGAGTGGAGACTTCAGTGAAGGCATTGCCCAGCCTGAACAGTGTAAGAGGAGAAAGAAAGAAAGAAAGAAAGAAAGAAAGAAAGAAAGTGTGATTGGGTGCTGTGTTTATTTTGTAGTGTTCAAGAAGTGTTTTGGTTGAAACTTTTGTTTTGGTTCCTGTGTCTTGTTTTGTTGTAAATAAGTTTTGTTGTAATAAGTGCATAGAATCGCTGAACTGCAGTTTTCCGGGTCTGTGTTTGCTATTCCCGCCATTGACCAGTCTTGACCTCCCGCCACTTTACCACATTTCATTTAAATGTATTTATTCCCATAGGGTTGCTGTAGTATTAATTTCGCTGCAGCCCTTTTGATTTACACAGACTTCAGAAGATATGCAAAATACTTGCACTGCAAGCAGAGTTGCAAAAATGTTCATAAATTCGTAAGATAGTTGATGATATGGACAATACATTTTTTTTGTATCAACATTTAGCATTTTGAGAATTACACTGTATTTCAAAATATATGTTTTCTGGTTCACCCTATAGTGCCAATCAGTAACAGTATTATGAGATAGTCTTTAATGGGTTCATGTTTCATTTACTGTGTGTTGGTTTAGAACACTGCCATTTGTGTATCTAAATTCTACATCTGTATGACTTAAAATCATCCTGCTCTACAACAAATAATTTGCAAATCCTAGAATGAAAAGCAACAAGTATAAAAAAATGAGTATTCACAGAGGACTTTTCTTTTTGTTGTTGCTGTGGGTAATAAATGATTACCATGTGAGTGAGTCAAGCTTCTGGCAGGATGCATGCTGTCTTCTTGTGTGCCAGACAAGACTTTATCAATTGTATAATCCCCTTAAATGAATTACTGGTTATTATGATCACCTCCACTCGACAATCAAACTGTCAAGAGACAAACCATTTGGCACCAATGCTTTAGAAAGGACTTAGCTCATATCAGTTATGCTGGGTGATGACTGTGATTATCACAATCATGAAAAAAATAAACTGTTTGGTGACTGACAGTCTAAGAAATTAGGAAATATTCATGCTGCAGCCATGCAAGTCTCTAACTCAGTTAGTGCGGTCCAGCTGTAGACACGCATGAGAGACCCACCATTGCTCACTCATCCTGAGGAAGAGGACTTCCACCTAACTGAGGACAGCTCTGAAACATAAGCCCTAGTGTACATGTGCATCCTGCTACAAAACTAAACTCAGGTGCATGTTAGTGTGAGGTTGTGAGGCTGTAACTAAGCAAGCCTGATGCTGGAAAACAAAGAGCTCTATGCAGAAATACTTTAGAATAACATTGATGCATTTCTTTGTCCTGGGAAGTCAGTTTAGTCGATTTGTCAGCAAAGCAGAAAGAGAAGGAAGTTAGTGTCTTTTCATCCCGTCCACAGTCAAAGAAAATACTGGTGCCATTTAATTCCAAGTTTCTTTTATAATATATCGCTACAATATTGGAATTTTGCTTAACGTCGACTTTGCATGTTTTATTCTGGCTTGTGTATTCGGGTGGTCAGAAATAATTATAAAAGCCAATTAGATCATTTCCAGGAAGCAGTATTACATTACTTTAAATTAAGGAAAGAAATAATCAGTTGTACAGAAAAAAGCAATTTCCTAATTACAGGTTTGTTGTGCGAAAAATGTGTGTTGATTTCAGATGTTTTTTTTTTTTGTTTTTTTTTTAATTGAAGGCCGTTATTAATATATAATTTAAATTAATATGTCCTTTATTTGGCAGCTTTTCCTTTCTTCTCCTTAACCCTCCCCCCCCTCCTCCTCCCTCCTCTATCTCCCCTGATGACTTTGCCTCCTTCTTCTCTTCTAAAATTTCAGATATCCGCAAACTCTTTAACACCTCTCCCTCCCCCGCACCCCCTCCCGCTCCAACTCCTACACCCACTGCAACCCCTACTAACTCACCCTCCTTCTCCACCTTCTTGCCCCTCTCAGACTCTGACCTCTCCTCCCTGCTCCAGGGTCACAAACCCACCACGTGTGCCTTGGACCCCCTACCCACTCACCTCTTTCAAGCTGCTGCTCCTGCTCTACTCCCCTTCATCTCCTCCCTCCTCAACACCTCTCTACTTTCTGGTATCTTCCCCTCTGCCTTCAAAAAAGCCTCGATCACTCCCCTCCTCAAAAAACCTACCCTCGACCCCACCTCCCTCCAGAGCTACCGTCCTGTCTCCCTCCTACCCTTCCTCTCCAAAACCCTCGAGCGGACTGTACACCGCCAGCTCTCTGCTTTCCTGTCCAACCACTCTCTGCTTGACCCTCTCCAATCTGGCTTCCGCTCTGCTCACTCTACTGAAACCGCCCTCCTGTCTGTCACCAACTCACTTAAATGTGCCCGAGCTGCCTCTCTCTCCTCTGTCCTAATTCTCCTCGACCTCTCTGCTGCCTTTGACACTGTTGATCACTCTATTCTACTATCATCTCTTGCTGACCTGGGGATCTCTGGCACTGCTCTGGCCTGGTTCTCCTCCTACCTCTCCAACCGCACTTACCAGGTAACCTGGCGTGGAGCAACCTCCACACCTCACCCTCTCTTAACTGGAGTCCCCCAAGGGTCAGTCTTGGGTCCTCTCCTGTTCTCTCTCTACACCCGCTCCCTGGGCCCCCTCATCGCATCCTATGGTTTCTCATACCATTTCTATGCTGATGATGCTCAGATTTTCCTCTCCTTCCCCACCTCTGACTCCACCATCTCCTCCCGTATCTCTACCTGTCTGTCTGCTATTTCCTCCTGGATGCACTCGCATCACCTCAAACTCAACCTCTCTAAATCTGACCTCCTTTTCTTTCCCTCCTCCTCCCCCTCCTCTGATCTCTCCATCTCTGTTCCTCTGGAATCTACCACACTCTCTCCCTCTTCCTCAGCTAAGAACCTTGGAGTCACCCTGGACCCCTGCCTCTCTTATTCCCAGCACATCTCCACTCTGGCACGCACTTGCCGATTCTTCCTGAGCAACATCCGAAGAATCCGACCCTTCCTCACCAACTATGCTACCCAGCTCCTGGTCCAGGCCCTGGTACTCTCCCGCCTAGACTACTGCAACTCCCTCCTGGCTGGCCTCCCTGCGTCCGCCACCCGTCCGCTCCAGCTCATCCAGAACTCTGCTGCCCGCCTAGTGTTCTCTCTGCCTCGCTTCGCCCACGCTACTCCACTACTCCGCTCGCTCCACTGGCTCCCGATCACCGCTCGCATCCAGTTCAAGACTCTTGTACTAGCCTACAGATGCCTTGACCAGTCTGCACCCAGCTACCTCCAGACCCTCATCTCTCCCTACACCCCCACTCGACCTCTCCGCTCCGCCTGCACTAGAAGACTAGCTCTACCACCGCTACGCTCCCCTGCCTCCAAAGCCCGCTCCTTCTCCACCCTTGCTCCGCAGTGGTGGAATGACCTTCCTACAGATGTCAGGACTGCCCAGTCCCTGACCACATTCCGGCGCCTCCTTAAGACTCACCTCTTCAAAGAGCACCTGTAGAACTCCTCTGTTTGTATCCTGGGACACTATCACCCTTCATGTAAATGTGCTTTATTTTGCTCTTATCAGCCCCTATTTTACTGCATTTAATCCTGTACTTCAGAATACTGTAATCTGCCAAGTTTTTAACCTGTAGTACTTTGTATTTAATCACATCCTGATGTAACTATCACTATTTAATCATATCCTGATGTAACTATCACTATTACCTGCTGTATTATTGAATTGTGGTTTGTCAAACTTGTACTTTACTTGTTTTATTGTATTTCTTGCTCTTATTGTATTACTTGTATTGTAACGCTTGAAATGTTTTTGCTTACGATTGTAAGTCGCCCTGGATAAGGGCGTCTGCTAAGAAATAAATAATAATAATAATAATAATAATATACTACAACACAGAATACATTGGCCTCGGTAGTATCAATGCTGCTTTAAAATGGACAAATTTTGTTTAATCCAAGCTTTTAAATATGACTCACTTAGCAGAACAATCATTTCGAAATCCACATTTCTTTAAAACACTACAAAAGACTGTAATCACAACAATTTTCTCTTATAAATACTGTATTTATTTCTATACTGCAGTTGCTACAATGATTCATGTCTCCGTGGAATATTAATGGCCTTTGGTTCAGCACAGTGGTAGCATTTAATATGGTGCATGCTGTCTGCTTTGCTGAGCATTGACCTTTCCATATAAAGTTTTCACAATCTGTTTTTAGGAGCAAAAAGAGGGATAAAGTGATTTTACAAGAGTAATGCCCTTGAACAGATGCACCAGCTCGGGATGTGACAAAATGTAAATTGGAAATCGCGAGCCCTCCACATTTGGCCACTGGCATGTCCTTCACAGTCCAGGGATGGTTGGATGACAGCTGCAATGTTTATGGGCCGGCTTCGATGACAGTTGGGAGGAGATCGCTCTACTCTTTTCAGACAGGAATTAGGTTTGTCATCAGATTCTAAAATCCTTCTGATTTATGACATTTCCACACTGGTTTTCCATGTGTTCTGGTTGGCTGATGACATTTAAGGTAGTGTTCTGTTTGTTTACTTATAAACACAACAAATCTCAGTTTTCCTTTGGGTTTTCCATTCGTGCTGTAGGGTTTGTTTGCTGTCCTTTGATTATGTGCAAGCACTGGACTTGTTCATTTCAAGGACAGCTTCTCCTGATACATTTTTTTTTTACTAAAGTATATCAAACAAGTGGCCCAGTTAAAGCTATAAAACATATTACCAACTATTACCAACTTTTTTGTATGTGTGTGTTTAAATGATGTGCTTATAAAATGTTTAGTAAAACTAAGATTAAACTAGTAAAATTCTTTCTCAATGTCTTCCAAGTGCAGTGGTGTATTCAGAGAGTGTTAACTTGTTATTGAATAGTGTCATTAAGCACAGAAATAACGTGGATCATATATTGGTGCTGTTTCTTTCGATTGAATCTACCCCTAGGGAAGAATACTATTTCTTGTACTCTACCTATGTACAATGATACAGACCAATGGGGACTAGCTGAAGGTGAGAAATCAATTAAGTCCTTACACCTAGAGCCTCCTTTGACTAGGGACTGTAATTTGTGGAGGTGTGTAGCAAAGAGGCTGCCTTCCAAAATGAATGCACATGGGATCCCCACAGGCGCCATATTTGGACACTTTGACAATGCCTACTGAGGAGGTTTCCAAACTGGGGGGCAAGAGAAGGTTTCAGGGGGGACCGTGTCACATTTTCACTCCCAAATAACCCTGACAAAGCGATGTTCCCCCAGACCAGGGGATCAATTCATTTGCACAAATGCTGCGTTAGCTGCTGTTAGGGGATATTTCCAATGAAACATTGATGCCAGCTCATACTAACAGTGTGTACCATTATACAACAAAAGGGGGTGCTTGTAAGGAGAACAAAATAGGCAACTATATAAATGCACTTTATAATTATAACATTAAAAATATATGCATTTTCGTCCCCTTATATAAATAAAATAAACCATATTGCTCCCGCTTACCTTTACAGGTATGTTACATTTGCAGTCAGGCAGTGTACAACTAAGTAAAAACGTCAAAAAAATTACACTGAACATGACATTTTGTATACATTTTCTTTCAAAATGTTGTTTGCAATGAAAGTTTGGTATTCTGTTTCTATGGTTTCATTGTGTAGAGGTCCTCATTCAGGATGTCTAATGTCATTGGGAGGCCTTGAGCCAAGATTTATATATATTTAAAACCCTATAACCATATCCAGGGTACTCCAAAAAATGCAGTCCTGCCCTATAATAACCCTGCACAGAGTACTCCTGAAACTGCAATACTTCAAGGTAATTTGACCATTCATCAAAAAGAAGTGTGCCCTGACTGTGCTGTATAATTCAGTTCAAACTTGTGTTCATATGTTATATAGTAAGAAGAGATCTTGTTGAGTATTTGTAACCACTTCAATTAAAACTACCAAAAGGAAACAGATGCTGAATTTGGGGACTGGGAGAAACAGTGACTGTGGGGACCTGTGATGTGTTGTTCTGTGTATACATTCATGGGGTTTCTATGCGGGTCAATTTACACGTGAAATGGTGATGCGCGTGCACGTTTGGGAGAATTACTTGGGTAAATCAGGTTTGTGGCCGAAAAAACGGCCAAAGAGAGGGAAAGGGTAAATCTCATTTACTTGTGAAAATGATGAAACACACGGGAAAACCACGTCCAGTTTCGCATGGAAACCCGCATTTCACATGTAAATGTTAATGAGCGTGTTTATCCTTAACTATAAATAGTGCAAGGGAGCAGGTCAGTTGTTACTGTGGATTCCAAAACGGCAGAAAGTAGAGGCTGATGGGTGATTTTATGGTTAGCAGTGGAGTAGGTCACCTTAATGCTAATGCGGGCAGCCTTTTTTTATTATTGTTTTTTGCTGTGTCTCGTCTGTCATGTTGTATATCTCTAGTGGGTTTACAGTTCTGTATAAAACCACTTACCATGAACTACGTTATGCATTTGTTATAGTATTAAAGCAGCTGTTTGAGAATACCCTTGCTGTAAAAACTACACTGAAGTTAAACATGAAGAGCAAGTGAGCTGCTTAACTGAATTAATTCACATTCTTTTTTTGATCCCAGCTATGTCCAAAGACAACATGTGTCTGCCCTCCACGTTAATAAATATAGTTTGTGAACTGGATGTCATGAGCCAGCTCGAACGCCCCCCAAAACAGCACAACAACATCCAAGTTGTTGATGCCCTCTCAGAACTGACCAAATAAAATTGCAAATGAACATATTGATTGTGTTTCATTTGTTTGCATCATTAATATTTAACACAGCAGTAAATCCAACACAACTTAAAAGAAAGGAGAGCATCTCTGACAGCACGAGCTTCCTCAGATCACTGCTGTCCAATTGAAACTGGTGGCTGAGGTAACATTCACAGTTGCCAAGTCCGCTTATAATACATTTTTAGAGTCGCAGGTTGTAATCTGCATAAACACCCACTCTAACATGGGTTGCGCTTGTTTGGGGCTTGTTGTGAAAGGCAGTGCTGCTTTTTTTCTCGTGAGACTGTAACCTTCCCAGTCTGTCTCACAGGTAGTCACTGATTCCAAATTTTGTTGTTGACAAGAGTTTGTGCAGGCAGCAAGCAGTGGCAATTTTGGGAACAAATTAATGCACTTCAGTCTGTTTCATCAGTATCTGCCACCTCCCTTTCAAGTGCCCACTACCCATGTTTGCCCAAGCGTGGTGTTGAATGCTTCCTCAGCAACTGTCAGCCGTCCGGACGGGTAGGGTTTCTAAGCCAGGGTAGTATATTCTGCATCACCTAATCCCCTATAAACTGTATTGCCTGAATGAAAGGGATATATATATATATATATATATATATATATATATATATATATATATATATATATATATATATATATATATAATGTTTTTCAGCCATGGTATATCTGCAATAGCTGTGCTGGTCAGATTCATTTTATACCTCCGAGTTAATTTTTAATGAATGAGTCGTCAGATAAATTATTTGAAACCAGATTCAATACTAACGACAAGCCAACCCACCTGACATTTGAAAAACAATTTGGTCAAGAGCAGTAAAACACATTATTTGGTCAAGAGCAGTAAAACACATTATTAACCAAGCAGGTATTTTGCTTTATTACAGCAGCTTAGATTCACTCGTGTACCAGTTCTCTGCACATGGAAACCACATTTTCACAAAATGTCACTTGTAATCTTCAAAAACAGCACGAGTACTTTACGCATAGCTAATTTACATATAAACCGCCACCTTTCCCTTTCATTTGCATGACGTCGGGTGAAAAGCCTGGTTTACTCGAGTAAAATAAACTGAGCGAATGGAAACCCAAAAAATCATTTTACACGAGACATGGAAACACCATGATTGAGGGCTTCAGCACTTTCACTAGCTGTACATTTATAACAAATAAATAAACCACAGAGGGATGGTTGGCTTAGTGGTAATGGGATCAGCAATGAAGAGTAATTTTCATCTGGTGGCTGTTGGGGATATTCCAGAGATCACAGCCAACCCATATTTCACATATATTAAAAGCAATATATGTTACAGTCATATGCTGTTATTTCCCTTCATTTGGTTTTTACACATATGTACATATATAAATTATATACAGATTGGTTATGAAATTGGCCCGATTTTATGGTATTTTCAATATAAGGATTTTATGTGTTAGTATATGTAGCATATATTGCTCTCCATATATGTTTTTATACTCCAAATATGTGTCTTTATACTTTAAATGTATGTTTATTTTATAATCTGCATGCGTTTTTTATACTTTATACTATATATAGTTGGGCAGTTGGCTCTTTGAGCTAAAATATATTATTGTGTTTTATACATAATATCATCCTACAAAGGAAATGAATGGAGGAAGTGAGAGGCGGACTGGAGTATTACACCAATCCAGGAGGACGAGACAGGTGGATAATAAACTTAAGAGATTGACGGCACAGAGAGCTAAGTATAGTTCTCATCAAAACTTTATAGATAAGTGTATAGATAATGCAGTAGTTCCAACTGGCTTTAAAATAAAACTAAGCGTAAACATGAAGACTAGTGAAGCAGAAAGATTAAATGTAAATCAGATATTAAAAGAGACTTCATTTAAGGTAATGCAGGATGCTAAATTGACATCGGCAAGACGGATTAGAGAAATAAGTAATGAAATAGAGATAGTAATAAATGACATAAATTGCATTTTCCCTCCATCAGAAATTAGACAGTTACTTCGTAAAGTAGAAAACCTTGAGAACAAAACACTATAACATTTGAACAACAAATAGTTAATGAAATTACACAAATTAATAGGTCAACCGAGATTACAAAATAGAATAGGTCTAGAAAAAATTAAAATTTCAAATCATAACCAATCCGAGAATAAGGAAAACACTGCTGAAACACTTTCGAATAGAATGCATGAGCAATGCGATCATAAGAGTTATGATGACTACAACATAGTTCAAATAGAGAAGGACGGGAACTGTTTCTTTAGATGTTTAGGTGTAGTTTTATACGGTTCACAAAATGAGCATCGAACAGTTAGACATAATGTACTAGAATTAATGGACAGCAATATAAAACAATATGAAATGTACATGGACTCAGTGACTCATATTGAAAAAATGAAATTAAGTGACAGAAGTATAGATTCTTGGGCTACAGAGGCAGAAGTTCTGGCAGCTGTAGTCCTCCTAAATAGGCCCATACACGTATACATAGACTTAAAGAATAAGGACTGTTTTAAATACGAAGGCACAATAGAATATATTAAAAATAAGAACGATCCAATTAATCTTTTGTACAAAATAACCATTTCTCAGTTATTGTATTTAAAGACAATGAAACCGGAAGAAAATCTGAATACTGTGGCATAATTAAGAAAGATAATCAAAATAAATCTAAAACAGTAAAAAAATAAACCAGGTTAAAGTAAATAATAAAATGCAAAATAGAGAATTAAACATGACTAAGACAGAGAATTCAAAACAGAAAGATAGGAGACCCAAAAATAGAAATGGTACCAAATACACAAAAGATAAGACAGAAGACATAGTATTTAATTTATCAAGTAAAACATTAACCACATCCCAAAAAGCAGTACTGAGTAAAGGACTTAAGTTTATACCGACTTAAGTTTATACCGACTAAAACATGATCAACGTAGTTTTAGACAACAGTTATTTTACAATAAGAATCTAAATTAGATATGCATTTTGCCAGTACATATATGGGGAAATGGGAAGAACAATTACTTAGAAAATCAGAAAGACAACCTTTAGAATACATTCGGTTTGTAGATGATATTTTTGGGGTTTGGACACATGGAGAAGAATCTCTTTTCCAGTTTCATAAAATGGCAAATGAAATGCACAGTAATATTAAGGTGGGCCTTCGATGGACAAGAAAAGAAATATAATTTTTAGATACCATAGTAAAACTTGAAGAAGGTTCAATTGAGACTGACCTCTTCTGTAAACCTACTGACATGCATCAGTATTTACACATGTCCTCTGCACATCCGATACACACTAAAAGGGCAATCCCAAAGGGTCTAGGAATAAGAATACGAAGAATATGCTCAAAAGAAAGTGACTATGTAAAACAAAGAAATGTATTAAAAACAAATCTTAAAAAAAGAGGATACAAAAAAAGAATTATAGAGACGGAGTTAAGAAAAGTGGATAAACTAAAAAGAGATGATCTACTAGATTATAAAAATAGAGATAAAAAGGTCAAAAAAGTCCCATTAGTAATGACTTACTATAAACTTTTGCCTAATATTTCTAAGATAGTTTGGAAACACTGGCGGATTCTACATAATTCACAAAAATTGAAAAACATATTTCTTAAGTTGTAGCATTCAAAATAGAAGCTAATTTAGGTGATATTTTAGTTCACAGTAAACATGAAAGAATAATTGACAGAATAGGTTCTACAAATACTTGCACTAGTACATGTAAAGTGTGTAAATACATGGACAAAAGTAAAAATATAATTAAACATAAGAACAACACATATCCACTAAAAACTAATATCTCCTGTAAAAATAGCAATGTTGTTTATGGAATAGCCTGTGGAAAATGTGATCAAATAAAATATGTTGGAGAGGCTGGAACAGCTTTATATAAAATAATTCAGAACGAACTTTCATTAATTAGAAATAATTAAAAAAAAATGAATGAAGCAATAGTACAGTACTTCGCCAAGACATGACATAAATGATGTAAAGTTTGTAGTATTAAAACAGCTAAAATTCGACAATGCGACATATAGAAGAATAAAAGAAAGTAAATGGATAAATAGACTGAACATGATTATGCCAGCGGGACTCAACAGAAAAGAATGAACTAATTAACTTCAATAAATATATAATATTTAAATAAATAAACAAAATTCATTCAAAAGTTGTGCATGCTGATGCGCTGGGGGGGCCAAATCAAGACTGATCCTCAGAGCCAGCATTGCATGATATAATAAAAATATAAGTTTATTTAAAGTAATGTTAATTAGAATTCAAAGATAGAAGTAAAAATGATGTCACAATATATAGAACACCATTACATCATGTAAGAATAAATCATGGATTTGAATGTAAACAATAACAAATAGTTATCATGCCGTCAAAAACCTATAAATACCTCCAATGTTTTGATTCAAACACAGGCTCCCTTGAGAAAGATATGTACAACATATCGAAACGTTGGGCAGCTGGCTCTTTGAGCCAAATATATATATATCTAAATGTGTGTTTTTATACTGTAAATATATAATTTTTATAATTCACCGGGATTCTCCCGTATTTTGGACCCTTCTTCCAGACATCTCCTGGGACAAACTAAAGACAAGTGCTCGGTCCACTCCACTCCACAGAAGGCTATTCGGATATCAATATTAACAGCAATGGCTGCATCCTTGATCTTGGGTTGGTGATAGAGGGAATGCTTTGATGGTAACATCACATTGAAACGTCGAGTTTGACCAAATAAAAAGCATCATAAATGGTTGATTTAGTGAAACATCTTTGTAAAACATCAACCAAAAATATGAAACTCTTTGTTTTCCAACTAAATGTCAAAAGGTTGAATAATACATTCACATGAAAATACATACATGAATGACAGTGTGCAATATTTACAGTTTTTGCAAAGACTGTCTTGGGTTCAGTCCCTTTCACCACAGTCATTTAACAAACTACACCTATACATTAAGCAATAAATCAAATCTCTGCCCTCAACCCCGTACTTACATCTGAACTGTAAATCACCTGCAGCATGCAGCAGTTGAGATAAGAACTTTTTTGGTCCTAAAAGTCATTCAGTACCTACACTGAAAATCAACTGCAACCTCACAGTCAACAGCAGTGTGGAGTAGTGGTTAGGGCTCTGGACTCTTGACCGGAGGGTTGTGGGTTCAATCCCCAGTGGGGGACACTGCTGCTGTACCCTTGAGCAAGGTACTTTACCTAGATTGCTCCAGTAAAAACCCAACTGTATAAATGGGTAATTGTATGTAAAAATAATGTGATATCTGTATAATGTGAAATAATGTATAATGTGATATCTTGTAACAATTGTAAGTCGCCCTGGATAAGGGCGTCTGCTAAGAAATAAATAATAATAATAATTTCAGGGCTATCCCGGGAGAGTCTAGTTTCGTCCAATGTTTCAAAATCGATGCTGGGCGAATCTGGTATTGCCTATGCCAATTATTTGGTCGAGTCTAGTTTTGCATTTCTACACTCTCCTTCGCATCCACTTCTGACAACAATGTAGCGACTGTGTACTGGGTTTCTTGCAGCGGTGCTGAAAAGGCAGGACACCAGGGCTGTTTTAATAGCAGTTAAAACCACTCTTTATTAGCTCTTTCTCCCAGAAAGTTAAAAGTCAAAAAGTCTCACTCCTCCATACGCGCAGGCAAACTCGCCACACACAGGTGGGTAAAACTGTCAATAACTGAGTGGAGAAGCTACGAGAAAGTGATAAATCAATTACAAAGTGCTAGTTGACAATATATATAAAAAATGCACAATCAAATCAAAGTGTACAATTATATATATATATAAAAACATACAAGTGACAAATACATACGTGAAATATAACAGGAATTATTTTGCGAGGTGAGTTTTCCTGCGCGTATGGAGGAGTGAGGCTTTTTGACTTTGAACTTTTTGGGAGAGAGAGCTAATAATTAAATATTAAAACCATCCCTGGTGTTCTGCCTTTTCTGCACCGCCGCTGGAAACCCAGAACACCGTCGCTACATTGTTGTCTGAAATGGAGGCGAGCCAGGTACCCCGACACGCACTTGGAAGCTGGCAGGGGAGAAATGCAAAACTAGACTTGCCCAAATTATCGATTTTGAAGCATTGGACAAAACTAGATTCGTCTGGGGTAGCCCCAGAATTCAGGGAAAAACGCTGAAAAAACGGGTTTTGCCCAGTCGTCTTTTTCAAGTTCTGGGCCAATCTAGATTTGTCCGATTGGACGCGGGCGAGTGCTGAAAAAAGTGGTAACTTCAGGATTTGCCAAGAAGCCCTTGGCGAAACTAGATTGGCCCAGGCAAAACTAGGCTCGCCAGTCCACCGGGTTTCGCCACTAAGTGATATATTTTCTATTAATATATCTATCTATCTACCTATCTATCTATCTATCTATCTATCTATCTATCTATCTATCTATCTATCTATATATATATATATATATATATATATAAATATAAAATATATCACTTAGTGGTTTGTTAAAACAGCTAGAAGTGGTTATTATGTTTCTCTTTTTACAGAAGTCACCTGTGCAATGTGAGGGTAGCTAGTGGGTGCAGATGTATGTTAGTGAAACTCTCCGGTACAAGTGGGCCCCTCACACTTTGCTCTGATCCATCATTAGATGACAGTCTGTGCCTGCAGCTGAGATTCACTTCCACAAATAGAGCAAAGCATTTTTTCCTGACCCTGTGCCCACTATTCCAGTCATGCATCCCATGTCCTCGCACGGACGCATCTTGATGCAACTCTTCAAGCCAGGCTTATTTTCAGCCCATCTTTACCAGCCATTAATCATAGAACCATTAGGGGCAACAAAACAACATAACCATGTAGACGTGAGGAGCCATTTTCAACTGGTGGGAACAACTTTGCGACTTTTCAAAAATATTACGTGAATAGCAGGGGTTTAGTCATGAATCTGCCAGTTGATAATTAACACTCAGCAAAGTATGTCAGTAACCCTCACTGGAAGAGAGTGTATACATGTGCAACAACAATTAGTACTTAATAAATCAGCGACTCATTTTATCACCTAGAATCTCTCCACTATGGATGATGATCTCGAGACCCTTTCTGTGTTCTGTAACTCATTGTTAACTTTGCAGAACTCTTTGTGCTGAGTTAGGCACAGTACAGTGTGTTTTAAACAACACATGGACCTCTTGTAGTATATAAAAAATAGTTATTAAGTAACAACATGGATTATTGTAGAGTTTTCACATTGGCACATGGCCATTTAAGTTAACTTACAAACACACTGGCTAAAAAGCAGACTTTTTAAAAGATGGCAGTTCAGTGGCTATCCATATACAGAATTTTTTTCTCTGAATTCCTTGACAGAGCATATATAAGGATTCCCACTCACCTGTTCGAGTCACCTCCCCTGACCTCCAATCACACCCTGACCCATAGGGGACTATCATGAATAATACAATTAAAAAGCCTAGGACTTGTACCCAATAACAAATAACGTAATCTGAGTATGATCTGAATATGGAACAAGTTATGTAACAAAAAAACACACCTTTACTTGAAGGATTTTGCATTTCCATTCAGTTTGAACTGACAGCAGTTTATATGGGGTCCATGAAACAAAAGATCTGCAAGTACAAATCTAAAAGGGGTTACAAAATACTTGAGGCATGCAATGGCACAACTCGGTGTTCCAAGCTACTAACATCACATGTAAATTCCAAACCCACCCACATCAATCTTTCAGCAGTGAGACTCAGTCTGGCCTTCCTACTTGGCCTTCGATTATAAAGTTTTGAAAATGTTTAGCCTGAAGGATGTTCAAAGCAAACCATTTTAGCGTTGTTATACCTAATCTGCTTTGCAAAAGGTTTGCACACTAGAAATATGAAACGAACAAGCAAGTACTGTCATACTGCTTTACTGGTCCTTTTCATTTACTCTAATGACACAAAAAGAAGACAATCACATTTAGGAAGCATAACTGCAAACGTTATATTAATTTTAAAAAGTTGGCAATCCTATGCAATATCCACGAGGCAAAATATGCAGAGGTGATGGGAAATTCCGTTTTTGATAATAATTTGTGGCTGAGTCAATTAAAAAGCGAGCAGCTGTGATATTTAGAGCCAGAATCTGTTGGATTTGGATAAGCTCCTGAAAGACAAATGCATTGAATGCTTTTATTTTTATTTTTGAAGACAAAGTATGCTTAATTTTACACCACATAACCAGTCCAGGTTTGTTTGGACTCAAGCACCCTCATATTTACCAACCCCCTCCCCCCAAAAAAAATACTATTTATCTCTCAGCGTTGGTGTTGAAAGGGATTAGTTGTTTTTAGAGAAACTCTGATGTAAACTGACAGGTCAATAAAAACAGAAATATTATCAGTATTAACTGCACCAACAGGTGCCAAAATATTCCCATTGCACCCTGATTTATAACCCCAGTCACTATCTTTCTGTAAAGGTGATAATTTTATGGCATCAGATGGCTAAAACCCGCAGATATGTGAAACATTTTCATCACCAATCCAGTGCCATATAGTCACAGTATTCCCTTTCAGATTTGCTGTCTGTGGACTGACCAAATATTTTGTCTTTGTTTCTGATGTTGACTAACTGTCCTTCGGCCTTGTTATTAGAGGAAGAGGGACAATAAACTGGCTTAAATTAAAACGTTTAAAACCTATTTTGCTGAACGTCTCTTCAAAAGGGGTTCCAGAGGTAAAGCTTGGCACTGCTGCCTTAGTTGCAGTTTCCTTTATGATCCAAAAGCATGTGTAGAACTTCCATACCAGCCAGATGGGTATGGCAACAACACAAATTGGTACAGACCTCTTTAACGTTCACCACACCACCGTCATCATATGATGATCCAATTTAGTTCTGGGCAGAAGTTCAGCTACATCTTTGGACGTCTTGTTGAATGAAATGGAATGATGGTTCAGTGTCAGTTTACGGGTTAAAGACACAGTATCTCCAGGTTCCTAATGTGATGAGCTGATGGTTTTCAAAAAAGGTTATCACCCAGGCATCTACGTTTATTCATTTCATTCTTAATTCCTCTGCGACTATTAAGATCGAAATCGTTTTACTTTGCACCGTAGCATTAAAAAAATGAATCCCTCATTATGAAAATATGTAAAATAAAATGTAACTGTCCATTTAGGGAAATCATGACTATTACTATTCAGTATAATATACCCTCTGTAATTGTGATGTGTTTTGTATTGTGTTTATTTTTATATACTTTTATATACACATTTTTTAAAAAGAAAATGTGCCAATTGTAGTGATTTTCAAAATGCAGTTTTTCTACATTCGCTCCCAACGTAAGTGCTGCTTTTTGTGTCTGCTGTCATTAACAGCCTTACATGGCACTGCAAGTGTAGCGCAATAACATTTTCTTACAGCATATGTCCTTACAGCATAACTGCATCATATTCTATAGCTAAGTATGATTATGAACACAGTTCAGTTACAAACCCAAACATATGCAAACACACAAATAATAGATATGTGCTTATGCATAATGTTATTATTATTATTTGTTTATTTAGCAGACGCCTTTATCCAAGGCGACTTACAGAAACTAGGGTATGCATCAGCTGCAGAGTCACTTACAATTACGTCTCACCCAAAAGACGGAGCACAAGGAGGTTAAGTGACTTGCTGAGGATCACACAATGAGTCAGTGGCTGAGGTGGGATTTGAACCGGAGTCCTCCTGGTTACAAGCCCTTTTCTTTAACCACTGGACCACACAGCCTCCTAAGTTTGTATTTCTATTTCTATAAATATGAAATTAAATACTTACTCTTACAGTATTAATGTATGCAAAGTGTGCAAACATACTCCTAAATTAACCAAATTAAATGCTGTTTTTGTTTTTGACATACATTTTAGACTTGTTTAGTATATAGAAAAGGTACTATTTTTCATATGCTGTCTGTTTTATGTCCTTTTCATATATATTTCATGTTGATGCCAGTTTCAATACAAAAATAGACAACTTAGAAAATACAACATTAATCATTGGGACACAGGGGGTTACTTTTAGAATATTTCTGCAACTGACCCAGCAGTAAGAAGCTTTATTTAAAAAAAAAGAAGTTTATTTGTAGCATAACCTTTTCTCTGATGTTCCAGTTGACGTCAGGTAATTTATTTGTCACCCGAATCTAATACATTTTCCCTGTGCCAAGTAAATTTCATGGGATCCTGCTGGTGCTATGACAATCATAAGTATCTCACTGTTGGCCATTGCGGAAAATCTCTTGCTCTATCCATCTGCCCATGTTTACGTAGCAACCAAAGTTATGTTGCTAAGGTAAAGGTCTCCCCACATGAACTTGTCAATCAGAAACACTGGCTTAACTCTTTGAGAGGAGGTTTTTTTTTAGCTTGGTGGGACTACTGCTGTGTCAAATGAACAACCTCTATCTGTTCACAACCATCTTCCTAAATACAGATTTGTTAAAAACAATAAAAATAAATAAATCACATATACAAGGCTTGAATTAAAAAAAAAAAAAAACATTTTAAATAGCAGAATACTAGCTAATTGGACAGCAATTTAGATATGGTTGTGTCCATTTAAAAGGACCTAACACGGCTCGATATACTCGTCTTTTAGCCAAGCCTCTCGTTAACCTAAGCTCTTTCTTACTGTTTTTTTCCTTGGTGAAAACTTTGAACAAAAAGCTAAATGTAGCCCATCTGTCTTGATTTGTACATGGAGGCCATCTGTCATCAGTAGGAGTTCCCTATAAGCTTGATGATCAGGAATTCAGGGAACCTTTTTATTTGTTTATTTAGCAGACGCCTTTATCCAAGGCAACTTACAGAGACTAGGATGTGTGAACCATGCATCAGCTGCAGAGTCACTTACAATTACATCTCACCCGAAAGACGGAGCACAAGGAGGTTAAGTGACTTGCTCAGGGTCACACAATGAGTCAGTGGCTGAGGTGGGATTTGAATTGGGGACCTCCTGGTTACAAGCCCTTTTCTTTAACCACTGGACCACACAGCCTCCTTTTAAACTTAATAACTTATTCCTCAAGTTTATTTCCCATGTTGACAATTGATACAAACACTTCTAAAGAACTGGTGAAAAGGCCAGCCATTCAACCTACTGTTGCATTGCATCCAACATACTGGACATTTAATTCGATGGTGGCCCAGCATATTTTTGATCAGAAAAAGGTTCAGTAAAATGTTTTAAGATCTGCTGAATTTTTTTTATTTTTTGTATATTTCTTATCATTATATACTATATATGTTTCCTTCATATTTTTCCTTTTTAGTATATCACATTTTTACAATGTACTGGACACTGAATGAAGATAAATGTTAATAACTGTGTTTTGACTTATTGTAGTTATTCTGGGTCCACATATGCAACGTGCTTGAGCAACGAGTCATTCTTCATGAAAACAACTTCTTGGTGATGATAACTGAAACTGCAATGTTTCTTGAATGTTCAGTTTAAGAGTTACCTTGAGGAGTGAATTGGTTAAAATCCTTACATATGAACCTGTCAATCTCAGAGAGAGGATTAAGTCCATTAGTGTTGGGCTGCACAGGCACACACTCACATTTGTGTGGTGTCACTAAGGTCTTTCAGCTAATTATAGCTTGAAATCTGACAGAGAAAAATTAGAGGGAAAAGGGACAGCTGCATGATCCAATGGAGAGGTTTCTGATTTCTCACTAAATCCTCAGCCCCTATTTACTGGAAAAACAAAATTCAATCGTCTTGATGTCCACCTGCCCATCAATACAGCATGCTCAATGTAGCTCTTGTTTTGCAACTTTGTCCACTGTGCTTTTTAACTGGCCTAATATCATTGGATGACCCTCAGTAGAACCAAAAAAATCTTTAAGACTATAAATACCTACAGCTATGGCCAAAAGTTTTGCATCACCTCGACTTTTAGGATGGAGACATTATTTTTTTAAAAAACTATATGAACATAATTTTTATGTTTTATTTAACATCATGTAATCAATCAAAAGTCTACCAGAAGCCATAATGGTAGCATAGTATTTAATGTTAGGTTTCAAAATGTCACATGTTTCCAGTATAAACTACAAAGCTGTATGTAATTCAATATGTTAACATAACGTAACATTATTCATGTTAACGTAACAAACTAATACATTTATATAGATAGATAGATAGATAGATAGATAGATAGATAGATAGATAAAATCGGTTTCATTAGACTTTATGAAGCAAAATTAATTAATTCTCTAGGGTGATGCAAAACTTTTGGCCATAGCTGTACAGCATCATTCAGTTTCAGAAAATAATAACAGTATTTGGCAAAACACATATAACAGATTTAGACTTTGATAGTTTGTGAAATATTCTGGAACAGAGAGGAGAATAAGAATGTGATTTTGTGGTTTCAAGCAAAATAGATCAAAATAAGACATAAATCCTCCATGTCTAACCTCAGACTAGAGTTATCCCCTGGGGCTTGGGTGGCCCATTCAAGGCTTGGCAGTAGTTTCAATAGAAGCTTTACAATATATATATATATATATATATATATATATATATATATATATATATATATATATATATATATATATATATATATATATATTCCAGCTACCAAAAGTTCTCTAGCAATAAATTAAATGTCACAAACATTAATAACAGTCCATGAAATATCCACATACCCCAATTATTTGAACAAAATTGTAGCTGATCATTATAGCTGATCATTATATATTGTAGCTGATCATTACCATTTATATAAATCAGGTCTTTAATACACAACAAATTAAACCAACCTTAAAGAGTAAGTAGCGGGGGTCTGAAAAATATAGTGTTCTACGTCCCCACGTGTTGCTACAACTGTTTGAATAACGTACCTGTAATTTTTATTTTCATTGTTAACATCCTGACAACTTTTTACACTTATAACTCTGTTTCAAAGCTCTTTTCAAAATGGCCGCACTAGTGCACTGGGGTTTGAGATCTATCCTCTAAATCACTGCAGGAACAGCGATAAAGAAGAATAAAGAAAAAAACATAACAGGTGCTCTGGCTTTTCTGTTCTGTACCACGTCATGGATTGTTATTGCTGTGTTACCTGTTTGACAATGTGGGCAATAATCCTTACACTATCAGTGCACTAGAGCGGCCATTTTGAAAAGAGCTTTGAAACAGAATTTAAAAGTTATAAGTGAAAAAAGTTGTCAGGATGTTAACAATGGAAAGAAAAATGACAGGTACATTATTTAAACAGTTATAGCAACACATGGGGAAGTGTAACTCTATATTTTTCAGAACCCCGCAACTTACTCTTAAAAAGTAACACAGACTGACCAACTCACAGAAGAAATTTAAGTTGCTTACAGATATTTGCAGATGGTTCAAAGTCCTTTTGAATGCTTTTTTGTGCATTACTCCAGTAAGTCAGTGGTTTCTAAACTTGAAGGCTAACAAAAGAAACCTGACGGTAGGCCTGCGTTTATGCACGGCCAGTTCTGAAACACTTCAATATGCTAATATATTTGCAAAAAATAAAAAAATAATCCACAGTTTTTAAAGTCTGTGCTAGTCACCATCTACCCATAAACAATATACAGTATATACTGTATATGTCAGGCACATGTGCATGAAATTGTTGTGTGTATGTCACGTATGTTATTCTTACTATAAATTATGAGTTAAAGCTTTGTGAGTAGGACCTACTGTCTCATGCGTGAGGCACTCAGGGCTAGATTCTCAAAGCTATTTTTACTCCAAATCGTACTCCAACGTTAGACTTCTCATTATATTCTTATCACCTAACTTTATTGGGTTCATTTTTTCTATCAGACAAAAAAATCATGTTAATGACAATTTGGAGTAAATAGCTTTGAAAATCTAACTCATTCGTTATGTCTGTTTCATTTAGCTTTCATTTGAACGCATTTCATTTGCCTTAGAATCGGTCTGTTTAAATGGCATGTGTATCACATCCACTATCTAGCAGCTTTCACTTGTGATTGACAGCCCGTGGCTACACATAATCCCATTGGTTTTATGTCAGCATTTCTGCAAAAGGCAGCTAAGCCACATTGAAGCTGAAGTTTATCCAGGTCAACAACATTCAGCTCTTCCCATGTGACAAGCTCATGAAAACAATTTACCATTAAGCTCTTGTAGTAGATGATTCACAAGCATCTAAGATATTTGAAGGTCCTTTTAAATATAACACTGAAGAACAGCTTGATACTTAAACCAGAAAACAGTGGATTAGGGCATAATATGTTTCAAATCATTTGATCAGGTCTATGATATTGCCTATTAACAAGGAATATATAACTACTGTACTAATAAACAAATTTGTGCCTCAGTGTTTGTGGTTGTCTGACGTGCCAACCTGAAAATCCTTTGGAATGGTTTGCCTTTGGAGTGGCAACAATAGTGACTGCAAAAGCATTGTTAGCAGCCAGTCGAACCGACATATAGCACTAATCCTCTATTTTTCACAGCACATATTTGATGTTATTTCTACAACAGCTTTACAATATGTGAATATTTTATTTGTCTCCCATCTCTTGGTAATGTACCTTGAGGAACACATGATTAGAGGTTTTTACATGTATATTGCCCTTGAGATACTTCTGCACTTACTTGAGCTTTAAGGCATAACTACACTCTTTCTTCCAGCCAAACATCAACTGTTTGTAAGGTACTAAGGGTCCACTGAATTTCTGAAACTCTGTTGTGAAATACAGTTACCTTCGCTTCCATAAAAGCCGTTACTGCGAGCTGAGGTTAAGGTAGAAAATGTTCTAAATAACCCCAAGAACCTACAGCATGGTTCGTGTTAATAAGCTAACCCCCCCCCCAAAGCCTGGGGTACAAGCATAAAAGGGTTTTTTTATGATAATATTTCTGCATGTGTTGCAACCCCAAGGAAACCACCTTGCAGCAACTCAGAGGCCCCTTAACGCCCAGCCCAGTTGTGTGAATTATACAAAGGCTGTGCATTATACACAGGGTGCACGTTATATATGTAAAGATACTGTAATGTTAACTATTTTTTACTCATTAGCAAAACCATGGGCTCTGATTTCAGCCATTTTATTTCTCCCCAGAGGGATGAGTTAATACATTGGCTTGAGTCTAGGACCTGCTATAAATGTTGATTTTCTGTGAAGATGTACGTGCCAACATTAATCTCTGTTGCATTACACTGGAGGGTCTGGGCCAGAAGACCTAGATAACTAATTCAAGTACGCCTTCCATGCAGAGCTTTAAAAAAAAAAAAAAAAGCATGTCTGCGGATTAGCACATCAAATCATTTTAAAAATCAATTGTGTTGCTAAAAACTAGTTAAAAGCTGTAGTAATATTGAGCCATTTTTATTTTGCAATTAAAAAACAGTTCTAAGCCAAGTCTACTTTTTGTTTTTCCAACTCAGAAATACCTTGGTGAAGTTTGTGTTGTTTCTTACTGTAAACAAAATGTCCACACTGTGGATTAAACTCACACTCACAAGAAAGGCACTCTCTCAGTCCAGAAAAGAAGGCATGGGGGACAGTAATACTAACAGACTAAACAGGAGGAGAGGGCTTCTCTAATGAGCTACATCTAAAGTATTGCAAAACTATTACAAATCTAGTTCTACTGCACAGTAATAAAGCGAATGATAACAAACACTAGGGTACTACTACTTAAAGGTCCCTTATTTTTAATATCAATATGTTATTGTTTCCACAAAATAACATTAATAAATTATCAATGCATCTGCTAGTGTACAAAAAATAAATTAAACATATCATAGATACATAGACAAGCTGGGGTACCATCAAGTAGTTAAAATTGAAAGGGCCAATTGAAGTTTAAACATATCAATAACGATATGCAACGAAAATACATTTGGGTAGCTCATGTATAATAATAATAAAAAATCATACCCCTAAAATAAGAGGAGGCTGTATTTCATACTTCTGTAAATTCTGTAAATCCCAATAGCAAATTAAGATCCATCCAGTACAATATAAAAAGTAGAGTTCATTATACTAAAGACAGATTATTGATTGAAACTGGATGACAAAATATGTAGGCATATATGTGTAATATTTTACAGATACATATCCCTTTTTGCCCTTAAAGGTCTATTGTGATGATTGGGCACCTGCTATTAACCTTGTTTATCAACTCCCTGAGGTTAAAACAGACCAAAAATATGAAATCCATACTTTACACTAGACAACTGCCCCCAGGCAACCCCTGGTGTCTGCAGGCTATCCACTTTGGCATCACTTCCAAAATAGTTTAATCTGTATCATCATGCTTTTGAAATGTATGGTTTTCCTACATGAGCTTTGGCTAACTTTAGACTGCTGTTTATGTGTTCAGATGCCTGGATACTATGGTCTTGAAGTTGTGTTTCACTTTCCAGTATATTACTAGCAGTAATTGACGTTACAGGCCTCATAGATCATGGCTTTTTCTGCACAATCCCAGTACTTTACCAGTTATGGACCACCCACACCCCCACTGTAGATTTTGGCTAAGTTTGTATCTTGGCTATGCTACATACTTAGTGTTCCACATTTTCGGTTTTTATCTTTAAAAAAAATTCCCAGGAATTTTTCTGAGTTTATTTTACATATATTAAAATAGGGATAAAATCGGTAATAAATAGTTTTTATTTGAAACATCGGTAAAAAAAAATCGGGGGGGAAAAAATCTCAGTCTACACACTTTACATGTGGAATGTGATGCGTAGCCGTTCTGGTTTCTGATTAAGTTTAATGTTCCTGCAATGTACAGTATGTTGAAGCAGAATCTTGCAAGTTGAAGCCACATCCCAAGTTTGCTGTTACTTTGCAAACGTTTGGCCAATCACTGTGCTGATGGAAATAGGACCTACAGAAGATATGACATCAGCACAAAACAAGCCAGGTTTATTTGCCTTGAAATCATAAAAAGAAAAGAAAATTGACAGAACCGGACGGTGCAAGACATCGGGAGATGCATCAAAAACCACACTGGAATAAAAATGTGATGTTAAAAAAAAATCACACTGGACGTTTCCATCAATGCATTTCATAAGTTTACCAACTAAATCATCACCATTTTCTGTCAAATATTTACGATTAAGATTGTCGGCGTTAGACAGTGTTTTAGCTGATGGACAGACAGTACTGTGGCACAAAGTCACCAATACATACCTCTCTGCAACAGTGGCTGTCCAGCAAAGCACAGCGCTCTGACAAACTCATTAACACAGCTATTCTGCACTTTCTTTTTATTAAAAGCCGCATAAATGGATCACTTGTCTCTCAGTTCACTATATTGTTTTAGTTTAATGTGTCGCTTATTTTTCAGTATGTTCTTTTATTGTCAGCATATATTTTCGTGTAAGCATTTCAATTTCGTTTTTGATCAAGCTAGTAGTTACTAAGCCCAGCAATTGCCACAATAATCAGACTTTGATTAGCCAACATAATCAGGTGATGATGTGTTTGTTAAGTGACAGAGAACCGAGTTTGAACGTTATTTGATCCTCTGACATCTAAACGTCTTCTGTATCCTAGGATACAGTGTAGGACTGCTTATTACAATGTCAGAGTCAAAATAAAATCAAATTTTAATCAAAATATTGTGCATTTCCTAGAAAATAGTACCTGGAAAATATTGAATAATAGACAAGATAGGGTATAAATGAGTAAAAAAAAAAAAATCCTGTAATATTTCTGTAAAATTGGGAATAAACCGGAAACGCGGAACAGTATGCATACTTTAGGGAATTCCTTCCTTCGCTTGACCATAGGTGCTGAGATTTGGCCATCCCATTTAGGGAGGCTGTGTGGTCCAGTGGTTAAAGAAAGGGGCTTGTAGCCAGGAGGTCCCCGGTTCAAATCCCACCTCAGCCACTGACTCATTGTGTGACCCTGAGCAAGTCACTTAACCTCCTTGTGCTTTGTCTTTCGGGTGAGATGTAATTGTAAGTGACTTTGCAGCTGATGCATAGTTCACACACCCTAGTCTCTGTAAGTTGCCTTGGATAAAGGCGTCTGCTAAATAAACTAATAATAATAATAAAAAGTTCAGAAGAAAACACAACATTACAAATTGTCTTTAACTCATTACTTCCTGATTGGTATTCGAGATACAGTAAAAGGAATGCCTGACATCCATTTTCTTACACTTTTATTAGCACTGAAGATACTATCACTGGTCTCACCGTTGGTTCTTTGCTAGTATTTTATACTTCTATTTCAAATATGCAGATGTATCCAAGACAAGGCAAAATAAGTATATGTGCTTCATCCTGGAACCAAACCATTCCTGTGCTTGTAGCTCAGCATATTCTATACAAACCTCTCTTCACTTCAGAATTCACCGAAGGCAGAAAACACCTAAGGCACAAGGCCCAGAAAATCATTATCCTTTGCCTAATATTCCTCAAAATGTATTTCCAATTACCTGGAACACACAGCAGGACACGTTTTCTTTTGTACAGCAGGGAACACTGTGTTTTCACACATTCACTTTTGAAGAATGCCGTCTTTCCTAAGGAATAATGTGCAGATTTTCTTTCAAATGCTCTAGGTCACAAAGTTTCAACCGGGGGAACGCATACCCCCTGAGAGTACTTCTAAGGGTCATAGGGGGTATGCAGGACAACTCAGAAATGCACAAATAAAAATGAAAGTACAAGAAGATAATGATATTTAATTGATTTTTTAATGGTATTATATATTCTCTAAACCACTGTGTATAATTATTTAATCTTTATTTAGCAGCTGAAAGTGCTAATGAAAAAAAAGAACGCACAGAATCTATCAAGTCTGCATGTTCCACCTGTATGCAGATGAGATTTTGATTGAGTGGATTTCCACTCTGATATATGGCACACATTATAATGCTGAGGTGGGAAGTAAATGGTAATATTTTGTATTATTTATAATGACTTTGCCGAATATAAAGCATATGAGTGTTTCCAAAGAGATTACTAAATACAGTAATTTGTATCGTATCTGACTGCGGTGGGACCAGAGTAAGGGTGGATATGTAAAAAGTCAGATAGATAAATGAATACTGTTTTAAATACCATTATACACAGATATAACAATTACTGTATTCACATAATTATTATATTAAGATTCAGCTTTTATTAGGGAGCTCCCCTAAATCCCTTGTTTAGAAAGATACAGGGTATTAATGCTTGTGACAGGGTAGCCGTCTGCCGTGTGGGTGCGTGCATTCACTGCTGAGTGACAGGCAGGAGATCAAGACGGAGGTATAATTTATTTACATATCAGCACACTGAACAGCTCATGTGACACTACCAGCAGTGGTAGCACATGGAGCACATACAACACAGTGTATGGAAACTTTGGTGGGATCAACAATCTCTGAACTAATCTTCTCTGTTCAATAATAAGCTAATGTTGCTGAAGAACTTGATCATGGTGGATATGTAACGGGCGAATATACGATGGATTACTGTACTGTCCTTTAATTATGTGCCTCCAAAGACATGTAATTAAGTTTTTTTTAAGAATGAAGCCTACTGTTTGGTATTCTGTCTTAAGCCAGCAGTTTGTCAGACTGCTGTCAAAAATTATACATTAAATAAACGGGAAACAAAGAAATGTGTTCGTCAGATTATTCTGCCTTTTCTTGGAACTGTGGTACCATTCAGTGAGCAAAAATTGTAAAGGATACTTTAGCTGAAACCTCCCGACAGAAGGGGTACAGTTCCAAAAAAAGGCTGCATTCAATCTGGGATCAGGAACATTTACACTTTGAAAATTCTTGGAACCAAATTTTTCAGTCTTCTGCGGATAAAACTTTAAATGCAGGCCATTGTTGATTGTTTTGGTATTGACAGAGTTTTGTTGTGTTCATGTATTAGTGGTAGAGTCTGTGTTTAAAAACTGAGCTTAGCAGTTTTATCATCAACCACCATGTAAAACATCAATGTTTATAAGGAAATGTTCATTCACCATGTATTATACTACGACAACTATGACTACTACGACTACTACTAATAATAATAATAATCTTTACAGTACATTACTTCAGTACTCTGTGCGTTAGCTGCATGGCTACGTCTTAGGATAATACACCATCTTTGGATTTCTGAACTTTTTAGCTCTGATAGACTCTACATCTCCAAGGTGTGAGAAATATGTTTGCTCTCATCTCCTAATTACTGAGCATGTTTGTTTAGCACCTGGTGCGTTGAGCTTGGCAGACATGCGACAAGTGACTGTGAGCTCTAAACTTAATGCGAACTCCGTCTGCGAGGTCCATTTCCTTCAAGCTTCCCTCATGTCCTGCAGATTTAATTTTCTGTAAAATTCACACTTTCCATTTCGACAGCCAGGATATACAAACTGTGCTGCCTTCCAGCTGAGCCAGAGTTTAATGGGAGGAGGGGACCATGAAATGGAACAAAGAAAGAAAGAAAGAAAGAAAGAAAGAAAGAAAGAAAGAAAGAAAGAAAGAAAGAAAGAAAAAATGTTTTTTGTATGCACAATTTAAGTGCGTTTTTAGAAGCTGGGTTGTTCTTGCACAGTTTTCAATCCCATTATTTCCATGAGATGTATGTGTTGTCCTGAGTAACCTTTTCCCACCACCATGTATGGACAAGCCTTATTTGAAAGTGAGAATGCACTTCAAAAGTGCCACCCTGTTACATAGCTTTGCTTTTGGAAATACTTCTCCTAAATATATATAGAGAGAGAGAGAGAGAGAGAGAGAGAGAGAGCGAGAGAGAGAGAGAGCATCAAACAAATAACACACATGCATGTATACACAGGCTCCAATCAATTAACTAACCGTCGTCATATCTTCCTCTTCATGATATTCATATTTGGTCATTCCCAGCTGTTCTGTGTGCACAAAATATGGGTAAATATTTGCTCACATGGTTAAAATGATGTTAATTGTACAAAAAAAATGCTACTCACTAGTGATCCAGCAAGTGTGGCAAGTTTTGATTTTACCACCATGTCTTTTTACCAGTTGTAATGATGCTCCTGATAGAAAGATAGCTAGCACAGATGTTTACTGCAGAAGCTACAGTAGTGTTTGATCTTGGGGCTTGTTGCCAGGGCTCAACTCTATTTCAGGAATATTAATACTGTTTCATAGAGGCATGCATGGGATCAAAGATTTCGATTCGGTTTGGCTTGATAATCTGGATACACTTCCTGAAGGAGAACTCAGTGTACATATTTTGCAGAGAATAAAATACTTTCGATTGAGGTCATAAAAATGTATAGATGTGTGACAATTTATAGCTAGACACTAAAATCGAAATATTTTGTATTTAACATAAATAAAGCCAGTAAAATACCAATTTGGTGTGCAGTCTTCCTAATTTATCATATTAGAAACTTGCACATGGTATCAGCATATGTTTACTAGAAGAATACCTAACATCAGATTAATACTTTCCGAATGAACGCAGAAGGAGGTGAGCTCCCCTATGGAGGGGTGTGAAGTGTCCTCACCTCCTAGGATTATTGATTGCAATGTAGAAAGATTGAAGGATGTTGTTATAGCTCCACCTGCCGATACATTGCAGATTCTAACATGTTCCACTTACTGTGTGGGGTGTCATGAACAGCACTATAGTTAAAAATGACTCACAAAAAGTAAAAAGGCTTTTCATTAAATGTTTAAGCTTCCTTGCTATTTTTTAAGCTTTTTTAATAGACTAAACCAGGTTGTATATATATATATATATATATATATATATATATATATATATATATATATATATATATATATATATATATAGTCAGCACTCACATATCCAACCCTATAAAACTTTGACTTCAGTGACAGTTTTGCGTGTGATGCATATTTGATTATTTCATTTTGGCCCGTTCCAACCATTGTCCGTTTTTCAGGGAACACAAAAAAGATACAATGTCAAAAATACATAGCTGAAAGGACTGTGTTTTAAAATAAGTAGGCTTCCATTTAGATATATTGTAGTTGGTTTGGTTGGTACAGTACTATATTTTCAACAGAAGTATTTTAATTCAGTATGTAATTGTAGCAGTATGTATAATTCCCCATTAATGACCCAACAGCAAAATGAAAGTAAAATGTTACCCATGCAGAGAACTGCTGCGTAAAACGTTAAACGCAATGCAATTTATCAAAAGGTATTCAAAAGTCATATAATACTGTCATATAATATATATATATATATATTTTTATATTTATTTTTTTCATTAAGGACACCAAGTGTTAGAGATAATGAAGATAATGTTTGAAAGGCTTTTGTCTTAAACAGTGATGTTGTGTCTGTTAAAAGCATCCCACGGTCCAGTCTGGACTCACAACAAAGCTCAATGAGGTATTAGTCTTGGCAGTCATCACTGCAGACACCCTTTTCTGTGTAAAATGAAGTGTCCCATCATTTGCCAGGATAGCTGAGTGTGATGAAAGGCTGGTAATGTTCTTATCAAACAGAGTGCTTCTAACTGATCCTCAGAGTGAGTTCTGTGAACAAGAGCTTACTCATCGGTCGGTGAGTTTGTTACAGAAAGTCAGACACGACAACTTGAGAACTCTGAATTGCAGCCAGCTTCTTCCTAGTACCCGAGGCATATAATGTTTGAGGGAGATTTGAGAAGGCTCATCTCTGGGTAGGAATGAGAACACACTGCAGCTGCGGTGAAATGATTTATATAAAAATAAACTCTTACACATATACCATTTGAAAAGCAGAGGGGTTTTATAGCATAGTACGTACATTTATACCCAACCCAGACAGAACAGTAAAAAAAAAAAAAAAAAAAAAAAAAAAAAACATTGGAACATTGGAACCTGAATGCCAAAGTTTAGTTACATGCATGCTTTTCAATCTTTCAATCTGTCGTTCTTGTGAGCGGTCTTTTGTAAAGAGTCTTTGTATGTCTCTTTTTTAGAAAGTTTAAAAAACAAGGGACATTATTATGGCTCTTGTTTTTATTGAAGTGCAGCCACTGTTGATCATGTGCTTCAAATGCAACTTAAAAAATATCACGGCACACAGGATCTGACACCCCTTCGTAATAATTCCTTCACACCACATAGAAATTCTGTAACATTTTTATCAGGGTGATATTGAGACCCCGTTTGCACAAGGTCTTCTTGCTGAGTCTTTTCATTGTTTTTTTTTTTTCAAGAACAGCTGTCAAAACTTAGCAATGAAAACACAAGGAAAATTAATCATCGGTCGGTTTTGTTGAAAACCCTCTATTATGATTGGCCAAAAGGCATTTTAATCCTTCATGTAAATAGAATAATCAGATTGCCATCTTTCTGATTAGACTTCACAGCAGAATGGAGCTTTTTTCACATAATTAAGAACTTATTCTTATCTCACCCACCACCTGTGCATTTTAACTTAGAGTATGCACAGTACAATCTAGTTATAGTGGAGCCTCTAATTTATAATAACTCTCCGTTTTACAGACGTTAATTTGAATTATCCTGACAAGATCTAAATCCCTTTCTATGGAAAAGCAGTACATTGGGGCAACGGGAATGTCACAAAGCTGTTTCACCAAACGTCCAATAATTGCCTTGAATTCAGTTTTATGGCACTCATCATTGTTAAACAATCGAGACATCTCTACTATACCATTTTACCTTCTGCAAACTACAAGTAATAGAGGAAATGAAGCTTGATTCTGATGTTGTTTTGTAATAATGTAATTGTTTCGAAGAGGCATATTGAGTAAAAGTTCTGTTATTTACACCAATGGCAATGTATGTAAAGTTGTACTGCAAAAACACGCAGATGTATAGTCCGTCAAGTTTAGGCAACAAGGAAATAAAGATAAAGTTTATAATAAATAATATTATAACAAACAGAAATGCTATTTTGTAATGAGTCCAAAGAGCTAACAGTAACCACCCTTTAGCTGGTTCAATGTTGTATGTACTATAAACTATATACGTTTCTCTTGTAGTGAAACAGGAAGAAATCCAGTCTGTGACCACACAATATGTTTCACTTTCATTAATATGGAATCTACCTTTTTGGGGGTTACAGCAGTATTGTACAAACTGTTGAATTCCAATCACACGTTTGTCACTTGGTTGCCTCTATGCACAACTTTATTTTTGGAAAAACTGTGGCAGTGTGATTGTTGAGGTTTAGTTGTAGTTAATAAGCAGTCTATGACGATATCCAGTGCTTCACATTAAATCTGTATACACTGCAGTTTTCTATTTTCAGAACGTCTTAGAAGCCTGATGCAGGTCTAATGCAGTTAGCAGATGGATCAGCGTTATTACGATGCAGGGAATTGGACATTCTCCATATATACTGGGCTATAAATATTCCTATGGCATTTAGTACACTCACTGGGATTCAGGTGCTAAAGCACTTGGATTACAGTCATTTCCAAAAGTACAAGGGGAGTTGTACCAAAGTACCAATTTGGTAACTGAATTAATATAAAGAGACTAAATAAAAGGTATTCTAATCATTTATTTTAAAGTCAGGAAACAGACTCTAGAAAGACTGTGAAGGTACATTACATACAGACTTATTTTGTGGGACGCAGCAATGCCCACCATCAATCTTGAACCTCTCCTCTTTACTCACAACTTCTTACAACCTGACCTGTGATCCCTCAATTAAGTTGGCATTCTTGTTATACATTATCAGTAAGGCTGTATTGTTTTTACGGTTATCACGGATTTCACAATTTCCGTGAAATTTACTCATTGCTGTGTAATATGTAGTTCCCTGTAAAAATGCACATTTCTGAAAGATTAGTGTAAATATACATACTTTTTATTGCTTAAAAATATACAGCAAACATTTGCCTTATTGACGCACTACCTGTTACACTGCATTTAGGAACCTGGCAGCTGGTTTAGTTTGCTTCCGGTAAATGATTGAACACACTGCATAGTCCTGCCCGATTTCTTAAATGTCTTCAACAAAAAAAGACACCAGCTGCATCAAAGATCTGAAATATTTCTGCTAAAGATAGCTCTGTCTAGTAGAAGAAGGAGACATTTCACGTGTCTGTTGTAATTTTTACATTTAAAATGATCAATTTTGAATGTGTCAACATTATTTGTTTCTGCTTTAATACATATTCTGGGTTATATATCATTGTTTGTTTTATGTTGTCCTTGAAGTTAAACAAGCGTTTCTGGTAAGACTACAAATGACAGAATCAGCTCAAGCTCCTTAAGCAAGAATTTGCCCTTTTCGCTGGTCTTGTTTGCATTTGCGTTTTGACTCATTTGTATCCCTGTTCTGGGACAGGTTTCGATTTTGATTGTGTTTATATAGCATTCCTAAGTTAACACATTTCAACCTGAACCTTTTTTTTTTGGCGGATTACACAGCTTAAATGCTTATGATTTATTCATTTAAAGCTCCTAAGAACCACAGAAAATGATGCATGAAATGCAATCCGCCAATGGGTGAAACGGAGCGTCACGTAAGAAAATAGGAGGATATCTTTACGGGTTAAGAGGTGGAAAAATTCTGCTTTTTTTCCCCCTTTCCACCGAAAATCAAACCCCTTTCAAAAATCGGGCCCATTATGCATAATCGTGAATTATCTGGAAATCCCTATTTTTAGACTGTGAAATGTCGTGAAATAAGCCAAGGATTTTAAAGGATACCAATTTTATGGTTGCACTCAGATAAATTGTACTTTACTATATCAAATTCCAATTAAATAAATACATCAGCACTTCAGTTAATCAGACATTAACTACAGTATTGTGGATTTAACTGTAAAGGATCATGGTTCTCTCCAGACAAATCTCTGAAGGAGTATAGCCAGGGTTTGATAAGCTTGGGGAATTCAGGTTTGGGAGACAAAAAAAAAACCCACAAACATCTTCAACTAAACCAATAATAGGTATGGGGTCTGATAATCAGAATTAGATTTGGCTTGGTTCAGACATAGATTTTTGGAAATAGACATGGATTAGCCTTTGGTGGGACTGAAAATGCAGTTCCCTTTTCACTAGCCTGCTAAAACCAAATTCGGGATGGTTAAGGACTGCAGTTCTAACTTAATGCACAGCTCTAAACTGCTGTTCAATTTAAATATATTCCAACTACCTTAATTCTGGACAGCAAGAAAAAGAAAACACACTTAGAGTAATTTGAGTGAGTGTGTCCACAATTGGCCTTGTAACATCTTTATTTATTTAGTGCACACACCATATAGATATACAGTGCTCCCTCGCTATAAGGCTCTTGATTATAACACGCCTCGAATATAAACCTCCTACAACATGTCCTCCAATTCCCTATACTAGTGATTCATGCAATATTTCTACAATAAATATTGGTGTTGTTCAAACTGTAAACAACTTCTCAGTCTAACTTCTGTTTCTGTCTCTCCCTTTTGATACAGTATCTGAACTGAAGAAAAGCTGCGCTGGCACTTTATAACACAGACATCTTTTTCAGAATTTGTTTTATAACTAAATAAATATTAGGCCTATTACGTGGTTATCTTTCCTAATGTATTTACTTTTTTGCTGCGAGAGGAGCTGCAGCTTTCTCCAGGAGACGAGACGCTTCAGCCTTGCTTCAGCCCCGCTCCGGCAGCCGAACCTGGGGCGAGCCCATTCCCTCTTCCCCTCGCTCGACCCGCTCTCCTTCTCGCACTTGGTTTGCTTGTCTGTGGCTTCGAACTGAACTCCCAACCGCCATTTAGCTAGACTATTTATAGTTTAAAAACGGCTAATTAAAATGATCCACGAGTGGGAATGTTACCTTTTTTTTTTTTTTTGTAAAAAATATAGTGTTGATTACATGGTGCTTCATGGATGGTTAATTCACAGAAAGTTACATTTTTGCTTCACTATATGTGCCTTATAGAGAGGGAGTTATTTTATTTTGTATTTTCGTCAGATGTGTGTTGTTATGTGTCCCGTAGCGGCACTCCCCCACTCTCTCTATGTGTGTGTGTATTATATGCTGCATGTAGAGGGTAATCAGCAACCAGCTTTTAAATTGAATATCATGCAGGTGATAATTGGCAATAATCAATGCATTGAGAGCAAGAATTAAAAGCCTTCAAATACATCAGACAACATGTGTGTGCACATTATTATACAACGTATTGCTGTAATATATGCATTCAGAAAATACACAAATACACGAAAGCCTTCAAATACAATTGAAAACATATGTGAGGCTCTAAGTTGGCCACCAGAGTAATTAATCAATCCATTAGTGTTTAATAGAGGATCGCAAAATAAAAGCCATGCCGATCAATAATCAAAGAATCAATTGACTGTTGCATCTCTAGTTATATGCCCTAATTAAGACACTTTCAAATCAATTTTTGTATAACAGATCAAAACACAGTTCAATGTGTAAATTCACTTCTTAAACAGGGTGTCCTTGGTGCTCTTGTAGAGCACTTTCTGCACTGTATAAAAGTGTTTTTCATGAACAGGTAGTTTACATATGTAGATATTCACATTTCTGAGAAGAATGAGGTTTTAGCAGCCAAATTACTTTTATAAATCAATTTTCTTTAGGGAAGACAATATAGCACATTTCTTTGTTGCCTGCCAGGTTTTTTTTTTTTTCCCATACAGACAAAACCTTGTCAAATTCTACTTTTTAAACACATGCTGCACTTTGCAAACTCTTCTATCTCTGTCTTCTACCAACAGTAAACTGACCGAAGGTTGCCATCTAAAAAGAAAAAAAAAAAAGACTGGACCACACGGAATGCACATGTAACTCTGCGTTATCTAATTCTCTAGAGACCCCTTAACAATACAATTCAGTAATTTAGAACATCTGTCCATCTTCTTAAAACAGCACTGATGCTAATTCTAGGAGTAAATCCTACAAGTAGCCAACCAATGTTTCACAAGGATTCTGTATTTTATAAGCCTTTAAATTTCATCAACCTTTGCTTATGTGTAATGCGTACATGCATTACCTGAATCGTAGAATATTGAAACTCCATGTTTCTGTGTTTAATTGAGTAAGTGAGAGAAAGGCTGACATTCCCACTGTGACAACGTGTGTGTCTATCTGTGTGTGTGTGTGTGGGGGGGGGGGGGGGGGGGGGGTAGTATTACATAAAAAAAACAGTTAAACAAAAATTAATAATGGCAGTCATTATACTGTATTGATCCAAAAATGTGAGGTTTGGTGTATTTTATTAGATTAACATGTTGGTCAAAAACACGCCAGCATTCAAGACCACACACATCTCTTCATGGGTTATGAGTGGATGTGAGGAATGTTTGCTTACATTTCTGTAGAGAATAACGACGTTTGGAAAGTTCTTCAGTTATTCAGCCAGATTCCTCCATGTGACCACAGATTATGATAAACTTTTTCAACATTTTAACTGTATAATTATTTGTTTATATTTGCAGGGTTTTGTCTGTTTTTTGTTTTTGAAGACTTCAGGAATCGGCATGTTGAAGCATGTGTTGAATGTGGGATCTGACAACCCTAGCCCTATTTTTACAGTTTGGCAACAGGGTGTAGTTTTATGGATGCACAACACCAGGTGCCCATAACGGCCATCTCCTACCCCCTTAGCCCCTGTTAATCCACTGAGCAGTCGTCCTTTACAAGTGCTAAGAGGGCTCTGGAACCGGGTTTTGTGGGAGGAATGGCAGTCTTTTAGAGTGACATCAGAGGCCATCTGTATTGGGTATGTACATGAGCGTGACATTCAAAAACACAAGTGGAGCCTCTGTATGTGTGAGAGACAGAGCAGTTTAGTTCAAACTTTGCATTCCAAATGTAGTAAGGTCATTCTACAGGCCAGGACACTTAATTAATTAAGTAATTTAATAAAATGTAACAGGAAATTATTAAATAAATAAATAAAGAAAGAAAGAATTAAACTTAATACCAGAAAGGTTTCTCACTTTTCCCTATGCTTTGACTCATATTTACAAGTTACTAGTTAACAGCAGCCTTAGGATCTCCTTTTTTTGTATTGAAATCGGACCACACATGATGCTGTGTTTTAGCCCATGGTGGGTTGATAAGAGATAATTCCCAATTTCTTTTTAAAATAATATCCTCCTCTAACGGGCTGTAATTGTTATATGGTAAACAAATTCCTTTCTCTATCATGGCACCATAAATACAAACTGTTTGATACTTTGAAATGGCATGTCTATGTTTGGTTCCTGTAAAAAATATATATATATATCTATATAATAATGACTAAAGTAAATAAAACCTAAAGAGATTTGTGCTACAATTTGACACTACAAACATAAAGCACTGCTAAATTATAATTCAGTTTGTCACTATCCATTTAAAATGTTCACCTTTTGATTTCACCAGTAAAGAGAAGGAAAGAAGGGGAGCGGAAAGAGAATTTAAAAGGGGTTAAAGGAACAGGTAATAATTTTAAATGGTTGCCATGGGAATAAGGTAATGATTTTAACAGAGTTGATTCCCCCGGAATTCCCGAATGCCTGAAAGCATCTCGCCTCCGTGCGGCTATGATGTCAGTCCCGTATTTCACGGCCAAGCACAGGCAATGACACGGGCAATTTAGCTTGTGAGTTTTCTCTAACCCTGGACATGGTGTTGTGATTACACGCTCTAGTGCAGGTTGTGCAATCCAGGACAAGGGAAAACCTTTTAAAATATCTTTTATAGAGTACAGCTCTATCCTTCTAGCCCCTCATAAAAGGCTGATAGAGTTCAAGAGCACAGACTGTATTAACTAGTGGGTTACCAGCTGTTTAATAATTATGAAATGAATTAACAGTCTTTAAAAATGATCATGTTCCCAGCAATATAGCGTCATGCATTTTTGCCTTTATTATGGATGGTAATCCAAATCGAATAGTTGTAGGTTATGATTTTTTTAAACAGCCAGTTTTAGTTTCATGGTAACACCAGGTTGGAAATCTGAGAGGATTTATATATAAGCTTGGGAATGGGAAATTAGTGTCACTGTGACTATAGCATTCCCATACTGAGTGGTGGGTGGGCTCTTGAATAATGTAGCATAATACAGTATGTGAGTTAAATGTAAAGCTTTAAGTTATATCCTTTTGTACATTTTAATTTCTTTTTCACTTGACTATTTCATTTTTTCGAACCTAACAAAAGGATAACGAATATTCTAGAACATTTAGATGTATTATTACATCATAGACCAGGGGCCGGTTGCAAAAAAAAGTCTTAACTTAGTCTAAGACTTAGTTTAAGTCCAGCGAAATTGGTCTAATGTAAGACCTTGAGATAAGTCTGTTGCACAAAGCAAAACGTAGTAGGTCTTAGTAGGTATGTAAAAGTGGTCTTAAGCTACTGTTGCTAAGCAATGAAGACCGGTCTGCACGAAAAGAAGAAAAATTGGCAATTGTACTAGAAGTAATTATTTTAAAAAAGTACTATTGGGGAGGTTAGAACTGTCATTAAAAAAAATCAGACAAAAATAAATCCTGGCAAGAAATGACTGAACAGGTAAATGCCATCAACCCAGACGTAAGTCGTACTGTAAATTATATTTTTAAAAAATGGGAAAATCTGCTGGCCGAGGCAAAAAAATAATTGGAAAAAAAAGAAACCAAAAACTGGAGGTGGCCCTTTTGAAAAAATTTCCAAGTTAACTACTTTAATAATTGATATTTATCAGGAAACACGTCCCATTTTCAGTGGAATTGAACGGGTGTAGACGGGAGTAGAGGATGTCACGTTGATAGTAGCAGCAGGTAAAGTAAAAATAAGTTAGTTAGCGTCTATATATTTTCAAATACCGTTTAATTAAAAATGTATTCAGTCGGTAATATTCTTAAATTCAAAATCCCACTGTTCTAGTGGAGGTCTTGTGAGAAAAAAAAAATCTGGTAATCACTCAATTTCAAGACAGTATTAATCTTATTTAGATAAATATATACAATAAACACATCTGTAAACTTCAATTTGTTTTTATAGAACCGTGTAGTGAAATTGTATATACATCGCCTTGACATCCTTAAAACCACTAGGTGAAGCTGTATAATTACCAATTTCGTGTAAAGCAATGATCTATCTGTCAACATGAGTTATACCGTGCTTGAAAATATTGTATACTTAAATCAGATATGTTTTTATAATGATTTTGTGTAACAGCAACATATGTGTGTGTGGCTGTTATAGGAGTGCAGACAAGTCGGGAATGAAGTTCATTAAAAAGTAACTAGATAACTTTCACAGTTTTATACTGAAATGTTTAGTTTGTTTATTTTGCGAAAAGCTGTATGCACTTTTTTAAATGTATGTGTTGTTTACCTCAATTAGTTATTATTATTAGTATTATTATTATTATTATTATTATTATTATTATTATTATTATTATCATTAATAATAATAATAATAATAATAATAATAATAATAATAATAATAATAATAATAATAATAATAATAATAATAATAATTTTGTTTTACCTTTTCGTGTTCATTGGAAATCACCTGCAACCTCTCCAGTTCTTTCAGCCTGAACCTCCTGTAATTCAAATTTTCCATTTGCTGTCTGCCAATGGCAGGATAAACAGTGGGACATCATTTCCCTCATGTAAACTCCAGCCTAAACCATTTGTTAAATGGATGGCTATTCTCTGCTTTACAGACATCAGCTACTTGTTAATCGATGTAACAGTTTTGTATTTTGTTGTTAGTCAGTTTATGTCTCTCATTCCTCTGCCTTTGAATTATTGGCATATCACTACTCCAGCAACAAAGGTGCCATTAACAAAAATAGATCTCCAGATACAGCTAACCAATATGTATATAAACAGTAAAGTTTTCCAATGTAAGCCAGTGTAAACATCCAGTTTAGAATTACTTTCAATAAATGCAACTTATAAGATATGGGTTCACAAGCCATATGTTGCCTTAATACTGAAAAACAACACTGCTTTTGTCTTTTATATATATATATATATATATATATATATATATATATATATATATATATATATATATATATATATATATTAGTGCTGGGACAAATATCTGAATATTCGAACGAAAAAATGGACATGTGTTCAAAAATCAGATGGATTCAAAAATCAGATGTTCATATTCGCTAGAAATGACAAAAATACCTCACACTTATTTATCGCCTCATCAGAAGCTGCGTGACAGTGGCAAATGGCAAATGAAAAAGAGCTCCATGTGCTATGCGAGATTAATATATATATATATACATATAAACCTACAAAAATAAAAGAAAACAGGATCAACACAGCAGCTCTTGAGCCTCTATTTAATAGTTATAGACAGCAGAAAGTAAACAAACCAGATTATGTTGGCGTACGCATAGCGATCTCTACGGAAGGCCATCTGGGTCAAAAATGTGTTGTGCTGCTTTAGATCAAGTCAGAATATCATAGGACAAAAAAAAGGCAAGCATGTCATTCTGAAATGCCTCCCTTGAGTAGTGCCTAACTTGCTGGAAATGTTGTGTAGTGATTTTTATATAGTTTTTATATATTGTATATTTTTGTTGTGACTTTCTGTTATGTGGAATGTAATAAACAAGAACCAAAATGTTGGGTTTTTTTCCCCTTCATTTTACAATGCCCCATTTCCAGGTTTGTTTTATTTGAAGTGTTTAAAGATAAATTTCCATTTTCGTTTGCTTGTTCAGCTACAAAATGGCACAAGTAACCTCATGTTATTACTTTATGAAAACATGTCTATGGCCACTGTTTACTGTGAAGAAACGGCAATGGCAAGGAATGAAAAAAAAGTAAAATAAATAAATAAAATGCGGTGTCAACTCTATGTACTGTTTATTTCGGGAATAAACAAAACAACGTTTAACTTGAGCTGCTATTTGGCATCCTTTGATTTGAAGTTAATTCACTGGGGTAAAGGAAGGCCTGCACAATGATATTTTTCTATTTTAATGTGCTACATATTGTAAGGTCTTGTTGTAAAATAAAGACACACACAGGGGCCACACCCCCATGCACCTGCTGCTATGCTGTCTCAGCCTGTTTTCAGAGCAATATAATGGCTTTTATTACTTTTTGAAAAACAAATGAATATCCGAACGAATGTTTAAATTATGAGCTAATAGCCGAATGTGAAAATCCAGTGTTCGTCCCAGCACTAATATGTTGTGCAGTTTTCCAATGAGGACCTTTCCAAGTACTGTTTATCTACAGGCCTTGTGCTGCATGGAATAATACGGTTGTATTTTATTGATGAACTACAGCCACTCCCAGTCATGTTTTATTACACACTAAATAACTCAATAATACACACATCTTTCTCTATATATCACGCTAAAACACAATTGGTACTAAAATCATTGCCATCAGATCGTTTCATTACAACATTTGATAAATTGTCACACTGTGTGGTGTTGCATAGGACAGTTATAGACTGGGGAGAGTGGGACTCATTGTGATATGATTCATTTCATACCATTGATTCCAACAGTTGATTGTACTTCTACTTACTTATTTGGTGTTATTGCTGAAGAGTTGACTTATTGTTTGCAAAGCACATTAATCTGCAGTGCCAGATATCAGGTAATTGTCATTATATAGCTTATCTGCAAAATTAGATATTAGTCATACTCTAAACCCTATTTCAAATGAACAATTAATCTCAGAAATGCAGTACTATAGCACCGGCCTAAAACACTACAATTTCCTTAAGTACACTGCAGAACATACTATCATATGCTATAGGAAAATATAGTGTTGTTGAACAGCGCTATATTATTTTTCATATGGTTTCTTAATCCCTCTCCCACTCACCCCATCATCTCTAGAATACACTTCCGAAAACCAGTTGCAGCTCCAGAAGCCCCATTTATTTTTTTGCTTCTTAATAAGTTTCCTTCAGGCTGTGTGGTGGGTCCACTCAGTCCCACAGAAATATTAGTAGCTGAAAGGGACTATAACACATCAAATGCTTCCTAGGTAAGTTATCCGGTCATCAGGAACAGAGCCATTCTTTATCCTGTGGAATTCAGCAGCGACAGCTCTCTCCTCATGGAATAATAAACGTGGATACTGCCTTGGTGAGACAGTCCTCACTTCGACTGGTATTTCTGCTTCCTGAAGCGACCCTCGACCTTTCACATGCCACCTTTAGCATACTGGTAACCTGTCCCCTCAATGAGCTCTCACAAAGGAGCAATAAATCGCTGCTTTGCCAAAGACAACCAGAAGGATAAACATGAATTAGCATACATTGGCTCCATTAACATATTTCTCTCATGCTAATGATTATTATTGTTCTGCAATAGAAAATGTCATGGGCGTGGAGGACCATTTAATTTTCATTCAATTTAAAGTGTTTTTCTTTTTTAACTATACCACAAAAAATTAGCAAAGCTTACTGTACTTATTAAAATCTATTTTGTTATCGACCATTTCAAAAGCATCATTGCCCAAACATTGATGAAAGACAGATAGATCACCATGAATCGTCAGATTTGAAATGCATTTTAACAGCAACATTCATTCTACAACCAGCCCTTGATTTATAAAGTATAAATTCCTTTCCGAGCCAATGCAAACTAATAGGGCATGAACTGTTGAAAATGATTCTTTCATTTAGCTACACAAGGGTGCAATATAGACATTGTTCAGACCCACTGCAATACAATTATTCCAGTTCAGAATACTAAGAACAATAGAGAGTATAATCATTATTTCTGGCCTCTCCCCATAAAGAATATATATATATATATATATATATATATATATATATATATATATATATATATACTTACTGTGTAATGTTGTATCCATTCACTTAATCACAATAAATCATAAGAATTGGCATAACTAGGGGTAGGGGAGGGGTTAGTGGTTTGGACGAACCCCTTTTTCCACATCCATATATATATATATATATATATATATATATATATATATATATATATATATATATATATATATATATATATATATAAAATATACTTCTATGGAAAGATTCCACGCATTCTGAATACAGTTGAGCTAGAGGGATATAATCCCTAATATATGCCCTTAGAATCTTTGTAACCGCATCACAAAAACAAATCAAACAAGATCACTCCATTAGCTATTAACAAAATGTTGTTTAAAGTAAATTTCAACCTTTTTAATAACCCTAACCCTAATCCCTAACCCTAAAACATCCCAGAACATACAAGCACCTCTGAGATGTCTACAGTCACTGTAAGTAGCACAGTGAAAAGTACTGTCGGACAAACTGAAAATCCTACCATCAGTACTACTAGTAGTGCTAGACATGGGAGCGTTAAGGGGCGTTCACACCGTACGCGACGCGCATGCCCCCTCCTTGTGCGTCACTTCATGTTACCGCAGTCCGCTTTTCACACCAAAGGCGGCAAAGCCAGGGTCATGTGACGTCAATTGTGGCTGTATTGACCACAGGCTACGCGAGCTGGCAGAATGTGAGAAAAAAAAGGGTTTTTTTTGTTTGTTTGTTTTTTTTTTTTATAAATTTGAAATTAATTACTTCCTGTGGTGAATTACTGTGGTAACATTTACTATGTAATTGTACGTACTGAAAAAGGACTATTTTGAACTATAGTTAAGTAAAACAAAAACTGTAATTAAACTGGGGTTCTGTTAATATTACAGATTTACATACAAGAGTAACTTAGTTAAGCTCTAAAAACATAAATCCCTAACGATTTCTAAAAGAAACGGGTATTTGTTTTTCTTTTAAACCGAAGACATTCAGCCATTTGCAGATGAAACGCGTTTGAGTTTATTTGCTTGTTTGTTTAAAATAAAGTTGAATTTTAAAATGAATATGTATGTTAATTCTTTGAAAGTGATTTTATTTATTATGTTATTATACTTGATTTATCTTGTGGGGGGAATCATATCAAAACATTTTAGAAGTTTGTATTATTATTATTATTATTATTATTATTATTATTATTATTATTATTATTATTATTAACAATGGTAGATCTAATTCAGTTTTTCAAAAACAAATTCGTACTTCTGCTTGTTCATTTTCCAACGTTTTGCAAAGTGAAAGTATTATTACAGTCTTTTTATATGCACTGGTTAACAAGGCATATAAACAGACTGTAATAATACTTTCGCTTTAGTTTATACTTGAGGGTGTACTATACAATGCAATTTTGTTATAAAACAAAACTGTTACTTGGTTCCCACTGACACACAACCTTTTAACAAAGTTGCTGGAATGTTTAAATTGAGTTAGGATGTTGCTACAAGGTTGTGTGTTAGCAGCTTCTCAATGACTGCATGAAGCTTGTGAAGCTAGAGATCTAATATAAACGCCGGTCTGCTGTTAAATATTGTAAATAAACGCCAGAGGCGTTTAATTCAAGTTTTATAGTAATTATTTACATAATTGTCTGGCTTTCCTTTTAAACACAAAAAGTGAAGGGTGTCTGTAACAGGAGGGGGAGCCCTGTACATGTATTTATTTATTTATTTATTTATAGAACGGGGTACCCCTCCGCCCCTGTGCAATTTATTATTTTGTATTTGTTTTGTTATATTATTATTATTATTATTATTATTATTATTATTATTATTATTATTATTATTATGGCAGAGCCTTATGTTTTGTTTATTTTCATTTAAATGTGTTCTGGCAGAAGCGAGGTCGTTAGCTGCTCCTCTGCCAGTAGTATTTAATTGATAGTTAACCCCTCGGCCATAGTAAATAAAAGCCTGTAGCTCTCTGCACTCGTGGTGGGTGTACAGAGGAGTGAAAGCGAGAGTGAGAGCAAAAGAAAAAGAAAAGATAAAAAATACAGGATCAGTGAAAGCGATTGCCCTGCCTGACCTGTATTGTTTAGTTTTTGTGTTCGTGAGTTGTTTTTGTTGAACCTTTTGTTTTTGTTTAAATATTTTATTTTGTTTTGTTATTTAAATAAACGGTGCGCTGTGCGTCTTTTTGACCTGCAGTACTTGCCTCTTTTTTGTTCCTCCTGCTGGCCTGACGTCACCACTCGGTATCCTGTCACAGTGTCATTTAGAAAATAAAAGCTGTACCAATATACATAGAAATCACACAGAATATTTGAAATTACACTATAAATATTAACTTACCTGATCGTCCCATCTTCAAACTGACGACCCTCCAAGCATTCCCTTTTTGGTCTGCATACCGGTAGATATTTAGAGTTGTGTTGTAGGTCTACAACTCTGGGTGCTCGGAGACATACAATATTAACTTCTCTTCCTCCATATTAATTGTTCATTCATTCGCTACAAGCCCGCTGTCTTCTTCTGATTGGCTGCTGGTAATGTACGTCACGAAGAGGCATGGCAAAAGTTGAATTATTTTTCATTCTTGCACGCCACCCCTGCACGCTGCTTTCAGTGTGAATGACTTAATTGAAAACAATAGCTTTTACTTTTTTTTTTGCCACGCGGCGCTTGCGCGTCAAGTTCGGTGTGAACGACCCAACAGCGACTTGATTTAATTGAAATAGAAATAACTGAAAAAATACCAGAAATCAAACAGCTTGGGTAATTAATGTTTTTCGAGACTGGTTAAAGGAAATGAATAAAAACGCAAATTTTGAGGAAAACACTTGCCAGAGTTTAAATGAATATCTGTGACAGAGATCAAATGATTCTTGGTGTTAGATCTCCCTCTCGACCTGTGAGGGCACGGTGTAAGAGGAACAGAGTACCCTTAATTAAATGGCACGACAATTTATTATATAGGGTAGGTGGAAGTCAGTCATTTAGGAAAGGGACAGAGCTACAGTTTCCAAACTCAATGACCCAGACGGTAAACGGCGTGGCATCCGAGGATTGGAGGAGCGGATGCGCTCGTTAATTCAGGGGTCATGAGCGAAGATATAAATAGGGGACATAGCGTATGTGATCTGTTCCTTGGTAGGAGTCTGTTACTGTACTGTAAACCTTGAGTTTGTTTTGTCTGTTAGTGTTTGTTATAACTGGCTGTTTGTTTTTAATAGACTACCAGCACGATCCGGAGCTGTAGCAGAAGCCAGCATAAACCCGGACATCACTTTCACCCCTGCATTTCACAGAGAACTGTAAAACACCACCAGCACCTATTCACTGTCACTAGGAACTGTATTTGTGTTTTGTGTTTAGCGTTGGTGTGTAAAACTGGACTTTTGGTTGCGGGTCAAACCCGGTGATTTACAAATACCGAGTGATACACGCCACTGTATCACTCCATCATTATTATTTACAGGTGTTTGCCATAAGGCTCTGGACATTGTTAATTAAATCAATAAACACCCTTGCACCTGGAAATCATTGTCTGTCTGTTTTGTATCCACTCTGCACTGCACGCACCTGTATTCACTCACCACTTTGCCACAATATCTCAGAGAATGTTATACAACCATCAATAATAAAGAGGGACAACAGTACAGTCTATCGAATTGTATTTCTTTGAGAGCTGAAATATTCAAATCAATTACCAAGGAAAAGACTCCTTCTTCTTCTTCTCACTTCTTATTATTATTACAATTGCACAATCTTTTTTTTCCAAACTTTGTCCTCAGTTTATTTTCATGGAGGCATTTTTAATAACTGCACACTAATAATAATAATAATAATATTTTCACAATCTTAAGTTCTCTGTTCATTCAAATAAAAGTATAGTTTTCAAAACACTTTTTTGTACACTCATTTTATAGAGAAGATCGTTGTTATGGAGGACGTTCATTTTAGAGTGCTTGTGTGGAAGGATACGTAAAAAAAAGGAAAACCTAAATAAATTCAGTTAAAGTCAATAAAAATGATAGATAATTGTGCTGTAACATTGAAGTATATAAGCAATAAGACCCTCCACATCGGGCATTACCAGGCATTATACGACCGTTTGGTTGTAATAGTGCCTCATTACCCAAACGGTCGTATAATACCTGGTAATGCCCCCTGTGTCCAAGGGAGGCAATAAAGCTGACAGGCTGCAGTAGATATGAATTGAATTACAGGGACAACATGCTTTCAAGCAAGATGAGGAAGCCATCTCAATGCAAGTCAAAAAGCTCACAAAAATGATTGAATATTATTTTTGTAAATAAATAGTTCCTAGTGGATTTAGCATTACAACAAAACAGTGTAATATGTATTGTCTTCAATTTTAGTAAACTGCTGCGCCTGCAGTGGGCAATTTGATTTATATATATATATATATATATATATATATATATATATATATATATATATATATATATATATATATAAACTAAAAAGTCATCAAGAGTGCAAGTAAACTGCTTTATCTTCTAGTGTTTAATTTTCAATGATTCCTCTACCGCGTTTACCGAGTATGCACAGGACAATGTGTGTAATAGTAACTACTCCTCTTACAATATCAATAACAAATAATAATGCAAGAATGACACATTACTTAAGTATATTCCTTCATTTGAAGTAACTACAATGTTTCATATGCATGCCTTTATTAAATGGTTTTGTAATATAATAAGATAATGTTCTTAATGATGTCCTTTGCAAAACATTTATAGATGAATTATCAGTTGTTTATGCTGTACCCTTAACAAAAGTATTAATGTCAAATGAAGTTAGCGGTTCTGTTAAATTGATCGAAACTGCAGCTGATTTAAATTCAAATAGGTCAAGACTCACATGCACTGTTAAGTGTTTGATTTTAACAAATGGTCCTGTTAAGATCTTGACCCCCAATGGCGTGAAATTGATGAGGGAGTTATGATGTTTATGATGCTGTCAGGTTACTTAAAATCCATATTCACAAGTGGTTAGTTTCACATTACTATTGTGTACTCAATTTTATTATTTTGTAATAATATTATTTTCAATGGGTGGACAGTGATACTCAAAAGTATACAAGGCAATGCCTTCTATGTGGCCAGGGCATAATCCCAATCTTAAACCCCAGTGGAGGACAACTAATCCTACAGTGATCCCAATCTTAAACCCCAGTGGAGGACAACTAATCCTACAGTGAGAGAAGTGCTAACAAAGTGATGGCTTGATACATTTTAGCCTTCCCCTTTGCCCTTAACTCTTGCTCAAATTCAGCACTTGGGATTGACAATTAATATACTGATATACAACAGCTCCCCAGCCAGCTGTCTATTTTCATCACCTCTCCTCCCCTATCGCTTGGTGAGAAAGGAAAACAAGCCGACAACCGGCTCTACACCCCCACTTGGACAAGGAAATTAAAACATGTACGCCTTGGGAGAAGGAGAGGAAAGATAACAGAAGTTTTGTCTAGCCAGCTCGGCTGTATAGTCTTCTGTAACTTTTTTTCAGCCTACACAAGGACTCTAATAATACAGTGCCCTCTGAATTCATCCGTATTAAAATCAGCCTTCACACACACAATAATTCATTCTACAGTAATGGAGTGTCATTGCAATGCAGATAGCTCTCTGCATACCAGTCAGCACCTGAATAAAATAATTAAACTTTGTGAATAAACAATAATAATATTGTAACAAGACTGGACCATGCGTGGCATCAAGACTTCAAAATACAAAAGGAAAAGCAGTTTCTGAAATCCAGGAGGTAGTATTGAGAGTACTGTTGCGAAGCCTGATTCCTTCCTCTTTCCCAGCAGGATACATGGTGGAGATCTTGAAGACCTGGCCCAGGTATAAATCCTTGACTGATGTCACAGCCCAGCCACCAATGTCCCACATTCATAAACCACCACGATTGGGAGTGAAACATTAAAGACGTCACAGATATTCAGTCATATAAACCACAGATATTCAATTTAGCAAAGGCTAACAAACACCCCCATCTGCCCGCATATTCCTCTATGATCAGCCAGAAACTAATGCCCATATTACAGGGACCAGAAATTTTGCCGTGGCAACATTTTGATTGTAAGACAAGGGTGCAATATATTATAGCTTTGTTTGTTATATAATAATTCATTTTTTAATTGACATTTTTGCCAAAATGTAATAAATACATACATATTGGATGAATCACAGTTTCACAAAGAATGCAATTTGTCTTGTTGCGGTTTCCACTAATTAAATGCTACAACCTTGTTCCACAATATTCTACTATATGGTATTTACCTATTTGGGTAGATTAAATCAAAAACTATTTCAAGGCTATTCATTATTTTCCTGTTGTATTGCAAAATTCAATCATAATTCCAGACACAGTAGGTTGCCCTCTGAGCACACAAGGTGTTTGCAAAAGCACATACCATGCCACTTTAAAGTTTGATTGAATGGCACCATAGAACAGGGAACACAATACACACGTGCTGTATTTTGATTGATTCCAACCCTCTGCATTGCATGTGCAACTTATACCACTCAAGAAACTTCCGATTCATTTTAAGGTTAATTATCCCTTAGCTTTTGAGAGTTATCCTATCTGTTCTGTTCTGTAATGTTATTTGAATTATTTAGTTGTTATCCACCAGGTTTAAAATTACTTTTGACATAAGATATTGCTACAGGAAAGCCTAGACAAGCATTTTCCCTTCTTCTTTTTCAGTATCTGTATCTGTTTAATGGAAAGTGTTACTGTGAAGTTTTTTGGATTACCTCGGGTTTGCTGGTAGTTTGTGTTGATTTGATATACAGCCCCCTTCTTTCCTGTTCCTCTAGGTTCCTGGAGGCAGTTTTATTTCTCCCTGCTGGAAACTAAAGATTTATGAAGGTGAAACAGTATGCATGTATAAGGGTTTCCTTGTTATGTTTAGAAGTCTATGAAATGATGGCTTTTATATAAAAAGACATTGGATTATTTATCTTTTGAAGGTACATAATAATGGCTCAAGATAGATTTTTTTAAGTGCTAACAGAAACACCAGTTCAGGGCCATCCATGTATAATGTGAAGTCTTATTTCTTTAAATGTTATACTGCAATAATACAGTAAAGGTCTCTACAATATGGAACTGATGTTAAAGTACCCTCCCTTTGCATATAACCCTGCAAATATGACAGTACATATCATATGGTTTCTGAGATATGAAGCTTTGACACTTTGTCAGTGGCAACTTTGTAAAAGGACTGGAACGATAGGGTTAATTGTATGATACTCGATTAAACTTGACCGAAAGAAGCTGTGTACCAAGTACAAAGCCAATCTTGAAGTGTCAAGTCTGCATCATCCGGAAACCAAAAAGTCACATGACCCAAATATGGTGGCCATCTTTGGTCAAAGGTCAAAGTGAAGGGTGCTGTTAGATTTTGCCCAAGAAGGCTACTACTTTTAAATACCAGTTTAATACACTGGAAGGTAAAATGCCATCTGAGAGTTCCCTGGGTAATTTCTTCTCGATGCTAGCATGCAACTCCATGAATGTGCAAAAAAAAAAAAACATTAAGATTCATGATTTTCAATTTCAAATTATAATATTTGTGAAAAAGCGGAGCACAAACTAACAACTTTTGGAACCAGACTTGAGTTCACTGACCTGAACTATAAGCTAGCTTCTCAGGGGTTGAGAATGAGAAGGATTTAGGATGAAGGGAGGATGTGAAAAATGGAGGGTGAGGTTCAGAGATTACAATTAGTCAACTACCTAGGAGGCTTTCTCAGTAAGCAATATCCTGTCTGTCGTTAAAGACCTGAATTTAACGAGGACAATCTTCTTGCTTAGGATTTTTCCAGGCCTGTCCCACTCCATGCTGCAGTGCTCATGCTGGGCACTCTACACACAAACTACTATCAACATAACCTAATCAAAAGCCCCTTACAATTAATAAATCCTGTTCTAATTTTAAATGAAAACTCAAAAACATGTACTTAAATGACAGTGAAAGTGGTAGTTAGAGTGCATGTTTCACCTGCTGTATTTCACAACAAATCACAGAGAAGGCACATTCATGATATATAGAGTTTCTAATGTGCTTTATTCTTAATATTGGTACAGTTGCTGTTTTGGTGTAGTCGTAAATCTGAAAGTGCCAAATATACAAATTCACGTTTTATTTTATATTTGTACATTGAACTTGAGATAACATTTAATAGGTAATGCTTGTGTCTCGCATGCAACTTTTATAGGCTACTCCCACTTGATCAGTGCAGCCTAAGTTCAAAGCATCTAGCGGGTAAATACCGTCTTTCGTGGTTTGGTTATTTTTATCTTGCATGTTTTTTTTTCTATTCCTTTGGATTAAGAAGTCATCACCAGCACAGAACCTCAATCACCACGATGCCCTTGTATAGTATATCACATACTCAATATCTGCACCACTGCCCTTGATTAACCTCCCCAGCTCAGTCAGAGACGCGGGAAAAAAATGGACACACATTCCAGCCCATCGCCATTCCTCTTCCACCAAATCATAGCTTAACACACACTTTAACATACACTTTTTTCCCTGCAAATTTATGTTACCATCAGGGCAGAAAGTGCTATACTAAACCAGTTGCAAGGGCAATCGTTCATTCCAATCCCCGGGTCTCTGCACTGACCGATATACAAAGCAGCTTTAAACCAGTGGTTATGGACACAGTCGTAGGATGCACTTTTGCTGTCTTATTTGTCAGCATTTTTACTAAATACATTGTTAGCCTTCTTAAACTTTAGTACTGTAGTTTGTAATAGAAGTTCCTAATGTTCTCTTCATTGCATCACAAGGACAACTGACTGAATCAGACAATTGTAGGGGAATCGGGAGATGTGTGTGACTCTTGACTTCGATTTGTGTACCATCAAAAGTGGCACATAGGGAATCAGACACTGATGTGTTTGTTCCTAGTGCCTATTCAATGGCATGGTGCAGAAAGACTAATTTGATTTCCCATGGAAAAGAGATCACTTCATTGGTGCCCATGAACCGAAATTAGAGCGGTCGGGCACTATATAAGCATTTTCATAACAAATAGGTAAAGATTCTTAAGTTAATTCTTAAGTCAAGGTTCTGTATAGAAAAAAATACCGAAATGGTGTTCTGGCACGTTCCGGTTCAACTATACCAGTGTTTACAACTGTATGTGTTTAACATGTATGCTAACAATAAACCAGTATATAATAGTTAAAGGATTGCGAGTGGCTTTCAGCCTTGGTCCATTCACTTCTGCTCATCACCTCACTCAGACGCCCACTATCTTGCTGGAGAGACCAGTCAAAATGTTTACTCCAGGAAAACCTTGACAGGAGAGTGACCAATCTCTGAATCAGTAAGCTGTCATAATCAATTAAATAATGAATCAATGAATTCATGAAATAATGAGGCATGTTTTCAAACCTGTTTACTCATGTCTGTAATTTAATCCTGTATTAAAAAGTGTATTTTTCACTCTGAAGGCATGACAATAGAACAAGCTCACAGTGCAGCAGCTGAAAAGTAATACTTACTTTATTTGCAGCTGTGGCAAGAGGGGATCAGTGTAGATGACAGACTGTTTGCTATGCATGACATTGACTTTTGTCGGGGCTGTAGCATGTGCCATGTGGTTTTACATCACATCATCCATAACTATAAAACACTCACAGGTGGTATATTAATGTGATACTAAAATGTATACATTTTTATAACTTCTACTAGAAGTATTTCTCAATGTCTACACCACACGTGTGTGCAGAATGTTGCAGCATTTTTTGTAATCTGACATTTTACAAGGGAAAGAAGAGCACAGTAGAAAATATTCACCTAGGTCCATAAGGAAGACACATGTGTTTCTTGAGTTTTCTGTTCACTACTCTACACTTACAGTACAAGGACACTGATGGATTGCAGTAGATATATTTAGTTTTAGCTAGTAATGTAGCAACTATTCATTCATTCTACAGCTGTCCAGTTGATTTACAAAGGGGAAAACACACTCTGTAGAAGGAGCATTGAAAAATAGGTGATGAATTTTCAACTTGTCAGTGTCTTTGACTCTTTTTTATTGAATTCAAAAGATTTGTCATCTCCACTGACAAGTGTTGAAGACGCTGTGAAGTATTTTTCTTTTTCACAGTGGAACATGTTGTGTCCATATTTCACAACCCAGAGAGCCAGCAGCTCATTTTCATAATCATGACCTTTTCAAAGTTCAGATTAATCAAAAACAACCCGCTCACATAGCTGCATAGCTCCACACTCCTCTCTACAAATCCTTCCCATTTGAAAAATGGGTTGAACAGATGGAAAATTGTACAGAAACCTTGGTGTTTTTGACAAGTTTCTTATTATTACTAATATTATACAATTTGAATTTTCACTATAAACTACAGTTTTGCAGCAGAAAAGAAAACAAACTGCAGTTTCCAATTTCTCAAAAAATAAAAACTGTACTACGTGGGCCAGCGTGATTGGTTACCTCTAAAATAAATCAAGTTCTATGGAGGCTAGCCCTCCCGCTACAATATTACAATATTACAATATTGTAACACACTACAACATGCAGTGGAGTAGTACAGCAGTGTTGTTTATGCCTGCTAAGCAAACTGGGTGAAATGGATCTCTGTCTATGTGACAACTCTTGTGACATCAGTCTGTAGAGTTGCTCTTTTAGATGGCTGGTAACACACTTGTTTAGCAATCAGAGGGAGGCTAGTTTTAGGCCTGTTCCACCTGCTTGAAGAGCTAACTTCATTAAACAAGGGATCTAGGGGCACCCAAACCCATACATCTACAAAGTGCTGTTTTCCTATTAGCATGATTGTATTCATTTTCAGACGTCTGTGCAAGTGTGCACCAAGACGTGTTTACAGTCAAAGCATGGTTTCACAATCAATGTATAAAATTGGTCTTCATCAGTCATAGCAACGAGGTAAGGATGTCCTATGGGTATGAGTTTGAAATACAGGTAGCTGGTTTATGCCAGTAAAAGATCGTCATCTTGTGGACAAGTTCGTCTTAGAGAGTTTAAGTGTAAATCCCAGCCATAATGTACCTTTAAAATAAAATAGTGTGCACTGTATTTCTCTTTTGGGTTCATATATCTTTAGCTGAAAAATGTTTGTTTACTGTAGAATACATTATTTTTATCCCAAGTGTCATTTGTGCCATTTGTTTCTAAGTAGAATCTGTCATATCCAATCCTGTAAGATACGATACCCTTGATTAACCTATGGACCGCTGCTATGTGTCATTTACACATGTCACTACCAACTGAACTGAACACTACACATTTTATCATGGGTCTAAAACAGTAAATTTAGTGCTTAGGAGGACATAATGGATTCAGTTGCAGATTATCGGGACAGGAGCAAGGACTGCATGGAGGAAGAACCTCGGGATTAAAATAGGAGAGAAGTGCTTTGTGAAAAGAGGACACGATTTTCTCGCATGGAGGTGAGACCAAACCGATCGGCCTCCAAGGCTAGGAAGCAAGCGTTACTTCCAAAGAGTCAAGTCAGAATTGCTGGTCTCTGAGGCTGGGTAGAAGCTTTGCTCTCCAGAGGGGAAGACAGACACGGTTCAAAGCTGATAGAGTGGGCACAGAATTGGAAAGCGAAGAGAGAGTTAGGATAGATTTGGCCGGGGGTCCCCTCTGGCTTGTGGAGAACCTTCCTGGTGGTGGACGAGGCCAGCGTAGCTAGGCCTCTAAGGTTGGAAAGTGAGCTTCACTTGCCCCTAAAAGAGGACCCCTGACTCCCCACGACTGTGCCACCAATGCAAAGGAAAGAAATAGAAGCTGATTAACCTTTTGCGGTCCTATGTCAGACCTAGTCCGACATTGCAATTTTCCCTTTCCGGTCCAATGTCGAACCCTGTCCGACATCATCAAAAAGACGTAAAAAACAGCTCTCTAGTTGTTTATTCTCCGGATAAAGCAGAGAAAACTATTCAATGGCCGAGTGAGACCAATAGGAGCCAAGAGAAGCTGAAAAAAGGGCTGTATCTCATGAATACAGATAGCCCCGGCACCACATAGAGAACACGGACATAAACAAACAAGATAGATGTTATAGTAATAAAATAATGACTTGGATCGCATTATTGAGGAGTTTGGCGATAAAACGAGTGATCAGGAGATTATCGGTATGCACTACTATGAAGAGGTATGTGAAAAATACAGTGAACAAGGGGTGGGGCGGGGCTGGAGATGTATTACTGAGTGTCCTGTTGATATGCAGTGCCTTTTAAAACCTGTTTTACTGTGAAAAAAGGGTTGGAGACCCCTAATCTAGGGTGTGTCTGATTGTCAGCTCAGAACAGGTGTCCACTGGGTAAGATTCAATTTCAGTGTTTTGCTTATTTGAGCAAGACTCCCATATCCTACTATAGCACAATAACAGTGCATGACATTTCCTCAATTTGAGGAAAGCTCAAAGAATGAGACCTTTGTGGTTCCATTCACTTTGAGTGTAAAAAGGAAACATGTATGCCAAAATCAACAAGAGCTTTCTTGGAAGCAAACATGTGTTATAATGCGCCATTTTCTGCTTAATACATAAACAGGATCATAAAAATCTATAGCTATGCAAAGAGGAATGTAGAGGAATTGCTAATAATAAGAGGAATTGCTAATAATAATACACAGAAATAAAGTTAGAAAAGCCAACATTAAATTAGTCAGACAAAATTTGGGGAAATGTTGTAATATTTAACATTATAGACTGCCCAGGATCTTTCAGCCAATCAGAGTGTACATTTAGCTTTCTGTATTCCACGACACATCATGGAGAAACCGTGTTCATGACGTCAACCATGCCACTTTCAGTTTTTACTGTGCTGTATTCTCCATATCAGTGTCACAAGTGACGTTTTATAATTATTATTTATGCACTTGACGAACCTTACAAGGGCTGAATGGTATTCCACCCTGGATCTAGCCAGTGGATACTGGCAGGTGGAAGTAGACCCTCGTGGTCGGGAGAAGACAGCATTCGCTACGCCCCTCGGTTTGTACGTGTTAGAACGGATGCCATTCGGGCTGTGCAATGCGCCCGCCACATTTCAAAGGCTGATGCAACGCTGCCAAGGAGGTCAGGTAAATGGCTCTCTATTGATTTACCTAGATGATGTGATCATTTATTCTCTTACTTTCAAAGCTCACCTCCTTCACTTAGAACAGGCATTTCAGAATGTGGGATCACGGGTTGAAGTTACAACCCAAGAAGTGTAAGCTGTTCCAACGGGAAGTCCGTTACTTGGGGCACTTCAGTGTATAGAGTGTGAAGTAACATAATGGTTTAAAAATGTATTGTGTTTCATTTCTCGCACTGACTCATTTTAAAGTCACTAAAGTCTACAAAATAATTTGCAAAACAGTCTGACAATCCGCACATGCTGATCTCCTAGGCAACATTAAATGTATTCCATATGTCTTCTCTTTTTTTATTTTTACAGGTTTTAATTATTTAGTTGGGGACAATATTTACATCAGGATTATTACAAAACCATTTAAAATGTCATGACAAATGTTAACGGCCTGTAAGCAAAAAATGTGATATTCATGGCCATTAGCACTCTGGCACCACCTCTTATTATTATTATTTGTTTATTTAGCAGACGCCTTCTCACCTACATCTCACCTGAAAGACGGAGCACAAGGAGGTTAAGTGATTTGCTCAGGGTCACACAAGGAGTCAGTGGCTGAGGTGGGATTTGAACCGGGGACCTCTTCCATCCATTTCAGATTTATGACTCATCAGTTATGGGCAGCTCTTAGAGAATTTGTTTTTGATTAAAATAACCACCCTTGCTAGCTTGGTTAGTGGTGCCACTCTTTCGTTGACTGCAGCAAGAGGGAGACTGTGTGACCACGCTGGTCAACATGCTGTAAACAACCCGGCACCAGCTGACAACGTGATACTGTTTGCTGGCAATACGACAGCAACACACTTACTACTACTACTAGCTAATCATTGTTGATAGTTATGTCACATTGAAAAAAGTGAGATGTGGACATTGAAGCACAAGGACTTTCAAAACAGTCATAAAAGAAGCTGCCCTTCAAAGGTTATGCCAGGAATTTGGGGAGCTGTTCTCTGGAAAGTAAAATCCTAATTTCATTATTGCTTTTGATAATATCCAGGCCAATCACATATTGTATCGCACAGGTGCACAGATTTAATTAACAAGTGCAGACACTAGGGGACCAGCAATGTTAGCCCTAGTGTCACATTTAATAAGAAAACAAAACAAAACAAAGCTAAAAATAAAATTTGGCCACAGAAGGCGAGCGCTAGTCTTACTAAAAGGAACGTCCAGGTCCAGGAACCTACTACTCTATGAAAACCCTCTCTACACTATTTGGGATCAACATCCCCTAAACTGACCTATTTCTGGGCTCCAGGAGTCCTGGCATTCTCACAGCGACACCTGCCTCTTGAAACGGCCTTTTCAAACGAGCATGGTCTTGCAGTTGAAGGGTTCCGTAGTAATTAATATTACGGAGCGGATGCTCGCCTCCTCAATGTCAACAAGCGCTAGCTTTTGCTCACCGCCTGTCTCTGTAGCAATGGCAGTGCAGTCGCCTCGAGCTGTGGCGCAGATGTTTTTTGAGCTCCGCGCAGCCTCCCTGGGCAGTCACCCCAGCAAATCCAGACCTGTTCAGTTCAGCGCAGGGCGAGCCTAACTGCTCAATTGGTTGCCCAGCAATGCGTCTCCTGTTCCGCGTCACAACTGCACACGTTTGCGCAGGAACCAGTGACATGGCTCTCCATGTCACAGGTACTTAGACATGGTAAGTGGTATTCGTGCAAGAAATGAATAGTGATTGTTTTACATTATTTTGTTGCCAGAATGTTGACTCCCTATCGACAGTAGGCTTGTCTTTCATGTGACTACAGTATTTACAAGGCAACATGCAACAAAAGTCTCGTCTTTTGGCTGTCAACATATGTTGCTCACATAACCAGGCCTTTAGGGTATCGTGTTTGATTCATTGGATGTGCCAGGCCTGGAAAAATGTCATCCATTAAGTATAAAAACATTTTGTGCACTCTATAAATGACTTTAAAGCATAAACAAACCCTGAGATGGAGCTTGGTGTAATCTAACACAGCACCTGCTAGACTGAGTAGTGGAGCTGAACCAGAACCTGAACCAGGTCCACGTATGATAAGTAGCGTGGTGAGTGTCTTGTGAGTTGTTGCTGTTGTTGTTGCTGGGTGTGTTTATGCCTGCAAGTTCCTTTCGGATCAAGAAGAATCCTGCATCTTCTCTCACAATTACCCACACAGCTTGTTACGTTTTACAATGAGTGTGGGGATCTTGCTAGTTCTTCCTCTTGCCTTCTTCCTAGGCATAATTACTTTCCCAAGTCATGAAATTCTACTTTTAGACAAGTACAAGCATGAATCACTTATCATCAAGCTGTATAACCAGGGATTCAGGTAAGTGGTCCGCAGGTCCTCATGAAGCCCAGAATTTAAAAAAGCTAACTTTAAAACATAGATCTTGAGCTCAACTATGGACTAAGACTTGTTTAAAAAAAATGAACAATCCTCAAGCCTCAGTAATTTGAAAGTGATTTTTCCATCAAGAATGGTCCTTTTTAATGTTCTCCCAAAGCAAGTATCCTATGACAAGCAGACACAGGTATTCTGTACATTCCATGATCCCCTAGCAAACACAGCTCAGCTAATGGCTATCACACCTGCACAAGGCAAATGGAGTTTAGAGATGTCCAAGAGCAGAAGTTTGAAACTTTAAATACCTCACCATCAGGAAAAGGTAATCCTGTGCTCACTCCTATCACATCCTTTGTTTAATTGCTGCTGTTCAAAATATTTTTTTCCCGGAGACCAAGATTATTATGAGATTGAACCCCATTGCAGCTATTGACCCACTACTATTCACCTTGTTGTAAAAACACTGAGTAGAAATGTCTCAATCATGCCAGGAAGAAACATATATATGTTACGGTTCATGTGTAAAATCCGTAAATCTATAGATTAACCAGTAAATGTGTAGATTTACGGGCTGTGCGGAGTCGCTGGGCAGTCCAAAGGGAGCATCACATTGGCTCTGACGCTCCTGCCTGTGGGTTAGAGAGGCAAAACCGGCAGGGACTGTTTCTAGTGAGCTCAGAGCAGACACCTACAGGGCTGTCCTCTGTCCTCTAGAGGCCGGTAGCTCGCTGACATCTGGTCTCGAGTTCCTGGGAGTAAAAGAGGAAGCTGGCTCAGTCGTGAGATCAGGGGACACCCACTGAACCTTCAGTTCTCCTGAGGTGTGTTGGGAATTGCTGTGTTGAGGAGAAAAAATTATTGGACATTCCAAATTGGGTACACTAAATAAAAATAGATTAACCGGTAAATGTGTAGATTTACCAGCTCAGCGGTCAATGTATAAAATAACTCAAATAAAAGTGTAAAATATTCATGTGTTGTATTCTAAGTCTTTAGAATGCCACTAACAGTAAGTTTGCAGTTGTGTATTCAATTTTTCATTAGTTTTATTTAGTCCCTTAATTTGTTCTATTACTATTGTGTTGAAATTAAACATTGGTATAGGTTAAAAGTATTTTAATGTCATACAATTTCAGTTGTATCTTCCCTTCTGTACCATTCTTGAAAGTCTCCAACCCAGCTGGGAGGCAAAGGTACAACAAGTAGGCTACAGATAGCTCATGTAAAAAACGTTTTATTTCAGGATATACAAGGAATACAACTAGGTTAATGTTAATGCTATTCAAATGTGGGAAAACATGCAAAAAAACATGCTGTTAATAAATGCAAAAATTATTTCCTAAGAAAAAATGTATATTTCTAGCTTCACCTATTATATTGCAAACACATATCGATATAATTAATATATTGTCCTACATAATAACTGAGCATGAGAAAATATACAATTATTGTATCTTCTGCTTCTAATGTGCCTTGCACTATACTTACACTGCACACACCCTGCCCCATCTACCTTTTAGAACCTACTGTACATTAATGAATGTTTTATTTTCAAATGTTAAAGGTTGCGTTGATTTTGGCACTTATTGTCTTTTGAAATGTGGTGCCGTGTTAGAGAAAAAGTAATAACAGATTCATCGAATTCATATAATAATGCTGGGCTGCTATTAAAATGTAATCTTTGGGTCTGAGAGCCCCAGTTGGGATTGCAGGCTGGCAGGAGTCAATCTGAGAGCCCCGGTAGGGATTGCAGGCTGGCAGGAGTCAATCTGAGAGCCCCGGTAGGGATTGCAGGCTGGCAGGAGTCAATCTGAAAGCCCCAGTTGGGATTGCAGGCTGGCAGGAGTCAATCTCTCCAACTGGATAGAGGAAGTTACCTAATGTGCATCCAAGCTGCCAAAAAAAAGATTGGTAGACTGTCAATTAACTTTATTGTTATGGAAATATTGGAGGTAGCCAGGTGAATAAATGTATTAATGGGAATTATTTAATACTTTAGAGGGGATTTTTTTTATCGTAATGTCCAGTTGAATATTGGATTGTAGTCCAGCCAATGGCATTTCATCCTAGATATTCTTTTTTTATTATTAGAATTGCTTTATTAGAATTGCTTACAATCACAGAATGATCGGACTATGTTCTAAGCTCATAAACCTCCATGAGCCTACTCAGCGTTCTTAAGACAGGATTCTGTGAGCGAGCTTTGAGTTCAAATTGCAGTAATTCTGCAAAATAATAGAAGAGAAATGCTCCTGTCACTTTGCATGCTGATATGACATCTGGGTCCTGGCAGTTTACACAAAAATTACCTAATTGCGTTTGACACACTATTGCTGGCAGAAGAGGAACACTCATTTCACATTATAATACAGCAATGCTAAGGCATTTGACAGAAATCAAGTTAGAAACACTCTGAACCTAATCCTAAATCATTTCACGCTTGCCTATCCCTAAGTCAAGATAAATAAAATTTACAAATAAGACACTGGTAGATTTTCTATGAAGAATATTTGTAATTATTCAACTCCAATGAATTTATTTCATTCATTAAACTGGACCTGTGGTTGATTAAGTACCATCGTTTTTTTTACGTTTTTTCTACGTTTTTTCTACAGTTCTAACACAAAATACAGAAGCTACAAAATGTATTTTTATAGACATTCATTGCTTTAATTAGGATTCTGAAGGATTGCAGGAGGCAAAAGGGGGTCAATATGCTAAAGACCCAGTATCACAGTTTCACCTTCAAATTGTTGTACATGCATTCTTTTTGAATTATACTCTCAATTGACAATAATGAAGAGGTGCATCCACTGACTTTTATTAGGGTTCACCATGCTGCTACCTGACCAGAAAGAATAACTCTGGGACTGCAGCCAAAGATGTAAACAACGCTATAAAGCTTCGGGATTGAGCAGAGTTGTCCAAAGCAGTTCCTAATTCCGAAAAAGTACAGAATGTTATTTTAAGTGATTTAGAAAGATAGGAAACACTACAACTTAAAGAGATGATACTGGCTCTTTAATGGTGCAATATAGTGCATTTCACAGATTTGGAAGAATGGAAGTATCCTTCTGCACACACATATACATAAACAGAATGCTCAGGACACCTTCTTCATTGCAATTTTTTAATTGTCGAGACTTAAGTAACAATACTTAAATCTCACCCACAGTCTTTATGGAAAGTACCATGCATCACATCACTTTAACAACAGAATTGAAACAGCAAAAAAAAAAAAAAAAAATACAAATGATGCAAATTAAAAATGATTAGGGTAATTAAAATTTGCATAGTGAAAAAGCAAGGCCACATTTACGGCCACATTAGCCAATAACAAACAAACAAACAAAACAATGCAGTTTTATTAAAATACTATATCAGATTGATTTTGTACTTTCCTCAAATTCAGTAGTCCTCTGCTGCGACATGTGCAATCAAGTGAAGATTGCACTGTAACGCACACGTGTAGCTCATTCTGTTAAAGCTATGTAACAGTACAGCATTGATTTATATGGGCTACATTTCTTGCAGTGATCCCTGCTGGTGCGGCCTTCAGTGTTTTCCCTTTCATGTGTCAGTGTCAGAGGGCAACTGTTGACCAGCTGTGGAAAGCTGGTAAAGAAATTGCCATTTCATTACTATGTTATTGCACTCACACATGTCATGTACACGTGTACATTTAATTTAAAAGAAAATGCCCTTCATATCTTTAAGTGGGTCCATTGATCTAGGAACAGCTTATATGGAGCAGTTCATTAATGGCAAACCTAGAACGCAATGAAAATCTACATTTATTTCACCTGCCTTCATGTTCAATTTCACCTAATCCTTTATTGTAAGCCAGTTTTGCAAATTGCTTGCTGTGTGCTTTCTTTGACCCTTGTTTTTGACAAAATTCATCTGAATGGTGGATTATGAATTCCCCTTCTACATAAATCAAGAAAAAGGCAGATTTTCTGAGAAGCTTTAACAGTAATTACCAAGAACACACTATTTGGATGTAGGAGGTAGTTTACTGATTTTAATAGTTTAAATCCCATCAAATATATTGTAGTTTGCCTTTGCAACTGTTTCAGAATAAAGCCCTGACTCTCTCAGTGCTGTTGTAAATCATGGCACACTTGTGTATATTAAGCCAGCATAACATAATAAAGGTAGTGTTGTTTAGGGTTTACTTTTTTGAAAAAAACTAAAAATTCCTATATGAGAAGCCTAGTTTAAATCCACATTTGCCTACCAGGTTTCTCTGCCAGCAGGGGCACCCAATCATCCAAAGAACCTTGTAATAGGAGGCTAAATTCAATTATATCTGCAGTGCTCTGCCTACACTATGAATCCAATGCTGTCACCTGCTGAAAAGTCTGGGTCTGGGCCTCACTCTCCCAAAGTCTCTTAAACTAATACCAGATGCAGACCCTTGCTGTTAAGAAGACTAGTTGATTTTTTGCCGGTCACAATATGGCTATTGTTTTTAACTTAAATAAATACACTGATTTAAGAAGTACAGGTTATTCAATTAGAGCACCACAGAAAATGTGACTAGTAATGCATGGAACACTTTTCTCTCTTTCTTCTTACTGTACGAAAAAAAAAAATCCCTGCTGGAAACCCTGCCGCATCGGGACTGGCTATAACCATGATGGATTGCTGGTGTGTGTAAGCCGTTATTATTTCTTATGTGAGCAGGGGGAAATAATGGGTGTACTGGGCTATACACCTGCTGAGCCAAGAGAGGCAAGAACAGCTGTATGCATTGATTTAGAAGCTTGTTCCGTGGGCTCCAGGAACCAATCAAGCAACAGCTAATAAAAAGAGGGTTTTTATGATTTTTCCTCTCTTTGCAAACAAATGGCTACATCATACATTTTTCTTCCACTGCATTTGCTCAAAATTAAAATCCCGGACTAAAGTGTCAGTTTTGGACCTTGTCAAAGTTATAACGGTTGGCATGGAGAACATAATCAAATCAGCAACACAAGTTTTTTGACAATGCACACTGAAGTTTGTTCAAACACAGAACCTGAAAAGGAATCTCACCAGCAAATGACATACATTGTTGTACACACTTTGTACACACTATGTTCTAATACATTTGATGGCACAATTCAGTGGTTATTCATGATATTTTAGTTTATTAGGTCAGGGCTATCCAATGGATGGCTCTTGAGTCATAAGTGGCTCACTGAGCTCCCCAATATGTCAATTATGATTTTGACATGAGGTATCTCATTCAAGGCTCTTAATAACGCATGTATAGTACAGCCAAAATGCAGCAAAAATTACCTGCTGTTTGACATGTTTAATGAAAACAAACATACTGATGACTATGTGAACTGATGTCAAGGACCGTTTATCTCACCTTGATAACTTGACATTGCAAAAAATATAATCATAGACATTAGCGGGCAAGTGGATGGGTTCAGGGTGCCAATAGTTCCGACAGTTCTGGGTGTTGAAACGTTCAAGGTCACAGACTCATGTTCTATCATATTTCCAACATTTCATGTGGACCCTGGTCCAGAGTGCCTCACTGTAACAATCATCTTAGTTTGATACTGGTCTAATTCTTATTGTCATTACAAAACTGTACAAAACTGCATGTGGTAGATGTGGTTTGTTTTTAGATTGATGACATTATATTTGTGTTGCTTGTTTCTGAAGGTCACAGAGTTATCTGTTAATTGATTTCCCTCAAGATCTGCTAGCAGGATTTAGAATGCCACACTTGATGTCCAAATGCACAACTGTTTCAGTTTGAAGATGTTAAGCAGTAAGATAACAGAGCTTGCTTTGTAGGAGCTCTAGCTGAGGGAGACTTGCTCACAAAGGCAAAGAATACTCTTTACATAACTATACTGAATGCCAAGGAATTGGATGTTGGTCCTGTTACAGGAAATGGCCACATATTTCCATATCTTTACTTTGGTTGCTCACTGAAGCTGCTACAAACCTGCCGACTCAAATGAGCATGTCTGATATATTCAGAAATATATTCAGAAAGCACCACTGATTACATTTTAGCATGTGATTTATATAATGCGTACGCACAGTTATTTGGACACATTACTACATTTGGTTCATAAGCTCTTTCTTATTGAGTTCTTTGATGCTTCCATCTTAATGCCGGCCAAATGAATGCCAGCAGGCAGGACAGGTGGGCCCACAGCCTCCATCCCCTTGCCAAGGCCAGCTGCAAGTTGAAGGCAGGAAATTGGATGGCTGATCGATAATATGCCAGGTATGATAATTAGAAAAAGGCTTTAAATCACTTCTGTTTGCGTCCTTAGGCAGTTGATTGAGATTAAACCCAGTTTCAGTTGAGAGCTCCAGACTCAGTCTTTCCAGATCGCTCTCATCTTTGACCTTTGTGCAGTGTCAGGTGGCACATTGGATTGTAGATAGCAGATGGAAAAGGACAAGAGACTGACTTTTAAATACAGCACAGTGCTGGACCCATGGTGTGGATACAAATGGCATAACAGGTATTTATTTTATTAGTCAGTGACTACATAACATTTTTATACAGTCCCATTAGGTAATAAGCCATGACCAGATTATCCCATTTTTATTTATTTTTTGTGATTATAAAAACAATGTCATGTGCAATGAGACAGGGCGCATGATAATGATATATATTAGGTATTTTTTTATATGTTGCATTATGTAATTAGAGTTAAGCTGAGACCAGAATTAAATGTCCCTTTCCCACATTTGATCCACATTTAAAGGCCAGATTTAAGACACTGTATTCACCTGGTTCCTAAGTAGTTAAATTTTTATGTTTGCAAATTGTTTTGAAATTGTTTCAAAATGGGCTTCTTTGAAACCACACACTGCTCTGTGGTCACAAATTTGGTTAAATTTAACATAACAATAATAAGACTAGATATTGCACAATAAGCAGTACTTTCCATTTTTGCCTTAAGACTTGGATGTCATAAATCATGATTTGAAATTGAAAACTGGGCTGTACTGGTACATCCCGTCAGACTCTACCACAATTCTGATCAATGTGCTGTGTGGTTAGTTAATTGCAATGAACTCAAGAGTTTATAATGAGCAACTCCTTCAATCATAATCCCTCCCCTTGGGTAAACTGTGTGTTCTGAACTAGTTTCCTATAGTGGTTTATGAATGGGTAATTTGGTCATATTTGGTCTCCTAGTTTATTCACCATACACCCCCTATGGAACCGGTTGATTTCTTGTTAAAGCGCTCCAGTGTCTGCTGGATATGTAATTGTTGTAATTAATTATCCACAATTATAACTAGCCTGCCTTCTAAATGACAGATCGTTAATATACTGTATAAAGATTTATTGGGGGCCTAGGACTGCCAATTGAGGTTTCATTCAGAGTTCAAAAGCTGGCAACACTCCGCATGTGGCCCACTGCATAATCCCTTTCCAAACCCATAGTGGGCAAGTTCAGTAAAGAGGACTGTAAGTAGAACTGTATACATTAAATAAATAAAATGCAGCGTGTGTGTATTATTTCCCTGTTTTCGGGCGACATGCAGTCTGTTCGGATTGTCTGTTTTAAATGAAGAGCTAAATAAATGTTACCACAGCTTTTTCTTTCTCAGCTAATTGTAGGTTCTAATTGGATATCTGCTTTCCTTAAACAGTAAGTAACTTTAAATTACATATATTATTCTTTCTTTTTTCTACTGCCTCTTACCTTGGTGTCTGCAATCAATCTGGGTGGTTCTGAATGCAATTACTCCAGTATTGTTTTTGATTTTATTTTTAAATCTATGTTAATGTCACTTGACTATGACTTCAGGTGCTGCCATATACACATGCATGGCTAGATCACCCAAAGTGTCCTTATACTGTATTCGTAAGTGCCAGCGAAGTCTAGTGCAGAGCAGTGCATTACCAGAAAAACACAAAAACTTGATCTCATGTGGCAGATCACTAGATGGCTCTGGTTCTTACTTTTATAGGGACACTTTGACTGATCTCATGCTACATGTTCATAAATATCAATGAAAGGCAACAAGAACTGAAGAGCTGCTCCTGAACTCAATTGAAAGTACAGGTAGGTAAAAAAAAAAAAGTAATTAGAATAGAACCACTCAGAATGACTGCAAATGTTATAAAATAGTGAGAGAGTAAAAATAAGAAACGAAGTTGAAGATACTTACTCACAATGGTCTCGACTTTACTAATTTGATACCTTTTCAAATGTGTTGGATTTTTTTTTCCTGCACATTAAATTCAGGTGACACTGGTGAACTTCACCATCCCTCAGCATGGCAACCATTCCCCGGGAACAGGAAATGAAAACTCTGCTGATAGTAGCCAGACCTCTCCAGTAACTACAACCATTTAAGTGCCGTATCCTAAAGGTATGATTTATTAATACTTTTCTTTGCTTAAAGACTAAAACGCTATAGATTTACTAGGGGAAAAAATTGCTTAAATGTTGTTTTTTTCATTTTGTTGTGTCTTTTTTAAAAAGAATAAATGTTTTTTTTTTCATGTAAATATATATATTTTTAAATTTGTGTTAATTTAAGAGCTCCTATATAAACTAACAGTGACATCAGTTCATTGTGGGAACTAAATGTATTATTGGCATAAAGCATCAGGTGCTGAACCTCACAGCTGGGTCCCCAAAGCCTTTGTCACAGGAATCCATCCCATTTTATTTAAAATTCATGTTGTGTTTTTTAAAACAACCTAATATTTCAATGTAAACATTTCACGGGCCCCTGCTATCAAAACGTTGCTTACAGAAGTAAAGGAATACCGAATTCAGATAAATAAATACAAAATAAAAGAATGTGATTTCAAATACACACGCTTATAACAGTGCAGATGTATTGCTTATAACATAACGTCTCTTTGATGGTCCAGATACAGGGATCTGCAAGTAAATTAGGGAGTTTAACAATTGCTTCTGACAGCATGGCTTTGTAAATGGACATGTAAATCCAAAAACAGCACCTGATATGCTAAAGTAATCAGAGGCATGCTGGAGTGCAATGCATGAAGGGGTCCTGTGCTACACTGGTTAGAAATGAAACACAAGCCGACTGTTGGAGGCCGATGCAGGGGCCAAAAAAAGAAAAGCAACAGTATTTCATTATTTTATTTAACCCGTAAAATCATTGGCAAATGTAATATTTAGCATGGGTAATTGACTGAGACAGCAGATAGGGTGTTCTAGCTATTCAGACTTTCTTTTTCATAATACTCTTTTTTTCATCTGCTACAGTATAAATCTCAAATTATACTGAGACCAGCCACAACTGAAGGTATTTTTATGGCTAGAAGGAGAACAGGGGTTTTAGGCACTAATACAGATAGTATCTACAAACCAGTAGTTGTGGTTTGATGAGCAACACTAGTGTTCACTCTTAAGTCATCATACCTATATGTGTGTTGGCCAAATGATTTGCAGCAAAACATGTTTGACATTTTAGTATAGTTATTTCTGGGTGTGGGGGGGGGGGGGGGGGGATTATAATTGATAACAAAGCCAAAATACTGAACATTGACAGCACATTGAAAATAGGAAACTAGATGTACATTTTAATGATGTAAAACATATAAATGCAATTGTGGTCTATTGTATGTAAGTACAGCTTTAATTCACAATGATGCTGGGTTCATACTGAAGTGTTATATAAACCTTAAAGTTAATACCAGGTTGTATTTCACCATGAGCTATGGCAAGCCAAATTATCATTTAGAGGTATCACAGGTTAATTTATAGATATCTCTAAATCATTTAAAGATATCTCAAATACATTTCTATATATCTCAAAATGATTTCCAGATATATTTAAATGTAGCTTTAAATGAGATACCTAAAATAACTTTCTGGTCATTTATAGATATCTCTAAATAACTTCCTGTTCATTTCGAGATGTCTCTAAATGGACAGGAAGTCCATTCAAAACATTTTCACATGAAGTCATGTAGAGATATCTTCAAATGACTTCATGTTCTTATCGAGATATCTCTAAATGAACAGAAAGTTATTTAGAGATATCGCGAAATGATTTAGACATATCTCTAAATGAACAGGAAGTTATATCAAGATATCTTGAAATTATTTAGCGATATCTCTAAATGAACGTGAAGTTATTTAGAGATATCTCTAAATTACAGTTTGGAGTACATTATTTAAAGATATCTGTAAATCAATTTGAGATATCTTAATTTAATTTTTAGATATCTCAAAATGAAATTAAGATATCTTCAAAAGGTTCATTTACCTCATATTCATATCTTTAATATCTGAAATAGCTCCTGAATGATAATTTGGCATGCCATACATGAGCTGTCACAAGCAGTTGAATAAAGTAGCTCAATAAAAATAATCACTACACATCTTAGCCATGTCAAGATCAACATGTTTTGTATCTCAACCCGTACCTCAAAAACTGATACTCACAGTCTAATAACACTATATTAAATTCTATCTGCTTCTATATAAGAACAACTAAACTTGTATTTATGCCAGACACTACACAACTCCTCTGTAGTGAATCCATACTATTTTCTTTTCACCAAGACTGTCAAATCTATCACTCACAGATCTACAGAAGTGTACACTGTCTGTCACGCACTCGGCTGGAGAGAGACCCTTATCTGTTCTTTACATTAACCCCAACAACCGCTTGAAGATAGATATCCTGGAGAGCCTCTTCATTATGTTAACAGGAGGCAAAACGGGTCTTTAAAACAAACAAGCATTTTGATTCATGATTATTAAACACATGAAGTGTGAGCTCTCCTGGAGCAGTACGGGGCCCTGTTCCACAAGTTGTTTGTTACAGTATTGTGTGTCACAGAAGTGTCAGGCTGAGGTCTGAATAAATGCTGCATATGAAGTCAGGGAAATAAAAATACCTACAGCAGAAAGATGAGGGAGAAAGATGTGCCATGTTAAGGCGTGGTTATTACACCTTTAACTAAGGCACTCAGGTGTTAGAATCATTTTCCAGACAGCTTTGGAATTCCCAACTGCTTTTTTTGTCTGTGATGGAGTAAATGGTCTTAATCAGCTATTTAGGCAATAATATTCATGCATACAACAAAGAAACTAAAAGGTTTATTGGATATCCATGGTCATTCCTGTCCTATCTGTGATCTGTGTCCATAGACTGTCCATGGCTTATTGGCAGGCTGTGACTATAAAATTCACACATGCCTTATAAAAGCTTATCACAGTAAATCTGCATGGCAGTTTTGTTGTAAGAAACATGGATTGTCAGTGATTATCCAAGGTGTCAGCATCCCTTCTTTGGCACAGCTTGTTGTTTGTTGTTGCTTTTGTATCAATACCATTTTTTTTCACAGTGTTGCTGATTGAACTCAGTTGAAAAGTGTATTTTTAAATGATCTGCTAACATATTACAGAATAAATGAATGTCCTACAATTTAAAAAAAAAAGGTTTTTAGCAGGAACAGTAAAATAAATTGTCAAAAAATGTGTAAAATACATGACAGCCATAAAACAAACTGTGAAAGGAAACTGTTTTTAATCAAGGGTGGAGCTTTGGGAGCAAAAGGCATTCTCACTCAATTGCAATTCCTAATAGCTTGCTGTGGAAGTATTGGTTGTAGTGCAGAGAGCAGGACGTCCTGTCTGCACAGTCTCTGTGAGATGTGATTTAGGGCTGTCTGTTGCATAGTTTATTTACTACCTTTTGCTTCATGAAATGAAACCCAGAGGCCTTAACGCCAGCATGGGTCACTAAGCAAACATTTGTTATCTGCTCTGCACAGGACACAAGAGGAATCCTAAATGTATAGTTCCACAATTGCAGGGTAATTACCACAGAGTCAAAAGCCATTAAAAAGCAATATCCTATCTCAGTGTGTTACAATTTTTTTTATATATATATATATATATATATATATATATATATATATATATATATATATATATATATATACTGTAGAGAGATTATTATAAAGAATAATAATATGCTTTGTCTTTATCTCTAATTGATACATTAGTGTCAATAATTTTCTTAGTCACTAATACTTTCTGAGGAAGTAAACTTTAGAGGGTCTTCATTATTAACAATTGCATTAATTATTTTGTTTTTTGTAATCTCACAAATGCGCTCTTGTCATTACTATAAATACCAATGCGATTTTAAAAGGAATAGTTTGACAATATTAAGAATGTACACAGAATCGTCCTTGTGTATATGTGCAGTCAATCATCCATCAAGGTTTGCCAGATGTCTTGCTCATCACTGTATCTGAAACTGAAACGAGATTCAGCTTTTATATATTACAGAATACATGTCATTTTAGGGATAGCCCGGTACCACTGATTTTGCTTTACTTCAATCACAAGTTATATTCAAACTATGCTAGGTATCAAACTAATTTCTTTGGAACTTATTTGTGGTAACGATTGTCTTCCACAGTGCATCATTCCATGGAAATGTGGCAAAATTGTTCATTTAGATTTACAAAAAAAAAAAATACAATTTTGACTTTTGCTGTCTAAAGCAACAAATACTCTTTTCATATGTGCTCTGTTAATGAGATTTTCATGAACCTTAAAGATTGGAGACGGCTTAAGGGCAGTAAGAGGAGATGGAAGCTCCAGTTCAATGGCTCTCAGTTTTCCAATTTAAGCAACAACCCTGCCCAGTTTCATAAAATCAGAGTATCCTTGTATCAGACGTTGCGAGAAGACTAGATTTTCTTGAAAAATGCAACTTCTGTCTCATCCCCTAGGAGGATTTTAAAAGAAACCACTGTCCCATGGGTATAAGAAATATCAAACCGGGCAGAGACTAGCAAAAACCTGATTGTTTGGCAACTTGTACTTCTTCCTTGCTGTAGGGGACTTTTCTAAAGAAGGGTCTTGCAGAAATGCTGTGTGTGATTCATACTCGCACCCTCTGCCATGCAAGCCTCAAACCCTAAATTATTCAAAAGGGAAATACTGCCAGACAAAAATTAAGGAGGGAAAAAACGTATCAACTTGATATATCCTTGTGGCAGGATGGCTCGCAGTGGTGAGGTGTGGTGACGTCACGGACCAGGAAGTAACTGAATCAAAACAGTGGATGGGCGGGTGAAGCTGAATGCTACTGCACTCAGCGTATTTAATAAATAAATAAACAAAACAAAAGATTTAAACAATCAACAAAACAAAGGCACGAGGGCCAAATGAATCAGACAGACAAACAAGTAAGCGTCATGCTGGCTAATCCAGCACGTTTTAGCAATTGTTAAATTCTGTCTTCTCTCTATCTCCCCGTACCTCCTCTCTGTACACCCCAACCCCGCAGCACGGACAGCTACAGGTTCTTATACTCTGGCCGAGGGGTTAAATAGCTGTTAATTATCTTATTACCCCTCGGCCACAGTCTGCACGCGTTTGGTAAGGATGCATGACTGTCAGCTAGTTAAATAATCAGTAGCTGATCAGTCATGCATCCTCACGGGGTTTTTAAATTATAAATATATAAAAAACAATAACAAAAGACGCTGCGCTTTTATCCGCGCCGCAAACAAAAATACAAATAATAATAAATAGGGGCGGGACACTCCGCCACAATCCTCTTAACATTACTGTGGGATTCTGAAAATCCCTTTATAGCTTAATTCTCCTGCCCAAAAAAATGAAATGAAATGAAAGAATTGCAGTGCTTGCAGCTCCATTTATTGCTTATCTGTCTCCTTGGCTTGTTTTTTATGCTGTTTCAAATATCAAGCAAAGAAATTAACAAATGTAATAGTTTACTGTATATCGTCTATGAATTGCCTGAATCTCAAACTGTATTACTTAATATTTAAAACTGTAAAATAGGTAGATTTGTTTTTGTGAGTGTGTAACTTTAACTTACCTCACTTAATTAACTACCCACCAATGCTATCAAACGTTTTAACACTGGCTATGTCTACAACGAATGTTAGAAAGCCAGAACGGTATGTTATCTTCCCATAATGCACTACATCAAAAAAGTTATCGTATTACAAAGGTACGCCAACAGCATACCGTCTCTGTTTTTCTGTTGAAAACATGCATCCCTGCAGTACAATGTAAGGAACTGTAGTCTGTCAACATCCCAGTATAGATTTCCCATAGCTGTCAGATTCTAAGCCCACAGTCCAGTCTGTCAGATGGATACTGCCTGTCAGTCCAATTTACTGAACATCTGTGTAACTAAATCTTGGGTCAAGAATGCATACATATGCACAAAAGACCACCTCGCTGAAACAATCAAGCATACTCTTCTCACTGGCTCGCATATCCAGACAAGAAGAATTATAACCACTGTGCCTATTTCCTGACACATTTAATCATTAACCTTACAAAATAAACCATCAATATTTATGAAGAATCACAATAGTACAATGTAGTACTTCATATACTGTGCATATTTAAGCTTATAGAGAATGCAAAGCTATTGCTATTACTGCTATTGCATGGCCGAAGCGCTTTAAGAATAGAAAGAGCTGCAGTTTCAATCAGCACACATTCACACAATCAGCAAGCTGGCTGTGTGTCTCTCAGCACAGATCCCCCTCGTCTGTTGTTAATTCATGCATTAAAAGGTCCCCCACTAACCTGTCCTTGACAGCATGTCCTTTGACATCACACAGTCTATGGCAAGCTGGGAGTTTGGGGAACTGATGTAATATATTAGTTCTGCTTGCCGGCACTTCACCTTTGTGCCGGTGTGATTTATCAGTTAGGTAATTTAAAAAAAAAAATCTATTTACTTCTAGACCTCCTGCATTCTTTGTCTATTAAAGACCCAGCATTCAGTGTTGTTATTTGCAGTTACAATTCTCTAGCTCGGGTACATAGACCGTTTGTGCTGGCAACTAGTTATGATTTTCAGACATGAATTTGCATTATCTTCAGATGCCAGGTTACTTTGCCCTAATCACAATTCATTCATTCATTTAACTAATGAAACATATTTTAAACTTAATCTGGAAAAAATAAGGCATTTAAAGAACAAACAATTGCATGTACCCAAAACAAGAGTGATTCAAAATACAGCCCCACAATTAAGATAAGAAAGCTGTTATTTGCATTTCTTTTATGATAGCAGGAAAGCACAAAATGTGCTTTTCTTTCTGCAGATCACCATTATACAACAGTAGCCAAGGGTAAAGGGAACTACATTCAATTAAATCATTACAAGAAAGTATTGCTGCTATGCATTAATATACATATGTCTATAAGTTTGTTTGTTTTTTCTAGTTCAACCCCAAATTAGTTTCTTTATATCAAACACTGTCATTTCAGACAGCCGAGTGATACTTTGTTATACCAAACCCAAAGGCATTTCCTCTATTAGTCGTGTCTTGATGACGGTGTCTTTAAGTCAAGCTCATTCTCTTATCTCAATGAATAACTACCTGAGACTCTGTGGAACGCACAGGGGAATCCACCTTCAGACTGTTCTTTATGACTCCAGTGCAAGGCTCTTCTGGTAGAAAGATCAAGACAATATTTGATATATATATATATATATATATATATATATATATATATATATATATATATATATATATATATATATATATTACAATGATGTTGAGAAATGTGTTTTGTAATTATTTGAATTTTGAAAGCACAATGCTGAATTCACTTTATATATTAGGTACAGTAACCCTATAATACAATTGTGTGGCATTCTTAAGTAAATATGTGTGGCACAAAGGCTTCAATGTGTAATTGTTTAAAACATATTATAACAATAATGTATTTACACAAAATGTATTGTTTTTTTAACCAATAATTAATCCCTAACTAGTTCAAATTAAATTGAAAAATATGTTGATCTTTATTTAGAAAAAAGAGAAAAAAACAGTACCTATTACTTTCGTTCTATGATTGCTTCAAATTCCAAAGGTTAAAGTGTGATGCAAGTGAACTGTCATTTGCACTTGAACCCTGTATTTGAAATCCTGAATTGGACCAATTATCACTAATAAAATGAAGTGCTCCAGTATTTTTTTAAGCTGACAAACTGTTCATTGACAGGCTTTTGGAATTCTTTCATCATGTTTACATGTATGAGTTTGAATAATAAAAAATTTAAAAAAACTATATAAAACTTTTGACAATTGTAAAATAATGTGGTTCTCTTTCCCTGCACCTTCTTGACAGACAGACTATTTAATTATTTAAAGAAAGCAAAGAGTGGTGAAGACTGGGGCAGCTTTAATGACACGCTGTGTGCCAAACTCTTTAAAACAAACACCGGGCTGCTTCCACACACTAACACACAGGGGAGAATGTGTGTGAGGTAGCCAGATTCCTGTCATGATAGACCCAGGACTCATGTCACTCCACAGGCCGAGACCTTAGGCTTCTGTCTTTCTCTGTCTAACACATCGCTCATCACCACATCTGGTTTCCAAAACAACTCACCCTATCGCAACCTTTCAACTTTTGCTACATCATCATAACACAGAACTGGGCAAGTTGTATGAATATTACATTCCAGTGAACAGATCCTAGTTGTGGGTTGCTCCAGGGAGTTTAGAAGACTGTTTACCATTTCTGTATTTCTGTATAACTGACCAAGGCTAATATGATGACTGTGGTTATGTATTCATTAAATTATGTATTATTTATTATTTTAAAATAAACAGTCTATCTGAGCAAGGCACACTTAGATAAAAAAATAATAATAATACAAAAAAAAGTAAAGTGTTGGCATGCTTCTCCTGGTGACACTGTTGATTAGCAGTCCCAAAGAAATCAATATGACTGTGCTTTACCGTTAAGTCTGAAGGCAAACACGCTGAAGCTAAAAAAACAAAGAAGCAGATGAAAAAAAAAAGTGTATTCTCATTTTTTTTAAATTTAACTTTTTTTATAAATAATAAATAATAAACTACATCATTGTGAAATTAAATTTGCAGTAACTGTAAACATATAGTGCAGAAAAATATTATTTTAGTATATTTGGTAACATTTGTTTTCACCAGCTCTTGACATTTATTTGTTTTCGTGTCCTTTTTTTTAAACACTGAATGCTGGGTCCTCAGTTCCTGAATGGTTTTGATAAAAAAAAAAAAAAAAACTTGCCTGGAATTCATCCAAATTGATACCTTATTTGCTCTACATTACTGGTCTTGCGCCTCCAGACTATTAGATTTTAAATTACTTATTGTATTTCACAGTGTAAAATATACCTGTAGGCGTAATTTGTGGAATTGGCATAAATGGTACCAGAATTAAACAATTTGTACTACAATTTTCACAACTTGAATATATTATCTGGCTTACGCAATTTGACCTTTGCCTGAAATAGCCATCCAATTAAAGGGATATGTTTGCCCATGTACTATGACTCTTCAAAATAAACTATTCTTAATGGAAAAGTAAATAGCTGCTAACTAAAGAAAGGTTAACCGCTTCTTGTTCATGTTGAACAGGCTCAATGTTGAATGAAGCAACATAACCTCTGGCATGACATCTTACACTGTCACACGCCGGTAAGCTGGGAGACATGATTAAGACAAATATCACCTTCTCGTTATGTGAGACAGAAGTTAATTGGTAGCAAAGATTTTTGTTTCAAAAAGGCATGACGGTTAGTGTCCGAATAGCTGGAGCTCGTCTTCATGAAATAATTAATGTCCAAAAAGACTACTGATTGGACTACATGCTTTTCAACCTCATTGTGACATCTGAAAGATTGTGACATCTGAAAGTTGACAGGTACAATTACCCACAGTTAGCAAACTGAGTCAACCAGAATAATGTGCATGGTGTGATGCCTTCCTAAAAAGTAGCCACACCCTGCCATAAATACATTTTAAATGATTTCAGGCATAATATTAAAATGTTATAGGATAAGCACAAAGTAATACAGAAATAAACCTAAGTGTCTAAAATCTATCATGTTTTTATTGAGATAAGAGAGCAATAAGACCCATCGGGATGAGCAAATACTAGACAGGCTCTGGTCTATAGTCTCTCCGAGTCTGGTTTAAATGATGCTCTGCTATTCAGGTACAGTTACCTATGAGCATATGATCCAACAATTACAAGACTAATAATAAGTTTAACCAAAAGCAACCATATGTAGGTTTTTCTATTAAGTGGAATAAAAATAAAATAAAATAAAAAAAATGTTTTAATGGTATGAGTAAGGAATGGGGTTTAGAAATCAGTATATTTTTTGTGGTAGGAGTCTTGCTGAAATTTCCACCTGTTAAACTGAGTGCCCTCAATCCTTCTTCATTGCAGCCCATCACAGTCATACTGTGTGGCCTTAGACATTGAGTAAACAACAACAACTGAGGGAGGTACAGTCCCAAGGGGGCAATGACAGTGAGAGTCAAAAATGCCCTGAATCTTCAGCATCTGGCATCAAGACAAAATGTCTTTATGTTGGCATGAAAAGGTTGGTAGAAGACATTTAAAAAAAAAAATAATAATCCAAAGCCTGGCCCCTGAAAATCATGCTGACCCTTGCCATGCCTGAAGGTTATTATTTTAGGCTCCATTCGTATAAAGTTGGAAGTTCAGCTAACAACACTTACAAAAAATTAAAAAATAAAAATAAAAAATAAATTCTATACAGTACCTCTACTGTCAAGACTGGTCTTCAGAGTTTAAATGAATGCAGTATTAAGTTCTGATTAATAAACTCATTAGCATCGATCTGCCTGGAAATTTGTTCGGAGTCTTTTATGGAAGGCTGTTCTTAGTGGCAGTTTAAAAAATGGGTCAAGACAAGAAAACATGTTGTATTTCTAAGTATATAAACATCTGAGCTGTGTCTTTAGGATCTGTGATTGCTTAATATTATAATATTAGAAACGCAATCTGAAAGATGTTTCCGTTTTGTGCATGGCATGGTCACAGTGCACATGCATTTTTGTTTGCCTCGCTTTCAAATGTACAGCTCTGGCCAAAAGTTTTGCATCACCCTATAGAATTAACTCATTTTGCTTCATAAAGTCGAATGAAGCCTGCTGATAATGTTATGTTAACATATTGAATTACATACCGCTTTGTAGTTTTCCATATAACGAAAAAATGACAAACATAGAAAAATGTGACATTTTGAAATCTAACTTGAAAAACTGTACTACTATTATGACTTCCGGAAGACTTTTGCAATATGATTTAGCAGTTTATTTGATTACTTGATGTTAAATTAAATATCTAAATTATGTTCATATAGCTGTACAAACTACAGTCTAATGGAAACCCTGCTTTAGCCCCTTGGAGTCATCATTAGCAGCCAATCACTGAAGTGCTGGTAAGCCTGATGACATAATTAGTCAGTTCCGTCTGTTTGTTCTGAGATGTGTGGAGCTCCAGACACACGCGCACACGCACACACACACACACACACACACACACACACACACACACACACACACACACCGCCATTCCTTCTCTCAGTTTAACTTTCACTTAATGTTTAGCTCTTTTATTCAATCTATCAGCACTAGGCGGAGTTACAGGTCTCATGAGCATATCAATTTTATTCCATCCGTTTGCAAATAGCCTGGGAGACTTCTGGACACTGTCTGCAACCATGTCATTCTTTTTATAGAGTAAAGCAACTGGAGTTGTGTGTGTGTGTGTGTTTTTTATTGATTTCCTGCCAGTCTTGTCATGTTTTTTTCTTCTTCTCTCTCTGTCATGGGACTTCTCTGCCCAATAGTGACAACTGCTAGGAGAGGTTAGACTCAGTTTTCTGGTTTACCCACAGGTTTACTACCTATCACAGCAGCTGAAATATAATAAATAATGCTGCATGGAATATACAAAACATACATATATATATATATATATATATATATATATATATATATATATATATATATATATATATATATATATATATATGCAAAAAAGTCTACCAGAAGCCATAATAGTAGTACAGTATTTCATGTTAGATTTTTCAATTTTTGTCAGTTTTTCTTTAAGTATGTGGAAGACTACAAAGTGGTATTTAATTAAATACGTTAACATAACATTATTCATTCGACTTTATGAATTTGTTCATTCTAGAGAGTGATGCAACAGTTTTGGCCAGAGCGTATTTAACTGATCTAAATGTGATGGGAAATCAATAGAGCAGAGGCTCCCGTAAAAACCCAGCTGTATAAATGGGTAATTGTATGTAAAAAAAAAAAAGTGATATCTTGTAACAATTGTAAGTCGCCCTGGATAAGGGCGTCTGCTAAGAAATAAATAAATAAATAAATAAATAAATAAATACATAATAATAAATCTGAACTGCAAATAAAAGCATCAAGTAGCACATTTAGACATGGCAGTTTTAATGTGATATTAATGTAAGCTATTCTAATACGAAAAGTTACATTAGTGGAAACCTGGCTGGAGAGAGGGTTGAACCAGACAGTTCTGGCTTGAGCAAAGAGGTCTAAATTCAGTTTGTGAATCAGTTAGCCATTTTTAGCAGACTTGCATGGGCTTGGAGGAAGGGGTTCTGGTATTAAATGATAAGGTTACACTCAAAAGCACTTGCTGAAGAAAAGTCCACCTACTGTATAAACTGACTCACAAGGTGGACAGATATTAAGGTTACTATAATGTACTATAATGTCTTGCAGGGTTTGTGGGTCCATTTTGGTAAAACAATGTTACATTTTAAGCATTTTCATAAAATATTTAATACATATTTACTACAGTTGATAACTGTGAACCAAACAATTTGAGTATCTGTAAATTGTTTGGTTGTGTATGCACGCAGCATTTATGTGTAGCTATGTAGGTCAGCAAATGAGATATCTGAGTGAGTAAGCATGCAAATGGGTGACAGCTAAAATACAAAATATTGTGAGTGAGCTGTTTTCTGTAAAGACAGAAAAACAAATGCATCAGAGAACAGAAGTTCACTGACTGAATTCTGAGTTCATGCTTCAGACTCTGACATATTTTCTGGTCGGAGTTGAGGGTCTCCAACCCTGTGCGACAGGTCGGACAGAAGTATGAACTAACCCTTACAGAGACTTTCTTTAAAATATGCTGTTTCAGATTCATGGACGAAGGATAAAGGACTGCAATATCTTGTTGCAGTCAAAGGGGCTGCGACACGATGTGTCCTTTGTCACAGCTGTTGTTCATACTTTAAATGCAGACTCCATTCGCAACATTGGATACATTACATTTAAAGCCCCTTTCACACTGGCACTCCTACCTGGGTCCTGATCAAGGTCACAATCCTACATAGTGTGAAATCATGTTCCTGGGTCGTACCCGGGTTGATCCAGGTCACAGTCACCCACCTCAGGTCAACACGCTTTGACTCAGGTTGAGCGAGACAAAATGCATGACGGCCATTCGTAGGACGACGAAATGTCTGTGTGAAGGTTTCACTTGTGCAAGGAACATTTCTGTTTATTCTGTTTAGCTATAATTTTATTGATTGAGACACACCATGAGCCGATTGCAGCAGGGATGAAGAAACATTTGCTCTAACCAACAGTTGGGCTGACGGTTCAGTCCAGAGAAGCAATTCAATTCATGCATTGGCCAGTTAATATAAGGGTGTGGTGTCCCTGCTATCTGTTTATAGCTAGGTTTTAATTGGATTTGTCAGCATGCCTGGAAGAGCCTCATGAATTCCAGGTTTATCTGCGCTTAATAGGTTTGTTGCTTGCGTGAAGAATTACCTGCAGAGCAGTAGAACTAAACAATAATAACAGGGGCCGAATGGAAACATAGTGAAGGGTAACATGAAAAAGGGAATCACTATCACCTATATCAACTGTACTGTATGTGTATAGAAAAATGTACAATGAAAATAGCAAGAGACAAACAAGGTACCTCCATATACCCCCACTCTGAAAGTCTACTTGTGCTAAAGAATGTCCATTTCAAGTTGCATTACAATTGGAGAAGTGGTTCGATAGATAGATAGATAGATAGATAGATAGCTAGATAGATAGATAGATAGATAGATAGATAGATAGATAGAATTGTGCATGTAAATACAAACTGTCGGACAGACAGACAACCTTCACATACATAGATTATGGTATGCGTGATGGTTTCTAGCTAAAAAGGTCCTGAGCAAGTTTTGTGACAATTGAACAAGAAAGACAGTTCAAATCAGTCTTGTTCTAACTGGAAAACACAATAGTACTTGGCTTTAGAGTAGATGTCCCATCTGAGGAGGACATTTTTTTTTTTAATATATATATTTTTTAAACATTTGTATTATTGTTTCATATTCCACTCATTAGCTGGGTCATATAAAATAGCAAAGGAGTTTTGGCCCATGCCTTGGTAAACCAGAGCCGAAGTATCTGTTGTTTTCCCAGCTGTTTTGAGGAAAAAGATCTCATGTGACTCGTATTTCCCCAGCTGCTGGCTGAACAAGACCCCAGGTACTTCTGGCAGATTGAAAATAAGCAATACAGTCAACCTTTCATACTATGGCTTCTTAAAAGACCAGTGTTTTCAAAGTATTTTTTTTTCTCTTCCCTATTGCTCTGTACAGAAACCAAAATATTAACAGCAACCTCACCAGGGAAGAATCATTTTTGGTTGCTCATATAAAATAATTTAAGAACCTTAAAGTGCCCGTTCAGTAAAATGTGACAAATTGCTAATGGATCCTTTCAGTCAGGAAGGTTCACAGTAAAGCAGTCATTATCCCATACTGAATGCCCTTTGGGCTAACAGGGTTTTATCTTGAAACTAACTTACAGCATTGTAGCTTCAAGATGCCTGAGCCAAAATAATGCTAATCATTAGTTCATTACATCATTATTACACCCTGTGTGGATGTTACCTTTCAAATGAGGCCACTAAAGTAATGATGGCTGTAATTGCCAGATATTATTGTGCTATATTGCAGTGCCCGCTGTACCTCTATTGAACATGCTAAGTTAACGTAAGATAAGTAGTGGGCTACGGTGTTTTTTTGGTGTTTATATTGTAAACACCTGTTTTATTTAGAAAAAAAAGAAAAGTTTCTGGAGTTTTTTACAATGTGATAATTCATGAATTCCTTCGTGGGCCTTGTTGTGAATGTACTGCACTTTACTTTAGAGGGTCCTTCACTAATTCACTGTCCTCAGTATTTCAAGATGTGTCATGCGCCAGATTGCAAAACATCAAAAGAGTACTGTGTAAGTATTTTGATGTTATTTGTTTACTGCAGCCCACCATCTGGCTTTATATTAGTAAAAGCACAGAGCTGGGTTCTAATTTATTATTGTGCAAGTTGATTTGAATTATACTTCTATTTAAACGCTTTTTAAAAATACCTTCACTTTTTTTATGAAACGAATCCCCATCGTTGAGGGTTAAGGGTTAAATATAAACTCTAGAGTCACAGATGGTGAAACGTGTCTGTCAACAGAGCTATTACAATCCTCCCTGTGCCCTGATCCAAGAGCATGTGTCCTTGGCCTTGGAATCAGCACATAACACAATCATCTCCAAGTCCGAGCTTGAGTGGCAAAGACACACCTCACCTTGGCAAATGCCCTCCAGAAGTGCTCTAAATTGGATGTACTCTTTTATTCCATCATACTAGGAACTGTAATCTGCATTAGAGTTAAGATATACCTCAAAGACTCATAGTGCTGGTACAATGCTGCACAGTACATTTCAAACTACTGTACTGAGTCCAGGTGTGAGCATAACAGTCCATTTTTCTAAAAAGCTGCATAAATCCCAGATCTCCATTGTCAGTAGCACCATGGAAGGTTTCTGTTACCAGTACATCAACACCAACCAATGTATTAAGAAAAGTTTAAAATGGATTAAGGTTTATTGTTTGCAGAATCTTGCAAAAAGGGTACATAATGTATTGTCTGATATTTTTGGCTGCTTTGATGTATTAAATATCCTAAAAGTAAAAGAATATTCCACAGTATATATCAATATAATGTCGTATCAGGTAAATTAAGGACTTCAGGAGCAGAATATACGAATATAAGTAGTGTTTCTATAAAAAGTGGCTTACACTACATGATCATATTACCTGTCGTATTGGCTGTCATATTCCACAGCATCTGCTTACCTATAAATACAACATGTAGATCACAGTCATTTCCTTCATTGACCTTTCAGAAACATTGCTGCTTGAATTCTTGCTTTGTATTTAGACATAGGTCAAGTTGCGATAGTCTGTCCAAGTTTTGTGTTGTTTGCTCCTCCTATGGCCCTCCCTTCACTCATTTTATTTGCAATTTCAGTCCATTTCAGCCTCTTCTCTAACAGCATCTGCAATTTAGCTCTTTTTTAATGTTTTCATTTTTTTGCTGTTTGGGCAGGTGGTATTCTTGATTTTAATATTTTGTTTTTTAAACGTGACACATGTGTTCTGACTGATTTAATAATGGTAGAACCACTCCTTAGAAACCAAACCACTATATTAGATACAACAACTTACACTGATTCTTTCTGAACATTATAATGAGACTGTGGCAAAGTGGTTAACAGTGTGCAGGTGCAGGAATGCAGCAGTGATCAATAAACAGACGGACAACGATAATCCAGGTGCAATGATATTTTATTTGTAATTGGTCTATTGAAACAAAGACAGTAAATAATAACAGCGGTATCTATTACTGAAATAATAGTCCCGATCTTATACACCCACACGTAACACAAAACACAAACACAAGTCGACAGCGAGTGCTATAGTGCTCGTGGTGTAAATACAGTTATTCGTGAACAAGGTGCAGTGTTGTCTGGGTTTAGTGCTGGCCTTTAGCGACAGTTCCGGATCATGTTAGCCATCTAATAACAACAAACAAACAGTTGAAACAAAACAGTCACGATTATAATATGTGTCTCCTTCCGGTTTAGCATTAACCACAACAAGGAACAGTTCATTTCGCCACCTCACTTTATATACCGTCAATCATGACCCCTTGGTTAACGAGCACAACCGCTCCTCCAATCCGCGGCTGCTTTCCGGGTCGATGATTTAGTGTACTGTAGCTACGCCCCCTTTCTAGATGACTGACATCCGTCTAACCCTGGGAATGAATTGTCTGGCCATCCCGTCCAAGATTGATTGATTGATTGATTGATTGATTGACTGATTGATTGATTGCATGCATTTAGTTGTACAGGTAAATGTATTCTTGTATCTTGTTTGCAAGGATTCCCATTTCTAAGGATTAACCTTTAATTTGTTTTTAATTAATACACTTGTTTGTTTGTTTGTTTGTTTTTTGGATGGGGGTGAGGGGTAGATTTTCAATAGAAATTCCAAAATCTAAGCATAAGATTTATGTCAGGAACTCCATTCTTATAACTATTTATGGGCTATCTTCAGATTTTTAACATCCCAGCCCTGTCCCCCTCACACTAGTTATGGGCTGGCAGTTCACTTTTATAAGTGGCTGCTATTTCGCAGCACAGCAGTGGCAGCAGGTGGGAGCCTAGAGCCCCAGCTGTTTAACATACTGTAAAACATAATTTTTTATATCACCTTTTCCACCAGAAAGGTATAACCTTACTGGACCCCGGTGGTGTGGGACCCTCCGCTCCATCCGATACGCCTGCTGGAATTTGGGGAACGATAGCTTCCACCCACGCCACGCTTTCTCCCCCCGTGCTCAGAAATTTTTGAATTGTGTTTATTTGTTGGCACCCTGTCGTGAAAACCTTCCCATCAACTGCATATTAATCTTGTCAGCCTATTTTAAGTTTTTATCTTACACACAGACACCCTAACCATCGGCACCCCCGCCCCTCGATGCTCTCAGTTTTGTAAAGAGGAGTAGTAATGGCAAAGGGCATGAAAACCTCCCAGCCCTGCTGGGAACTCGGCTTTGATTTCACACATTTTAATTTATGTTTCACTACGGCACAAGAGGGCTTGAAGCAAGGCTCCTGCAGTATCCCCTTTCGGAAATTACAAGCAGTGACTGCTGACCTGTCCAGGATCAGGCACTCCCAATATGACTAGTTGTTTTTTTAGTTTTTATAGTATATTTTACTTTTCATGTATATAATTACATTGTCACTTATGCAATGTACTGTAGTTACATAGGGACCAAAACTGTGAGCGAGAGCCTGCTGTTATACCATAAGATTCATGCTCAACCCTATAACTTATTAGAAATATGTTTTAGTCAAAACAACAGTATACATATTTTGTGTACTTTTCCGCACATTTTTTCCTGTTCTTATGCACAAGAAAACTGTATGTTATCCATGTATCAGGCAGTTTAGATGATGGAAAGGGGTCATTTTTATAGTATAATAAGGCAGGTTAATAGATACACTCTTGTCAGCCAGTAGTATATAAAGAGTAGACATATCTCTGTTTGAAATAGCTTGGCTTCCCAACTCATTGAATGACAAAAGGCTGGACGTGAGCCGCAAAACTCACACCAAACGGCTTATCATTCAACTAAAGAGCAGGCTGTGTTGTGGGGTGGTAAATATGTGTCTAAGGCTGATGCCAGTCTTATTAAAGCATCAGCTGCTAGGAGGAGAATCAAGATCCGACCCTTCCTCACCAACTACTCCACGCAACTCCTCATCCAGGCCCTGGTACTCTCCCACCTAGACTACTGTAACTCCCTCCTGGCTGGCCTCCCTGCTTCCACCACATGTCCACTCCAGCTCATCCAGAACTCCGCTGCTCGCCTTGTGTTCTCTCTGCTCACTCCACTGGCTCCAGATCACTGCTCGCACCCAGGTCAAGACTCTTGTACTTGCCTACCGATGCCTTTACCAGACTGCACCCAGCTACCTCCAGACCCTCATTTCTCCCTACACCCCCACCCAACCTCTCCGCTCTAGAAGACTGGCCATACCTCCTCTACTCTCCCCTGCCTCCAGAACCCACTCCTTCTCCACCCTCACCTCGCAGTGGTGGAACAACCTTCCTATTGATGTCAGGATTGCCCAGTCCCTGACCACCTTCTGGCACCTCCTCAAGACTCACCTCTTTAGACAACACCTGTAAAACTCAACTCTGCCCTTCTGGTCAATATAGCACATTTAATGCACTTTAATTTGCACTTATCTACTCTCTATTTTACTGTATTCAATCCTGCACTTAACCAAATCTGTAGTATTTTGTATTTCACTTGCACTTGTATCTAACTGTGATGTATTTATCAACACTGTTATCTGCTCTTGAATTGCCCCGATATCAAATCGTACTGTGTTTTGTATTTGCTCTTATTAGGACTGAAGTCATTTTATTTTGTATCTTGCTCTTAATTGTACTGTAATTCTTGATATGTATTTTTGTATAGGTTTTTTGTAAGTCGCCCTGGTTAAGGTTGTCTGCTAAGAAATAAATAATAGTAATACTAATAATTACATATCGAGGTAGCAGGGCAGCTTTAAACTAAGTTTTAAAAAGTCACCTGGAGAATGAGATGACTGAACAAGAAAATGCTATACAAAGTGAATCTAAACTCAAAGAAGAATACATTAGTTAAGATAACTGGTAACACTTTACATTGTGTCTCTAATTACTGTGTATTCCCATAGTAGTTACTTAGCAAATACATGTGTACTAACACATAATTACAATGTTACTATGCACAGTTACAATGTACTTAATGTGCACATGTTTTTGCACAATGCATGAAAGTACACAATTGCATCAGAAAAGGTTTAGGGCTAGGGATAGGTTTATATTGTGCAAAAAAAATAGAGACATGTAATGTAAAGTGTTACCAGATAACTATTTTAACATTCAAAACAGAGCACAATTTATGAACAATAACAAAGTATAGTAAATGACTTTTTGAGCGAGGATATGTTCTCAGTGTAAAACATCTAACAGAATTTCTTACTGCTGCTAATTAATGACTGATCGATGGGTGACAGTACATGACAGTACTGTATGTCCTAGCGAGGCGCACAAGTGTGAAAAGAGATTATCAGATACATGAGAGCACTGGTTTTCAATTATAGCTGCCCTATCAGCGATGCCATTTAAAAATACCCCGTGGAGTATATCCCAACCATCTTCATCCCGAAATGTCAGCCAAGGAGCTTGGCTGCAGACAGGACCAGCATGCTCGGGTTTATGACATGCTGAAATCTGGGGAAATTATCTCAGAATATCAATATGCCTGCTGGGCTATTGAAAGCATGGTCATACTGATGTTGTGGGAAAAAAAAAACTTGTTGATGAGGATGATGAGGAGGAGGAGGAGGAAGAGGAGGAATTAAAGCAATGCAAGCTGTTTGCACACTGCTGACATACAGGACACCCATCTAAGGAAATTTAACCCTGGAAGCCTGTGAGGTGCACTAAACCCTACCAGGGATTCTGATCTGGTTAGCTCAGAAGCTAAGCAAGTATGTCCTTAATTACTTGGATAGGACTCTCAGTGTTGGTGGGGACAATGCTGCTGCAGATTACACTTGGCAATTGAACAAAATGTACTGAAGGAAACTTGATTCACAGTAGCGGTGGACTTGGTCCCTTATAAAAAAAAAAAAATCCTACAGAAATCCTGTAGGTTTTGTGTACGAATACTGTAGAGCATGTGGAAATGCTGTAGGTTTCCTATATATATATATATATATATATATATATATATATATATATATATATCAGTGCCTGACATGAAATAGAGAGTCATTGCAACTGAACATCAAGATGCAGCATTTTAGGTCATTACTTACCAGTGAAGGCCCGCTAGTGTAAACAAGAAGACTCTTTTATGTTTTTTGCTTTTTAACTTTGGGGTTAAGGATCAAGAATACAGTCGTTTATTCACCAGTCAAAAACATACATTGCAATTGAGTGGATTCAACCATATGTTTTTTTAATTTTTTTATGGAAAATCCAGATTCATTGGTCACGTGTTTCTGGCAATTCTCAGGCAGGCTACAATTACTGTAGCTGTCCTGGCATTTGAACATCTGCAATATAATGGAAGCACCCTAAAGTATCTACCTTTGTCATGCTCACAAATTAGTTCTACCTTAAGAACTTTTTATACATTATTATGCATTTCTGGGGTGTCAGAATCTAGGTCATATGATCTACTGATCTGGAGTCTGGTTGATTGGACTAATTAAGGTTACGTTTGCTAATGCTACGACAGGGTGTCCATATACGTCGAACATATGGACACCTTGGGGCATTGTGTGGCACAAGACAAAGTCAAGTGCCTCCAACCCCCAGAAGTCTGTATATTCGACGGAGGAGGCTGTGTGGTCTTGTGGTTAAAGAAAAGGGCATGTAACCCGAAGGTCCCTGGTTCAAATACCGGCTCACTCACTGTGTGACCTTGAGCAAGTCACTTAACCTCCTTTTGCTCCGTCTTTTGAGTGAGACGTTGTTGTAAGTGACTCTGCAGCTGATGCATAGTTCACACACCCTAGTCTCTGTAAGTTGCCTTGGATAAAGGCATCTGCTAAATAAAAATTTGAACAAATATAATCCAGGACAAACAGTGGATTAAAAAAAAACAAGCAGAAGTAATTTTATAACTTACACACTAAGTTAAGATGAGTAAATTGATTTAATTGAAACATGCAAAAATAAGTAAATATACAGGGTGATTTGAAAGTAAATTTACCACACCAATGCATGGTGCGTTGATGTGGTAAATTTACATTCTAATCACCCTGTATTTATTTTTGAATTTTACATTGTCATTGAAAAGATCCACCAGAAGACGGAGATGGCACTGAATTATAATTTTTTTTCTGTGAGTACAAGACGCTGTTGTTTCAGCAGAACAGGAGTAAAAAAAAAAAATGGCGTCTTGGATTGAATATGGGCAATTAACTTCACATGAATTAACAAGGCTGAATTCAAATTGAATTACTTCAGAACTCAGAAGAAGTGCATAAGATATTCATGAGTTATTCCTGCGGTATTCAGTTGGAATTCATTATGAATTTGCGGCCATTATTTTAAAGTGTTACTGTGACATTCACTGTATTGCCTTCTAATGGTCTAAACAGGATCTATAATGTGACAATTGCTGTGGATGTCTTTTAAATTTAAATTGTAAGTTAATTGCTGCTTCTGCTATGAGCCTGCCTTCAACAAAATCAGTCCACCTGTCACACATTCAGATTGTTCTGGGAATCAGTGGAAACCTTTGTGAAGTTTGTCATATAAATGCCAGTCCACAATCACTCCTCATTCTTCTCTCCTTCTTCCATTTCCACATCTTCATCTACTTATCCCTCCTTTCCAGTTTCTCCCTTTTCTGCCTCCACTTCTTCCTCCTCCCTCAATTCCTATCCCTCCTTCCCTTTTCTTCCTCCACTCTTCCCTCCTCAATTCCTCTCTCTTCCCCACCTCTCTCCCCAGCCCTTCTTTCATTCCCATCTCACCCTCCTCTTCTAATTGATCTTTTCCCTCCTTTCCTCATTCTATTCTTCTTTCCTCCACTCCTGCCTCCTTCCTCTTCTCTCCCACCTCTTTCTTCACTCCTCCCTCCTCTTCCTCTCTCCCCCTCTACTCCCTCTAGTAATGGAATGCATTTGTAGGAAGACCAGAATACATTAAACACAATTGCTCAGTGCCTGCTGTCATAGCATTTTATTCTGAAACTTGCAAAAATGTTTCAGGTAATTTTCAATGCATTTTATTGCCAGTATAAAACATTACATTATAAAAATAATGCAGAATATATTAACACAATACTTGCATAAGTGTTGAAAAGAGTATCTATTAAATGGGTTTTGTAATGTATGAAGGTACTAATCAGTGATCTGCGAGGGAGAGTTTGTCTTGGGTTAGGAGAGCTGAAAGCACGTAATCATTTTTTAAAATTAACCACATGAGTAAGATCGCATAGCCAATGTAAAAGGCATAAGGCCCAGTGATCCCAGCCCATTGGAATGCAAGCTGAAACCGATAAAAGAATAAATGACTTCAATTGTATTATTCATCCATGGGCCAGGGGTTATACTCCTTAATTTAATTAAAAACTAATATGAAGCAGCCTACTTTTTGTTCTAATCCAATAATTAAGGTTACATACAGTGTTCTCTCCAGATATATCACTATTGATTTGTAATAATTAAGGTTTGCAGATTTGATGATAGATGGATCTCGCACTGTGAAAATGCATTTAAAACAAGTTTGTGTGTGTGTGTGTGTGTGTGTGTGTGTATATATATATATATAAAGAGAGAGTGAGAACGAGAGAGACAGAGAGAGAGAGAAAGAGACAGAGAGAGAGATAATCAAATAGAGGGTGTAACACATACACTGGTTTTAAAAAGTAGCACATTTATAAATTAACGATTGCTTTGGGTAGATAAATGTAATAACCAGTTGTGACAGAGATCGAATGAGTCTTGGTGTTAGATCTCCCTCTCGACCTGTGAGGGCATGGTGTACAAGGAACAGAGTACCCTTAATGAAATGGCACGACAATTTATTCCGTAGGGTAGATGGAAGTCGGTCATTTCGGAAGGGGGCGGAGCCACGGCACCTGAGCTCAGTGACCCGGACGGTAAGCGGCGTGGCATCCGAGGACTGGAGGAGCGGATGCGCTCGTTAACCTCAGGGTCATGGGCGAGGGTATAAATAGGGGGCATGGCTTGAGTGATCTGTTCCTTTGTATATGGTTAAACAAACTAGCCGAGAAGGAACCCGTAGTGTGAGGAACTGTGAGTGTTTTCGTGTCTGTGTCTAACCTCTGTGTGTCTTGTGTATTGTTTAGCCACGGAAGGATACTGAGCACGATCCGGAGCTGAAGCCGCAGGCCAGCGATAAAACCTGACTTCACCGTTCACGCTTTGCACTGTCCAAACTGTCTTTGTTTTCACCACTAGCACTATAATCACGCACTGTCAAAACTGTGTCTGTGTTTTGTGTGGGTGACTGAACGGGACTTTGGGGTTACGGGTCAAACCCGTGGATTACAAATCAGAAGTGATACACGCCGCTGTATCACTTCCAACACTATTATTATTTGCAGGTTTGCCTTAAGGCTCTGGACATTTATTGAATTAAATAAACACCCTTGCACCTGTACCAACGTTGTCTGTGTGATTACTCTGCACTGCACTCACCTGCACGTCTTTACCACTTTGCCACACCAGTTTATAAGGATCTGTTTGTGATATACATTTTTCATTCAACTAAAAATATGACAATGTTAACTACATTAAAACATTTTCCAAGTAACACAACTACGTGTGTAATTACAATATAATTACAATATAATTACAAAAACAAATGTAATTCAAAATGTCTGTGGCAAAGTGGTTTGCAGTGTGCAGGTCCAGGAGTGATGCGGTGATCAATAACAGATAGACAATGATAATCCAGGTGCAATGGTGTTTTATTTATAATCCAAAAGTCACTTGATAACGGTAAATAATAATGAATGGTAGTACACAAGGCTGTTCGGTCCCGAAACAATAAACACTCTATTTAATACACACACAATACACAAACACGGTCACCAGTCCAAAGTGAGTGCTGTAGTGGTCATGGTGCAAATGCAAACAAGTGAATCTCGTGAAACAAGTGCAGTGTTGTCCGGGTTTCGTGCTGGCCTGTAGCGACAACTCCAGATCGTGTTAGCCGTCTAATAACAACGAAGTATAATTAGACACGACAAAACAAACAAAACACTCACGATAGGCAATACGGTTCTCCTTCCGGTTCAGCATTAACCATAACAAAGGAAAAGATCACATCGCTCCCCTTATGTACCGTCAATCACACCCTCTTGATTAACGATTGCATCCGCTCCTCCAATCCGCGACTGCCACGTCGTTTCCCTTCCGGTTCGATGATTTAGTGTACCGTAGCCCCGCCCCCTTTCTAGATGGCCGACTTACACCTAACCCTGGGAATGAATTGTCTGGCCATCCATTCCAGGGCACTCTCTTCCCTTTACACAGCGCCCTCACAGGTCGGGAGAGAGATTTATCACCAAGAATCTTTCTGTCTCTGTCACAGTCTTCCATATTTGTTAATGGTTATTATGCTGCTATCCAATGAAACATTTATTACATATGATTTAAGAAAGCACAAACATCGGTGCAAAGACAATCACAATAGACTTTTTTAAACATTATAGAGGTTTCCTTTCTAATTTCTAATTGCCTTGGAGACTTTAATTGACAATTATCATTGAATTTCAAAAGCTGTATGCTGTGTCACAGTTAATATAACTTAATATTTGTCTAAACTGTTTATTTAAAACCAAGAAGGAATTTCATTTTATCATTTCAAATTTTCTGCAACAGTGGTGAAAGGATTATAGTATAACTGTGTAGCTGTATTCATAATAGCAATATATCACATAACAGTACTTTGAAAACAAATGTAAGCTTTTATGTATCCCCACTGATGAGTCTGAACATGATTACAGCCTATTTAAAATCTGTTTCCATTCATGTTCTTATTTTCTTTGCAAATGAGTTTGTCAAATACACAATAGCACAACACTTTCTTGTAATGTGTTAGAAGCTTGTTTAAATCATTTGTTGTTTTCAAAGCCAAGATGTTTTTAGTTTCACAGTCTGATGCCCTAATACTTGTCAAAGACCATTTGTAGATACTTTTAAGAATGTTTAGGAAGCAAAGCCAGGCTTGACTGTTTGAATAGCTCAACTCGGAAAACACTTTTAGTAAAAATAACAAAAGTTTAACTTCTCTGCAGAACCCAATTAGAAGTCACCTGACTAGAAAGTCGTAGCCAAAGCAAAATGTTTCTTTTCCTCTGTAGACTAAATATAAAGATTTTAATCAATTTTAATGCATTTAACAGCACAAGACTCTTGATATTTGTGTCAATATTGTCCATATACACCATATATACACCATATTGTCGATTTGAACAGCAAAATAAAATCAGATACACTATTTAAAAAAAAAAAGGTTGATTTAAAGGTCACTAAGTTTAAACACATATTTTATATAGAAAGGGTTTTGATTATTTCAATGAAGGTTAGTTATATCATATTTATATTACATTATATTTCAATTAAATTCTTTGAAGCCTTTGTAAATTATGGCAAGCGTCATGAATATCACATTTTATTTTAATTTATCAAAATATGTTTCAACCAGAAGTGTCCCTCTGTGCACAGTAGACAACCAGTGACTGTGTTCCTAGCTCATTCAGTTTTTGAGTCACAGGCACTTGAACACACCTACAGATTTGCTGCGTGTCAGAGCACTGGAGCACTGAATTAGGGGGTGGTAGAAAGTACCGGCATGCATGACATAAATGGAAAGTGCAAAGCCTGTGCTTTTAAATGACGTTGCAACCGGAACGCTATCTGTTGAAGTGACCAAGTACTAGGCAACAAACAAAACTTAGGAGCTGACTCAAGCCTTAGTTTCGGTTTGCTGTAGTTTCGCTTATGAACTTCTGTTCAGGACATACGATACATCATTGGAAAGCTCAGATTCTGTGCTTTCAAACAAGCCTCAAACCAGGAGATATTCATGCGAGAAGGTCGGGCCGGCGATACACTACGCCTGAGGTCCATACGGACCCCAAACCTAAAACAATTTGGGTAATTCAACCAGGCTACCTGGACTAGAATTAGCCTTTGCATAGTGTAACAGGATGGGTGCCTGACAACTACCTAAAAGGAAACAAAAATCAAGTCAATAGATCTACATAATAACTGATATTAAAGCAACGTGGGGTTTGAATGGACCCCAGGTTACCTTATGAGGGTTAAGTTAATGTGTACAGTTGGCCCTATCTCTTATGGTATAAGAGTGTCTTATGAGAAGGTACAGGTTTAATCATACTTACTGTATTAAGTTATGTGTTAAAGTTTTGTGACTAGGGTCCAGAATTCATGAATAGACAAAAAATTCTGAAAGCACATTTTCAATTGTTTTCCAGGTTTTTTTAACATTTCCAGGTTACCATTCATTTAATTTAGACTGGATGAGGGGAAAAAAAGGATAAACAGGAGGCCTAAACTAAACTTTTTCTTGACCTCTTTTTCTTAGCAGGTCAGTATAGGAGAAGTCCCTTGGACGAGCTGCTGTCATAATAAACAGAAAATCCTAAACGGATCCCTGAATCAATAACCTGTTTGAAGAAGGTATTAAATGTCTGTTTATGTGAATAGGGGACTTGGTAATGTTCGCTCCTGCATGTAATTTCTAATTATATTAGAAACTGGGTTTAGGTAAAAAGCTCTTAAAGCTGAAATCTGACCGCTGTAGATTTATAACAAAGATGGAAGATTGATACATAACAGACAACAGCTGAAGGGAGTATTACAGTAATGACGACACCTCACAGCTGAAGTGAAGCTTCACATTTTTAAGCTTTATGGGACCTTATGCAGACCTTTATGGTGTAGAAAATTTCTTTAGGCAAGTGATGTTTTATTTGAAAACCTAGTTAGAAGAGAATCTAAACAAAGAAACCTTAAGGACGAGGCGATTTTTACCTTTGGCTTTCTTTTAAAATACCTAGATATTGAACAATTTATTTTCGGATTTACTTTTAGATGTGGTTTGCATAATTGTATCATAATTGTATCATCAAGGGACTGCTAAAAAATGCAGCCCACAGTTTGAGTTTAAGATGTATTTAGTATGTGTGAGAGGTGGGAACAATGCTATAAGAACTTGAGAGCCAATAGAATAAAAAGGGTAAATACCACAAATACCAAATTTTGAAGAAGGTTATTTAGATTTTCTACAAAATACTTTTACTAGAACTTCTAATTTCCTGAACCTCTCAGCAAAATGTTTATTCAGCGAATGCAAGGGTGGAGATTAGTTTACTACAACATGACGGAGTCAGGGAAAGTCTCGGGGGACAGGGGTAACATTCAAATGAAATCACTCCCAGGGGCTCTTTGGGGAGACTGCAAAGACTGTGATGTCATTTTATTAAAATTCTGCAGGGGACTCAATAGATATTATGCATTAGTACTGTTACAATCCCCCAAATTACAAGTCATCAGATTTATAGCTCATGGATAATGGGTCTATTCACAGGGATTTATCTCATGAGTTATTTATCTCATCAGCTGTTCTGATTGCTTAAAAAAGTTTGATATTGATTAAATCATTATGGGCAGTTGTTATCTTCCAAATGTTACTTAATCCTCCAAGCAGGCTTCAAAAATTCTTCATTAATAATAATAATACTACTAATAATAATACTACTACTACTACTACTACTACTAATAATAATAATAATAATAATAATAATAATAATAATAATAATAATAATAATAATAATAATAATAATAAATTAAAGTTTTGGTGCCAACAAATTACCTCTTGGGAATATCAGCTTTACAGGGCTTTGGTGCTTTATGAGTTGTGTCTACATCTACATGTTAAACACCTTTCTAACTGATTTGCTTGACAAATAGTCCTGTTTAGAGACAGCTGGAACTTTTCAGAGGACAGCTGTGCCATTAAAACACATGTTTTCAGATATGTGCTATTACATTCCCTCAGCTAAAAGTCAGCTAACGACAAAACCACTTGCAGAGAAGAGCAAAATGTATTTTTTAAAAAAGCAACTTGTGAATGATTACTATTTCATAAACGATGATCTCCCATCAAAATCAATAGGATACAGAGAACCTCTAACTGTAAATACTTGAACAGATTGCCATCAAAAAACTTTAGCGTTCTCAAACATTTGGCGATTTAGTCTGCAATTATGGTGCTTTGGTTTGTCTTTTTGTGTTTCTGTCTGCTACCCTAACTGCATTGTATTATTAAACTGAACGTTGTCTCAACCATTTAACATTTAGAGCAGTTTTAGAAATCATATCTGCTGTTTGTATCAAATCACTGCATCTCCACTACAGTTTTCATCCTATGGATTGAATCTGAAAGTCACATCATTTAAACTATACTATACTGCAACGTATTATTATTATTATTATTATTATTATTATTATTATTATTATTATTATTATTATTATTATTATTATTTATTTCTTAGCAGACGTATGGGATTCTCAATTGCACTTGGGATGTACACAATAGTCTGCGAAGAAGTTTTAAATATTGATCACATGTATCTCATGTAAAACCACTAAAATAAAAATTAAAATCATTGGAAATGGAGCACATAGAATAAACTGACACCTGGACAAGCTACAGAGAGTCTCTAAACAGCAGGTATGAGAAATGATGTCATACCCATAGCCCTCAGCAATGATGTTTACATTCACAGCAAATTTAACATTTTGTACACTAAAGGTCCTTTTGGCAAGAACTTGTTTTAAATTCCATAAGGCAGGGCGTTCAGCTGCAGGACGGTTGAATAATACGGAGCAAGCCATTGGGGAAAAAAAAAAAATCATTTAGAGTTTTTTTTTGTTTTTGTTTTTGTTTTTTTTTACTACTACATTTATGTATTATCCCACACTGGAAATGAAATGCCTGGCAAAGGGGGTATACTGTACTGGAGGTTGTGACTAAGTTCATCCGTTCGTGTGTCTGTATGTCTGTATGTACACCCATCCCTATGCATGACTCACTTACATTTGTGAGATGCTAATTCTTACTATATACTTTTCTGTACATACTGTTGGTATATGTTAAAATCATCAACTTTTGCATCATACTGAAACCTAATATTGAATTTACAGGGTAGAGGGTGGTGTCATTTACTGTCATTTATGTATTTATTTAATTACGCCTGTGTTCATAAAAGAAGACTCGCCAGCCAATCAGGACTTGCAAATGGATTCCTATTACTTGGTCATTCAAACCAAATTCAAACCATTTATTTTGTTTCTAAGGCAACAGTTTAGCACAACTTCTGGAGGCTCAGTATAAATGAGTTTTAGATGAAGCACTTTTTGTCATTAATGATACTAACACGATAAAACCATGGCATGTCCGTGCGTATCCTTCTGTGTCTGGAAGTTTGGTTGAATAGCGGCTGCGTGATAACAGGGCAATTCCTTGCAAGCTCAGATAGGACATACAGCATACATGCTCAAGGTCTATTACACCACAGGAAGCAAACTAAATTAAAACCGATTTAAAAAATACAGATAAGCCTGGGAGCTGATCAACGTAAGGGTATCATTATTCTTCATGCCTGAAGTGACCAGAGCAAACTGTATTATATTTAGATTCCAGCAGGTGTCCCCCTGTTTCTCGGGAACTACGCTTTGGATGTGTGTTCCCTTCTATCTTCTCTACCTTCTCGTTGGCGTGTAGTTGTTGCTAAGGACAACCAGAGAGCGTCTGTAAAGCTGTACACAAAACTGAGAAAGGCATGGGACACCCAGAGAACTTGTTTATTTATCTGACTTTAAAGTTTTGATTGTCACATTGAAATAATTTGTTGCTTGGCAGTAATTACGCGTAGTTGTTAAAGTATTGTGAAAGTATTTGCTTTTTAAGTTAATTTATTTACTAAAACTATTGTCTTAAGATAACTCGACGTGCCGGTAGGATTTGAAAAATATTACGTTTTTTTTCTTTCTTTTTTTTCTTTTTCTTTTTCTTTTTTTTTTTTTTTTTTTACAGTTGAAATCCAGGGATAGCTAGCGGTACAGAGCCGTAAAGTGGTTTATAAACATAACATTTTAGTGGGTGGAAATGCCTAAAAAAGTAAAAAGTCCAACTTCATCTGTAGGCGCTGCGGTAACAGGTGGGAAACAAGGATGGGAGTCTGGGCTCATTGGAGCACAATTTGAGGAGGTGAGATTTATTTATTTATTTATTTATTTATTTATTTATGTGATTAATCAAAACAACGTATATCGAGGCGGTGTTTTATTTGCAACAGCTTGTTAATACAAAGGTGGGAGGGGTGTTCTTGGGCAATATAAATTGATCTTCTGTTTTAACATTTCAATCTGTTTTAAATTGTACCAACACCATGGCCTTAATTATTTATTTGAGCAGCCCAGAACCTTTTCCATCCAGGTATTTAATTGCTTAATTAACCCTAAATTGTGGGTAGAATTGGTATGAAAGAGTGACAAGTGAGTACCACTGATATATCCCACTGATTAGCTTAAAAACCACCTATTTTTAAACTTCCAAATTGCTTGTAGCAGTTATTTTTGTGGTGTAACACTGCCATCTTGTGGTTATCTGTTTTGCAACACATGGTGATTATGCAACATATTGCAGCAAATATGAAACAAGCAATAAATATTTTACTTACTGTAAATTAACACAAATAATAGGAACAGATTAGGAGAAGCCATAAATAATGTTTGTTTTCTTCATGGCAGGACTGTTGGAAGGTCAATGTTTCTTTTGTTGTTGGTGAGAATTTGGAAGATGAAATATACATTAAGGCGCTCCTGCCACCTGTGCAACAACCTTTGCGGAAGCTGTTTAGTGTGGTGTCATGGGATGGAATGCTGCAAAAGGTATTATTTCGTGTTTCATTACGGTAATTAAGATGTAGGCCTATTGCATTCTGAGTTTGAGTTTTAATGCAAGGCAAGGGGGTCTATTTAATTATCTAAACACAGAGGAATCTCTATACTGCTGACCTAAAATGTATAAACCTGATTTTTCATTGACCTAATGTCATTGTTTTCACTGTTTTATTATTGTATGTAGTAATGTTGGGTCGATAAATCACCCAGGGGACAACTTCCATCTGGATCAAAATATTTTCGATTCATCACTGTAGATCATTAAGATAAACCCCAATGTATTATGATTTATAGGTGTGAACTCATGTGAAGCTGTGTTTTTCTTAGACAGTAAATGTGGCCATTATGAAGTATATAAACAAATAAGTCAATGAAATAGAGTGTGGATTACAAATATAGATACACTGTGTTTTAAAAGTCAGACTCAAGCAAAAAAAAGTAGTAAGCAAAAAATTGACATGTAATCTGGTTGCAATTGACTCCTCAGGTTTGTATATACTGTAGATTGATCACATATACATGATTACTTACAGTACAATACCATGGTATTTATTTGATCCACCTCTCAGTTTTATGATCACTTTATATCAGATCAACGTTGATGCCACTAGCTGAGGCAGGAAATTCAGTCGAATCGCATGCTGTATATTGTGGCGCTGTTCTTTTGCTATGGTTTACAATTATTCTAATCTAATCTAGTCATGCATAAACTTCTCTCTTTTGGTTCAAAGTACAAAAAATACTTAGTTCCAATTTAATTTTCAGGTCTCTGGCTTTCTTTAAACTGAAATGGTTTTCTTATTTTTTCAAAATGTTCTCACCTCTGCTTTAACAACTTTGTGTATGAATTGCCTTCCTGGTGCTGTATCTTTACCAGAGTTATAGTTTGTGTTCAAAGTTTTTCTCCATGTCCTTCTGTCATAATCAGAGACCCAGCCTTGACACTATACTGTTTTCAATCTTACATCTTCGCTGGATAAATCTAGATTGCTAACTTTAACATTTTGAACACTCACTCATTATAAAGTGTTCTCACAAATGACAAGCAATCTGAACTAGATGAATTCACTGTATAAGCAACTCCATTAAAAACAATATAATGCATTTTAATATATCAAATTGATATATCCGTAAACAAATGTTAAACAATGCTGGTCTTGTTTATTTCTTTTGTTGCTGGATTTTGTCTATTTTTTATAACGTTCTGAAGCTGAAATGGTTGTGACAAAGTTATACATTTTTGTTATATAATTCATGGTATATATATATATATATATATATATATATATATATATATATATATATATATATATAGTATTAATTTAATAATGTATTGATTTAATAATTTATTTTCAGGTCAATGAACTAGGAAACCCAAAGGTGAAGAAATCGAAGGATTCACCATTGTATTATGAGGTAAGTCTCTTTCCCAGTTTGTTGTCTTCATATATGTAATGACCCAAGTTCTGTTTATTTAAAAAAAAAAAAAAAAAGGATTTATAAAATAAAAAGGATAAAATATTATGAAACTATTACATGTCAAGTGATGTGTTTATTCAGTTATTAATGGCAGATCTAGAAAACAGATTTACAATGTCTGGTTATTTTAATGTGCAGGTTGAAAGACACACTGCTCTCCAATCATAAACTACTATAAATAACATAAGTCATAATAACACAAATCAATCAAGCTGTTTTTAATTTTTTTTTTAATGATTTGGAAGAAAAATAGGAATGCAAGAGCTCTTGCTCTTGTTTCGTGTTGCTGGGAAGTATCAGTTTCCTCGGTTTCATAACCTGACCAGCATCGGTTAATCATCCTAAGAGCAACGTATGCAAACTGCAGTGTTTCCCGAAAACCATCGTCACTCCAGCCGCTCCTCAACGACTTCTTGAATTCACTACGAGTCATCTGGCGTAATCTTGACATGTTTGTGGCAGTTGTAATGCACTGTGGGAACGTAAAGACAGAACTTAGCAAGTGCTGCTATTCAGAGGATAGTTGCTTTGAATCGTTAGCAACACCACAAACACCTTTGTAGTCGGCTCGTTGCAATACAGTTCACATAAGCGAAATCGTGCTATTTCTTGCAACCCTCTTTGCCTCACAGAGGACCAGTGTTTGACACTTTTACTTTAATTGCAATGTCCTACTTATTCATTTTTTTTGTTTGATTCGTTACGTTATTTTTTAATTTATAGAATAATGTATCCTTGTTTATTTCTATCTCATTTTGGGTCAATAAATTTCGTTTTTTTTACTTCTTTTGTCTGCATTTTCAACCAGCGGTGCATTAACCGCTTGATTTACAATAAGACTATGATTTATATTTAGGCTACTCCATAAATTAGTTTTAAATGTGTTTCCCAACAAAGCCCAGAAGCTATTCAAATCCTAACGATGCACGTAAACACCACGAACAAGGTGCACTTTCACATGGGGTTTTGGGAAAGACACGTCAAGAGAGACTGGAACGTTCACCGTGACAGTGAACGCCAAGTACAGTATTACTTCGAATTAACTTCATCCTCAAATTAACGCCTCACTCAGATCTGGCCTCTAAATCACTGCAGGAAGAGCGATTAAAAAAAAAAAAAAACCTAACAAGAAGTGCTCTGAATTTTCTGTTCCGTACCACATCATGGATCATTATTGCCGTGTTAATTGCTTAACAATGTGGGCAATAATCCTTACACTGTCCGTGCACTAGAACGGACATTTTGAAAAGGTCTGTGAAACAAACTTTAAAGTTATGCGTGTAAATAGTTGTCAGGGTGTTAACAATGAAAAGAAAAATTACCGGTACATTATTTAAACAGTTGTAGCAACACGTGGGGGCGTATAATGCTATAGTTTTTGGAACCCCACTACTTACTCTTTAACTTGTCTGTGTTATTTTCCCCTTCCACTTAACTTAAATAAGTGGTGTTCTAAATACAGCAAACTTAAACCAACCCTTAACACTACATCTGTATACTACAGTGGATATAAGCAGATACCAGTATTTTTAGAGCTTTTCTACCTATGTATTTCTTCTCAATTGAAATTATATATTCAATTATTATTATTATTATTATTATTTTAATATCAGCTTTGCACCATCAGTGACCATTAATAATTAAGTTAACAATAACTTACTGATCTTTGGTTGAATTCTTTGCTGTAGATGTGCCAGTTTATTAGTCATCCATGCTGACATGGTCAAAGTCCAAAATAGTTGCTATAATTTTATTTGCTGCCAAATTTAATATAATAAGCTACATAAATATTTAGTATCAGTTAATGTCCCATCTCAATGGGCAGAAAATAAAAGATTATTGTAAAGAAATCACCTTGACAGGTGAGTAACAACCATTAATGTAATAGCTAACCGATAATGTAATAATACTCTAGAATGTAATAATTGTTTCCTTATAATGTAATAATCACCAGATAATGTAATAACTTAACAAACAATGTAATAAAAATGTCTGCCCTATAATGTAGTAATTTCTTTACGCATAATGTAATAACTCAGCTTGCCTGATAATGTAATAACTGTCATGCCACCATTTCAAACCTGCCTCGATGAGTCATCCATGATCTCCAAGCATTTGTCCATGTAAATCTGATGATCTGTGACTCCTGTATGCCTTATTTAGGCATATGGGCAAAACTACAAAAAGGTACAAATCCTCTGATAGTGAAAAACAAAAACCAAGTTGTTTGTAACTAACAAAAACAAGATATTGGCGTACATGGTCAGAGGTGTTTTTCTGTCCATGCTATAGAATGGTTATGAGTACATTAATTATGTACGTCATGATGTCCGTTATTATTTTTTGAGATTGTTCTTAAATATTTGCTATGTATTCAAATCAAACATCATGGAGACTATTGATTGATCCAATAAACTTGTGGTCAATAATGTTTTTTTTCAAAACATACATTGACTTAAGGTTTTTTTTTTTTTTTTTTTTTTTTTTTTTTAACAAAACACTTATGTTTTCATGAAACACATGTTGAAGGTTTATAAATGAAAAAGACTACCTAAGCTGTTCTACTTCAGTTTCAGTTGTCTGTATCTATGGCCATCCATTTCATCCCTTTAATATAGTTAACAGCTAATAAATACACACATTGTTATAGCCTATATAATAAACCATCATGCAAAATGTTGGTCTACAATACAGGTTTATCATTGAAGGTACACATAATATTACAGCTCCCCTAGTGGTTGCTCCTGTCTTATTCAGCAAATACCTCATTAGATTTCCAGGCAAGAGTAATACGTCGTTGACAACCATTTGCAAAGTATAAAAAAAGATATCCCTTTCATGTGGCATTTCCTCATTTACCGATAGATAGATAGATAGATAGATAGATAGATAGCACTGCTGGAATCTATAGGTCTAAGTGTTTATGTTGTTGATAAACAGAATCAGCTTTCATGTACCATGACAGATTAGTTTTCAACATGGACAAGTACACACTTCTTCTGTGGAAGTATGCAAACAGCTAATTTTTTATTAAGCTCATATATCATCAGAGCAAATCCAACTTGTAAAAAACAAACAAACATGTTTTTCTGAGAATCTTTCACTACACATGAGTGTGTGCTTCCTGCAAAAAACATGCATTAGTGAAGGTAAATAAATGTATTTCTGTTTACCCCAGTAAAGTATTTTCCTGAATTGAAACTAACATAGGTTCTTGGATAGCAAAAAGACATTTCAAAAACATTTTATCACCACTTACTTTGTACCACTACTTTGGTATAAATATTCCATTCTTGGTTATGAGGGAAAATATTACAAAGGCATGACTACCAGAGAACTCACAGAGTGAGAGGGACCTGTTCCAAGACTGTGAAAAAGTGTTCAATGCAAGAGACTTGAAGAATGAAATAACTTTATAATTTGTTTTCACAGTAATGGGTGAGTTACTGCTCTGTAAGGAAAATATCCCAGGTGTCAGTGAGTAGGAGGGAAATCTAGTGCCAACAAGCTATAAAACACAGTAATAAAAAAGTCAGATATTCACATGTGGACAGCTGCATATTTCATGGACTGCCTTTATTTTATACATGTGTACTAAAATGAACACTTTGCCTTAAAGGGAAAGACTCTGCTTTGAAGAAAACACTGAAGTTCTTGTTCCCATTGTACTGTCCATGCTGTGAAAACAAGCAGGGAGTTTATGATCGGTCTCCAGGACATATCCAATGCCACAAAAAAAAAAAAAAACATACTTCAAATATACAACCATACATTGTGCTGGATTAGCCAAGTCAGTCACTTTTGGGGTACAAAGCATTATTGTCAATTTTAAGGGGTTTTTTGTTAGTTTTGATTAATGGGTTTTGAATTATCATGCTTTTTATCTAATATTGAATAAACACAACACAAAAAAGTATTGAACTTATAATGTTAAAATGATTGGGTCTGAATTAATACTATTAATGAAAACAAATAGAAAAATAACTGTGTGCAGTAATGGCCATGATACATTGTGTGTGTATGTATTTTTTTAAAAGGTGACAGAGGTTGCAAAACTACTTCTCGATGCAGGAGAAGAGCTGCCTCTCATCCTTGTCGGAAAACTACTGAAATTTTTGTTGTTGGCAACAAAACAGTATGACCTGCAAAGAAGAGTAGCTGAAAATAAAGTAAGGACTCACTGTATTGCAATTGACCACATAGCGCTGACCACTGTCATGTTTAGACAACAAGAAAAATAAGTTGTTTGGTCGCTTCAATACACATTATTTGCATACTGTTATTTTTTTGCTTTCTGTATCTGTAAAATTAGAGGTTAAATGTATTCTGTGCAAAAACAAATTGCATATGGGGTGAAAGGAGTGTTATTAAGTTACATAATAAGCCTAATGAGAAAAAAATAAAGTTTAAATGCAAACTCTCAAAAAAGTTACAAGAAATGGATGTCTACAATGATTTATTTCAGCATTTTTTTGCAAAACTCCAAAAATGCTAATTCAAAAGTATTCATACCCTGACAAGGAAAATGAAATAAATAGCTAGTTGTGGCACCTTTTAGCAATAATAACCTCTTTTAAACTGATTAGGATATTTGTCAATGAGCTTTTGGCATGATTCTTTAGTGATTTTTTACCTTTCTTCAACACAAAATTGTTCCTGTTCATTCAAATTCCAGGGACTTCTCTTGTGCACAGCCTTCTTCAACTCATTCAACTCATACCAAAGATTCTCAATTGGATTTAGATTGGGACTTTGACTAGGCCATTCCAGAACCTTGATTTTATTCTTTTGAACGTCCAGTTGTGCTTTAAACCAAGTTTTGTAGCGGAGGGTTTCAGATGATTGGCCAATATCTTTTGGTATGCTATGGAATCCATTTTACCATGTATTGGAACTACATTTCCTGTGCCATTAGAGGATAAACAGCCCCATAGAAGGATATTACGACCTCCATGCTTGACAGTAGATATGGTGTTCTTTTCTTTGTACGCCTCACCAGACTTTCTCCAAACGTAACAACTATCAGCGTGACCAAATGGCTCGATTTTTGTTTCATCACTCCACAAAACCTTTGACCAGAACTCATATCCATCATTCAAATGCTGTTTTGGAAACATTGATTGTCCTTGTGACATTTTCCTAAGAGTGGCTTTTTCCTTGACCTGCGACCATTGAGACCTTCACCATGCAATACTTGACCTATGGTTGAAATGGAAACCCCAGTCCCACTTGCAGCCAATTCACTTTGAATATCTTTGGCAGTCAATCTCAGATTGTTATTAACCTTCCTCGCGATTCTTCTACTTGTTCTTGGTGAAAGAACCTTCTTTCTTCCAGACCGAGGGAAGCATTGTGACAGTACCATGAGTCTTGTACTTCTTGATGAAACAATAGTTGAAATTGGGATACTCAAATGCTTGGAAATCTTCTTGTATCCTTCTCCAGCTTTATGACAATAAGTAATGTTCTGCCTAACGTCTTCAGATAGCTCCTTACTTTTTCCCATATTGGCTTATTGGTAATGACAGCAATCATCCTATGCCTAACCTTTTTATACTCTCCAAGAATATTCACCTACAATCCAGCATTTTCTAGAATTAGGTTCTGCATTATCATATTGAAAGTTCTAGTTCTTGTAGACAATACTATCAAAGCATCAAAGGGTATGAATACTTCTGAATTAGCATTTTTGGAGTTTTGCAAAAAAAAAAACTGTTGAAATAAATAATTGTAACTGTAACTTTTTTCCTCATCCATAAAAGCAAAACTTTTGCTACAAAAGATTTTTCCTAAAATTCTTTGTTTTCAAGAAACTTCTAGAAATTATAAATTTCCATTGAGGTATGTAAACTTTTGACTACAACTGTGTGTGTGTGTGTGTGTTATATATATATATATATATATATATATATATATATATATATATATATATATATATATATATATATATATATATATATATATATATATATAAATTATTAGTATTTGTTTTTTTAAAAGGAAAAGTGTTGTGTACCATAAAGTTCAAAATAAAAAAGAAAAGGTAATGTAGGTACACGAAAATGTGAATAATTTATAAAAAAAATCAATTACATCAGGGTGTTTCGGACTGCAAGTCCTTCTTCAGCTGGATGGAAAAAGCAGTGCGTAAACAAACTTGTAGTCCGGAACATTCTGATATAATAGATTTTTTATCAATTATTCACGTTTTTGTGTACCTACATTACCTTTTTCTTTTGTAATTATACACAAATTAAATAAAGCAAAGGCAGAATATTGCAAAATGCATTTTCTGTATAATTATAATTCTTGAATAACAACAAGTTTACTGCACTGTTTACTTTTCTTTATAAACAGCTGAAGAAGGGCTTTTGCCTGTGTACATTTTTTAAAAACCTTTTTCTTTCATATGCCTTCAATTATGTAGACTGCAGTATATATATTTGTTTTTTTCCTATTGTATTTCCTGTGGTATATTATAGGAAACTAGTGTTTTTGACAGTCTTATTGTATTTTATATATGCCTGTCCATATCTTTGTCTCTCTGTGAAACTTGAGTTCCAACATAGTCATAAATTTAATATGTTTACTGTAGTTATCAGTAACTTATAGCCTTGTGAACTGTGGTCCATATTACATATTTGTAAGTGACTTCCATATGGAAATAAATCTGTTTAACATGCTTATGCTCTGGCTTGTAGTAAGGTGTTATTCAGAACTGCAGACTAGCTGAATTATCTGCACTGGCTGCAGTTTAAATAACCAGTCTCAGTCAAATGAGAGGCAGGGTGGTCTTGTGGTTGGAGAAAAAGACTAAGAGCCAGATTCTATGTTTGAATGACAGCTCAGACACTGACCCAACTTGTGACTTTTGGCAATTCAGCTTCCTCTTGGGTAAAGGAGTGAAATCCAACTGTGAAGAAAAAAATATGTTTTATCTCAGTTGTGGTAAATAATTTATAAAGAAGATTTGGACAATTTTCTTGTAAATACATCTGGATTCCAAAACAGAATGATTTACCAGAGAAACATCATCTGAGACAAATCAGTGCCTAGCTTCCTGTGTAAACTACTCTATAAATAACATTTCCAGATTTACATGGATGACACAGCGATACAAACATTACCTGTGGAATATTTCTAATGACGATAATCAAGCACGATTGGTTGTTTGGCAGTATGGTTAGAAAATGTATTGCTTTAATTTCAATTAAAATGTAATTAAATTACATTTGAAACGCAAGACATTAAATCAACAATATTTTTCAAGCTACTGCCAATTGTGGGGGTACTTGATCTTATATCAATAAAATTAATCAATAGCTTGTACAAAGTGTATAGTTTAAAGGGAATTGCTCATATTTATAATACAATATTGTGTGTGTTAGGTTGCAGAACAGCTGGCCAAGGGAAAGACTGCAGCCCCTTCAGTGAAGGATAAATCTCAAACTAAATCACCTGGGAAAGGGGACAAAGGGAAGAAAGGTCCTGAGCTAGCTGCAGTGAAGAAGGACACCAAACTCAAACTAAGAGGAGAGGAAGAAGACACCAGTAAATGTATAGGTAAATGTTCTTGTTTTTAGTACTGAGGAGGGCTTACATTCTTTCTGCTGGATGTTCAGAATAGAATAACCTGCTTATAGACAGGTGGTCTTGATGGTCATTTTCAAAATATAACACATTTTAATCTTACAAATTTTCTAAGTGTTATATACGGTTTTACTTGCAAGGTACGTGGTATACTCAAGTAATAGTATAGTATACTATGTGTTCTTGAGTGGTGGTTGTTATCTTATAGGGATGTGTCCCAAGGCCATGTGTGCTACAGTGTATACAGGGTATGTACAGTATTATGCACTAAAATTCTTTAAAATGGTAAATAATTCACTATGATAACTGTAAACTTTACAGACAGTGTTTGCCATCTTTCTTAACTTAAATATGTTCTTTTTGCATTAAGATGATGAGCCAGATGACGGTCCCCACCACTATATTCTTGTTGTGGGCTTCCACCACCCTCAACTCCTGGTCATGTTGGCTGAGCTGGGGGTTTATGTGTCCAATGTCATTAAAATAACCTCGGAAAGCTATGAGTCTCTATTGACACATGAGGAGAGTATGAGTATTCTTCAAGCAGATTCTAAACTTGTGCCAGAGGGTAAGTGGATTATACTGCCTACTGAATTACTGTATATGCTCTCAACTAACTCTCAACTAAAAACCAAGTTCCCAGTTAGTGTAGAATAGATTTCCCTTAAAATTCCTTTACAGTTAGGTCCTGCATGTAGAGTAACAGGAGGTTTTTCTTCACAGATTCACAAACTATAAATTCTAACTTGTAAATTTACTACATCAAGATTCTAGTGATGCATGCCTTTCTTATGTCAATCTTCTTTATTGTATATTTGAAAAAGGTGATGTTTAAAAAATATATATGAACTGCCTCTTTATGTCCATGTACAGTTCTTGAAGCCCAGAAGCTGAACAAGGAAAAAGAAACTAAATCCCTAAAGATGTTTTGGAAGTATCTGGAGCCTGTGTTAAAAAATAACAAGTTTGACTCTCAACTTTCTGATACTGCCCGTCTCCATTATGTGGTGAAGGAGTCTATCTTACCCCAGGAGTGGAACAACAATGCAATGATGGTTAGTAAATCCTTTGTCAGTGTAAAGTACAAATAAAAATGGTTGATGATCAATTGAAGACATAGCATCCATGAGCATATGTTTGTCATATTCTTACATATACATATTACAACTGTATGACTTGCAGTCTTAAAGTACATGATGAACAAAATAATTCCAGTAAATCTTTCCTAATATATATTGCTATCATATCGTTGATATCAGATATTCCTAATGGGTAAAAAAAAAAAGGTAATTTATTTGAAGCTGTTGGAGAAAAATATGTATTACATGCGCATTGCTGTACTTCCTAGAGTCTCGTGGAGGAATTAAGTCGCCGTTGAAAACATGTCAGTCGTAGGCAAAGCGGTGATTGGTACTCAAACATGACGTCACGTTTTTAGGAGTTTTGTTCTTTTAAAGAAAATAAATGGCAGACATTTTGAATGTTTCGGTTTTTAAATAAACAATACGTTCAGAATTGTTTTTTCTACAACTGCTCAAGCTCCCAGAAACAGCTCACGCGTGGCAGATGAGTTCCTTCAATGGGAAGTGGAGCATGGAAAAGAGTACAAGATATGATCACCAATATTACTGTTTACAAGTGCAATGGAAAACATGTCATTAAAAATCAATTACATGGTTACTTTAACATAATATGTGCCCCTTTCATATAGGAAAGTGTGAGATCTATAAAGTGATGGTAATACATATTATATAAGATTTACTGAAATTATTTTGTTAGCTAGATGTACTTTAAGGTGTATTCCCAGTAGGGATACTGCTCTCATGCTTTGAGCTCTTTTCCTTGTCTTTTCCTCCTTTTTCATTTTTGGATGGAATTTCACATATCGTAGTTACAGATTTTGAGTAAATAGTGTAAAACACTGGCTCTTTCCAACTTTCAATGTGCATTAACAGTTCATAAATCTGAGCTGTATTTACACACATTTCTTTTTTTAGGTTCCAACTAAAACATATATCATTTGGGAACATTAGCAGCAATACTGCTTTTTAGGAAAGAATGGTTTACTTGGTGTTTGCAAGGCTTTTAGATCTGTTGCCATTATAAAAAAAAAAAAATAGATTTATGTTGCAAGGCTTGTTTCTGGGAGGATGTGCGTCAAACAGTCTCTATGCTTTGTGCAAAGTGAATCCTTCCAAGTAGGCCAACAGTAGGCCAAAGGCAAAAAAAAAAAGATTTTAAATGTGAAACACTTCCTCTTATACTAATATTTAACTATGATTTAATACATGGTAGTGTTTTGAGTATATATTATTATTTTCAAAGGGACTCTATTACCATTATGTGATGATAAAATCTAACTTATTTTGGTGGGTTGTAGAAAATTAGTGGAGTCAATACCATCTTTTATTTGTCCAAAATATGGCCGCACCTGGTTTCTCCAAATATAAATTGCTTATTTTGTAAAATGTTCAAACCCAAAGGCAGCACTCCAAAAAGTATACCTCCCTAACACCCATATAAACACACAACACACATTAGTAATAGTAGTCGACTGTGTAGATACATTTTTACCACAAGCTTATAGGTAAATTAGATCTATAGATAGTGTTGGGGGATTTGTCTATGTGGTGCAGATTGTTTGCAAACAAGATTCATTTTTAATTTTTTTTTTTTACATTTTCTATCCAGCTTTGTTTTGGAACCACGATGTTCGAAGATATTGCATGTCTGATTTATGATTCCCTTGATTGGAGAAGGCAACATCAGAACTATCTCAAAAATATGAAACTAATCAATGTTCCAGCAGTATCTAAAGGAGGTCAGCAAAGACAGCTCCCCAGTGCTGAGGTATCTCTCTCTCTCTCTCTCTCTCTCTCTCTCTCTCTCTCTCTCTCTGCTTGTAGGGTCCACAAACCACAAGTGTCAATTGAATAGCTTAACAAGCATAATAATTGATTTCTTTACAGTTCCCTTACTTTTGTATGACGTTTGTCATCATTCTGGTCTCTAAGTCAGGCTTTACATGTCTTTGATATTGCCCTGGATAAATCAAGTTAGTGAAGCCAGCAGAGCTAAAAAGGTACATGTCACATGATTTGAATGGGATGAGGCTTATTCAGTGCCCAGTAGTTAAGGTTCTCCAGGCAAGATCAAAGATAGAGTTTAAAATGACAATAACTAAATATTAGAGCAACAGAATCACTCATAGCAAAGTAAAAAAGTATATTTATATGGATGATAGCAATACTTCAGGTGTTCTTGTTTGTCACTAGGATCAGTCTGTCATCTCAGCAGCACCCACACCAACTGGAAAAAAGAAAGCAATTGCTGAAGATATTCAGCCACCAGTACAAGGTAACTCCTGACTATTATGACATTACCTCAATCTGTAATCTGATTGGCTAGCCACAGCTATCAAAATATGAAATAATACCTGATTTATTACCAGCTAGATAATTGACTGCTGTGGTACCCTACTGTATCATTGCTAACATATTTCAGTGCTGCTAACAAATAGTCTACGTCTTTTTAAATCCTACCACATTTTATTATATTTATCTCAGCTTTATTTAAAGCCACTTAACTACTTAATTATTGCTTGTTTTCTGTTCTATAATAGAGACTTGTATCCTAACTACTGAAGTCGATATGAGGTGTTACAACGACTTCTTGAGCCTTATTCCTCCTGAGTGTGTGTCTGTCCCTTTAATTCTTCACTGCATGCTGGAACAGGTTGGTGGAGTAAATGCATGATCTGCATTAGGTTTATAATGCTTAATACATACACATTTGTAAAGACCCTTTTACAAATACTGAAAGAGTTTATGTGTACTGTATATACAGATTGTGTGCAATATACCCTAGTAAAAGTATTCTTTATCGTGTACTGAAAGGGCAGAACACAAGAGTTGTGCATTATACACAGGGTGTGCATTATTAACAGTGTTATATTCTATAAAGCGGTTAATTAAGGACATTATTCTTGTACTCTTGTTTAGGTTGTTGCAACAGAAGAAGATAAACCTCCACTGAGTGAAGGAATCTCAAAACCACGTGCTGATGGATTGGACCAGAGCATTGTGAATTATATGATGTCAAATGTGCTGAGTCTCGCAATCTCAGAGGAGGAAAGGAAGGTAAATTTAAAGTCTCAATAATTAGAACTGTATTTTTCACAGTAAAAAAAAGAGGCATAAATGTTTAGCTGAAAAACAGTACATGCTATTTTTTTATATCCACCTTTTAAAGACATTCTATTTTTACCATCAGTGAATTATGTAAAAATAACAAGATGCCCATGAAATGACCCCTTTTGTACTGGACAGAATGACCTTTAGCAGAAATATTTCCGATCTTTGATGCAGCTGGTGTCTTTCTCGTTGACGACATTTTTTAGAAATAGTGCAGTTCTATGCAGTGAGTTCAATCATGCCCAGAAGCCAACTAAATCGGCTCCAAGGTTCCTAAATGCAGTGTAACAGGTAGTGCATCAATAAGGCAAAAGTTTGCTGTATTTATTTGTTCTATTCGTTCAGAAATGGGAAATTTCCAAGGCACTACATATTATACGGCAATTTTTTAAATCCATGATAACTGTAAAAAAAATGCAGGCTTACCCATAATCAACAAACAAAGACCATTTAAGAGTAGATGTGTGTATTTAAGATTATTTTCCATAAGTCCTTTATATTTAGCAAAACATTCTTGGGATGTTCGGCACTATGCCTGTAAGACCCCTCGCCTCATTCAAGACATCATTCCTGTTTTAAATGCACAGCCAACATGACCTGTGCACATAATACAATCGGGAACGTGAGGAAAAGAATACAACCAAGCATGCTGGTTGTGCCAACATTTGACCACTTTTTCACAGAAACTACAAGAAGACTTTGATATTCAAAAACAGAATCATAAAAAAGAACCAAAATACCCGCTGCTCCTGAGCTGTCACGATGAAATATCTCTGAGATTACATCAACTTGCTCAGGTAAGTTATCTGAATTTAAATTATTACAATTTTTAATATTTTTTTGTGTTTACAATAATCCAATGTTACCTGAGTATAGTCTTTTTTTATTAACTTATATTTTGTTTTGTTTTTTATTTGAAAAATTTGTCAATAGAACGAGCTATAGCCTAATCTTTTAAATCATTCAATGACTTCAAAGTGCTCCAAGCAAGCATTTTTAAACCATTAAGGAAAAGAAAAAAATGCATTTATATGGCTGTCGGTTTGGGTTTAAAAAGCTTTTAATTTTGTCAATATAGTTCCAGGATGGTTTTGATCCAGTAAAAGCTGAACCACAGATGCTTAGACTACTGCCAGTGGCAAAATTCCTCACTGTACCACAGCCTTCAACTGAAAACAAGAAACGATTGGCCAGAATTCAAGAGCTCATTCATTTCTGTACAGATGGTATGAGGGTACATACATATTTGGGGTTGGGGAAGGCTGGTTTAACCCATGAATTATTATGTAAAGCCATACACGATAACTGGGTGAGATTTACTAAGAAAACATTAACAGTTCTGCAACATTACTACAGTGCTGTTGCTTTATAATGCTGTGTGGTCATGGCCCCTTAATGTCATTCCACCAGTATTTTCATTTCCATTATAAGGCGGAACACAAATAGCACAGTCTTGTAATTATAGCTCCTGACTATAGCGCTATTAAGAGAGAGCACCATAGTTGGCTTTTGCTTGTTTAAAAACAAGTTCTAATTTTGCAGTCAAATTAATTGAAACAGAATTATACTGGTATACAAAAAACATACAGGTTAATAATCGACATAGATCATGTTATGACGTGTAAAACCTTCCACAATTTTTTTTCTAAAATGACACCCAGGGCCCCATTTTTAGCAGCAGGTGCAAGGGCAGAGGCAAGTTTTCTGAAGGGAATAAAACAGTTTCAACAGTATCAAACTAACATGTACCTGCTCTGAACTGTACTTCACCTGCTTCAAGTTGCAACTAATTGTCTTCTTGGTAGTTGTATCATGAAAATGCTTTTGTCCTTGCACATGTTGCTAAATACAGTACGGCCCTCAGACTCTTGTCTTAAGTGGTGACTGTATCAACTAAGTGAAGGAATATCACTGAGCAACAAATCAAACCATGACAGATCTGAAAAAAACATATACTAAAGAGACTGACATTTACTTTTAGATATTCGATACCATACAATTTTATAAAGGACAAATTAAATGTTTAAACTGGGCTTGTATTTAGACACAGTGCTGTTTGGAACATATTTACCAGTTTCATAGTTGTACTTAAGGATTATAAAGTAGATTTAATAATGTACAGTATATGTTCGAACAGACATTTAACTATTTAGTGACTCATGTCCATATCGTTCCACTGTGAAAGGACTACAAAAACTTTACAAATGTTTGTTTGTTTATTATCAGAGTCTGTTAGTTGGTCAGAGTTGGAAAGAGTCTTTAACCAGTTTGGGTTTGAGAGCATGAAGCTTACTGAGGTGGGTGAGGATGGTGAACTCATGATGGCAGGATCTGAGTTTGATGACTCAAGTTGCATACCATGGGACGATCCTGTCGGATTCGCCAAGAAGATGAAAACTAACTTTACTCTGAAAAATATAAATGAAGTAAAGAAAAACAAAGGTAAAGATTATCTATTAAACATGTCAATGTTGAGCCAGGGCTGGCATTTTGTCAACAATCTGTACATTTATTTATTTATTTATTTATTTTAAATGAATTATTCAGGGGCCTGTAAAAGACACAAATTCTCAAGCCATTGAAATACAGACATGCTCAAATTTGTTGGTACCCTTACAGCTCATTGAAATAATGCTTCATTCCTCCTGAAAAGTGATGAAATTAAAAGCTATTTTATCATGTATACTTGCATGCCATTGGAATGTCATAGAATAAAGCAAAGAAGCTGTGAAAAGAGATGAATTATTGCTTATTCTACAAAGATATTCTAAAATGGCCTGGACACATTTGTTGGTACCCCTTAGAAAAGATCACAAATAATTGGATTATAGAGATATTTCAAACTAATTAGTTTATTTAATTAGTATCACACATGTCTCTAATCTTGTAATCAGTCATTCAGCCTATGTAAATGGAGAAAAGTAGTCACTGTGCTGTTTGGTATCATTGTGTGCACCACACTGAACATGGACCAGAGAAAGCAAAGGAGAGAGTTGTCTGAGGAGATCAGAAAGAAAATAATAGACAAGCATGGTAAAGGTAAAGGCTACAAGACCATCTCCAAGCAGCTTGATGTTCGTGTGACAACAGTTGCAAATATTATTAAGAAGTTTAAGGTCCATGGAACTGTAGCCAACCTCCCTGGGCACGGCCGCAAAAGGTAAATCGACCCCAGAGTGAACAGAAGGATAGTGCGAATGGTAGAAAAAGAACCAAGGATAACTGCCAAAGAGATACAAGCTGAACTCCAAGGTGAAGGTACGTCAGTTTCTGATTGCACCATCCGTCGCTTTTTGAGCGAAAGTGGGCTCCATGGAAGAAGACCCAGGAGGACTCCACTTTTCACAAGTCTCCACAAGTCTCATTGAGAGCTACAGAAAATGTTTGATTGCAGTGATTGCCTCTAAAGGTTGTGCAACAAAATATTAGATTACGGTCCCATCATTTTTGTCCATGCCATTTTCATTTGTTTTATTATTTACAATATTATGTTGAATAAAAAATCAAAAGCAAAGTCTGATTTCTATTAAATATGGAATAAACAATGGTGGATGCCAATTACTTTTGTCAGTTTCAAGTTATTTCAGAGAAAATTCTGCATTCTTCGTTTTTTGTGGAGGGGTACCAACAAATTTGAGCACGTCTGTACTTGAAAGCATGCCAAACAGATATTTTTTAAATATATAAGAAACAGATAATGTTTTTTTCTTTTCTTTTTTTTTCTTTTTTTATGGCTGTCAGTTTGGGTTTAAACTTTTTCCATTACACCCTTTAGCACAAATGCAACTAATATGACTTTCCTTTCAGAGAGGAATAGAAACAGAATTAAGTTATATTTTGCTGGTGTTATACGGTTACAATTGTTTTTTTTTTATTTTTTTGTTTTTTGTTTTGTTCTTTTCAGAAAAGCATTTCTTTTCACATTTCAAAGTAGGTGTTTGTAATAAATGGCTTAGTCTGTATTTCTTTGAATGGGAAGGTTATGATAGGATTAATCCTTACAACAGACTATACATGTATTTTTTTATTATTATTTTTATTTTACAGATTATGATAGAAACTCCACAGGTTTGCTACATAGTTCACAGAGAGAGGGTCGAATGCGACAGTCGTCGTCACAGAGCTCTGGTATGATCTGGACACTGTGTTTAGATTTTTGCATGCATCTTGAAAAGATTTTGGTTGTTTTCGTGTCCCATATTATAAAACCATAATACAATTGACCAGAACTTGGAAAAGTATGTTGAAAGAACATTGAAATACAGTTTCCTAACACATAAATACAACAAAACTATTAAGGCTCATGTGTTATATGAGCAAAATGTGATAGTGTGTTTAATTTGTGAAGCAGTGAAGAGTGTCTTACGTTCTAACTTACTTTAGCCCTCCATTCTTGGCTTTTCAGCATATTTAACCAATGTTTTAACTGTCCAAAAAAACATACAATTTTTCATAAATTAACGATTGCATATTTATTTCATTTCCAAGTGTACTTTGATAACCGCGAGAAAGGATCAGAGGCTTCTTTGATGAAGGTATGTTGGTGCTTACCATAAAATTATTTTGATTTTTTACTTACAGTATGATATAAACACTGGTGGCATATATTTTGTTTAGTTCTACAAGGTCAGGATTACACACAATGTGTCACTAGTTACTTCATATTTGGTCATTCAACAGGCCAAGTTCTTTCATAAGAGAAATTCTACCCTTCCATTGTGCATGAGTTGGCCTCAGTGTGGAACCCAAAAATCATGCAGAGATATAATCTAATTTGTGTCATTAGAAAGGGAAGTATATGATCATATTTTAAGAGAAAACAATATTGTAAAAATATATATCATGTATGCTTTTTAACAGTTTATCCTTCAAAAGATAATATGAACAATTGCATTCATTGCACATTAGTAATGTTAGGTAGAGAGGTATTCAGTACTCTACTGTACTTTTGCCTATGGACTTCTTAAAACAATTGTAGGGTAATTTGAATTTATCAGTAATTGTAGATGTGTTTTATATGTATATTTTGAAGTACACTGGCCACTTTTAAGGGTAGCACTTTTTTATGATAGTTGGTAGACGTATTATTTGTTTCAATAATGTATTTTATTGTTAATAGGAATGGAAAGAAAAATGTCAGTCCTTCCAGGTTGATATTGAGGAAATACAGAAAACCCAAGTTCGATCTTTGAGAGACTGGTGCTTTGCTGAGCACTATGATCAAAACATATTTATTCAGGTAACAAGATGTTATTACTCATTGACTTTACATATTACTTACTGTTCACATGACATAATCAGTAAAAACAGATACAGAGCACACTGCTACGTTTGTAGGGGTATATAAATACATTGTTGTGTTTAATCAGGTGTTCTTGCACTTTAAAGCATAGCAGGGTTTCGTAAAATATAGCATTATACGTTCCCACGTGTTGCTACAACTGTTTAAATAATGTACCGGTAATTTTTCTTTTTTCATTGTTAACATCCTGACAACTTTTTACACTTACATCTTTAAAGTCTGTTTCAAAGCTATTTTCAAAATGGCCACTGAAGTGCACTTGGGTTTGAGATCTGTCCTCTTAATCACTGCAGGAAGTAAAAAACATAACAAGTGCTCTGGCTTTTCTTTTCCACACCACATCATGAATCATTATTGCTGTGTTACCTGTTTGACAATGTGGGCAGTAATCCTTACACTATCAGTGCACTAGAGCGGCCATTTAAAAAAAAAAAAAAAGCTTTGAAACAGACTTTAAATTACAGTCGTTGCTGCCTAATCGGGATATTAATAATCGGGAGTTCTGTTTAAATGATACAGGAGACTGGGAGATGGTTATTCCCAATGCTATTTATGTTGTTTAATTGGGATGTCACTTTGTTTAATTGGATTTTCAAGTGATGAACAGAGGCCGCTTTTTAGAGCAAGACAGGTTTGCATAGCTTAGCGCAGTGCAGTGAGTACGTGATTACGCTCTGACTTGCGTAAACCACTTTGAGCTCTTGAAGGAGTTTTCTGTGGTTTCTCAGGCTGCTGTGGCAAAGAAAGCTGGGGTGTCAGCCTCGCAGGTGATAGATGTGATTTCATTATTTTTCATTTAATTTAATTTAGAAATAAACCGCAATTAATTTTGTTTCTTTTCATTTAGAAATAAAAAAGTTAAAATAATTCTCCTCTCTTGCACATGTTGTACATTATGAATATAAGTAACTAAAGTCCTCTTAAATGGGACAGCCGCTTATTTGGGATATTTTTACATCTCCTGAGGCGTCCTGACGAAGTGTCACCGACTGTGTAAGTAAAAAGTTGTTGGGATGTTAACAATGAAAAGAATTGCAGGTACACTAGTTCAACAGTTGTAGTAACACGTGGGGATGTTTTAACGCTATATTTTTCTGTCACATTTAATTAAAGGAGTGTAATAACTTTGGGTGCAACTCCCATAAATTCAGATTAATATACAAATAAATATCATCTTACAAATAATAGTTTTTAGGATAATTATATAAAGTTTATCAGTCTTCCAGTGTACTATACTACAGTGTTTAATTGTCTTATGAAATTTTTAGATTCTCCAGAATGCTTCCCAGATGTATCAATGCACTGATATGTTCGAACGCACACAGGATAACTCACTTTTCTTGGTCTTCCACAATCCCATGAATCACCAGCAAAAGAGTCAAGAACAATGGGATATGGCTCTTCACTCTGATATTCGGTTCAGGTAAAAATCCACAGTGATATCAGTATTTTGTAGGTATAACAAAAAAAAAATTGTTTAAACTTGCTTGACATGCCGTGTGAACAATTTTATTAAATATGAAGTTTCTATTCCCTGTAGAAACTATTTAGAACATGTTGCAGACTCAATTTCTGAATGGGTAAAAGAGGAGGAGATCAAATGGCAAGCAGACCAAAAAAAGATGGAAAGTGAGAAAAAATCAAAGACATCCCATGATGCCTTATTAAAATCTAAACCAACCTCGTCAAAAAACAAGAAAACTCCACCTCCAAAAAAGGCTGCCAGTAAGACAAATTCATGTGTTTGTTTGCTTTTTCCTCATGTTGTATTGAATGCATATTGAGCGGACATTACTATCTGATAGTTGACTACATCTAGAACATGATCATGAAGTTAAACTTATAAATTCTTAGACTACACTACCGTATATTGTAGCTGAACTTAAGATTCTTCTAAACATTCTAAAAGCCAGGTACCGTTACTGTAAAATACAGTCTCTACTGCCTGTTCATTATAAACATATATTATTCAGCCTATTTTTTACATATTGGTACATTTTGTAACTTCTAAGCATAAGACATGTCCATTCTTATGCATGAATTAAAGAAATTGTAGCAAACAAAGTAATTATATTTATAGTTCCTGTTTATAGTTTATGCAATGTTACTGGCTGAAAACATGTCTATCAAAAGGGGAAGCAGCTGATTGGTTATAGACAGGAAGTAAGCCAGTAACAGGGTGGGGACCAGGACCGGATTAACGCGCAAACTAGGCATGTGCCTAGGGCCCGAACTCAAGGGGGGCCCCAAAATGTTTGTGTGTTCCAGATTTGACTGGAAAAACTTCACTTACTGACATTCGAACTAAGGCATATATATCTAAAAATCAAATTGTTCTGACAGGTGTTACGCAAATTTCCCCGAATAGAATTCTGTATCCCCACATTATTCCATGCTTGTGCAGATGCAGTTTTTAAAAGATCGCTGGACATGCATGAGTGATATTTCTGTGCCCGAGCCCTTTTGTGTTCTCAAGCACTGTCATTGAGTTCTGCTGCAGCTTGCAACAAATATTGTAAACAAGACAAAACAAATTCTGTGACCAAATAAAATAGCACATTTAACACCACTGATTTTCTAGATATACAGTACGTTCAGCCTTCTGTGTTGCTCAATACACGAAACGCTTGATTTAAAGTAACCTTACACAACGTTTCTTTTCTTTTAAAACACATTTTCATTGTATTACATGCAAATACTGTTCAGAAACATCAAGCATTCACGTCGAGTGGTCTTTGAAAAAATGCAGCTGTCTTGTATGCCAACACATTGGCAATTTCTCTGCTCTTGAGAAAAGGGCATTTTCTTTAATGAAGCAAATCAAAATCCACCTGCTCAACAAAAAAATAAGGAAACAGTGATGATTTTGCGTGCAGTAAACTGTAACGTATTTGACTACACAACAATGTACAGGCATATTTTGTTTTTTACTATTTTCGTGGACTATTGTGGAGCTGCCTTTAGTGAAAAAAAGTTTGAGCACCCTTCTATATATGACCTTTTTCAACTTCATATGGTGCTCCTTGTTTGTTTGAACTGTTGCCTTTTCATTCATTAAATCAGGAAAAGTCATTGTTGAGCTGTGCTATAGGATTTAACATAGGCTTCAGTTTTTTCTGGTTTTATTCTCAAATGTATTTAGCACACCCCCTACAGTTTAATTTTCTGTCAGATTCATTCAGTTCATAATAACTTCAGACTGAGAATTATACCTGTTGTAAAAGGGCTGAGGGCTAGTTATAAAGGCTATAATGTAGACAGAGGTATGTGTATGTGTATGTATGTATGTTTGTATGTATATGTGTGTGTGGCTGTTTGTTCAGGGATATCATGCTTTAAAATGAAAATGCGTGTTTGCACATTTCAGACTTTTATAATGAATAAATGTGCATGGCAGAGAATTTTTTTTTTTGCTGTTTTGTTAACTACAGTCATTTAAGTTATGTGGATTGTCATTCTAAAACTCGGGTACACTGCTTTTGGGTATAGTATGGTATATGCAGCAATTATTAGAATATTCTCCACATTGCCTAACAGGGATCTGACAGTTCAAATATTTTATTTATCATACCTTTTTTCTCCAGGTGAAAAAGGCACTCCCAGACCAGCCAGCAAAGCAGAAAGTGTCCAGGAACCCCAACCAGTACAGGGCCCTATTATGCGTGAGGGATCCCTTAAGGTTAGTCTAGACAATGAGGTAATACAATTATTACCATTCAGGGACTTTCCTTAGTTGTTGATATTGAAGTTCTGACAATTCCTTTCTTGTGCTTATAAGTGAAAACCTGTGAGTCCTTTCATTATTTTAACCAGTGTTACCTGTTACTTATATTTACTATAACAGGCATGGAAAGAAGAGCAGGACCGACTGAAAGAGGAAGAAGCTGCAAAGCTATTAAAGAAAGAAATGACAAAATCTGACAAGAAGGGGAAAAGAGGAAGCAAAGATAGGTCGGAATCCACTGACAGCAAAATAACCCTATCTTCTCAAAAGAAATCCCCGAGGGTTAAAAGCAAAGAACCACTTAAAACCCCAGAGCCCAATGTTACTTCGGTTCCTGATAATATCGATTCTGTGCCACCTGAAAAACTACCGCCTGTAAGTAATCACAGGTATAAAAAGGAATGTATCCAATGCATAGGGCTGGATTGTGGCCTGGGTAAGGCTGCCCACAGGCATCATACAATATATGACTTTTCTTTTTTAAAGACTGCATGCAAAGGTGAGTAGTAGGGATGTGGCGTTACTTAGTATTTTCAGAGTAATTCCCTTTAAGAATGATTTATCTGCAGAGATTAAATTAAACCAAACAAACCTATTAACTAATGTGCTAATTTCAGAACATGAAAGCTGCCTTTCCCTCACGTTTAAAGGTGAGTACCAATCAATGACAATTAACTTCTGCATCAAGTAATTTAAGATGATTAGATGCACATTTCCCTTTTAACCAGGGCGCAGATGTTTTACTTCCTTACCGGTGTTGTAAACAAGTGCAAGTGATCTGTCACGTACATGTGGCTTTTTTTATTTTATTTTTTTTAGACCTAACTCAGGAGCTACCGCTGTGCAAACTGGGAAATGTATTTTCTTTGTCGAGTTTAATCATTGTCCAGGACTACATAGGGCAGCAGTGTGGAGTAGTGGTTAGGGCTCTGGACTCTTGACCGGAGGGTTGTGGGTTCAATCCCCAGTGGGGGACACTGCTGTTGTACCCTTGAGCAAGGTACTTTACCTAGATTGCTCCAGTAAAAACCCAACTGTATAAATGGGTAATTGTATGTAAAATAATGTGATATCTGTATAATGTGAAATAATGTGATATCTTGTAACAATTGTAAGTCGCCCTGGATAAGGGCGTCTGCTAAGAAATAAATAATAATAATAATAATAATAATAATACATTCCCATAATTTACTGCAGAGATGATGCATTTATAAGAAAACAAGCAAAGTGAAATAAAAATGATTCCATATCTAAATGATAAAAGAAATGTAACCCAAATAATTGTGTGCTTTTAGTTAGTTTGGTCACACCAGGTTCTATATTAGAATGTTTTGTTTTATTTTGTTTTGTGTTGAGTAATTGACTTATGTTATTCCATTTAATTAGTGTCTATCAACTTAAACTTTCTTTAAAGGAATTACTCGGTAAATACCAGTATTGGCACACCCCTAGTGTGTAGAATCATTTGTTAAGGTTGTTGTTTAATGATGCAGACTATGAAGCCCTTCCAACTCGAGACAAATAATATATTTTTAAAAACCTGTCAAGGGTTAACTATTCAAATAACTAAGGTGGTTTTATAACGGTATTTTTATTTCAGTTTACTGGCTACAATATGGGTAACACTCTGATTCAAGTTTCTGGGAAGGTCCAATCCCTGTTTCCATCTGATGGCGGACAGATTAAAGTGGAAAGTATAAATTACGTCCAAGGTAAAGAAAAAAAAAAGCTTGTTTGTTTATTATTATTATTTTTATTATTAATTTCTTAGCAGATGCCCTTATCCAGGGCGCCTTACAATTGTTACAAGATATCACATTATTTTTACATACAATTACCCATTTATACAGTTGGGTTTTTACTGGAGCAATCTAGGTAAAGTACCTTGCTCAAGGGTACAACAGCAGTGTCCCCCACCTGGGATTGAACCCACGACCCTCCGGTCAAGAGTCCAGAGCCCTAACCACTACTCTACACTGCTGCCTTAAGATCCATTCTAGTGCAGATATTTTTTTCAAACCAGTTCCTAAACTAAACTAGTTAGTTGAACTTAAAAAGCATCTTTTAGGTTGGTTTGGTGGAATCTGTTTGTCTTACTCGTGGTCAGATATGCTTAGTAAAAGTGTAATCTGAATCTGGTGTGTGATATAATTGGATGTCCTTATGCAGTGGTTCCCAACTCTGGTTCTTAGGACTTTGTTCCAAACAAAGAATTTAGGTAATTGACCCTTAACCAGTTCAACTGACTAGTTTAGAAACTGGTTGGAAAAAAATATCTGCACTAGAATGGATCTTGAGGACTGCAATTTGGAACCTACAGTATATTCACTTTTCAGTGTTCTGAGATGAAAGGGTTTTCCAAAGAACTAATCTATGAAAAATAAAGATTTCCATTTAATTCTTCAAACACAATAGCTCTGTCAATAGTGGCTATATTTACAATGGCTATATAAATCCAGTATGATACTTTATCTTCCAATATATAACTATTTAGTCACACTTTGAATGTATTTTCAAAACTTTCATTAAACTACCATTTTAGCATAGCCCCACCTCAACAATTACCCCACCTCAGACCACAGACAAGTTTGTTGTAAAACCTTCTAAAAATGCAGGTAAACCGAAAATGTTATCGGATTACAAAGATACACCAACTGCGTAGTAGTAATATTTTTCCATTGTAAATATATCCATTGAGTTGCTTACCAGGCTTAAAAATAAAATAAAATCGTACATTATGTAATATTCAAATCATGTAAAAGCAAATTGTAAAAGTTTGCTATGTAGGGTACAACATCAATTTTTAGTAATGAAACAATCACCTGTTATTTGGAAACTGTGTCACACTTTTGGAGATTTACGAAGTCAAATTAATGTTTTTCATTTATCATTTGTATTAAAAAAAAAAAAAAGTAGAAAAGTGAACTATTCATGATAAATTATAGTTACAGTGCCAATTCCAGTTAATGCTTCCTGTGTTATAGGTTTGTCATTGATTGAGGTGAGCGTGATGAAAGACAGACACTGCTTTTTCATCCACATCACTGATCCAAGGAAGGACTTGGAGGATGAGGACAAAGATGGAGAAGGTTGATACATTTCAGCGTGTGTGCGTGCGTGCGTGTGTGTGTATGCGTGCGTGTGTATGTGTGTGTGCCATGTGAGAGAGAGTTAGTTGGTTTGTTTTTGCTGCAACAGATACTCTTTTTGATGGATACTTGAAACTAGTAAAGATTTCTGCTTTCTCCTATATTGTGCAATTAAGCCTGATAGTTATTCAAAATGATGTGAATCTACAGCAGGTATTCTGAAATATATTAGCTTAGAAAAAATGCTTTTTTCTTTTTTTTTTTTTATTACACTTATTTATTTTTGAAGTCCACATAACAAAAATACCATGCAAATGCTAGACAATTTTACATATGTCTCTACAAATGACATTGGTTTGGATCACTTTGAAAATGTAACTTAATAATATATATATATACAGTAGTATCTATTGTCAATATGAATATAAGAAGTTATTTTTTGTTGTAGTCCCTGCAGAAATGAAGAAACAGATGAAACGTGTCAGCAAGTTTGGTTCCTTTTCAGCTGTTTTGGCCAGTGGAATAAATCTGTCTTTCAGCAACTATGGACCTTCTGGAGAAGGGAAAGGTAAACTTACTCATAGTAGAAAGACTTATATAAACTGCTATTTTGACAGAAAGCATTCAGTAAATACAAATGGGCAGATCCACTAAGAGGCAAGCTTGCACCTAGTTTCCAAGCACATCCTCTTTTTGTTTGCTTAGGATTAACTGACTGTTTGAACTAAAAGTTTATCCTACATTTAAACACATGCTTTATTGTTAGTATTTTTTTTTTAAATGAGTGATTCTCCGACTGTGAATCTTTCTTCATTTTGGTATAGATAACGAAGACCCCGACCTGGTTTCCATGTTGAACATTCCCTCTGCCTGCACCACTTCTGTACCCCCTACTACTAATCCCCCTGCTGCTACCCCAGTGAAGAGAGCCAAATCCCCCAAGGCTAAGTCCCCCAGGGCCAAATCACCAAGGGCCAAGTCCCCCAGGCTGAAGTCTCCGCAGGGTAGGGGAACCACTTCATCACCCCCGACAACAGCCGAGACTCCAAGGAATGAAGAACCAAAGGTTAGCTTAATCTTAATTTCATCCATGTTGTCCAGTTAATTAAATAGTTGCAATATACTGTATATCTAATTTTTGAGCAGGGATAAGATAGCTTACACAAGCTTACACAAGTCCTGGGTTAGGAATTTGGGGGATTGCACACAAAATACTATAAAAAGATAATACTTGGACAGTACTATAATAAATAATACATCTGTGCAGCAAATAAAAATATTGATACTCTAAATCAGAACTGTGAATCAAATGTCAAATTTTAGGATTGCTGTCAGCCATGTATGATAACAAAAAAATGAATATATATATTTTTTGTATTTACTTTTTAGGTGGAGATTGAGCCATCTCTCTCAGAAGTCAATGCAGAACTTGTCCCAGAACTCCCTGATTTCCAGTCCCTGAATGTGTCCTGTCCCAATGGCCTATTAGTGAACTTCTTCAGTGAACAAACACTAGGTCAGTCCAATGCATCCCTTTGGCCCAAGTAGCATTGAGCTTTACAGCCTATATTACAGTCAAAAGATGTATTTCCGGCTTTCACTATCATACATTCTTGTACTTACTGAAAAGTCTGTGGCATTTTAGAGAATAATATTTAATTTAAATGCGTCCTAGAAGAAATATGAATGGAAAAACAAGCAATGTTAATCAATGGCATTTTTTCTATAGCAGTAGTTCAAGAATGGGATAAAATACTGTATGTGACAAGCTATTATAGAACATGTTTTGCATTAGTATCCCTGTCCCAATGTCATCACTGTACATTACCGCGTACATTTGTTTTGATCACTCTGACTAGGTCTGAAGAGTGAGGTACTGCAATGCTCTCACAAAATCCTAGTAAGGCAGAGGTATCCAGTACAGCACATTAGTCCCTGTGAGTCTGAGAAGAAGAGTCTTTCTCTGATGGATGAGGTGTCCAGAGTCATTACAAGCCAAGGAACTGTAATCAAGTACATGAAGGATGGATCCACCCAGGTAAAACACCCCCAACGTTTGAGGATTGTCTTTGCATAAGGTTGCTAAATGTATGTATGGTACAAACAAAAGGCTGTTGAAAGGCTGCTGTTGGCCCTTTATTGCTTTACAAAATAGAGCTAACCAATATCCTCCTGATAAAATGAAGAAACAGAACAGACTGTTACATTGGTTCTTTACCCTGTGGTCCATGGAAAATAGTTTGATTTTAAATTGTTGTATTTTCTGCAGGTTCTTTTTGCTGATGGTACCGTGAGTAAAAGCCCAGATTCGGGGCCCATTCTCAAGCCTCCCACGGCTCCTCAGCCACCATGCCCAGAACCCAAGCCACAAGACAGTGCTCTTAACACTAAAGAGCATAAATCTGAGACAAACGAGCCCACAGACAAAAAAGGTAAAGGTGCCAAAGTTAATTTAATTAAATATATATTTCAATCAGTGGTTTTCAATAGAATACATTTTACATTTAGCGCATTGGTCTTTAATTTTGCTCCCAGTTCTTGATGCTCATGATTACAGGCATGAATGGCTAACCCTGTTCAAGTGGTATCACTAAATAGCAATTTTCTCCTTTTCAGCCACTTCTGTTTGTAGGTAGGCAAGTAAACAGGTTTATGGTCACCTAGCAAGCCTGTCATAATTTCCAAATAAAAAGGATGTGTTCCTAAGCACTTATCCTCATCCTGTTTGATATTAAAGATCTTTACACTCAGCGAAAACACAAGAAAAAGAAAATGTGAAAATTATTCTAGTCTGTCAGTTCGTATAATCCAGGTGACCTGGCAGAAGCGCGATGCCTTTATTTTTCTATTTGAGAACCGAAAAAAAAAGTGTGATATAAATCTATTTTTCTTTAGGGAAGCTTGTCCACAGAAACAGTGTTGTTGCGGTTAAGACAGAGTTGGTTGATGCCAATGTCTCAGACGTCAAGCATTTAGTGGGGGGCCTTCCTGAATCCCCAGCTGGAACCTGGGTTACCACCACACCATCTGGCCTGAGGGTGGCAACCAAAGGAGAGGAAAAGGTTCAAATCAAACATGCTCTTGCTTACAAGGCCACAGACCCAGTCAATGAAGTGGTAAGTAGCAATCTGTGCAGCCAGATTTGATATTAGTGATTCAGCTACATCTTAAATAGTCCAGCATGTTGTTTGCAGGGTTTGTTCTGTAAGATTATGTCTGTCATGAGCTCACCTATTAAAGGTGCAGGGTGAGTCATGCAGTCAGAGGAGTGCAGGTTTTTATCCCAGCTGTTCCAAGTTACCTGGGCTTCCTTGCCACAGTGGGTCTTACAGGACAGGTTCCCAGGGAGTTTGAGTGGACTTGTGGGCTGGGCATTGTCCTCTAGGAAGTGATAGCTACCACACTCCGGGTGTAAAAATGTAATTGACTTGGTGGTGGATTCAGAGGATGTCCTCTGACCTTCAGTTCTGAGGTATTGTTGGAAGTTGCTGTGGTGAGGTAACATAATTAGACACTCTAAATTGAGGGGAAAAACGTGTGTAAAGTTAAGGGAACACAAAGCTACGTATTCAGGAACAGTGACTTCCTGTATCTAACCCCAAGTCTCCCCTAGTGTACCATGCAGTGGCCTGAAATCTAGTCTCCTAAAGCCGAGTCCAAAGCCACAAAGTGGCTTTGTGTTCTTTGAGTTTAACATAATGACATCCTACAATTAAAAATCCCAGGGACATTTCTTAGTTCTTTCATTTTTATCTGGGGATCATAATAAATTGTATTTTTTTCATATTTTATTATAGTGTATGTAGTGTTTCTTGTTATTCAATTAACTCTGCTTGAAAGTGTTGAGTAACTGTGTGTAGAACAACAAAAAAAAAACACTAATTACATGTTGATGAATAGCACACTTGTCTACAGTATTTTGAATAAATGTTCTAAGCAAGACAAAACAGAAAATTATTATTCGAAATATTGTGTTTACTAGACTATGATAACCCGAGAAGATAAAGTACTGACTGTGATAGGAAATGATGACTATGTTGCTGTGGAGCATGCTGATGGGACAAGAATCACTACCTTTAACCAGGATGTTGAAATCCCAGGCTCCATGGACCATGATGAGACAGGTAAGGGAAAAGAACATTTGTGAAGGAACTACATTGTAAAGACTCCCAAACAGTATACCTGTCCTACTCTGTCTCATAATTTGAAATAGACAACAGACCTCCATACCCATTCCCTTGTGTAGAATGTTTTTAACCCCATACTACTGACAGTTGGTTCACTGAAGATGAAAGAAAGATCAAATGTCCATAAGGACAAACAACACCACTTTCAACAACGTCTTTGTTTCGTTCAGGGGAAGATCCACTCACAGTCTCAAAAAAAGTGAAATTTGTTCAAATCGAGTGTTTGGGATTTGCCACCCTCATAATGAACAGTAAGGATGGCACCTGCACTACTGTTTTTGGAGATGGATCAACAATCATTGCTAACCCCCAAGGAGCCTATCAGGTGAGGGTCTACGAATGAGCATGTGTATCATCCACTTTATTTCAAATCTCTCTTGTAAATGTACTTAACATTGTCTGCTATAAGTAAACTACAATGTGGTACATTAGTTATTGGAACACAATGTAAGAGAATATGAAAGAAAGAGTATATATTTTTAGTTTTATATTTCCTGTTCCATTAATCATTCACTACATAAATACACAATCCAAAAAAACATACACATTCATTAAATGATGAGAAAAAAAGCAAAGTTAAATATAAAGTGGGCAATTTAGTTACTGTTAAATGATGATTGTATGATTATAGTTTGGCCATTGAATAACATTTTCCATTTTGGCTTGTAAAATAACTTTGCTGTATGTTTCAAGTTTTACATTTAAACTGTTTGAAATTACATGTATATTAAATACATGCCTTTGGCTCTAGGTCTGTCCACCAAGCTCTGGGTGTCTTTGCATTGATAGTGATGGCAGTGCTGTGTACAACTGTAAACCAAATGATAGAAGCATGACCCTTAGTGGTACAAACTTGGAACTACAACCTTGCATTTACACTATGCGTCACACCACAGAGGTTATTTGTGAGGTTATGGATCCAGAAGGCAACCTTTTCCAGGTAAAGAAGGGCTATTTTTGGGTTAGGGTCATTGTGTATCATACAGATGGTAACTAACCTAAATCTAAGTAAGTGTATGCTGGTGAAAGTCTTGTGTGTATCATAAAGAAAACAATTCTAGTGTTCACTTCCTGTCAAAGTCTTGGAATAGAGGCAATGTATATGGATATGGATGTTAATATTATATTTTATATATATATAAAATCTAAGAATAGCTGTCCCTCAATTAATTCATATTAGGCAATGAAACAAATGATAATTTGGGTTGAATACAAATATGTAAAAGAAAATAAATGCTGGGAAATGTTACCGTATTTCTGTCCACCCCAGTATGCACCCATCTTTGCTTCCTCATGCAGTTTATTACTACTGTTTACGTGGTGTTCAATTGCAGGTAATGGTGGATGGAAAAACATCAACTTTTATCTCCAACACTGAAGCGGGTGCAGAAGAGGAGGTGGAAGACTTGCTACAAGAACAGACTTTAAAGTATAACCCTGTGACTTATAAAGAACATGCACCAAGGTATGGCACTTCTTTTTGTCAGTGGTTTCAGCAGAGTGAATAGAGACCTGGAGACAGGTTTATCATTTTAAAATATAAAGTGCCTGTTATTTACAGCACATACTCTGATTTAATGTACATGATTATGATATTTTATTTGTGTTGGTGTTACATTATTTTTTACAACTGTAAACAGAGATTGTTAGCGATAATGGAAAGAATGCTCTAGAATTGTTCTTTCATATAACATATAACATTTCACCAGACAGTAGTTCAGTCCTGCAGTCAAACATCTTATTTTCCAGGTTTTTCATTGTCCATGCTGATGGTTCTGGTACTGAACTGTTGCGATCCAGAGATGTGGAAGATTACCTGTCACAATGCTTCACTGACCCGGCTATAGCAGTGCTCAAGGAGCCACTGCCGGATTTCCAAGGTAAGGGAGCTTTGTGTCTGTCGTCAGTGGTACTGAAAGAAAATGTAGATAAACAACTTATTCAACCAGATCTTCCTCTCAAGTATTTCTCTTTGTATGGATATGCTTTGCCATTGACTTCTGCAGTTAAAGCCACTTCAACTTCAAGGTAATGCTTTAAAAAAAAATACTTTCAGACTTTATTTATTACAATTGTAATAACCCTAATTGTCAAAATACACCTTGACCAATTTTGCTACATATTTCTGTAGTATTGTTGTTGTTTTTTTGTTTTTTTTCTTCTCAGGTGTTTATGGAATTACTGTTCTCCATCCATGCACTGAGGATATCTGGTCCCACTGGTTAATAAAAAAGGAAATAGAGAACATTATTCCTCCAAATCTTAAGTCTAGGGAATGGGACCACTTTCCATCAACTGAGGTAAGCTGTTTAATGGCCTCATCTGATTAATATACAGCCTTTAAAAAGCTATTCTATACAGGTCCATTGTGTACACGATTATACATTGTAACCTGGGGAATTCTCACAAATATGTACAAATGGCATTATGGAAAGATAACACTGTTTTAGTAGCCACTTGAAATGTTTTCAAGTAAATATCAATCTAATAATGCATATCTCTGAAAATAGCCTTTTTTATGGATATTGCATACTAGCTAGATGTAGGTTTTCCTTATGATAGGGTCAGTAAAACCTGTAAGTAGTCTGCTTTTGTAATGACCATTTTTTTTCTTGGGAATTTAACCATTCCAGAAGAAGACCCCTGGGCCTCCATTTGGCACATCCATTGGAAAGGGTCTTAACATACAAGAAAGGCCAGCATCTGCTCATACTGTCCCTATATTAAAGTGCCCTAAAGTGCTCAAGACCCGTCAGCTTATCCAGTATACACCCGTGAGCAACTTGCTGCGGAGAAAGATGGAACAGTCCCTTAAGGTATTGTGTAAAAAAAAAAAAAAAACGATGAGACACATACCGAATGGTTTTAGATTAGAAAAGACAAAATGTTTCAGGGTACATTTAATTTAAGTTTTTTGTTACAGATAAAATCCAAGTTACTGTTTCAAACCTATCATAGAGGATTGGGCATACATGCACATTGTGGAAAACAAATTTAGAACAGTTTAGTGCTTTTATCCCTCAGAAAATACTAGGTGTAGAGGATTAGGTTATGCACCTCTTGCGGTATATTTGGGGACAAAAAATAAATAGATGATGATGACTGCCCTTTAAGAGTTTGGTACATTGTCTGAAATATGACATATCTTAACTACTCTTTTTGTATTCTTGTTTAAAAGGCCAACTCTTGTGATTTAAAACAAATATTTTTATTAGAGGATAAAAGCAGTTGATATAAGCATGTATCACAGCACTTTAATTTGCTTGGTTTTGGCAGGGGGTTGGGGAGGAGGCGGTAGTCTTCAAGCATGGCACAGACTGCAAAGAGGGGTAGGGTTAAATTTGGTAGCTACAACTGATTGAAGGATGACATAATGTGGGAGTGACCTTAGCCCCATGTCAACTTCCTGTCAATCAACCAGTGATCATATCTGCAGATGTATTTAGAGTTTCCTTCCTTATACTTGGCATAGCTTCTCACTATTTATTTAGGTTTTGTTTTGTTTTTCAAGGGCTACATTGACCACATACTAAGAAAAGATTATGAGTTTGATGAAATGATGGTTAAAGATCCTAGAACAGAAGAGGAAAGAGTCCATGCTACTGACTTGCTCAAGCTTGTTTTGGTGAGCGAATAACACAAAAAATATAATTGTAATATTTGTATTCAAATCTTGCATTACCACAATAATGTAGTGTTGTGGTGATCGAACCTTCTGGTGTCAGTACTAATGCCATAGTAATGTATCTCTTACATATTGATGAGACCATGTGCTTAGATTATTACAATAGCAGTTGTTTGTTTGTCAAATTGTTTGTCTAATTTTATTACTAAGGGAATTCAAGCTAAACCTATAGCGCGTATGGGCTTCCCTGTTCAACATTCAGTGACATTTGTTTAAATGATGTTTAATTTAAGCACTACTGGCTGAAACAAGCACTTGGTATTGTAACTCCATTGCACTGAATTAAATTTTTTGCTTTTATGCTTAGTATAACAATGTTTACATAAACAGCAGTGCATGTACCTCTGCAAAATGTGATGGACTCTATGGTCTGACAAGGGGATCTTTTTGTGTTAATAATATTAATAATGACCTAACATAGTTAGCTAGAAGAAGGGTACAAGCAAGGGGTCATACACAGTGTCTCGTCACACTCATTTAAGTTATTTTCTTGTGCTTCTAGTCTCTCCCAGATTCCAATGAACCGGTAGATCTTGGGGACGACAGAAAAGGCAATGGTGAGACCATTTGTTAATTTTGGCAAGTACAAAGAAATGTGTTAAATATTGTATGTAAATATGTATAACTATACCAATACATATCGGGAACAAATACTTTTTTAGTTCGATGTAAGCTTAACATGTATTCCTTGTTGTGTTGTAGTTGATATAGCTTCACTCTACGAGCAAGCAATTACCATTCCATCCACCACACCACCAGAAAAACAAACTTGGCCTGAGTGCTCAAAAGAAATTTGGGAAAGAAACAGGTATTTTGTTTTAAATATTTGTATTCAACATAATAACATAATGTGCTTTGTGTTATATGAAAAAAATAAAATGATATCCATCTCTTCAGATATTATCTCAGATGCTACTGCAGGCAAAACACCACAGTAGGCATAACTGATCATGATTGTCTTTGCTCCGTGGTTATCTACTTCAGATTTAGGGTGCTTTCAAGGTAGATAATATTCACCCCCTTTGGACTTTTCCACATTTTGTAGTGTTACAACCTGGAATTAAAATGGATTTAATTAGGATTTTTTGTCACTGATCTACACAAAGTAGTCCATAATGTCGAAGTGGGGAAAAAAATCTACATATTTTTCAAAATTATTTACAAATAAAAAACAGAAAAGTCTTGATTGCATAAGTATTCACCCCCTTTGCTGTGACACCCCTAAATAAGCTCTGGTGCAACCAATTGCCTTCAGAAGTCACATAATTAGTTGAATGGAGTTAGAGAGCATATCTAAACAAACAGCATCATGAAGACCAAGGAGCTACCAAAACAAGTCTGGGATAAAGTTCTGGAGAAGCAACAATCAGGGTTGGGTTATAAAAAAATATCCCAAACTTTGAACATCCCCCAGAGCACCGTTAAATCCATTATTAAAAAATGGAAGGAATATGGCACAACCGCGACTCTGCCTAGAGAAGGCCGTCCACCAAAACTCAGTGACCAGGTAAGGAGGGCATTAGTCAGAGAAGCAACCAAGAGGCCAATGGTAACTCTGAAGGAGCTGGCGAGATCCACAGCTGAGATGGGAGAAACCGTCCATGGGACAACTATAACCCGGACGCTCCACAAAGCTGGGCTTTATGGAAGAGTGGTGAGAAGTAAGCCATTGCTGAAAAAAACCTATATCAAATCCCGTTTGGATTTTGCCAAAAGGCATGTGGGAGACACAGCAAACATGTGGAAAAAGGTTCTCTGGTCTGATGAGACTAAAACTGAACTTTTTGGCCTTAGCGCAAAACGCTATGTGTGGCGCAAAGCCAACACTGCTCATCACCCTGAGAACACCATTCCCACAGTGAAGCATGGTGGTGGCAGCATCATGTTATGGGGATGCTTTTCATCAGCAGGGACTGGGAAACTGGTCAGGAATGAGGGCAAAATGGATGGAGCCAAATACAGGGAAATTCTAGAGGAAAAGCTGTTTCAGTCTGCAAGAGACCTGGGACTGGGGCGGAGGTTCACCTTCCAGCAGGAAAATGACCCTAAACACACAGCCAAAGCTACACTGGATTGGTTTAAAAACAAGAACCTGAATGTCTTAGAATGGCCCAGTCAAAGCCCAGACCTCAATCCGATTGAGAATCTGTGGCAAGACTTGAAAATTGCTGTTCTCCAACGGTCCCCATCCAACTTGACAGAGCTTGAGCAATTTTGCCAAGAAGAATGGGCAAAAATTGCAGGATCCAGATGTGCAAAGCTGGTAGAGACTTACCCAAAAAGACTCACAGCTGTAATTGCTGCCAAAGGTGTTTCTACCAAGTATTGACTCAGGGGAGGTGAATACTTATGCAACCAACAAATGTCTTTTATTTTGTTTAATTAACTTTTGTGTCACAATAAAAAATATTTTGCACCTTCAAAGTGTTAAGTATGTTGTGTAAATCAAATGGTAAAAATCCCAATTAAATCAATTTTAATTCCAGGTTGTCACACTACAAAATATGGAAAAGTCCAAGGGGGGTGAATACTTATGCAAGGCACTGTATATAACCCAGTAGTATCGTTTTCAAAAAGCACCTTATTAAATGAATGACTTTCTACAAATGCATTTCAGAAATTGCTAATGCAATTATTTATTTATTTTTCTATTTCTTTACATGCAGCTGGGAGGAAGTAAAACAGGAATCTAACTGGGCAGGGAGATTAGAACAGTGCAGGTAACGCAAAATGAAGAAAAACAGTTATATACTGCCTAAAGCTCGCCATGTTATGACAAGTATGATTTATATACTGCTTTATGTGTAAATATCTGATTAAGTGGAACATTTTGGGGAACACAAATAACTGATTGTACCGTACTTGTAGCTAGAGTATATTTCACAAGGAACTATATTATTTTATTTTGTTAACACATTTAGGGGGCGATGTAAGGATACGCACAAAGTGATTTGCGGGTGCAAAACCCCCATAATGCTGCCGTAAAGTCTGATTTTACCAGTCGCTAAAAATGCAGCGTATGTAAAGAATGGTGTTCATCTGGCATTCTGCACCCGCTATCAAATTTGCACTTTGCCATTATTAATCCCTTAAAATTATACTGAAAAGCAAATGAAGAAAATAGCATGGAATGGGCGGGATCTGGATACTAAGCGGGCGCAAACATTATAATGTGATGTAAGGATTTTGCCTTGCACTTACGCAATTGCTGACCCTCCAAAAACTTTAAACTTCTTCTTACAAGCTGCACTCCATTGTAGAAGCGAGTAACTAAGAGCTGTATAAAAGCACACACCTGCAGAGACCTGTTATTGGCTTCAGGATGGCTGCTGTGGTACACATCCTGATTTTGTGACACTTTGCTCTTGTTGAGTAGAGGCAGGAACATGTTTGGAAGAGAAGGGCAAGACGAAGAAGACCCTGCATATTCAATCCCAGGGTCACTTTGTTTGGAATGCCGGAGGATGTGGTGCTAAAGCGTTATCGTCTCACCCCGCAGGTCATCCTTGACCTCATAGCTGAAGTGAGGGATGAGCTAGACCCTCGTGTCAATCTAGGGACCGCTATCCCTGCACATGTGAAATTGCTGTGTTCTCTGCACTACTTAGGCTCTGGTTCCTTTCAGACCACAGTTAGAATGTCTGGAGGGACAGCCCCATCCACCTTTTCCAGAGTGCTAGGATGTCATGCTGAAAATGGCAGGCCAATACATATAATTTCCTAAGGATAGTCACATAGCTGATGTTGGAGACTTTTCCAAACAACTCTGTTTCATGCCGAGTGACCTCAGCCATAAGAACTCTCCGCTCCTTTTCAGAAAACTTTTCTTTTTTTGTTTCCGTGCACCAAGAGGACTTTGATGCCCTTTTCTTTGTATTTTTGTGCTCCACAAATGTCATAGAGTGACTACTGCTCTCTGTACTCCTAACTCTGCAAGTGTGGCTGCTAAATAGGCCGATGTGCTCACTTAGATCCTCATTATCATAATTGCAGATCATTATTTATGCATGTTGAGTAATCTGCATTGCTTTTAAGCTTAGAGCGCAGTGCAAAATAATTACCTGGCTGTAATGCAGTTTGAATTTTGCATCCGCAATTATTTGCACTGCGCCTATACTTACATCACCCCCTTACAATGTCAATAAGAATTATGCTGACTGTGCCATCAGTAATTTGAGAACTTTCACCATGTTCTGGAAGAAATTTAGAGCTTGAAATTCTAAAGGAAGCAGAAACTAAAAGTCTTCCCATTACAATTTAGACAGGAGAAGCTTGAAGAAATGAAATGCAGAGTGGCATTGAAGAACAGAACAATCCCACCATATTTTGAATCTGAACTGGGTGAGGCATTCCTGCTTACACAGGTAAGACATGTTGGAAGCAGTGCACCCTGCTGGTTAGCGCTGATGACAGAGAGCAAGTTTCTTATCACATTTACATTTTTGCATTGACAAAAAACATCTGACAGCTACGCTTTATTTTAGGTAAGGTAAGTATACTTTGTCCAGTTATTTTATTATGCAACTCAATAATTCTATTTATAAAATGGCTTGGATAAATTAAGTGCTGTGATTGGCTAAACAAGATCACATGACTGTGCGGTAATAATTGTCTTACTGCACGGCTATGACATCATAGACCAACTTACTTACCTGATCTGTTAATATTACCACACCTTAATAGTAACAATTATCTAAACAGTATTTCTGTAGGTAGAAATGTCAACATACAACTGAAATAGCATTTAAATCACTCAACAATCTTTTTTTTTTCATCTGTCACTAAGAATTACAGAAAAATTGGCAAATATACTGTGGTATTTATTTAGTCAGAGAACAGAACAAAGAAAACTCTGAGACAAACAGTAGCAGTAACACTAACACTATTCAAAAACCATCTGAGAAATCACCACGCAAGTCTCACTCAGCATGTAATTACTGTATATGCAGCAGCGGAGTCTCACTCAGCATGTAATTACTGTATATGCAGCAGCGGCATCTACTTATTAAACTAAATATCACCTTGTAAAACTGACTAGCGAGTATGCAATGTTTAAACTCGACACAACAGATACATCTCACCAATACCCTCCAATTTCAGAAACATATTTAAAACAAAATTAAAACCTCTCCTGCTCTCTGCTGATACAACCATTGGGATTTTAAACAAGGTCGGGTTCGGCATAGAATTGTAGTATTGTGCTTGCACCAGACGAGAAGGACTGTGGCACTGCGCAAACTGACACGGAAGTCATTTAGTCCACATGTCATCTAATGCAAGTTTACAATCTAGGGAAATTATGCCGGTTACCGGCCATCGGTGTGAAAACAGCCTCAGAAATGATTGGTCAGCTTCTCTTGAAGCCTGCAAAGCCTGAATAGGATCATTTCCTACAAAAAAAACACTCAGAAACCCCTCCCTCGAGTACCAGTGCAGTGTAGTGTTTGGCTGTTCCATGAATCCTCCCTCAGATGTGGGAAATCAGTCTGCTTTCAATTCACGAATGGCATTTTATTTCAGGTCGAAAATTTTACTATAAATGGCAATATTCAATGTAATGTTTATGGCAAATTAAAAAAAAAGTACAAAATATATGTTGCAGTCAAAGACTTCAGGGACTATTTTTTCTCATTGGAAGGATACATAATATATTTCTTATTTTTTTCCTTAAAAAAAAATATTATTTAAAAAAAAAAAAAAAGTAGTCATTTTATAAGCAAAATAACCCACTCCAGGGTGTGTGGTAAGACAATTCTTACCGCACTTCCTGGGTGGTTGAAAGGGCTCGTCCTGCGGCCTCGTGCCTCACAACACACCCAGGGCGTGCGGTAAGAACATAAGAACATAAGAAAGTTTACAAACGAGAGAAGGCCATTCGGCCCATCCTTGCTTGTTTGGTTGTTAGTAGCTTATTGATCCCAGAATCTCATCAAGCAGCTTCTTGAAGGATCCCAGGGTGTCAGCTTCAACAACATTATTGGGGAGTTGGTTGAATTGTCTTACCGCACACCCTGTCGTGGGTTATTTCTTAGGTAACAAAACTGTACCTGGTCATACCTAATAATCCAAATCCTAGTTGAACCTGATTATTGATATCTCACATTGCAGTACCCCAGCAGTCTGGCCTAGACATGTTACTGTAACTCTAAAGTATTCATTACACTGCTAACCACCCTGACCTTTAGGGTCGTGTTTCATGATTTTGTAAATGATTCTGGATTCTGTATTGAATGTAACTTGCGTGTGCTTTTCTTGTCAGGTCCCAGATATGGAATCTCTAACCAAGCAACTTCCACCGTTCACAAAGAAAAACAAGACATTCTCTGATTCCCTTAGTAAAGCTCCTACAGCTGAACCAGGCGTGAACAAGGGTATGGCTTATATTAGATATGACTTTCTATTTGTGTTTATTGTCTTGAAGTCATTTTAATAGATTTACATTTACAGATTTTTCATCCCAACTATTACTGGTACTACATATTTTACTTTTTGATTGGTTATCTTTTTTGCAGGCAGCACATGTAAGAGGATCATACTTTTAATTGAACTTATGTCATTGCTTGTGTATAGATAGCTAACTATTTTCATAGTACTAAGAAAAACAAATGTTTGCGATTTTGAATTGAACTCGAGTGGCATGGTTGTTGTTACGAGTAGGTTTTCTCTGTGATGCGTCATGGCACAGAGAAGATGAAACATGCGCTCTGATTGGCAGAAAGATTCGTAGTAGTCTTTAATCCCGATAAGTGCAGTTCACTGTAAGCTATAAGCTGTGTTGGTGTCCTTTCTTTTTTGTATCATTGGATTGTGTTATGGAAGTAACGTTTGTTCAACACATTTTTTTTTTGTTCTTAAAGCAGAGAGACCCTTTAACCCAACCCCAAGTCGTGCAGGAGGAAGTGACAATTCAACACAATCTGCAGCAGAGTATCCCGATATGGCATCAAGATCAAGTAAGCTAAACATAATTCACCTAAGCCTTGTGAGGTGAAACACGTTTCTGATCATGATAGAATGTACATCATTACAGATTGTTTTATTCATATTATGTAATTTTGACTGGACAAGATAAACTGTTGAGGGAAAATAATGTAGCGATTACAATCTGATTCATATGAACTTGCCAGTTGAGGCACAAATTAGGGCATGGTCTCATCCCCAGTTGGTGAAATATAATCTAGAATAAACTGAAAGGTGGGGGAGAAACAGAGGAGAGAGTAAAACAGGTTTAAACTTAGAACTTTTTATAAAGATGATTACTGTTAGCTTTGGTAAAGAGTGGGGTATTGTCATCTTGCTATGTCTCAGTGTTAGCAAGCTTGTTATTAACCTTTTCTAGAGCTTGATCCAATGAGCTCCAAGCTGGAGGGCATGCATTCTGAGGGAGGTGATGTCAACCTGTACCATAGTTTAAAGGTGGATGCGGCCAGGCAGTCAAGGAAGGAGAAAGTGAAACTCCCATCCGCTATTCTCGGCTCCAAACCTGGAGGTCTGCCGAACCAAAAGGTACAGCCATCGCTACTAAGGTTATTTATTGTCTTTTTTTTTTTTTTTTTAATTCAGCAGCACTGTAATGTGAAATTGCATGATGTAGTGTTGTTAAAATAAGTCACTTTAACTACTGTTTTTACAGTTGTTTCTCATATGTATGATGGCAGTTTAACAAGAGAAAATACACTTATAAATAATAGTGTACTGCAAGTATCAGTCCCGGTAATGTGGTATAATCCATTTTGTTATTTCTCCTATGGTTCCTACCTAGTTCTTTGAAGTTGAAGATCCAGTCAGGAGGAAGGTGAAAACTGTATCTGTTGTCGGCCCGCTGGCGAGCGGTGTAATGCAGGGTCCTGCCCGTGGATTTGAGCTCTTCCCAGCAGAAGTGGCGTTTGGGGTGCTGAAGGAAGGATATACCTATTCCTTTACTGTTTCTCTAAGGAATGTTGGAATAGATTCTTGCAGGTGGGTTTCAGTGTGTTGGTGGGTGGCATAGAGCTCTGGTGCTTTGGTTTTAGTACTTTAAATCAGGAAGTCAAATCTATATACTTAGGCCATTTGAAAATTACTTTTCACTAGATGTAGCAAGCATCTTTTCTTTTCCCCTGCACTGTAGGTTTAAAGTTAACCAACCTCCTCCTAGCACAGGACTAAGAGTGCTATATACCCCAGGACCTGTAAGTTTACACAATTCTTTGTTTTACCCTGAAAATGCTAAAAAAATAATAAGATAGTGTTTTTGAATCTGAGTTCTACCGCTGATGCCCTCCTCCAGGTGGCTGCAGGAATGAAGACAGACCTGCAAATAGAGCTGTATGCTATGGCGATTGGGCTGGCGAATCCTGAAGGGGTAGGATATATTGCTCACCACATACAGATTCAAACTGAGACGGAGATCTTCTTTCTACCTGTTACTGCAAATATCCTTTACTATTAATTAAGATGGTCCAGAGTGTTAACAATAAGTTGTATTAAGAAATAATTCCTGTCCTTTCCCGGTAGGTAGTGCCAGCTCTGCAAGTTAAGGGTGTGAGACAGTGACAGAAAGTGAGGGTTTGTATGTGCGTGCATGGGTACAATAATATTTAATCAGTTCTCCAGGTACTGCACATTGTTCTATGTATATGTATCTTTGCCATTTTCTTTATATTAAAGAGCAAGTAGCAGGGTTCTGAAAAATATAGCGTTATATAACCCCACGTGTTGCAGTTTGAATAACGTACCTGTAATTTTTCATTTCAATGTTAACATCTTGACAACTTTTTACACTTATAACTTTAAAGTCTGTTTGAAAGCTCTTTCCAAAACGTCCTCTCAAATGCACTGGGGTTTGAGATCTGTCCTCTAAATCACTGCAGGAAGAGCAATATGTGGGGATGTGTAAAGCTATATTTTTCAGAACCCCGCTTCTTACTCTCCAAGTCTTTTTTTACACATTCATTTTGTTGTTTATTTGGTTTATAATATTTTTTTACAAAGGACAACCACCTTAACTAAAAGCTCACCAGTTCTAACTGAAAATGTGTATGAGAGCAGACCAAAAGAGTATCCCCAAGGACAGGCAGCAGCTGGAGTCCGCCTTGTTTTAAGCACCCCTTCATCCAGACTTGGAATTATTCGGCCTCATAGACAAGCAACAGCAGGTGAGGGCAGTGTGCTCCCCTTAGGAGATCAAATGTACTGCCATGTGTACTGTACAGAGCCAGTAAAAAAAAAAAAAAAATGTATATATCTTTTTGTAAATAATGGTGTCCAAAAATAATGCACCATACCTGTAAGAATGACCTTTATTGTGGATCATTATTCTTCAATGCATAAAAGCTTATTATACAATGCCAAAAACGAGTTCTTAGGTGTGATATTTTTTTTCCTTGTACATAATAGAATCCTTTAAAAATCAGTACATTCGTAGTGACTGTTTCTTTTTCTTTTTCTTACAGATTCTGATAACACTTTCATAACACAGACTTCCTGAAGTCCAAGTTCCATAAACAAAGAGAAATCCCCCACAAACTGATTATTGCTAACTGGTATCTATGTATTGTTAATAAATTTGATACCATTAGATGGTCTCAGCCAATCAGGCTGAGTGGTGAAGCTAACATGGTTTTAAAATCCTCATTGTAATAGCAAGTAATGCCCATTGTGTTGAATGTACTTATTAACTAAATAATATATTGAATGTAGTGCTCCTGAAGTTTGTTCAAAGAACTAAATTCCTGATGACCAAAGTTTTAAATAAAATCTTAATGTTTTGACAGTGATACCAGGCTATTTTTTTATGCATCTCATCTTATTACTTTCATTTCGTAGCTGTCAGTTTCCTAAAATGGTTCTATTACTTTTCCCAGTTATTAATGTTTCGTGTTTCAGTGTTTTTTTCCCCAAATGTGACTAACCTCAGAAGTTCTTGTCCTGTGTTTAAAGGTCACTTGGGGATTGTGGGATCGTATTCTGTTTTATTTTAAATAATCTGGCGGTAACACTGCGTTTATAACAAAGCAGTCCAAGCAATGGAAGCTTAAAAATTGAAAGAACATTCATTGGTATTTTCATTATGGCACGGCATATGATTTTAGACAGCCTTCTCAAAGACCCAGTTGAACAAACCCGCCAAAAGAAGACGGATGGAAAGTAAAACGGATTCTTCGATGATTTAATTCCATGGCATAATGTTCGTGTGGTAAGTTTGCATATACTTTCTTTTATTTTTCTGTTTGCCTGTTCTCTTTTGAAAAGGAAGGCTTCGGAATTGCTAAACATAACACAGTAATACCTCAAATGCCTCAGGTAAAGGTGTTGTATCAGTGTAAAAGAATGGGACATGCAACATTGTGAACAATGTCGCCTTCTCAGTATTAACGATTTTAAATGTGCTGCTACTACAATCATTGTTACTGTTGAAAGCACTCTGCAGTCATCTTATCCTTCCAAGGGAAAAAAAGAAAGCATACTCAATTCGTAAATGTATAATCCCGACAAATACAGTAAAATCATCATTTCTACTTAATGTTTTTTAAACCGCTCCAATCCCCACTTCTGAATTCCAGTTCCCAATTGTTGATTTCAACTTCCACATGTTTTATCATGACCATAAACAAAGAGCTATAACCAAAAACATTTTGTTCATGGTGACATAAAAGGATATGTTTTAATAATAATAATAATAATAATAATAATAATAATAATAATAATAATAACTTTATATGGTGAATTTAATTCACAAGGCACTTTTAAAATAAATATGATTCAAATATAAAAGTAACATTTTAAGATGCAAAGCAAAAGTTATATTGCTAACGGTTTATAATAATGTTCTATTAATGTCGCCTTTGGCCAAACACGCTTAACTGCTACATTTATGCCTACAATCACATTTTTTATTTTATTTATTTTATTTTTTTGTTACAGTGGGAAATATTACACCTTGCTAAAAGTAAGTAAATTGTTTCAATTTGAAGCAATCCAATATCCTCTGACTGGTGGGACTGTGTAGCCAATGGGACTTTCTGTGATGCTGAAGGGATAGAAAATGTCAGGATGTCTAAAGAAACATTTCAATATATTGGTCATGCCCTTAATCCTGCATTGCTGAGGAAGATAACCACCTTCCGCATGTGTATTGCAGTTGATAAACAGGTTGCATAGCCCTTTGGAAATGAGTAACGAATGGCGAGTATCAGACAGCAGGACACGTGTTTGGTGTTCTATATAAAACCGCAATATAGCGAGACCCAGAGAAAAAAAAAACTAAAAAAACAAATTACAATCAAACTCGTTTTATCGTGGGCCTGACATATTATAAACTGGGCAGCAATGCATCCAGAAACACACAGAAATAGAAAGCTAATAATAATAATAATAATAATAATAATAATAATAATAATTATTATTATTATTATTATTATTATTATTATTATTATTATTATTATTATTTATTTTCTTAGACGCCCTTATCCAGGACGACCTACAATTGTCACATCACATTATTAATAATAATAATTAACAATAATACAGAACATCATAGTGTAAACTTAATATAAGCTTTTCAATTATGCAGTCTTGCTACAGACAGTCGCTGTTTACAGTAGGGTAAAAGTAACAGTAGCGTTACCTATTATATAAATAAATAAAATCTCTGACTTACTTGTTAGTCAGTTAGGCAGGCAGTGTACAACGGGGTACTTAGTTACTTTTTTTCTGGTTGTTTTTCTTGTTCACACTGATGTTCAAACGCGTTTATCCATCTTCTCGTAATTGATTCGCATTCGCCAAATTTTAAATAACGAACAACATCCAGTTGTTTAGCCCCACTTTTGACTGTCATATATATATAGTCATTTAATTTAAACTAGAAACGAACCGTGTTTTTTTATAAATTGGAAAACGTTGGTATCACCTACATACATAGTTTTAATTGGTTGCATTTTGTCAGCTAGCTTTTGTACGTGTGGTTTTCATTGGTCGCATTTGGTCAGCTGAGTAAATGGTTTCATTGGGTGGAAAGGTGTCTGCTGCACGCAGTCAGTGGTTCCGTACAGTACATGTATACGACTGTAACTTGAATTTGTAGTTGGTAATAATACAAAACATAAACACAATTGACATAAACGAATACCTGTATGCCATAGGTATGAAAAATGATGAAAGCTTTCTCAATTCATTGTTGTAAAGATTTGTTTTATGTTTTGATAGATTTAATACCGTTTTATATTGGTTTTATATACAGACTTCAAATAAATTATTTCCTGATTTTAATGTTTGTGGTAAGAACAATTAAACAAATCACAGTAATGCTTCACAATAACGTTACCTTTATTCACGATGCAGTTTCTCAGTTTTTTTTCTAAATAAATGTTACACATCATGATAAGCGGGTATTTGATTTTCCTGTGCGACAAATAACTCCCATTACAGAAAAGCCCAGCTTACATTTAAATTTAAGACATTACACCCTTACATGTAACACATTAATGTAATGGGAGTATATGTTACTGTTTTTCAGTGTTTTGTGGCTGACAGTAAGGGGAGTTTGCAGATTCAGCTACTTCCATCTAGTAATAGCTATTGTACTCATATTCCATGATGCTATGGAGAGGCCATCAGGAAGAGCTAGGAAAAAAGGACAAAACACTGCCACTCAGATCTGAAAATAAGCCACTTATCTTTGCTGTCATATTAAACAAATGCATGTTTACACTGATGTTTGTCTTCCATATAGAAAAATGTTAAATTAGAACTTTTTTTTAATTAAATATCTCTCCCCCTTGTATATTTATAAATTGTCAGCCCTTTGCTGAACATTATATGAAGTTCTATCGCTGACATTTTGATATGGTAATTGTCTTGTTTTGTTCACTCATTTGTCATTGCAGGAGGCTCTTCAGGAGAGGTATTTTCAGGGTCTGTGTTCAGGTACACCCCGCAGCTGGACGAGTGGATGACCCTGCCCCCACTGCGGCACCCCCGCAGCTTCCACAACATGACCTCAGTTGGGGACGAGATCTACGTCATGGGTGAGTGGAGGAAACACCGGGGCACTCGGGCATGGGCAATAGTCACTCAGCACTTACACAAGTTGAAAAAAAACAATGGGTTCCATTCAAATGAGCTCATCAGTGGCATATCTAAATACTGCCACTGAGATTTCAGATTTGAGAACTAGGGTAATGAAAATAAAACATCTAAAGGTGTATGTCTCTCTTAAATGTGTTTCTGTCTGTAGAAATATGTTAAATACCAGAGAGGGTGCTATTAAGATCTGCCAACATTCAGCTCAATTGAACAGAACCCAGTTTGTAAATGTAAACTAAAAATAGTAGTTTCTCACTTGCTGCCAAGTCAATTGTCTCATTACATTGGAGATTACTATTTATCTATTTTTGTTACAGCAATCTAAAAGATTAGGCAGTGTCATTGGGAGCAACCCTCTTTAACTGTAGTTCATTCTCCTCCTCCCTTTAACATGTAAAGTTTTTTTAAAAATTCAGTTTTATTCAGTGTCCCTTTAATGCCCTTCACCCAGGCGGTGTACTGCTCACCAGTGCTGATGGTCAGCAGCGATCCTATTCAGATGTCAGAGTAACCGAGTTTTTACTGCCCTCTCTCTGGCCAGTGGACAGAACTGTTTCCTCTGCCTGTAGGACTCAGCCAGCACCGAGCTGCAGCCCTGGGCAATAAGATCTACATCATGGGGTGTTCTCCTGGGAAGAGGAAAGGTTCCTGAGCACTGTTCATGCATACAGCTGTGAAACAGACACTTGGAGTACCGGTCCTGAACTGCCAAGACCACTTGTGGGACTTTCAAGTGGAACACTTACCCTCCCCCACTACCACAGTAAAGAATGATGTGTGGCATACTTTAAAATACCCTCTTTCTTAATGTCTGCACAATGTCAGGTAAAAAGAGGGGAGAAAGTAGCTACTAGCAATGGAGGAACAACAAAGACTATTAAGACTGCATTGTGCAAATGATCAGATCAGTATCCAGAACAGATTGTTGTTTTCAGATAGGTGTGCTTAAGATGTCACAGTATTTTTTTTTTTTTTTCTAAATTTACTAACATTAATACATTTCTTTATGAACACTGAATTTCTGAAAAACAACTAAATAACAAACTAACAAAAAAAAAACAACTTTAGGCAATTGCAAGAATAGCTCTCTCCCTTTTCTTTCTTTTCCTTTTCTTGTCCTCAAACCGGTCTGTGGCATCAGCAAAGAAGGTCACGTCTTCTTTACTTTCAATCTCACGCTGTAAAAACTGCAGGCCTGCCATATTGAATCCAAGAACATCCTGGAAGAAGAAACACAGGAAAGTCAAACATCAGCTGGAAATAACACTGCTCAACCCTAAAATACTTCAAACTACTCGTACTGCATTTACCGGTATTAACATTTGCACTGGAATAGCCTCATGAGTTATTGGGGTGTATTCAATTAATCTAAACAGTGTTGGATCTTAATAATGAACACTAAATCATTATTAAAAAAAAAAAAACACACACACACACACAACCCAAAACTCTCCCTGTGCAAATCAGTTTTAAGTGTGTTTCTTTCACGAACAACTACAAAACTTTAGAGGCTATTTATTTATTTGAATGGCGGTGATATTAAGAGCAGCCACTGGTCAGATCAATTGAATAGACTCATCTCATTGAATAATCTCATTTACAATTACAATCTGGTACACTTATTTTTGCCATTCAGTTTGAATAGGACTGTAGATTAGAAGTAAACAGAGTAGAGTTTGAGGTAAAACAACGAAGTGCTAAGAAAGACCTGAATGCAAAATTTTAGAGCAAGAAAAAAAAGAAAGTTAATGTAGTAAATCTTAATGCAATACATATAAGTAATATGTTTGAATTTTAAAACAGGTACTCACCCTAATTTTCTTTACTCTAGAAATTGTATTTGTCCTGAGACTGTCCATCACTGTCAATAGCATTTGATTGCTGGTGATCTGTCCAAAGTGGATCCTGAGAAAACATGAAAGTCAATATTAGGTGTCTGGATATAAATATCTTAAACTGAACAGGCTTGATGATGTATTTTAATAGAAAAGATGGAAAGATAACCCAGATTGTTCAATAGCACTGTCACTGTTTAGATATACAGGTGAAGTCACTCTCCCCTCTAACTTAATTGTAAGATGCCACCCATAAGTTTGGTGCGTAACTGTGAAACTACTGCATTCTGATGTTTTAAATGTTATCTTATGTGAGACCTATTTAGGAAATGGACTGTGTGACCATGCTGAGCAGTTAATACAACTAAACGTATTTTGCTGCCTCCACCCTCACTGCAATTCTGTTGTGGAAATACTTTATACCAGAGGAAATGGCATTCACCACAATGGACAACTGACATTGGTATAAGATCTTGCTCACACAGATTCAGAATTTCAATAACAGGTTGGCCAGATACCTCCCGTCTCCTAGTTCCCTCACTAGACCACTTGTCTTTTACTTGAAGATCGGCAGAAACATTAAGTTGTACCTGAGTAGGAAAAAGAGGCACCGACAGATCAGCTCAACTTCCAGCCCATTCTGGATGTATTCGTTGAAGAGAGTGAGAAGGTCAGGAACGTAAGAGAAAGGCAAGACTAGAAGAGACTCTTCTAATTCACTGGGAACATAAACAAACACAAAAAGACAGTAACTGCTGTAAGTGCACAGCAGCTGTGTGAAATTATCACAAACTAAACACTGTCAAGAGGCATGCCAATAAACAGGGTTGAGTGCTTGGTGGGTATTATACAAGCCGTTTCAGTTTGCAGATGTTATTGCACGAAAAAGGCAGATTGCATTAAAAAGGCTGTGTTATTTAACTTGGGTCAAGGGCTGAAGATGCTACAATAAATTACTCTGTTGTAAGATCTGTATGCACTCAGCCTACCTGGATTTTACTTTTCTGATAACAGCCAGTACATAGCGAGAGGGCTGAAAATAAAAAAGCAAAAAGAAATGTCAAAATTAGAAATTCCCACTTTAGAAAGAGACTTTTGCCTACATCCACTGTGTAGATGTTACACATCCATGTTTACATACAGGCACCTCCATATATCCCCAGATTCTGATACATGAAAAAAATCAGTCGAATACTGTATGTGGTTCTCTAGATATGTTTAAAAACATAAATGAGATACATACTGTATGTACATATAGATAAACATCAAGACAGATAAACGACTCCTTATGTACCCAGATTCTAATAGTCTCAAAACCTAAACCTAAAAGTTTCATCAGAAATGGGTAAAGGTTCTTAAGATAGTGGTGCCCAAGTACTGAAACTTATAACTTTCAAATGCAAAATGCACCAATAAACATTTATAGAATTCCCACTTAGGAATGATATATAATGACGCTACTGTAATACAGCATTTACTTACAGAGATATTTCCAAAGGCAATCAGGATTGTACTCATTGTAGGAGGAGGTAACTGTTAAAAAGAAAATAAAGATGTAACTTTATTTACCCACCCACGTAGTGGTATTAGAATATTGCTTGAACTTGCAGTCCAAAATTGAGCTTCAATTGAGATTTAAATTTCTGCTGAAGAAACAAACGCGTTGAGAGGACAGGGACAAGTCCAGGTTCCGAAACCTAGTAATGTACCAGATGTGATTTTAAAAATTTTAACTTGCTTCTTTCAAAACTCTGCATGAGACCTACATATTATATGAAAGTGCATGACAGGTAACAGTTTTTTTTTCTTCTTTTCACTTGAAGATTTCTTAAAAAAAAAAAAAATTGTACAGAATAATTCATCTTTAATAACCAAGTATAAATCACATTGCCGTAAGCACTTTTGACAAAGGTTCTATAAAGGCTTAAAATAGATCTAATAATGTAGCTATCCTTTATTTTACCTGTTTCCCTGCTATTTCACAAGCAGTTTTGTGTTCTTCCAACTTCTTGCTTTCCTCCCTGTATAATTCCAAGGCCTCCATAATTCGTTCAGCCTGCACAAACAATGATGCATGTCACAAACTCTAAAGACTTACACAAATGGATGTATTAATACATAAGTCAAAACTGTATTAATTAAATGTGGCTTAAATTAAAATGAAACATGCTGCCACGTGCCACTGCCAGTCTCAGTAGGCCATATATGTAGTGTGGCTAACAATGTATGAGAATGTAGCCATTGTTCTAGCCCTTTAAATTTACTTACAGCTTTAATGGTTTCAATTGTCTTCTTCCCAGCCAGGCTGGCCTCCCCTGTGGTCTCCCCAGGAACCTAAAGCAACAAACACGTATCAGCAGTGTGTAGAATTTCTGCAGATGCATTTGCTTACAAAAATACGCATTACTTTTTAATCAGAAACAAACTCTTACCACTGGTTCATCCCCTTTGCCCACACTTTCTTCAAATTCTGCCTCTCTTTGCTAGTTATATTAAAAAAAGAAAATAAATCAAAGAACATATTACACGTCAGCATTGCCCTGACTTACTGCACATTCAGATCATGTCTTAACAAATGCTCATAGTTTCATCTAAACCAAGCAGTATAGCCTTGAAGCAGGTACTATTTGCAGGTCAGTAGCCACATTGTTTTATACGTCCTGTTAACAGTGAAGGGGGTGGGAGAGGTTAAAAGTTTGGAATACTATTCTCTGTGTCACAAGACTAATGTCAATAGCAAAAATATAATGAATTTACAACAGTAAAATGTGATGTTATCCTTAAATGCCATTTTACCATTTCCTTTTCCTCTTCTAGAATGATTGTCTCTCTTGTTCTCTCCCACAGCCGGAGTGATTTATCATGTGATGATGACACAATGTGATCTCCACTGGGACTCACAGCCAGGCACCACACTTCTCGATGGTGACCCTAAACACAAGACCACAGCAGGATATATTTAACCGATAATCCCAATAATGTAAAATACCCTTTTTACAACCATGCAACTCCTTTTTTACTCCAGTATGTGGTTTACTAGATGCTTAGCTTTATTCATTCTGTGTTTTACAGAATGAAAAAGGGATGTTCTTGTATTGAATGAGCCAAATGTAAACTCTTTCCCTCTTCTCACCTCTAGAGTCTGGATGTGCTCAAACTTGTCAGCGTCCCACTGTTTTATTTTCTTGTCTTTTCCAGCAGTGAAAAAGAGATGAGTTTTCTGCACAAACTGCAGGAACATGACACTGAAAGACAATAAGCATGCCAAGTCAATTTATAAAATAATATCACATTTTCTATAGGCATCAATATTTATTTTACAAAGCAGCACACAGTTACAAATATGAATATGCTATGAACATTTAGATATAACCACATCAAGAAAAGGATTATCCAGTTAGTTTACCATTAACTTGTAGAATTTGCAAGAATAAACCTGTTTCAGGCTGAAAAATATTAGAATTTTGACTTTAACCATATGGCCTTACCTGTCATCATGAGCAAAAAGTGACCTGTGACAGTCTCCAAAATCCAGACCCCATATCTTCACATTTCTATCTGCTGAACCGGTGGCTATCAATGCACTGTCCTAGAGAGACAGGAACACAAACACATTTACTACAGGGAAGTAATCCCACAAGTAGGCACCAGACAACAAAAAAAACTGCCCTTCTATATATTACAATCAAATCTTAACACTCACGTGGGATATATCCAAGCACAGCACTGGCAGTTTGTGTCCATAGAGAGAAAGGAAAAACTGAAAGAGAAACAGACTGTTTTTTTTTAAATTTTTATTTATTTATTTTTAAATGCGCTTGATTTGATAAGAGATGCAGAAAGATACAAATGTATCTTTTACACATTATTTATTTAAGGAAGCCCCTACCTTAAGTGTGTCGGTATAGAATAGCTTGACAGTGCAGTCCAGCAGGGACACAGCCAGCAGTCTCTGATTAGGGCTGTAGCGAACACACAGGACGTCCTCGTCCAGCTGCAGGGTGCGCTTATGATTCACGGTCAGTCTTTTGCTAAGAAAAAGCACAGGTGAGTCAGCAGTCATGTGAATAACATCCAGATACTATAATCGAACAATTACATAATTGGTCCATGCAACAAAAGAAATCTCTCGAACATCCTACTGTTGATACTGTTTACCTAAATTAAAATATAACTTCAAAATCACTTTCCCCAGTAAATATTCTTGCTTTCTTACCTGTTTTGGACAGAGTTCTCATCCTTAACAAGTTCAAAATCCCAGAATTTGACCATCTTGTCTGCTCCTCCGGACACAATCCCTCTCTAAAAAAAATAAATAAATAAAATAAAATAAAATAAAATAAAAAGCTTTGATAGGACAGTTAATGCGTCAAAAGTTAACATTTTCTATTGTATTACTGTGTACCATATGTTTCAGTATACTTACAATATGTAAAACTACAGTATATGTGTCTTTTATGCTGCTTGTTTGTCAAAATTAAGAAACAAACTCAACCCAATACAAAGAACATGTTTGGTTTGGTTTTATTTTTTTCACAGGCTACTCAACAGACTACATTCTTACGAACTCCACATCCAAGTGACTTTCTGCTAATCTAATGCAAGAAAGTCTAACCCTGACACCACACTTCATAGAAGCAGTACATGTGGAATGGAGTTGGTATTTTCTAAAAAAACTGTGAAAAGACAATGTGAGGGAAACAAAAAGACAAACATACCTGGTCTGGAGAAAGACAAATTGACCACAGTGCTCCTTCGTGGGCGTCTACAGTCTCCAACAGAATTCCAGAGGACAACTCGAAAATCTGCAGCTTTCCATTCTGTAGGGTGAAAAAAAAAAGACAAGCGAGGCAAAGGGGACATCAAATCACAGGTGCGTTCTTGGATTGACTGTGTACAATAAAGAAAATGTCAACAACAACAAAAATTGGCAAGAATATATTGCGCTTTGAAAAAACTGTGCTTTAAAAATGTCTGCATTCATCGATGCACACAAACGCTGAAGAAATTCATCAAAAGGCATTGACACTTATGTAAAGTATAAACCACGACGGGCTGTGCGGTTCCCATGATATATACCACGCCTGGGGTGGTGATGAGGCCCGAGGCGTCAGCCCCAGAAGTGGTATATATATATATATATATATATATCTCATCGGAACCGCACGGCCCGAAGTGGTTTATACCGCTTCTAACACGGCTATCTATCATTTGTGAAAAGAAAAATAATTAAAACACATTTTAAATTAAGACAAAACCAGAAACTCTTATTATGTATACATCCACAGTGTAATATAGTTCCAAATATAATTTAATTTAATTTCATGTGTTGTTCACTTATTAAAAATAAATTGCACATGTCCGTTTATTGTGAATTTCTGCATCGAAAGTGGCATCTAGAAACTAGAGGAGTAATCACAAGCTGATGATGAGCGGAGTTTTAAATGACACTGAGGAAGGCAGGAGCAGCTGTGCTGAAGCTGGGTTTGAGGTGAGTTTGTGTCCTCGTTATATGCAAAGCACACATATTCAAGCCTGTTTTCATCCTTTTGGATCTCGACAGATGTTTTTGTTAGTTGTCAGACACCCTCAAATCCAAGTCTTGCAAGATTACGTTGATGATCGAACCAGACTTTATGCACCAATTCGACCGCGGTGTCAGAGGACAGTGCCTCAGTTTTCGGCAGACGCTTAAAATCCAGGCCGGTAATTCAGGGGGTGGTGTCTGGGCTTGTCTTTACCTGCTTTTCTAAAGAGTTTTAATGACTGACAGGAATACGTTATTGCTGGTTTTAAACTAGCTGTCAGCAGAGATGTTAAAATATCTATTTAGTCCAGCTCAGCATTATACAACTGGAGACTGAATACTGGTCCCCAGTTGAACTTCTTGCACTGGCATAAAATTCCCTGAATGTTGTTGAGAAAATGAATGTACATATTTTTCTTTAACTACATTAACCAGCCCATGCTGTAGTTTTTTTAGTGTTTTTTTCAATCTTTGTTTTCTTCTATTTCATTTAGCTGTTCCTCATCTACTGTTATGTGTCTACTCTTGCTGGTGCACTTACTTTATTTATTTATTTATTTATTAGAAAGTTGGTGTTGTACCAGTTACGTGGAGTTTCATCCCCAAATATATTAAAAGGAAATAGGTGAAATGTCACTCATTTTTGGCTGTGTTTTTTTTTTAACTAATAACAAATAAAATGGCAGTTTGTCATGGAATTTAAAATGTAGTGGTGCATAGTGAATTATTCAGTGTGAAGCGGCTCATTAGTATGCAAGCCATGGTATACGCTATATATACGCACGGCCATGTGATGCTGTTTAATCAATCAGAGGTTCTTATTTTTTCAAGCCGTGTTACAAAATGTAATATCTTAGAACCCATTTCATTTGAGATATTCTGGAAAACACCATTACCTTAGTTCCTATTATGATCTGTCTGTCTCCAGGAACAAAAAGCGAGCAGAGCGCATATTCACAAGCCATCGTTCGGATAACTTGCAAGGTTGATCTAAAAAAAATAAAAAATAAATAAAAAAAAAATGTATTTTTATATATATATATATATATATATATATATATATATATATATATATATATATATATATATATATATATATATATATATATATATAAATTAATTACCCAGTGTACATAGCATGTGAAGTAAGAGTTTACTTTGCCCCATGTTATTTTTGTACATATTTAACCACAGAATAGCTAACAGACACCCTCTTCAACAACCTCCCCTGTGCTCAGATCCTGCTGCTGACGGGAAGATTTTCCAATCCTAGCAGGCATTAAAAACAAAGTGACACGCAGACAAACCTGTTCCAGACTTTGACGGTCTCCGCTGAGGCAGAAAGCACAGCAATGTTATCTGAGCTAAAGGCCAAGGTGCGGACATCAGTGCGGTGTCCACCGATGGTTAGGCGAGCAGTCTTGGTGCATTCAGAAGTCTTGCCGGCTGTTTTCAGGACGAATACTTCTACTGTGTTGTTCTGAAGCAGTAACGCCACCTTAAGATCTCCGTTCGGGGACAGGAAACAGTCAAACGACCTATAATAGCGGGCACAGACAAATATTACAATAATGAAACATATTGTTAACAATGCCTGCACTTGCAATTTTGCATGCTACAAACAAATATTGGTGGTTTGTTTTTAGTTCAAACATTAGGGAAGAGACTTAAAAAGAAGTCATGAATTCCCCATTTCTGATTTTAGACTGACCTGATCTTGGCAGAAGCTTTGATGCTGGAAATTCTCTGGATCTCATCCTGAAGAGACCTGTCCACCACAACTTCCTCTTCATCTTCTCCAGCCTGCTGTCTAAAATATACACACATATACAGCATATATATATATATATATATATATATATGCTTTTCAGTCTTAGGTCAGTCGTGATGTATGTATGTGTGTGTGCTTGTACCCACTCTATAGAAGTGATGACCTTATGGTCTCTTGGAATCTCAATAAAATGATTTCCATTCAGATGATTAATAGCAATTTAACTGAAAACTGGATTAATCAGTAAGTAGCCAACTCCTCCTGACTGTAATCTGTCAATAAGATAATAACTGCGTTGAAATAACACACTTGTGTTTAACAGCAATCGCAATTGTGGATTATTGAACAGATTAAATGAACACTGTCCAATCAAACGGTTTCTGGCACTAAGTTAGCTGCATAATAACCACAATTAAGTTAATGTGTGTGAAGTAGTGAAATATGAATGCAATTTACTTCTTATTCTTCTTTAACCACACGTGGTGCATACTTTTAGGTTTTATGAACATCTTACTTTGCCTTTTTCTTTGCTTTCTTCAGTTTCCTCTCCATTATTCTGTTAATCTCATTATCTGACAGTACACGGAATACCTCCAATAAAGTGTCAGTTCCCTGTTAACAGAAATCACAAGAGAGCAATCACAACAGATACACGACAGAATCACACTTGTGAGAAGGCTCTGAGCTTGGAAACACCTCAATGGTTAGCAACTATTCATAGTTTTGCAAGAGTTTTTTTTTTTTTTTTTTTTTAACTCTATTGGGATGATTCTAATACAAACAAAAAAAAAAACAGTACTCACATGACAAGCTAAAATTTTAGAATTCAGATCTGTTGCCATGGAAACAACTCTGTTTCTTCCTTCACGTAGGATGGACCCAGCTTTCTGACAACTCAAGATGCGCTGAAAGGAAAGAATTTTACCAATGAAAAAAAAAATAAGCAGCAAGATTAGATTGCTTTTGTTCGTTCGTTTCTTTGGTCAATATGAAAATTAATTATTTAGTTTTTTGCTTCTTGTTGATCTGAAAATTAAACAAAGAAGGGCCTGTGTGATCACAGCTAAAACAACGTTACCTCCTCGGGGTTCTCATCCACTTCCCCCTCAGGTTCCTCAGAGTGTCCCAGCAGTCCTTTTGTTTTCTTTTCTTCTGGTTCCCCCATCTCTTTACCCTGTATCAGAACACACACCATTGGCAAATCAGTAAAAAGTTTATATACAGGGTGTTTGGAAAGTAAGTTTACCAACCTTACTTTCTAATCACCCTATATTATATATATATATATATATATATATATATATATATATATATATATATATAAAGGGATGGAAATAAGACTCATATTGCATAGCAGTTTGATCCATTCCTGATTTTAGGTAGCTATACAGAGATAGATAGGTATACTACATAGGGATGGGTCAGTATACCGGTTTTTCGTTTTACCGCGGTTTAGGTACATTAGGGTATTAATATCGTTCCTTTTATTCTACACCGCAATTATCGTAATTCCTTTATACACAGATTAACGCATTTTTTCAACTGCAAACACGCTTCTTCTAAATCAGGCGATGGTACTTGCAGCCTTAGCAAAGTGTCTGAGGAAGATCTTTTTGTGAACTGATACTATATTTTGATAATGGTTTTGAATGAAACTGTCAACGACACAGAATCCACGTTTCATCGCTGCGTTCTGTTCCCCAGAGCTGGCTGCGCCGGCTGCTCATGGCTGGTGTCTTTCTGATGTCACACGCAGCTTTTAGAGAAACGCCATCTCCAAACTGTGCAGCGCAGATCATATTTTCAAGGTGCTATATTTTGTCTGGATTATCAACTGTCAGTTTAATGTAATTGATTAACATTAACTTTATTGTAAAATTATACATCACTTATCACAGATTTAATACATTATGTTTGTTTAAATTATTTATTTATTTATTTAATATAGCGTTGACAAGGCTGCTCACAGCTTCACTGTATAATTATAAAATGTCGTTCGCCTCCGCTAACAAGGTGGCAGCAGTAATTTTAGTGGTTATTTGTATTACGATGAACAGGTCACTCATGATCTCTGCATCGTCCCTTTGGTTCATAGCCACAGCCAGCCTCCCGCAGTAACATTTCAAAGCTGCGCTGGACTATGCAGAATCTGCACAGATTTCTGTGGGTGTTGAGTGACAGCGCAGCTCCGCGATTCTGTGCAACACTGTGCAGAACTGCGGAAATCTAAGAACACAACCAATGTCTCGAATAAAATGAGCACAGACCCGCGTGAAGCAGGATAGCCTACTTATTATCAACGTAGTTTTGTTTAAACAAGTTATAACAGTATTCCAATTTTCTTAGGTAAGTGAAGAAATCTTTTTTTACAAACTCCACGTGTAATAATCATCGAAGCTTACTTGTGCAATGTTGTGACGTGTAGCTATAAATCCAATAACACATTTTAGTATTAAAATACATTGTTTTTTGCTATACATATTTTATTTATCCAGTTGAAACAATAAACAACTAATATTTGCTCTTAAATAATAACCTGTGGTACATGTTTGTGTTAAGCAATAAGACCGATCATTTCCAATTCTATTTACCATCAGCTAAACAAAGTATTTATTTATTTATTTCATTGTATACGTTAAAATGACTTAAACTACAGCACTGCGTCATTTTGAGCAAATAATAGATCTTAATACTGTTGTACTATAACATTGAGTGTACAACTTTAGTTTTTTTTATTTTTTTATATTCTGATTGTCTTTATAAAAATGAAACATACCAAGTTATGTGGCATAGTAAAATACTAAATACCAAATGTTTAAATCATTCCATGAAAAGAAGTGTGATTTGTTGGTTTTATTTTTGTGAATTACAGTAATTTAAGTGATTTGCATTAGTCTTTCTTCATTTTTTAAGCCTTTATTTTATAACCTGCATGATGTACTGTATACCGTGATATTAAGGTCACCACGGTGTTTTATTTAACGGTTATCATACCATGCAAATTTTATACCGTCCCATCCCTAACACTACATTCATTAGAAAATAAATGTCTTTACCTCCTGTAGATAGTTGATGTCCCAGGCTCTGAGCTCACTGTCTGCTGAGCCAGAGATGATTCTCTTCTCATCACTCAACAGGACCAATCCCCACACCTGCAGGAAACACGTTCAGCTTGTCACTTTAACATACAATATGCAACATATTGGTGTATATTCCTGCTGCAAAAGAAATGTTCAGTGCAAAACATAGTAGGACAAGGCAAGTTTTTACTTCAAAATGTGTTCATTTTAAATGGGCTTTTCAAAATGTAGTGTTGAAAGAAACAAGAAGTTTTGCAATTGTAAAAACGTAAAGCTAATATAGTTTGCAGTAATTTAGTATGTTTGGTAGTTACGTGCATCTATCTTGTTCTGCTGGTCCAATTTAAAAATAATTCTGCTAAGAAATAAATAAAATACAGTCCTAAAAAAAAAAAAAAAAGTACAGCTTGTCAGGACTTTACCTCGCTGCAATGTCCAACCATAGTCTTAAAACAGTGCTGCGTCTCCAGATCCCACCATTTAACAAAAGTGTCTTTGGAGCTAATAAAAAGGAACAAAAATAATTAGAAGTTGTCAGACATCAGTCCAATTGGACAAACTTGATATTGATCTGCAGGCAACATCACCCAACCATACTCTTTTTAGCCTTTGGAACAATGAAGACCTGACTCCACATGCTGATGCTATTATAAAGAAATTGATCACAGTAAAAGTTCTTTACCTTGTTACTAGGAGGTTCTTGGTCTTCAGGAACAAAGCCTGTGTGATGGCATCTTTGTGCCCCTTGAGTCGGTACAAGCCACACTCGTTGACCACATCCCACACAATCACATCTGTATCCTAGAACAAAAAACTAAGTTCATCTTGCCATTTCTCCAACATAGAAAACAAACGAACAAACCCTGTTCCAATAATAAAAATGCAGAAGCCATAATTATGAACTAAAAAAAAAGCCAGCTCTACCAGATATCTGTATGATTAAACAACTAAACACCATGTTTGTTAACCAAGAACTTTTTATATCCATCAATCGGGTCATCAGTTACCTGGTTGCCCAGACCATGTTTGGTTGGTATTTGGCACCCCAGTCAAGTCATGTTCGAAACTAATTCTTATTGTAAAGAACATGTTCATTGTTATACCATGACATCACAATCGATGTCTGTGCTGCCTTCTAACTGAACATTTGCTCACAACTGATGTTGAATCCATAAAACAAGCAACCTTACCTTTGATCCCGACACCAGTCGTGCCCCGAGATGATCGTATTTGATGACAGTGACTTCTGCCTTATGTCCATTGAAGGTGACGTTGCTCTCACCATTGAGGAGGCTGAAAATGCGGATCGATCCATCCTCATAACCCACAGCTATGTGAATACCATCTGGGGAAGGGCACAAATAAGTCACCTCCTGCTTACTACCTTGGAGAATTAGAACCTGAAAGAAAAGGCAAACACAGCCATCAGACTCAAGTGTTCCACCTGCCTTATGACTTTTTTTAAAGCTGCCCTAGTATACTGTTTTCACGAGTTACATTTTGTGATTCATCCATTTGGTAACTTCAGACAAATCTAAAAATAAATTCTGAAGGAAGTCAGGTAGAGAAATGCTTCAGCTAATGTTTTCAGCAGCACGTTCATCACAACTGTGAAGGCATTAGATGAAACACCCTTTGACGTGGCTTTCTTTGATATCATTCTTATCCAACATATCCATTATAAAAGACAGATTACTTCACACAAATTTTTAGTAACAGTCTACATTACAACATTTCATGTGCCATTCCTTGACGGGTTGGTTTGTTTCTTTATAGCCCAACTTACCTTCTCTCCTTTACGTATATCCCATACAAAGACATGTTCGCAGGCTGCAACTGCCACATACCGCCCCCTCTCTCCTCCTCTTAGGGTTACATAGGCAATGTTGGCTTTCTGGCTGCCGATCACACCAAAAACTGCGCTGGCGGCGTACCGCAAATACTGCTTTGTCAGCCCCATGGCGGATTAATGTAACATGAAGCTTGGGTACAAAGCTGCTTTGAAAATATGAATAAATAAATAAATAAATAAATGAAACAGAAATCATGCAGATTATTCAATACTGCAAAACCGTAATCGTGTCATATTATTTATCTTGCAGAAGCTGTGCACAAAGTGAGTTCAATATTTATTCAGACAACAAGTGTGCAGTCAATGGGGCCCATTGGGTGAGGGCCAGGCAACCTCACAATCATTCTAAATGCTGCCATTCCAAATCAGATAAAATAAACTTTTCCTTGTTTCTATGATAGGAGAAAAGTGAGGTCAAAAGTTGGAAAAAAAAAAGTTTTTGTTTTTTTTGTACATTTCAACTCTAACTAGTACAACAAAGGATTTAATCAAATTTGTTTTTAATCACAGTAGAGGAAATGAGGGTGACAACATCTAGTATGGTTTCACAGACCCAAATTAGCTCTTGAATTTACCTGAAGTGCTAGTCTGGTCTGTGAAACTAGTTCATTATTAAAAGATGTAATGTTAGTTACAGCGCCACTCTCTAGTTCAAGAAGGAGGGGCTAAAACAGTGGAGGCAGGCATTTTGCAAACCTTTAGGAGTGTAAAGTGTAGATGTTTCCATCACAAAATGTTGTCCAGCTTTAGACTTACTTATGTCTAAAATGTTTTTAAATATATATTTTAAATTCATATAGTAAACAAATTGTATCTGTTAGTCACACTTGATGCAATAAAAACTGCATTATTAGTAATGTAATTTAAGTTTAATAAAGTTCCAAGAAAAAAAAAATGCAACCATAGGGCCAAAAATGTAGGCAATTTCAAACATTTCTGATTGAAACTGAAGTAAAATATACTGTACATTATATACTTTAATCAATGCACTGTCATTCATACCGGAGAGATCAAAATCATCACAGCTGATAGGATAGGACTGTTTTTAATTGCAACGTGTATTATTAATATAACTTGGTGATGCTACACATAATTCATTAACGTTAAGTTTCGTTAGCAACAGTTTAATACGATGTGTTATATATTGCATACTGTGTATTAAGACGACATGTTATGCGGCAGTCTTTTTGCACTAGTCTGGTGTTATTCCATTTCTTCACGAGTTTCATGCATGGAGTCTGAAGCGACCTTGTTTCATAGCAGCTTTACAACATTACGGTGAATAGGAGCGTGTAATAAAATATGCTGTGAACTTCGTAATTATGTTTTATCGTACGAATCCTAAACGATCTTGTTTCAATCACCGCACGATTCCACAGACAGACCCACGTGTATAGTATGTCCACTGTCGAATTGAACTGAATCTGATTGTGTACTATAACCGTAATTAGAATTTTTTGTTTAAAAGACACGTTATATTTAAATCTGAAAAATGTTTCATAAACACCATTACAAAGTGCAATCAATTCACGGGAACTGTTCACTATGTAAAGTTATAAACACTTACCTCAGAGCCACAACTCTACAGTTCCGTACACGTTCACGAGACGTAGACGCGCTCAGACATCACTAGAAGAACGATGTATATCGTAATCCTATCCAGATCATTTAAAATCACTAAAAACTAAAAAACCCTGCCTTCTATCCCATACAATTATTTTATAAAATGCTGTGTGTCTTTAGAAATTATTGTCTGTTTCATTTTTTTTCATCCTAGTTACCCAAATTACATTTGATCACCTACTACTTGGGTCTGCGACCTTGGATTGAGGATTTTTAGGGGTTGACGAAAAATTACAATTAAAAATAAACATCAAAAACAAAAGAAAAACCAATTACTATATATATATATATAATGAAAAACCCGAATACTGCTGTGTTGAGACGATTGAAAGTGATTGCAAACCATGTGTCATGTCTCCGTAACATTGCATATTATTGCACGATACTTCGTTGTTTTTTGGTCTTTAGATCTAGTGTGTAAAATGCTGATGAACCCTAATTACAACATGCCTCAGGAAGTGATGACGATATTACTTATTGTTGCATATCAATGCCCAGGGACACTTCAGGTAACTGCAGCGCAGATTAAGTGCAGCCAGTGATTGAAAATTCAGTTTTTCCAAATTCAAATTCAAATTCAAATTCAAAAATGCTTTATTGGCATGACGAGAGCGCTCAGGTATTGCCAAAGCTTTTATAATACAAAACAGAAATAATAAAACAGAAATACAATTACAGAACATAACAAACACAAAAAACCATTGTTCCCTTCCCTTTGAACAATATAACTACCTCCCTCCCTCCCTCCTCATCACCAGTACCCCCTGGTCGTGTATGCAGGGTGTCACACACTGTCCCTCAGGTTGTGGCAGGCAGACACATACTGTGCTGCTAGATTTGCAGTTCGCTCCTCCTCTCCTAGAAGGATGGGGATTTTACTCGAATTGGAGAGGAGGTTAAACTCTGCCATTTGTTTTTTGAATTGGGGGATATATCTCTCCCGTATCTCTGTGTATTTTGGGCAGGACAACAGGAAGTGCATTTCTGTCTCTACCTCTCCCAGATCACAGTGACAGCACAGCCTTTTTTCTTTGGCAATCCAGGTTTTTTTGTGCCGGCCAGTTTCGATGGCCAGGCTGTGGTCATTGAGTCTGTACTTGGTCAGGATCTGTCTATGTTTTGTGTTTTTTGACCCTGACCAGATATTCTGCCAGGGTAAATTCTTTTTTTAGGGCCAGATTGCATTGTAATTTATTGTGTGATTCAATTTCGTTATTCCAATGTACTTTATAATTGTTTTCCAGATTTAGATTAATTTGTTTCATTTTTTGTGCTGGGAGTTTTTTGTTGGTGGTGTTCTGAAGCTCGCTGGTATTAATTTGACTTATTTGGCTGAGCTTCAGTACCATTCTACTGAGGGGATTCTCTTGTGGGGGCTGTGAGCAGCTCCGCAGTGCAGTGTGGTGGTAGGACTGCAGATCAGCCTGCTGTAGATGGACCCAGTAGTTGAGCGCTCGTTTCTGTATGGAGTGGAGTAAGGGGAACCGGCCCAATTCAGCCCTGCAAGCGCTATTGGCTGCACTCCTGTGAACCTGCAGGAGGTGTTTACAGAATTCCAGATGGAAATTCTCTATGGGGCTTTGATCCCATTTTTTATAATCAGGGTTCATAAGGGGACCCCATACTTCACTACCATACAGAAGGATTGGCTTTATTGTGCTGTCGAAAATTTTTAGCCAAATTTTTATTGGTGGTTTAATTTTGTATAGCCGATTCTTTATTGCATAAAAAGCCCTGCGCGCTTTATCTCTTAATGCATTTATAGCCAGGTTGAAGTTCCCAGACGCACTGATTTTTAGACCCAGGTAATTGTAGCTGGTGCTGTGCTCCAGGGTGTTGTTTCCCAGGGTGAAGTGGTACCTGTTTCCCTGAGATCTGGCTTTCTTCTGGAATACCATAACTCTGGTCTTGTCCAGGTTTACTGTCAGTGCCCATTTCTGACAGTACTGCTCTAGCAGTGCCAGGCTCTGCTGCAACCCCTGTTCAGTGGGTGATAGCAGGACCAGGTCATCTGCATAGAGCAGGAATTTGATTTCTTTGTCGTGTAGAGTGATGCCAGGGGCTGCAGACTGTTCCAGCACCGTAGCCAACTCGTTGATGTAGATGTTGAACAGTGTTGGGCTCAGACTGCAGCTCTGTCTCACTCCACGCCCTTGGGTGAAAAACCCTGTTCTTTGGTTTCCAATTTTCACACCACACTTATTCTCTGTATACATTGACTTAATGATGTCATAAATTTTACCCCCTACACCGCTCTCAAGAATTCTAAGGAATAGACCTGGATGCCAAATTGAGTCGAATGCTTTTTTAAAATCTATAAAACAAGCAAAGATTTTTCCTTTATTTTTTTTGTGCACATGTTTGTTTATTAGGGTGTGTAGGGTGTAAACATGGTCAGAGGTGCGGTAATTTGGTAGAAATCCAATCTGACTCTTACTCAAGACATTGTGTTCGGTAAGGAAGGCCAGTATCCGGGCATTAATGATACTGCAGAACACCTTCCCCAGATTACTGCTCACACAGATGCCTCGGTAATTATTGGGGTCGAATTTGTCTCCACTTTTATGAATTGGTGTTATTAGCCCTTGGTTCCAGATGTCAGGGAAACAGCCCGCAGCCAGGATGAGGTTGAATACTTTGAGCAGGGCCTCCTACATCCTGGGGCTGCTGTGTTTCAGCATCTCGTTTATGATGCTGTCGGGCCCGCAGGCTTTCCTGGGCTTGAGGGCTTGGAGCTTTTCTTTTAGCTCTGGTCCTGTTATTGGGAAGTCCAGTGGGTTCTGATTGTCCTTGATTATGGTTTCCAATTTGTTTAGTTTTTTTAAAATAGAATTTTGGTCTGGATTTAATTCGTTTTCGTCTAATTCTTGATAAAGTTTATCAAAGTAATTTTTCCAAATGTTACCATTTTTGATTGCCAATTCGTGACTAGTTTTTGATGTGTTTAATTTGTTCCATAGTTCCCAAAAGGAATTTTGCTCTATGGATTCTTCAATTTGGGATAATTGTTTGGACACGTGTTCTTCTCTTTTCTTATTGAGAAGGTGTTTGTATTGTTTCAGAGCCTTGCAGTAGCTGAGTCTCAGTTCGATATTGTTTGGCTCTCTGTGTTTCTGGTTTGACAGTTTTCTTAATTCTTTTCTGTTTGTTTTACACTCCATGTCAAACCATTTTTCATTTGATTTCTTTTTAGAATTAGTTTTTTTCTTGTTTGTTTTCTTGAGTTTTGATTTTGTTGCTGTTGTTTCGAATATAAAATTGATTTCTTTGATGGCCGAATTGATTCCATTTTTGTCTAATTTAAAAAATTTAGTTAGAAAGCTGTTTAGCATACTTTCTATTTCTGCACTATGAATTGTTTGTTTATATTCCTCAGCACTGCTTTGTGTCCACTTATAGGCTGGTTTAAGACCATATAATTTGGCGGGTGGGGTCGGGTTTGAATTATTTAGTTTTGGGTTCGTTTTTAGATACAGGACTGTTTGGCAGTGGTCTGATAGGGGGTTTTGTTGCCGGACTATAAATGCATTAATAGATTCTGGGTCCATGTCTGTGATAGCGTAGTCCACTACACTATTACCTAGAGCAGAGCTGTATGTATATCTGCCCTGAGAATCCCCTCTGATCCTGCCGTTAATGATGTACAGACCCAGGCCTTTACAGATATGCAGTACCTGCTTCCCACTCTTGTTCACCACACTGTCAAAACTATTCCTCTGTGTGGTGATGGGTGTGTGGTACAAAGAGGTCTGCTGTCCAATCACATGGCTGTTCCCCTCTGTGCTGATGTAGTCGACCTCTCTGCCGGTCCTGGCATTGAGATCTCCACACAGCAGCACAGATCCCAGGGATTGGAAATGGCTAATTTCTGATTGTAAATTTTGGAAGCACCCCTCTCGGTGGTAGGGGGAGTCAATTGGTGGCATGTAAACTGCGCACAGGAATGTGTCAGATTGGGATTGGATGATTTTTTTTCAATTTTGAGCCATAAATGTGTCTCTCCTCTTTTAATGGGAGAGACAGTGTTTTTAAGTTCCTCTTTGTACCACACAATGATGCCCCCTGAGTCCCTGCCACGTTTGATGTGGGGGTTCTTTAGGGAGGGGACTATCAGTTCCCTGTATCCATTGGGACAGTGTGTGGACACGTCCGCACGACTCCATGTTTCATGGAGGATTATTACCTCCATGTTATTTATACTATTTACAAAGTCTGGGTCTGTGCTCTTCATTCCAAAGGTTGAGGAGCACAGACCCTGGATATTCCAGCTACTTATTTTAAATGATGCCATTTTTATTAACAAAAACTCTATGGTTTATAGTAGTAAAGAAATAAGAAGTGACAAAGTTTTACATATTCATCTTTACATTTGGTTATGATTTATATATTTATACTATATTATTGTTATTTTCCTTAATTTTGTGGTATACAGGTTATACATTAGCTAATTAGCTTAGTGCTGATAAGGTTTAAGAGATGTCTTATCTCGTTCAGCTCCGTGCTGGCGGGGTTTCCTGGCCGACGGGACACGGCTGCAGCATAGTTGTGCTGCGGGGGCTGGGGGGAATGCGGGTGACGTGGGGGTCCCTGGCGTCGCTCCTGCTGATTGGCAGCTCTGTGGTGGGGGCGTGGCCTGGGGGGCTGGAGGGAATGCGGGGGGCGTGGGGGTCCCAGGCGCTGCTCCTGCTGACTGGCAGCTCTGTGGTGGGGGCGTGGCCTGGGGGGCTGGGGGATCCTAGGAGCTCAGGGGCGGCTGGGCGTGCTCCTGGTCTCGGTGTAGGGTGTGCTGGTGAGCTCTCGGCCCAGGGCGATGTCTTTGAGGGATTTAGCAAAAAGCTTCATGCCCTCCCTGTTGAGGTGCACCTTTTAAACCTTGGCTTGAATTATTTCATTGTAAGTGCCACTTTTGCTACAGTAGCAGTGTTAAACCATTACATCCCTCTTATGCAAACAAGAGGTATGATTGCATTCAGGGTGGTTAGTTTCTACAAGTAGGCTTAAATGCAGAGCATATTTGCCTCCTGGGCTGCATTTTAAAGGTTTTCAGTTGCAGTGAGTTTCCAGTAGAGGGCATGACTGCTCTGCTAAATGGTTGTGGATGAAGTCCTTCAGTTCCCTAACTTTGACGGTTTGAAACGATATTGTGTGACTGATACAGAGGAACAGCTCTGCCAAAGGATTGCCACTCTGATATACATTTTCTCATTTCCAAATACGAATTGACAGATGGCCAAGGTAAAGTCGTTTATCACTCCGGCAACACTGTAAATGGCATTTTATCATCCAACTGCAGTGAGCGCTATCGCTGTTCTAGTAGCTTGCCCTATTTATTTATCTTTTAAACAACTCCAAAAGCACAAACTGGGCCAACATGAGACAATGGGGGCTGGATTAAGGTTTACTGGACCAGTAATACGTTTTACGACAGCTTATTTTTCTGTCCGATTCATAGTCACTGTAAAGTGCCCTTATTGTTGGTATAGGGACGTTGGATTAAGGACAATACCAATGACCCTGAATCTTTTATCTTGCTTTAAATTGATACAATGTTCTTTTAAGCAGTCTAAACGTATCTGTTAGTTGGTCCAATGACTTGTTAAATAATGTATGTTCCAGGTGATAGATGTTTAAAGCTGCAGTGTCCCAAAATCATGTACAGTTTTACTGTAACATATGATTGAGTGAACAGTCTTCCATAGTTTTGCCTTTGCTTCATCAGAAACCAGACATTATTGGCATACCAGTTTGTTTACGTTACCCAAGACCGTTTTAGCTGGAGGCACACAAGCTTCCTCGATTTTTTTTTTTTTTAAAGCTTTTTGGCTGCTCTGTCACTCTGAACAACATATTTGGTGTTTTTGTATACTGGTAACATTTTACAAGAAATGCCTGTAAAGCTAATATTTTCAACATGAGCTTATGAGGCAACAACCTTCTTAATGTACTGTAAAACCAAAGTATGAGCCCTGTACTTTTAACAGCTTATTTCAAATGTGGATTAGATGGTTTGTGCCTGCACCCTCAGTCTGGAGATTGTTAGGTAAAGAATGGCTGACCTTCTGCTAGTAGTGTGGGCTGCTGATGTTGACTTGGGCAACATGCAGAGAAGGTATTACAAGTCCAGCACATGACCCTCCTCACCTCTCTGTTTAAAAAGAAAGTTTTTGATATGGCTTTGTTCTTTCCTCCTGCCACCTTTTTGTCATTTAGTAAAGTCCACATAGTTTACATTATCAGTAACGCGTCCCATTTTCTCTTTAAACAAAACACTATGGTGTGCCAGAGGTGGGGGGAGTTTCTGCAGAGACCGAACATGATTGGACAGTCTGAAAGTTGGGAATAAAAACTGAGCTAAATAGGACACTAAAAATGTAACAAACAAAATAAGAATTTTAAAAAAAGTGCTGGGTTTCTTTTTGTGCTGGGAAAGGTTATTTATAGTGTAGAACAAGTTGATTCATTTATGAATGTTATCTTTCTTTCCTAGGTGTGGATATCTGTGGTCGAACGGTTATGGTTTTAGTAGGAAGAAACATTCCTGTAGCACAAATAGACATTGAAAAGGTAATAGTTTATGACAATATTATAAATACTAAGCACTTTCTTGGTAATAACAATAAAGGTATTTTGCTTTTTTTTAAATTAGATTTCGATTTATGGTGGAATTGCTGCTTGTGCAATACCGTAGTAGTGATTTAACTGTTAACATGGAGGAAGGAGGAGAGGGCCTTGGTATATGTGACGTGTGTTTCTTCTCCATATAATTTTCCAAACATTATTAATGATCCTGAATCTTTGTGTGTGAACCTTTTGTGGAGTTGAACACGTTTATAGATGAAAGCCCTTTTTCATTCCTGTTAACATTTCACATAGTTTAAGGTTTGGCTTAAATGATTCGTGAGTGAAAAACAAAGTGTGCAGCTTTTTTTTTTTCTTTTTCGATAAAATGAATAAACCAGTTAATTCACATACAATAACAGAGCAGTGGGAAGGTACAGAGTACCTTTGGAAAAATCAACAGGAAAGAATGGCTATTTATATTTGTGAACAAGAAATCTTTCAAATCTGAAAAACGAAGGTGTGTTCCCCATGTTCTGCCAGGCCCTGCTGTATTTTATCCATGTCATGGATCACATAGTAGTGAAGGAGTATGTCCTGGTGTATTTCCATACGCTGACTGGTGAACACAATCACCTGGACTCTGATTTCCTAAAAAAGCTTTATGACATTGTAGATGGCAAGTAAGTGAATAGGAGTTTGTGTTGAACTCTCAGCCCTGCTCTACTGCATTGCCATTGTGTTTCATGATGTTAATAAAGTAAACTGTACCCACTGTGTGACTTCAAAAAGATCATCTGTCCAGAACCTGGTGATGCACTGGACCAATCAAGTGTTGCTAAACACGTATGTAATGTATTTATTTCAATGAAGATTAAGTGGGGAGAATCTGATTTTCTGTCACTGTGGTGTTCATACAAAATGCAAAGTATGTTGCTAAACTCCCTAGTGTACATCAGGTAGCACTCAGATGTTGATGTTGTAGAAACAATTTAATCAAGGAGTTACAACCCACTGGTTTGGTGATGCTATATGGCTGGAACCAGTGGGATAGAAATGTATTTATTGGATTTTTTTCTTTCTTTGATAAATGTACAGTAATCCATTGCATATCTCACTGCAGCGGGAACAGAGTAAGGGCAGATATATAAAAACGCAGATGAATTAATCTTGTTTTAAATACCATTATACACAGCTGTAACAATTACTATATTAACACAATTGTTTTGAGATTCAGATTTTATTTGGGAGCTCCCCTAAATCCCTTGGTTATGACAGAGTAGCCGTGTGGGTGCGTGCATTCGCTGCTGAATGACAGGCAGGAGAGCAAGACGGAGGTTGAAGTTGATACACCCCGCAGGCGAACAGGATTTATTTACATATCAACACACTGAACAGCTCATGTGACACTACCAGCAATGGCAGCACACGGAGCACATACAACAGTGTACGAAAACTTTCGTAGGATCTACAATATCTGAACTAATCTTCTCAGTTCAGTAATAAACTAATTTTGCTGAAGAGCTTGATCATGGCAGATAAACAGTTAGGGTGGATTATTGTATATTATTGTTTATTATTATTATTTATTTTTATTTTTATTTTTTATTTTTAAGTGCCATATATATATATTTTTATGGCTATTCACCTCTGTTTCATGTTTCTAAAATCACTGTAGTGTAATTACCATTATTACATGTGCTGAAGACCCCTATGTTGGTCCCTTTCAATTGGGAGACCCCCAGATGGGGTGTGTAGACTAAGATAATTTTGCTCATTTAGAGTATTAATCAAACTGTGATCTGGAAAACAATGTCCTTTCAAACTCAAGTGTCCTAAACCATTGCTTCAATTACACACTTTTTGTTTGTTTGTTTGTTTGCTTGTTTGCTTGTTTGTTTGTTTTATCACAGGTATAAAAAGAACCTGCAAGCTTTTTACTTTGTGCACCCCACATTCCGTTCCAAGGTAAAGAAAATGTTCATGTTTTACTGTAATGTTTAAATGAAACATGAAAGCAGTGACATAACCAGTGTCTAAACAAAACGGTTTCAATAGTCAGAGTATCCAGACTTGGAACTGCAGCCACAGGCTTGTTTAGTAATGCATCTTTCTTTGGAACAGGTGTCAACATGGTTTTTCACCACCTTTAATGTCTCCAGTTTAAAGGACAAAGTTCATCACGTGGAGAACCTCCAGCAGCTCTTTACATGTATATTACCAGAGCAAATCGACATCCCCCCTTTTGTGCTGGAGTACGACGCGCGGGTAGGTTTCTGTGTGTATTAACAACAAATAAGTATTTTTTTACTTTTTGTTTATTTTTTTAATCCGCTTTCCAGATCGCATTAGAGGAGACAAACCCAGTCACTTTTTTCTTTTCTGTCAAAATAGTTTGCCTCTAGATTCTAGCATCATGACTTTTACTGTACACAGTGGATATTGTACAAAACAATTGTGGTGGGTATAATTCTACAAAAACGTTTCCTCAATATGAACAGCAATTATTTCAAAACTGTTTATAGTACATGTTTCAATAATCATAAGAACATAAGAAAGTTTACAAACGAGAGGAGGCCTTTTGGCCCATCTTGCTCGTTTGGTTGTTAGTAGCTTATTGATCCCAGAATCTCATCAAGCAGCTTCTTGAAGGATCCCAGGGTGTCAGCTTCAACAACATTACTGGGGAGTTGGTTCCAGACCCTCACAATTTTCTGTGTAAAAAAGTGCCTCCAATTTTTGTTCTGTATGCCCCTTTATCTAATATCCATTTGTGACCCCTGGTCCTTGTTTCTAATTTCAGGTCGAAAAAGTCCCCTGGGTCGACATTGTCAATACCTTTACAATTCTGAATGCTTGAATCAGATCATGGCGTAGTCTTCTATGTTCAAGACTGAAATAGATTCAGTTCTTTTAGCCTGTCTGCATAATCACATTTGAAGGTTGTGTGTGGTGTTGTGTGTGTGTGTGTGTGTTTTTTTTTTGTTTTTTTTAAATCAATTGGGATTATCGAAATCGATGAGCCACTGGAAAACATGCATTCGGAGCTATTTCTAGAGGCCAGCTGGAGGAGGTGTAGGGAGATAAAGTCGAGGTTGGGGCTGTGCAATTAAGTACTGATTTTTAATGGTATTGTGTTTTTTTTTGTTTTTTTTTAAGTAGTGTTTCTGTGTAAACATGTTTTTTTTTTTTTGGTTGGTTGGTTTGTTTGTGGGTGGTTTTTTTATTTTTTATTTAGTAGTCGCCAATTGTTTATCATTTTCTCCCAATTTTAAAATAACCAATTATTATTGGGCTCAGCTCACTGTTACCACCCCCGCTTCTTTTCACACTGCAGACCCACCGTGCAGCCACCTCAGAGCTACAGCGTCGGAGGACAACGCAGCTCTGGGCAGCTTACAGGCAAGCCGGCAGGCACCCGGCCAGACTACAGGGGTGGCTGGTGCACGGTGAGCCAAGGACACCCTGGCCGACACTAAGCCCTCCCCACCCCAGGCGGCGCTCGGCCAATTGTGTGCTGCCTCCTGGCAGCTCCCGTCCACAGTCGACAGTGGAATAGCCTGGACATGAACCGGCGACGTCCAGGCTATAGAGCGCATCTTGCACTCCACGCAGCGCGCCTTTACAGAATGCGCCACTCGGGAGCCCAGTGTAAACATGTTTTGGGACCCAGTTAGAACAAGCGACTGGAACATAAGGGTAATTGTATAAACATACTTCAAAGATTGAAATTGGAACAGTACCTTGGAAGGAACCTGCAACCACTTGCATAGTAAAAACTGTATGATGTGCAATGTGTGTCCTACCTGGAGCTTCACAAACAGCAGATGTTCTTGAATATTAGACTATACCCACAGCTGGTTAGGGTTATAGCACTTGCATTCAGGAAACTGGTTATGCTACATACCCAAACATCCAGAAGCTGCTAGCCGCACTTGGCCTTTAGTAAACATGACAATATTGTATCACATTTTATATACTTAACTACAAATTAAATTAATATCAGGATATTAGAATTGCAACTTAATAATCACATCATAAATATTGGTTACTTAGTGCAGTATAAGAACTAAAAAAAAAAATCAAACTTCATTAACCATTTTTATGTTTCAGGCATGACATTTATAATGGTATACTGTGGGTCCCGGAATCCATTTAATATGCTTGCATATAATATGACTTTATATATGCTAGGAGACATGTGATTCAGGTCAAAAACCCAGGTGATGGGAGTGTTTTGAAGCCATAAAAAACCTGAATCTGTTTGATGTTCTAGCTTTGTGTGAACTGGAAGCTGCTTCAGACTTGCCAGTGAAGGAGATAGAGATGATCCTAGGAAATAAAAAATAATGATTACATTAAATATCATTGTTTTATTGTATATGGTTGCTTCTGCTAATCCAAGCTGTTTTGCCTTCTGTTTTAGGTAAACGGGCCTTACCATCCTTACTACTCGTTATTGCCTAACCTTTGAAGAAAACCAAGGCGCTTTGGTTTCACAGACACAAACATGCTGTCAGCTGGACATCCAAACTATGCATGCTCTCTATGAACGGAGACCTTTTTTTCCCCCCTCTTTGTTTGTACAAAGTAATTTCAAGCAGAGAAAGAATCAAAAGGAGCTTTGTTCCACCTTGAGCATACATTTCACAAACAATAGTATATATCAGTTCAGGGATATACCACTAATGTCTTAATTCTGAGGTTTTTTTTAAATCTGTATTCTGTAAAATAGTGAATTGCAGGTTATGTGTACAGGGAGTGACGCTAGCTAAAGCTTAAAAGATGAAACCTGTCAAAGGCCTGTCTTCAGCCTTTAACGGAGTGTGTGCTCTATTTAGTTTAAGACCCTTGAGTTTGTAATCAGTAAATTTCCCTTGTGTCAGTGGCACTGCCTCAGGTTATTTGAGTTCCTCTTCTGAGTGAAAAATGTCACAGTTCCCAATTAGATATGGGCAGAGACTGCACAAACTAAAAAGTGAGGTGATGGGGCCAGTGACTTTTTTTTTTTTACTTTTAAATTCTGACACTATAGCTAGAGATATTGTGGAATTTCATTTGTGTCCAAGAGATTTATTTTGGTATTTATTTTAGGTGTGTAGTACTTGTAGTACTTAGCCAGTCAACAAATCATTCATTGTGTCTAAACCACCCTATTTCACAAGAAAATTAATTATGTGGACCAGGGTCCTAGGTTCGAATCCGGCCTAGGGTACTGTCTGTGTGGAGTTTGCGTGGGTTTTCTCCGGGTACTCCGGTTTCCTCCCACAGTCCAAAGACATGCTGTCCAGGTTGATTGGTAACTCTAAATTGTCCACTTTGTGAGTGTGTGTGTGGTGCCCTGCGATGGACTGACGTCCCGTCCAGGGTGTAGTCTCGCCTTGCGCCCTGTGTATGCCGGGTTAGGCTCCGGCTCACCGCGACCCTGTAAAGGAGTAAGGGGTTAATGATAATGGATGGATGGATGAATTACGTGGAGCTCTTTTATTTTTTATTTTTGAACATGTTTACAGATGGTTCCAAAGCAGTAATCAGTCTTTCCTTGTAAATCATTCTTTCCTTTATTTAAATTAGCAAAAATGAAAACCTTACATCTGTGGAGTCAAGTCGCTTTGGATAAAAGCATCTGCTAAATGACTATTATTATTGTAGGTGTCAGTCTAGTGTCAGTGTCTGTAAATACAATCCGTATGCTCATTTGTTCAGATGGCAAAACCGCTACATCGTTGAACTATAGAAGTAGGCTACTGAAAAGAAACTTGGTATGGTCCCTGCAGTGCAGATCGAGTCATGGAAAGCTTTCTGGTTCCAATCCCAGTCATGACATGTTGGTGATCTTGGCCGGGGGCCTACAGTGTTGCCTGCATTGGCCTTTGCAAGTCAGCAGTTTAAAGAATATATTCCGTCTGGTCCAGACAGTTACTGGCCAGTGACTAGCCAGATTAGGCCTCGCCTCCAGGCTTCAGTAGCTTGGCAACATCCGATCCTTTGGTTTAATGGGAGAAAAGAGACTGCTGGTTGTCCATTGATCTTCAGACCTCCTAAACAAGTGATTGAGTGTTTAAAGTTCTAGATAACCATTGGGTGAGCAGGCCAATTATTAGCCCTGTGTGCTGGTTTAGAAGTATGTAAATTTAAAAAACATATACTGTATCCTAATCTGTTGGACAAAGGGTGCAGCCTTATTTTATCAACAGTAACTGACTTTTAAAAACAAGTGAAATCCGCTTTCAAAAGAATTTCGGAAAGTGTTATCGCATATAGGTTGCCAAATTGTTGTTGTTGGGATTTTTTATCATTCAGCTGTAAAAATAACGGAGGAACACATTTTGATCTGGTATTTCGTAAAACTGCATGCCACGAAGTAACAAGAGTCTCAAGCCATCAATCTGAAGCTTAAACAGTAGCAGGACACACATAATCCTTGCCCTATGTGAAAAGTCTTATTTTATTTGTGTTGAAATACAGTTTACAAATCAAATAGAATTACACTAGAAGTCTTTTACACAATGAATGTTGCACATTAATCGCACGTTTTTAGTTTTTGTTTTTTGTTTTTTTCCTGTATTGCGAATATTTTTGCTAAGTGAACAAAATTTGCCTTTGGTAGCATATGATTTTGGAATGCCAGTGGGAGCAACTGTACTTCTCTATTTATCTACCTGTCAAGAATGGAACACTGGGTTGCAAATGTGTAACATTAGAGTAAAATGAAAATATGAAGCAAATGTCATTTCTTAAAGTGTGATTTATAGCATCATTTTATAAAACCAGTATAGTGGGAAAATAGGGCCCAATTTACCCTATAATTATATTTGGTCATAGTGACGTATCAATTAGGCTTTCCTGCATATCTCTTTAAAAGCATAGGCCTGTTTTTCAAACTTGTGTTCAGTCAACGGTACATGTATCCCAACAGTCAAGGGTTTTATTTGTATTTTATGCAATGCAGACTGGTGATGAACATACAGTAGACTACAGCAAATCCACTTAACAAGCCTTGAAAATCAGCCCAATATTGACTAATATTGGTGGTTAAGTGAATGAAAGAAGTTTGCTTAATTGTTTCCGCTGTTTTGCATGGATGGGCTCTGTGACTATCACAAGAATGTGGCATGTTTTCAGCTGCTGCTTGCAGGACTCATTGTTGGATAATTGTAACTCCAGGGGTCCCTGGAAATCATTTAAGGGCCAACTGTATTTTAGAATTTGTCATCTCAAAAGCTGACACATACCAAATCTAGCCAGCACATTACACCAGATCTGGTTTACGACACTGGCTACTGGTCAAAGGAGAACTTCTGCTTCTGTGCTCTTAATAAGGGACTATTGTTGTTGTCCCCAATGATGTTGTTGTTCTTAATGTTCAGGCGTCTGGCGTCTCCTGACTGAACTTCCTAGCTATGGATATTTAATTCACTGCCATTCCAGCCTCATACCTAATTGGTATCTGATCCTGCTCCACTGGTTTGCTTATTATGTCTAGTCAGAAAGCAAAAACTATTTCATTCTACCGTACAATTAATTATATTTGAGTCAACTGAGATGCTAAGTCAAAACATAAAGAACCCTGGCTTGTTTTGCTACATTGTGGTCATTTCCAACCCGTAGGAGTGCCAAAGCCAGGTCAATGAAAAGAGATGCACCATAGTGCTGGATCACAGAAGACATTGTTTTATTGTTACCCTGCACTGCCTGTATATTAAGGTATAGTGATGTATCCACCAACATTGGCTGTGATGCCATCTGGCATTCATCATGCCATTCATATCCTAAGGTTCTAATAAATGACATGTGGGGTGGCAGTCCATTCCTGCATAAGCAAGTTAGTAAATTCAAGCAGGCTTGATAGAAATGAGGGGACCATGATGGACAATGGAGTTGCAGTTAGTCCCGTGAACGACCTTTTCTACATGAATAATGTTTTCATATTCACTATCTACTGTATATAAAAATTACCTTATTAATCAAAATGGAAAAATCAACATTTTTGGTGGGCTTCTTTGAAAACCTTTGCCTGTGCTTTTTTTGGCGCGGCTGTTGTACCTCCATGCTTGACATTGCGTTGTTCAGTTTTTAATCTTCAGGGTTTTTTTCCTGTTATTGTAAACTACATACATTTATTATCATTAGCACTGTTTTTTTTCTTTCTTTTTTGGACAAGAAAAACACAGTTTATGACTTTACCAAACCACAAATAAACTTCTGAGACATTTGATTTATATATATTCTTGCATCCTTGTGTGTATTTGTTTTCCTCAATAATGTAACAATGTGTGTTCAGTGTGATTCTCTTGTTTCTGCTTAGACCATTATTTGCTATGATCACAAACTAACAGAAACTACCTGTGGAGATATGAGGCGGGAAAGCATATTGGTGTTCTGCAGGATTCAGTGCTTCAACGATTGACTCGTGTGGCAATGCTAATGTGCTGCCCTACCTCACTTTCCCACAGTCAACCTTGGAGTGTCATTTGAGAAGCCATTTGTGATGGAATAGCTAGCAATAGAAAATAAAGATATCAGTAGAAACAAACAAAACCATACACAACACATATTAGGGTAAGCAATAAATGTCAACAAGATTGAGATAATATGAAGTATCCCTTTAGAAGTTGTTTATTATTAATTTTTGAATTTTTGTATGCTTTAAGAATCTGGCCCACAGTTTTTACTATGAGGATTCTGATATAAACTGTAGGAAAAAAGACCAATGTAGGTACTATTGGAAAAGCTTTTCAGATTGCTCTGTCCAAGCAAGATGGATGTTTTAAATTGATGATTCAAATGGCAGAACATTCAGTGATTCAGCCAGTCTGTTGTAATGGACCTGGAGTTTACCATTTGATCAGCGGAGTACAAAAGTGAGTTCTGCATGCATTCAGGCTTCACATTTTGTAAAACCTTTATTTTTTCAATGAAGGGTTATAAATAATGAATTCAAGTATTACCAGTATTGAACAAGTAGGTACTGTATATGGACTGGTCTAGAGAAAATATATTGTACTTGCATAGGTAAATCAAGGAAATTTTTTTTTTGTTTTTTTTTGTTTTTTTTTTCCACTATGGTGGAATGAAGGAAAGATATACTTGATAATTATTATTATTATTATTATTATTATTATTATTATTATTATTATTATTATTATTATTATTATTATTTATTATTATTATTATTATTATTATTATTATTATTATTATTATTATTAATTTTATTATTATTATTATTTATTTCTTAGCAGACGCCCTTATCCAGGGCGATTTACAATCGTAAGCAAATAGTGTTACAATACAAGTATTGTAACAAGTATTGTAACACTTGTATTCAAGTGTTACAATACAAGTAATACAATAAGAGCAAGAAATACAATAACTTTTGTTCAAGTGTGACAAACCACAATTCAACAATACAGCAGATAATAGTGATAGTTACATCAGGATATGATTATATAGTGATAGTTACATCAGGATGTGATTAAATACAAAGTACTACAGGTTAAACACTTGGCAGATTACAGTATTCTGAAGTACAGGATTAAATGCAGTAAAATAGGGGGCAGATAAGAGCAAAATAAAGCACATTTGAATGAAGGGTGATAGTGTCCCAGGATACAAACAGAGGAGTTCTACAGGTGCTCTTTGAAGAGGTGAGTCTTAAGGAGGCGCCGGAATGTGGTCAGGGACTGGGCAGTCCTGACATCTGTAGGAAGGTCATTCCACCACTGCGGAGCAAGGGTGGAGAAGGAGCGGGCTCTGGAGGCAGGGGAGCGTAGCGGAGGTAGAGCTAGTCTTCTAGTGCAGGCGGAGCGGAGAGGTCGAGTGGGGGTGTAGGGAGAGATGAGGGTCTGGAGGTAGCTGGGTGCAGTCTGGTCAAGGCATCTGTAGGCTAGTACAAGAGACTTGAACTGGATGCGAGCGGTGATCGGGAGCCAGTGGAGTGAGCGGAGTAGTGGAGTAGCGTGGGCGAAGAGAGGCAGAGAGAACACCAGGCGGGCAGCAGAGTTCTGGATGAGCTGGAGCGGACGGGTGGCGGACGCAGGGAGGCCAGCCAGGAGGGAGTTGCAGTAGTCTAGGCGGGAGAGTACCAGGGCCTGGACCAGGAGCTGGGTAGCATAGTTGGTGAGGAATGGTCGGATTCTTCGGATGTTGCTCAGGAAGAATCGGCAAGTGCGTGCCAGAGTGGAGATGTGCTGGGAATAAGAGAGGCAGGGGTCCAGGGTTCTTAGCGGAGGAAGAGGGAGAGAGTGTGGTAGATTCCAGAGGAACAGAGATAGAGAGATCAGAGGAGGGGGAGGAGGAGGGAAAGAAAAGGAGGTCAGATTTAGAGAGGTTGAGTTTGAGGTGATTATACTAATTATACCCATATTATACCCATAACATCTATCCTAAGCAAAAAATCACAAAAGTGAAGATGCAACAGGAGACATTGCCATGCTATTTACCTGTTGATATTCTGGCTAAGGCAGCTTTTTGTTTTGATTAGGAGAGCACCAGGTTTATAATTGATTTTGCTTGAGAACTAATCCTTGGAGTTTATCAATCTGTAAAATAGTCTAGCCAGGGTTAAAGTCAATGCATGTGACAGAAATGTTCCATAACAAAAAGGAAATGGCGATTTGTGTTCATTCAGACCAGCTGGTGGCTTGATGGGGTTTTAGTCCGTTAGAGGCGTTGCTTTTTTATTAAGGATAAGAAACACATGTATACAGTAAGTGGTGATTCAATCTACAGATAGGTCCATGTTGTCTTTTAAAAATGGATGTGTAGTACTGGTAAAAGCATCTTGTAGATCAAGTTCCACAGAAAGCCAACTACTATAGAGGGTTGATGAGGCTCATCGTTCATCCGTGTGGCGTTAAGTTGCCATGGAAGTTGAACACAGTTGCAGTTTTTTGCTGTATTGAAAGGGGGGCCAACTGAGGCCTAGCAACAGAAGCGGCTAAACCCAGAGGACGAAACCTCACCAACCTACAAATTGTGGCTTTGTGGATGGACATATAAACAGAGGTGAGATTTCATTCCTAGATCTGAAGTGTCTCTGAACTGGGGAACTTTCAGTTTTTGATTTAGAGGTGTCTATAAGTATTATTACTATTAACTGTTTATAATATGATTTTATGCCTCCCATTCTGTGTATAAAATACATCAAGTATGGATGCAAACCAAGTAACTTACAAGAATAAAACTACCAAACAAAACAAATAACTAATTAAAGACGTTTGTGGATTATTTCCATACTAAGGCATGCACTGCATTGCCAAACAAATATTTGATAGTGATATACAAATGCCAAGGTGATTTATGATTACGTCAGGAAAACCAGTTACCTGCCAAATGATAGTTTTTATGAAAAATTGATTTCCGCTCCTTATGCATTTCAAGGTCTGACGTCAGTGCTGAGGCCTTTTGAGGATTACAATGATACTGTCAATATAACTAGCTCTTCTTTTGAAGAGAAGTCTACTGCTACAAAAAGAAACTGACCCTTTTCAAGGGGAGCATTGTACCCCAGGGGCAGGAAGTGTTTAAAAAAATAAATAAATAAAAAATAAATACTTCCTGTCAGAATGTGTTCCTCCTTGAAGCACAGATTAATAGGCTAGTCTAGTTGATTTCCTCCCTGTCAGCGTGTGCTACTTTTAATTAATCAAGCAACATCACAGAACAAGAATTCCAAGCACAAAATAGGAAGAAAAAAAAAAGTATTTGATTTTTTTTTTCTTGTGCGTGTCAGACTTTTAAGGTTCATACATTTTGATAATTAAGTAAACTTAGAATGTTTCTAATATTAATCATTCTTTTCCCCAATAATCTCCAATTATCTGGTGTGTGCTACAGAGACACTGAATTTACTGGCAAAGAAAACCAGTGAATTTTATGATGAGCAGTGCATTGATCTGGAGGTTAGGAGGTAGAATGTGACCTATTCATTTGTATTTATATGGGCTCACTGGAGACTGAGATCCAGGTAAAGGCTACAGAACATGCTATTTGGTTTAAATATATCTAATTACAAGTTGATCTTTTTCAGTATTTCTCATTGAAAGTCACAGGAATTGCGTCACACCAAATATTAAAATTTACCAGGAGGAAGGTTAACTAAATGCTAATCATATTTCCTCTGCTCATAACTAGTCTCATTATTAACATTTCATTATTTTGATGTTTAAGGTTCATGGACAAACTATGGACAAATACATGAAGACCTAAAGGCATTTGTGACACATGGAGGAAAAACATTAAGATTTTAGAACACTTTCATAATTTGAAATATGCATTTAGTCTGTCTGTGCTGTAAGTATATGAATTAGTCAAAATAATAATTATGAACATAGATCCCTCAGAGTTGATTCATAGAAGACCATTTGACATCCAAATATGACAGGCCTGTGCATATTTTGAAACTAATCGATACCCTATATCACTTTGATCAGTTATCAGAATACAAGCTGGGAGTCATGGCCTGTATTTGAGTAATTGCACTTCATTTTCAAATTAGTGAAACTCCAAACTTTTGTGAATAGGGTTAGAAGAACGAGGAGTTGGGAGTGTTTTGAATTAAAGTAGTATAGAATGGTTCTATGGTTTGTCCCAGGATCTTGTCCTCATTGGAGGTAAAGGGGCTTAAAATTCAAATAAAATTGTGAATGTGATTTGAAATGTGTCCTTGGTTTGTGTATTCTATAATATCAAGTGCTGTGTTTCATCTGATTTATATAGAATAACTATTACAAATTGTATATAATTGCCTTCTACAGTAAATTAATGTGAAATCAAATCAAATAATTAACACTATTTAAAAAGTACCCGTTTACACTCTCACATAATTGGTCCATATCATGTTAAATGCCCATGAATGTATTTATTTTTGTAGGGTTTACATAACAATGATGTAATTAAAGAAAGAAAAGAAACATTTATGTTGAGTGATGTGTGACTGTAAACAACAGTTTCATTAACTTTATCATTTTCAAGGTCAGAATTAACATTACATTAAATTCTCAACGTGAACCAGCGTTGTTTGTTTGGTATATACAGTAAACTTTTACAAGGGCAGCAATTAAAAGTAATACATTCCAACCAGCTTGGTGTACTGGAATAAATCTGGAATAAGTTTAAGATAAGACGTCCTCATTTGAGATTTCTCCAAATGACACGTTGGCTTTCTTTTTTTTTATGTTTTTGGTATTTTGTATATTACATTTTGATTTTTCAATTGAACGTATCTTATGAAGTAAACCCACGATCATTTCTGTCAAAACATAGCGGTCATTTTTCATGTGTGGAGGCTCAGGAGACATTAATAATGTGTAAGAAGTTGATCAGCAAGACTAGACACTATTTGGAATGATCTAAATAGTGGCTGATCTTAATACAGCCGGTCTAAAATGTATTTCCACAATATCATAAATAATCATACCCTGTTCAAAAATAGCTAGAAGACTGGCATAAAATTCAATGTGATACCTGTCTTGTCAATTACTATTGCACAAACACATTTCTGAAGTAAACTGAATATACTATTACCGATATCTGTTCTCTATCTATTCAGGAATAATTACAGTAGTATTTAGTAAACAAGGATCCAAGTGGAGTTGATGACAGTCAATGTCCCACCCCCAGTCCTAATTTCCTAGTAAATAAATAGCATGTTGTACCACTGCTCTTGCAAGACTTCTAAAGTAGCTGAATAAAGTGCTTTACTTTTGTTCGAAACCTATTTATAGTTACCAAGGTATTTAGTGAGCAAGTAGTCAAACCTTTGCCAGGACTGTATGATTGGGATATTTCTATGGCATTACAATTCTTGATGTTACAGAATCTTTAGTTATAGTACAGCACTTTTTGGTTACTGGTAACTTTTAATGTGAACTGCACACATAAATATTCATAACTAGGAGATAACATGACTGTGCACATGTACATTTGTAAATATTATGTGTGGTTGTGCTTTTTTTATAATTCTAGTTTTATGTTTTTGAATTTAAGTTTGGCAGCGATGAGGTTAAAATCACATCCCTGCAAAACTACATGTGCAGAATGTGGCCAGGTGTTAATTGGTTGTCAATTAACCCAGGCCACATGGTATAAAAGATGAGCCAGTTATTTTCTTCTGTGCACTGTTTCTTGGGTACATCTTTACCTTTGTTTTGTTTGTTTAATTATAATAAATGTGCAGATAAAAGGCACTTTAAAACTGCAATCTCCTGTCTTCTGCATTTTCTTTTCCGGCCACTAGCTGCCTTCAAATAAAACATTCTGGAAAACCAACAATACATTTGTTTTTATTTTTTATTTTTTGTGAAGTTTGGAATTATTAAAAATGCCCAAACTAATTTTGAAAAGACTTCGAATTTATGGCCTTTATCCAACTTTATTATTTAAAATGCATGTTTTAAAGTCACAAACCACCACACACATTTGAAGGTCATTAGTGGATCTTTAACTAAGTTAAGAATCACTACAGCATGAGGAATATCACCAAGCTTCCCTGGCCTCCTGTATTATCATCTGATTTTAACCTCATAAGGCACTTCAGATGTAAATTAGGATTGAGATCACCAAAGACGACCCAAAAGACAATCTGAGCTGGTAGTTGATTCAACAGGCGTTTTGATGAGAGCTCATTTTCAATGTATTTTGCACAGTACAGTTGCATCAGGTACTCTGTACTCCCTGTTTATGATGTTGTGTAATGGAGAAAGGATAGTACCTTTTTGTATTGCATGCTGATTTTAATATGTAATGAAGTATTAAACTGACTAATTGTTGTATTGAGCTCATCATTCTAGGTTAATCCACACAATAACACTCACACCAGAGACAGCTGCCTCCACCCTGCAGGTCTTTTTAAATTCCTGGACTTGAACTCATGCAATTGCCTTTCAGCTCTGATGATTCCACCTGTTTCATCATAAGTATTTCCTAGGCCAGCCTATGAGCAAAAGACTGCAGACACAGCACGTCTCAAATCCAGCAGGTGTGGGAGTCTGGTGACAACAAATCTGTGACAGCTCGGCTGTATCGGCAGGAATCAACACTGCTGCGTCTCAAAGTGCCTGCCCAACATCATGATGATGATGTGTTTTTTCAACTCTGAGGCTAAACTGCTCATTTATACATATTCAGGTGATCTTGATAATTTTCTTTTTCTTTTTTTTTCCCCCTGAAACACTCTTTTGTACTTAGCTGTTGGCATTAGTCGCTCTGATAAACTAGCAATTCAAGGTAACATGGTTTAAGTATTGGTCTCACATTTGAATTCAGCCATCACTATTCAACAGGTTATTACTAGACTGTATGTATGAATTCTGTATTTGCAACATGGTGTCCTCTTGCTCTGACATGCAGATGCTCTGAGCTGGATTCAGACTAATTTTGATACCACAGTGTTTTTGTTTCACACCAGATGTGTTTAGGCACGGATAAACCCAGATGCTGATTCTTCAAACATCTTTGAAGTCTACAGAGCAAATGAGGTTGTAGCACGAGGTGCTCCATGTGATTCAATTTTGTTTTCTAAATGGGCGAAACTAGTATTTGTGAATTTCATATAGTTGACCATATTTTCCATCAAATGTTATATCATAACTTTGGCTAGATACAGCAGGCCTAGACATGTATTGTCCAAACACTTTTTGGACTCTTGAGCCAAACAAAAAATAGATACATACAGTCTATTCACTCTAATATGAATTTCAAGGGGCCAGCTAAAAAAAAAAAAAAATGCATTATTAGGTGTCAAGTGCATACTTGTCAGTTTTTTAAATTGATGTTACAGTAACACTGAAATCAAATTTCAGTTGCAGGGTAATGAAAAGTATTATAAATGTAAAACTACTGTGCATTTTATTGAAAATAGTTGTAAGTGAACTTTTAAAAAGTATGCACTGCAAATGAAATAATTTACAACAAGTGAAAGGAAAAGGTCTTAAAATACATAACACGAACAAACAGTACAAAGCAATTAATCCTACTCCATGTGATAAGAGCAACAGCGAAGATTGCAGTGACGCAGTGGAAAAGGGGTTGCCTGTTTACTGTCTCTGTTAATGCCCAAATAATGTTATGTAAGAATTATACTGAGCTGATTGCCAATGACACTGATGGTCCTGTTCCCAGACAATTTAGTACTGAACTAAATTGTACGTTGATATGTTCTTTAATTTCCATGTCTCTGAGATAAGCAGTGTTTGTGCTGGACAATCTTGGAAATTATCCTAAGCTTGTGGGTTTTGCCAAGATTTGGCATAGTGTGGGGTTATAACATACCTACAGTAGAATATTCAATGACTCGCATGGCTTTATAAAATAATTTTCTAAAAGTAAGCCCATTTTAATTCTAAAACAAATATGAATCAATGTAATATTACCCACAAGCCCCTTTAACGGACTGGGTTGTTTATTTAAGTGTAATGCCTCATTACCTGCAAGGTAATTGACCGTGGTGACAGCTGGTGTCCCAAGGCATGGGCACTTAAACAAAAGACAAGGTAACTAATTCTATTATAAATGGAACAAGCAGGTTTGTGACTGAAGACATAAAAAAATATAAATAAATGTAGGGTAAGTCCCAGTAGCTTTTAGAGGGTCTGCAATATTGACCCATCTAACATGATTGGCTGAGATTACCCATGAGGGTTCTAATTCTGGTTTGTTAACTTCACTGAATTGAATTTCTTTTTTTCTGAAATCCTGATGATTTGAAGTATCTAGTCTTCTGTGTTTTTGATAGAATGGATTGCCACATGGATGCTATACTGTATGTGGTCCATTTTAGATGAAAGTAAAGATAGCCATCATCTCCACTGCAGTTGGCATTAGTAAACTATTTGAATGGATGTAGAAAAGGTACCCGCCACAATTTAACAATGATTAGCTTGTTATTGCAACAATAATTCTATTACAACCAATTGCTCCATCCTTGGAGAACTTTGACAAGAAGCTAGGAGCCAAGGTGCTGAAACAGATTCATATGTGGCAGCAGTGTGGAGTAGTGGTTAGGGCTCTGGACTCTTGACCGGAGGGTCGTGGGTTCAATCCCCGGTGGGGACACTGCTGCTGTACCCTTGAGCAAGGTACTTTACCTAGATTGCTCCAGTAAAAACCCAACTGTATAAATGGGTAATTGTATGTAAAAATAATGTGATCTCTTGTAACAATTGTAAGTCGCCCTGGATAAGGGCGTCTGCTAAGAAATAAATAATAATAATAATATGATTTAGTGGGAATGGAGAACATATGTGTGATTAAGCACTGGTAAACATGGTTTCAGCCAGCCACCCAAAATAATGGAATTAAAGATTAAAGCAAGGCCTGTTTTGTGACCTGGCCCTATATTTATTAATACAGGATGCCTTTGTGTGTGTGTGTGTGTGTTTTTTGGTTTTTTTTTTTTAAATATTTACTTTATACTTGTTATGCATCTCAGCCAGTGATGATGTTTTTAACTCTCAAGACTCTCAATACACTCTCTTGCTTTCCATGCTCTTTAAGCCTGATATCTGTTATTAGCTGTTGCATCTTTGCCACTTCTGATTTTTCACTGCATCTTATTCTCATGATTCTATATGACATACACATACTGTTGTGTCTCTGCTATCTCTGATCTTTCTCTCTATCTTCTTATGATTCTATATGACACATGCATCCACAATGTTTTAGAATTTTCACATCCTAGTATTTAATGTTATGCTTTTGTTTTTCACTGTGTCTAATGTATTATGTGTTGTTTTTTTTTACTGTATCTTGTAAAGCGGTTTGTGATGGTGGTCCACAATGAAAGGTGCTATATAAAATAGACTGATTGATAGTGCAGAGATCTTGCAGCAGGTAATACAGTATGTATGGTCTTTAGTAATAATGTATAATGAATCCTCGAAGGGGTTATTATAGCAAATTAAATAATGCCATACATGTGCACTTCCATTCACTATGTACATCTTGTGTGTGCAGTTCAAAGGGATGACATGCTTGAGCAAACAGATCATGTCACACGTGGCAAGTGAGATCTACATTGCAAATTGAAGTGTTTGACGGGTAAGATTTTGAGGAATAATGTAATGCAACATGGTGTGGAAATTGGTATCAGCCCTGACATGGTTCTCAGTTATACACATAACCCTGCAGGGTATTATGCTTGGCCAGTAATCCATCCTGCATTGTTCACAGTGGAGTAATGCCTCTGTGATTCACCATTTACATCTGAATCCAATGAAGCCTTACATAAAGTTCAGAAACATCCAACACAGAACACAACTTTTACTTAAATCATAATCCCCTCTTTATTCTGGACCTCAAATGCTAACAGATTTATTTGCACTCTATTGCCTTTTCTAAGGAAGTAGGTCCTGTTCATTAATGATTGATTTCAGACTGCTAAGTAGGCTCTTTTTTGTGGGTTTTTGTTGGAAGGGTGTCCTTTAGTAAATATATATTTTATTTTTTATTATTTATTTATTTTTTTCCCCAAAGCTCCATGTGTTGTGTTGAATGTAGATTAGTGGGAAAAAAACATACAAACCCTGCCTTCTCAAATTCTGATGTTATTGCTCTGTTTGGAATTTTGAATTCACATGATTTGATACACATTTACTAATACTGATGTTGTAGTTTAGCAGAGCTATTCTGGTTTATAATAGGTTACAGTTTACAGAAGGTGAAAATGGAACCAGGTGTCAGTATTTCATTTTCAATGCTTTCATGTAAAATTTGATTAAAATACCAAGGACGTTGGCAACAGACATCCCCCAACACGGCTGTAAATTCAATTAGAGCCATCAGTATAATTTAAAAGCTGATGACCATGATGTACAGACGTGCTCAAATTTGTTGGTACCCCTCCACAAAAAACGAAGAAAGCACAATTTTCTCTGAAATAACTTGAAACTGACAAAAGTAATTGGCATCCACCATTGTTTATTCCATATTTGATAGAAATCAGACTTTGCTTTTGATTTTTTATTCAACATAATATTGTAAATAATAAAACAAATGAAAATGGCATGGACAAAAATGATGGGACCGCTAACCTAATATTTTGTTGCACAACCTTTAGAGGCAATCACTGCAATCAAACGTTTTCTGTAGCTCTCAATAAGACTTCTGCACCTGTTAACAGGTAGTTTGGCCCACTCTTCCTGAGCAAACTGCTCCAGCTGTCTCAGGTTTGATGGGTGCCTTCTCCAGACTGCAAGTTTCAGCTCTTTCCATGGATGTTCGATAGGATTCAGATCAGGACTCATAGAAGGCCACTTCAGAATAGTCCAATGTTTTGTTCTTATCCATTCTTGGGCGCTTTTAGCTGTGTGTTTTGGGTCATTATCCTGTTGGAGGACCCATGACCTGCGACTGAGACAGAACTTTCTGACACTGGGCAGTAAGTTTTGCTCCAGAATGCCTTGATAGTCTTGAGATTTCATTGTGCCCTGCACAGATTCAAGGCACCCTGTGCCAGGCGCAGCAAAGCAGCCCCAAAACATAACCGAGCCTCCTCCATGTTTCACTGTAGGTACGGTGTTCTTTTATTTGAAAGCTTCATTTTTACGTCTGTGAACATCGAGCTGATGTGACTTGCCAAAAAGCTCCAGTTTTGACTCATCTTTTCCAAAGGACATTCTCCCAGAAGGATTGTGGCTTGTCTATATGCATTTAAGCAAATTCCAGTCTGACTTTTTTATGTTTTTCTTTCAAAAGTGGAGTCCTCCTGGGTCTTCTTCCATGGAGCCCACTTTCGCTCAAAAAGTGACAGATGGTGCGATCAGAAACTGACGTACCTTCACCTTGGAGTTCAGCTTGTATCTCTTTGGCAGTTATCCTTGGTTCTTTTTCTACGATTCGCACTATCCTTCTGTTCAATCTGGGGTCGATTTTCCTCTTGCGGCCGCGCCCAGGGAGGTTGGTTACAGTTCCATGGACCTTAAACTTCTTAATAATATTTGCAACTGTTGTCACAGGAACATCAAGCTGCTTGGAGATGGTCTTGTAGCCTTTATCTTTACCATGCTTGTCTATTATTTTCTTTCTGATCTCCTCAGACAACTCTCTCCTTTGCTTTCTCCGGTCCATGTTCAGTGTGGTGCACACAATGATACCAAACAGCACAGTGACTACTTTTCTCCATTTAAATAGGCTGAATGACTGATTACAAGATTGGAGACATGTGTGAAACTAATTAAAGAAACTAATTAGTTTGAAATATCACTATAATCCAATTATTTGTGATCTTTTCTAAGGGGTACCAACAAATGTGTCCAGGCCATTTTAGAATATCTTTGTAGAATAAGCAATAATTCATCTCTTTTCACAGTTTCTTTGCTTTATTCTATGACATACCAAAGGCATGCAAGTATACATGATAAAATAGCTTTTAATTTCATCACTTTTCAGGAGGAATGAAGCATTATTTCAATGAGCTGTAAGGGTACCAACAAATTTGAGCACGTCTGTATATCAATATGCATAGAATAGGAATGACCAAGTTTAATGACAATTTGACAAGCAATTATCCACTTAGCATAGGCCTTTCATAACCCATGGAGTTAACAGTGATATCAAATGAAAGACCATTATGTGTCCTCTATTCACTGTATATATTATAGTATGCTTTTATATTTTACAATATAGTATTTATTTTGTTATATAGGCTACAGAATCAAATACGTTTTTTATGGGTATATCTGTAACAAACATTAAAATATACAGTATATATACAGTATACATATATATATATATATATATATATATATATATATATATATATATATATATATATATATATATATATATATATATATTTCAGGTTTAAAAAAATAAGACTAATTATTGTACCTAATATTATAACACAAGTACTGTGACATTCTCCCCCCACCCCCCAGGCACAGCTTTAAATTCAGACTTCAGCAATATTATGCAAATGTGACCTACAGATGTCTTCATATACTCCAAGGTTGTGATACTTTCATAAAAAGAATAGCTTTTGCAAGGTTCATCATAATTGAATGATTGGATAAGAAGTTTGCTCTCTTTTTAGATACATTTAAAAATGTAAGGGTGACATACAGGCAGATAATCAGACAGACATACAGGCCGATAGCCTCATGCACTCCCAGATAACCTCAGAAGTGTGACGTATGTGCATAAGCTAGCCTCCACTAGATCCACTAGCAGGTATGTGCTTTCCCAACAGGGGATAATAAAAGACTGAAGAGTAGGCCATCTGTGTAGAAACTGAAAACTACCCTGTCAAATTCTTAGGGTACTCTGGTGGATGTAAAGCCACTAACTTCCCTTTTATGGATTTTTTTTTTCTGCCACGTGTCTAGATAAGCTCAAATACATCTGCTCAAAGATTAACCTCTGATTCCTGCCACATGCATTCTCAATGTGGCCTCAGTAACTAGGAAACTGCATTTCTTTGTTATTCAGATGATAAACCCTGAGTCAGTGTGGAGTAAATCACTCTCTGTCTGCATGTTTTGCAAGAGAGTATAAATAATGATTCATCCAATTAAGATAATTCCATGTAAGAGGGTGCTGGTAGGTGTGGATCAGAGTTTTAATACTCCGAAGCAACAAACAAAGTTTTATATATATATATATATATATATATATATATATATATATATATATATATATATATATATATATATATACCCACATGGCTCCAGTGAATGAGGACCCTGCAGAGACCTACATGGTCAGCACTAGATTTTTCCCAATTTAGTCTAAATTGAGGTATTGACTGTTCTTCTGCCTGTGTCAGACACATCAAGTGGTCCATGTATGAACAGCCTTGAAAACCTCCAACAAAAAATGTTGTGCTTTTTGTGTCAAAGTACTGCACATTCATACAGAACACAAAACTGCTGTCAAGCAAATACAAGGTTAACAAATTAATTACATTCTCTTTGGCAGATATGCCTGACATGGACTGGTATCATTATGCTTTGACTGAAGTTTTTACTTTAAGTTAATTTCTACACTATATTCTCTTCGTTTCAAACTTAACAGTTCTGTTAAAATAAAACATTTACACTTATATTCTGTTGGAATTATTCTAGAATACCTGTGTTTAGCTTAAACACTACTTTCAGATCAAACTTACTTCTTTGAATAAGAGACTTCACTGTGAACATTTGAGTTAATTAAATGAGATTCTCGTTTCTGCTTTTCTCCTCAAGGTTATAAACCTTGGCACCAGTAACCCAGACAAGTACAAGCTTAGCTCATTTCACAGGTGTTTTTTGGTCAGCGTGACCCCAACCTAGCTCCCTTTTTACTCAGACTTACAAAGATACAATAATATTTGTCACTGTTATAACAGAATAAACAGGAATATAGAATGTTCTCACATAACTATAGGTTAATACAGAGCATATTATAACTTTTTGTATGAACAGTGTGTTTTAACAGTTTGTTTAGTATTTCTGCTGGCTTTATATTCTTTAAAACACAGTACAGTTATTACAACATTTTAACACACATGCAGTTTCACAAATGTTCAATTTGTATCCCAAAGATCAGCCTGCTTCCAGTAGCTGTCACAGTCTTGGGTCAGTTTCTGCTCTCAGTGAGTCTGTCAAAGTCACCACAGGTGTGTCTTTAAAAGCCTGATACCTGCAAAAACTTAAATCATGTTAGCAGAGCTTCCATCTCTACATTCCCATTCCCATCATCAGTGGGAAGACTTCAAATAAATCTATCAAAGAGACATCTATCTCTGCCGCATACACCTTTCACTCAAGAAAGGTGATCGCACCTTGTACAAGGGAAGACAGGTTTTAGATTAATTCGTGACAATGTAATATAGGCATGAACAAGACCATGTAATATAGACAGGACCAAGACCAAGACCATGTAATATAGACAGGACCAAGACCAAGACCATGTAATATAGACAGGACCAAGACCAAGACCATGTAATATAGACAGGAGCATGACCATATAATGAAACGTTCAAATAAAACAACAACTTGAAGCCAAATAAAAATAAAAGGTGTAACCTGTAGCCTAGCAACGAAAAGGCCACGCTACACAAAATTATATTCAGACAGTAAACAAAAGAACGGGAGAACATTTATTTTTCATCACATCTAATGACCAACTGCTGAATAATGGTGACTGATGATCACAAAAAAAATAAATAAATAAATAAAATTGAACTGGGTTATTGTTTATTCCTACGGAAATAACAAAGTGACGGCTCCCTAGCTGGGGATGAAATCGAGGCGGTATCACACTTCACAGATTTCTACACTTATCTGGACAAACTTGGTATTAAAATGATATTACAAATGAAAAATAAGTGCTAAGAGACCTTGAATTCAATTATATATTGATTGACTAATTTTGTATAACTATGCTTTAACAAGCAAGCAAGCCTCATATTCAACATTAAACACAAAAAGTGTGGATTCTTTTTTTTCTGTCTCATTTTGTTTGATTGAAATGACCTATTTAGTTACCATTATAGAGCAAAATAATCAAAATATGTGGGGCCCCCTCCCTGTTTAATCTTTCTTTGACTCTGCTTAGAACTCTACTCACTGGCTTAACAAACATTAAAAGTCAATTTTGCATCTCTGAATAACACCAGATTCAACTCTGGCCCACTCTTGGCTCTATATGTTTAGGGATATTGTTCATTTCGAGTGGACCACAGCCAGGATGACTGGGGCGGGACCAGTGAGGACAGAGGCGTGGAGTTCAGTCTCTGCTGCCCTGGCTGACCTATGGCATGACCGGTTTATATAATGTCCTCTTTTATTATGCATAAAAATACACATGCCAACAGTCCCAATATGGTCGGGACAGTCCCAATTTCCTAGCAAATGTCCCCTAGCAAATTTATTCTGCACAGTAGAGTTAGTGAAAACCACACTCTGTGCTCTTGGTGCGGCTGACACATCTGCTGATCACTAACTGTCATGTGTGGCGTTGAGTTGAGGGGATACATCTATTATTAGAGTGTTTTTTGTGTATGACCCCTCCTATGTGTATGATGCTTATAATCCCCCCCCCCCCCCCCCCCCCCCATGGGAACGAGGGTCCCGCTAAACAGTTTCCAAATGTTGGCAAGTATGTATTATGTATTTATGGATTTTGTGCGAGCTCTGGTTTCTCTGTAAATAGTTTTGTTCATGTGTATGATTACAAATGTATTATGTGTGGGCTCAAAGTAAAAACAATTGAAGTACTAAAAAGAAACATTCAATTATTAGACAGATGTTTTCGTCTCCTGATTTGAATGTTTATAGTGATGGATGAATCATGGCATTTTGCCAACAAAATATTTTGGGACGCCAAGGAGGATTTTTATAGGCCTAGGGTGTATTTGATGTATGTTTATTGTCGTAATAATAATATGCTTCCAATGTACAGCAGTATCCAGGTACTTTTTAAAAAAATTATGGATGGCTTAGCATACGTATACAGATATATTTAAAATCATAAATGAATACGGCAAGGATTTTAAATGAGTTTAAAACTTAGCTGAATTTTTTAGTTATACAGAGACTAAATATCCATTAAAGATCACATCCTATCCTGGTTCAAATCTTATCTTTCTGGTAGGTTTCAGTCTGTCTCTATTGGGGAGGTAAAATCAATCGCATTCTCTGAAGTCTGTGGTGTTCCACAGGGCTCCATTCTAGGTCCCTTGCTGTTTTCATTATATATGCTACCGCTAGGTGACATTATCCACAGACACGGAGTGAACTTCCATTGCTATGCTGTTCAGAATACCGCCGCTAGAATTCTGACTAAAACCAGAAAAAGTGAACATATTACCCCTGTTTTGTTACTGCCCGTATCTTCCAAACTGCACTCTGAGATCACAGGATTACAGGGCTGTTGGTTATTCCTAGGGTCAACAAAAGCAACACGGGAGGTAGGGCTTTTTCTTGTAGAGCATCTAACTTATGAAATGCTCTGCCTTCATTTGACAGGGAAGCTGGGACCGTTACAGTTTTCAAGTCAAGACTAAAAACACACTTTTATAAAATGTTTTTCTTATCTTAGTGGGTTTTAATGTAACTTTAAAATTGCTGCTTTTGTATTGTGCATACATTTATTTAAATGTGTTATTTAAATGGTCTGATTATGGCGGCGTATAGTATGACATACTATACAAATAAATTGTGTTTTTTTATTTTTTCTGCTATGTACTGTACAATGCTTTGCAATGTTTTTGTATAACCAGTGCTATATAAATGCAATAAATAAATTAATAAATAAATAAAAAAAAATATCCTATATTCATCTAGTGGGTGTCTGTTCCAACACGAGAAAGGGGGTTTTCAATTCCACAGTTTATTCAATTTTCTCTACAGATTAGTCATTTTGCAGCAAATCAGTTTCAAAAGGGGGAATTGAGGGTGTATTAGACTGAGTCACAATCACAGCTGTCTTCATGGAAAGTGAAAAAAGTGCAGGTTTCTGAATGAATGTGAATGGGGAAATTCCACATGGGGCACAAGCAGCTCAGTGATTTAAGCACTGGACAGGAGGGAACATTCAGTATATGTTCAATGCCATCCAGGGACAAATGGGGAAGTTTACAAAACAATTTACACAGACAGAATACAGACCTACCAGTATAGATTAAAATAAATTGAGATGCCTAACATATGTCCAGTACAGGTTTACAGTACTGGGTGTTCAAAGATGTAACTGTTTAACAATATGAAGGTTTAAAAATGATTGCTTAACAACAATCTAGAAAGTTAGATTAAGAGGCTAATGCACCCTACTAAAATGGATCCTACTAAAAGGATTTCATTTAAAAAATAAAAAAACAGCACCTGCATTGTATTCACCTGCTCTGCAGTGCCTGTCAATCAGACTTTTTAAATGCACCTGTAGAGAGGTCTAGGAAAGATAACTTGAGTATACCCACATATACAGTATGTGAGAAATTGGTGAATGCTAGAGCAATCCAAAAAACGTTACTTGCTAATGCTAAATGAAATCCATGTAATTGTTATTTTAGTTATCGCTCTGTATAGTTGCCTAGTGCTGAAAAAGTTCAATTCTCAAGGAAACCCTGTTGGACACAGAGTCTCTATTAGACTACCTTCATCATTGCTGCAGAAATGGAGTGAGATACAGGAAACCCAGATGAATAACAGACTCATTCAGGCAGTTTACCTGATATAATAGGTGAAATGTTTTACTCAAATGCTTATTATGTATTTTTTGATGAAATACAAGTATGAAAAGAATAAAACAAATACCAGACAAGGAATTTTCACTATTCAAATTACTTTCAGCACTCCAAGCGAATAACTAATTTCAACAGGATCGGGTCCCAACTGGTTCAGATTAGAGAGAGTCTACTAGTAATATCTGGTGGAAATGCAACAGAAAGAAAGAAAGAAAGAAAGAAAATATCTGTACGGATATGGAACAGACCATCAAACAGATAAAAATAGGCCCCTAGTTTCCCCTAGACTTTGCCATTGTTTCTCAAAATCAGCAGAGCGTATTAAACAGAGTTAAGAATCACATCAGTCTCAATGCTGCTGAGAGATCTGCTTCTCAGAACATTTGAATTTCAGGCAGCACTACAAGCCACCAAAACATCTGCAACTTTTCTGTCTTCACCTGTTTCTCGGGACTTTGAGTTCTTATAAATAGCAATTTTTCAAGATAACTATAACCACTTTTGTTTCTAGCGCTTGTTTGTTTGCACAGCTTGAATCAGCCCATTTCCTGGTCAGAACAGACAATTTGTTTAAGCTGTTGAACTTCTCATAACAACTCAGTTGTATGTTCCTCCCACTATAGAACAAGGCTGTTTTATAGAATACATAACCTTTAGTCTCTGGGGGTGTTCTTCTAAGGCAAGGAACTAACTGGACAAATGCTTATCCACATTGGTTCACCATTTCTACCGCTGTCTTGAGCACAGCAGAAAATGAGGGTTGGCCTGGTATTCTGTCACCTTGATCTGGGCATCATAAGTATCCCACAATCTATAATTTACCCGTCTAAGAGTGACCTCTATGACCTACTTTTAGTTTTGCGAGATACAGTGCGAAGGACAGATTGCAAGCATTTTTTTTTTCTGCATACCATGGGACATCTAACATCTGCACTTGGCAATAAAAAAATAAATAAAACACACACACACACATATTATATATATATATATATATATATATATATATATATATATATATATATATATATATATATATATATATATATACAGACGTGCTCAAATTTGTTGGTACCCTTACAGCTCATTGAAATAATGCTTCATTCCTCCTGAAAAGTGATGAAATTAAAAGCTATTTTATCATGTATACTTGCATGCCTTTGGTATGTCATAGAATAAAGCAAAGAAACTGTGAAAAGAGATGAATTATTGCTTATTTTACAAAGATATTCTAAAATGGCCTGGACACATTTGTTGGTACCCCTTAGAAAAGATAATAAATAATTGGATTATAGTGATATTTCAAACTAATTAGTTTCTTTAATTAGTATCATACATGTCTCCAATCTTGTAATCAGTCATTCAGCATTGTGTGCACCACACTGAACATGGACCAGAGAAAGCAAAGGAGAGAGTTGTCTGAGGAGATCAGAAAGAAAATAGACAAGCATGGTAAAGGTAAAGGCTACAAGACCATCTCCAAGCAGCTTGATGTTCCTGTGACAACAGTTGCAAATATTATTAAGAAGTTTAAGGTCCATGGAACTGTAACCAACCTCCCTGGGCACAGCCGCAGGAGGAAAATCGACCCCAGATTGAACAGAAGGATAGTGCGAATGGTAGAAAAAGAACCAAGGATAACTGCCAAAGAGATCGCTTTTTGAGCGAAAGTGGGCTCCATGGAAGAAGACCCAGGAGGACTCCACTTTTGAAAGAAAAACATAAAAAAGTCAGACTGGAATTTGCTAAAATGCATATAGACAAGCCACAATCCTTCTGGGAGAATGAAACTGGAGCTTTTTGGCAAGTCACATCAGCTCTATGTTCACAGACGAAAAAATGAAGCTTTCAAAGAAAAGAACACCATACCTACAGTGAAACATGGAGGAGGCTCGGTTATGTTTTGGGGCTGCTTTGTTGCGCCTGGCACAGGGTGCCTTGAATCTGTGCAGGGCACAATGAAATCTCAAGTGTCAGAAAGCTCTGTCTCAGTCGCAGGTCATGGGTCCTCCAACAGGATAATGACCCAAAACACACAGCTAAAAGCGCCCAAGAATGGATAAGAACAAAACATTGGACTATTCTGAAGTGGCCTTCTATGAGTCCTGATCTGAATCCTATCGAACATCTATGGAAAGAGCTGAAACTTGCAGTCTGGAGAAGGCACCCATCAAACCTGAGACAGCTGGAGCAGTTTGCTCAGGAAGAGTGGGCCAAACTACCTGTTAACAGGTGCAGAAGTCTCATTGAGAGCTACAAAAAATGTTTGATTGCAGTGATTGCCTCTAATGGTTGTGCAACAAAATATTAGGTTAGCGGTCCCATCATTTTTGTCCATGCCATTTTCATTTGTTTTATTATTTACAACATTATGTTGAATAAAAAATCAAAAGCAAAGTCTGATTTCTATTAAATATTGAATAAACAATGGTGGATGCCAATTACTTTTGTCAGTTTCAAGTTATTTCAGAGAAAATTGTGCATTCTTCATTTTTTGTGGAGGGGTACCAACAAATTTGAGCACGTCTGTATATATATATAAAGTAATAAGACTAGTCAAAATGAAGTACTTGACAAAATATGCATGAATTTTCTGACATAGAAACAGGTTTTTGCTGTTATTCAGCACTATATAAATACTTCTTTGAAGGATTTCAAATTTGACACATGGTGCTTTAGCTTACTGTTTAAGCTTGTTACCTGGTATATTGATCTTTTATATTTTTTCCCACAAACTATACTCCAAAAATACAGAACCTTGCAGGCATTGATCCTTTGCTTCAATATGTATTCAACCCCAGTAAGTAATGAGACTGTGAAGGATGCCAAAACAGATAGAAAGAAATATTGTCTTTCTCAAAACATTTCATATGGATATGTATAAGACAGTGCCATAACATACATATAAAAGCAGTTAATCAGTAAAAACATGGATAAATCAGTATGCTACTCTACCTGTAAGCAGTTTGGAAGAAGCTGAGTATGTCATAAAATGTCAATTATTGTCTGAAGCAGAAATGGACTGTTTTATAAAATATAATAACATTAACATTGTTTGCGATACCTGCCTTTGCTTTAGGTTGGATGTATCATATACTTAAAAACTATTCTACAGTTGGTAAGGTTTGTGTCTATCAAATGCAATCCTCTCTGCGCATAGACTTTTCATATTCATGAAGATCCCTAACACTGTTATTAGTAAAACACTCCCCCCATCCCTCTTCTATCTCCTTGATCAATACCTCCAAACCTCAATCTTTAACAGCTTAGTTCCTAAAAGGTTTACTCCCTCTATACTGCAGGATCAACTGAAACAAGAATACATAGAAACCAAGCGCCCTACAACAGGTTTTTATTATTTCATTTGTTTATACAAAAATGGCAATTTAATATGCCTATAAGGAGAAAGAGAACATTTATAATGGTCACAAAATAAACAAATCAGCGTGTGTTCAACACTATTTCCATTTTCTATTCTAAATTGCATCAATTGCATCAAATATATATTGTAACATAGCAGGGAGGGGGTTAAGATCCTCCCTGCCAAACACAGGTGCAGAGTATTTAAGGAACGCAGTTTCTCTCTTTTGGGCAGCTGTTGTGTGAAGTGCCCGATTGTGCGTCGTAAGAGTAAGCAAACAGGAACTGTGTGTACTGTTTTGATTTCATGTTTAAAATTGTGTTTTTGTTTTGTTATTTGTCAGGTAAACGGCTTAGCCGTCCTGCGAGCTAGTCAGAAAACCTGCCAATGTGTAGTTAGCGCTCCGAAGGAGCTAGGTGTTTATTTTATATTATTGAAAGTGCTCGTAAGTGCTTAAACCTCAATTTCTGTGTCGGGTCAGTCTTTTAAAAGGGGCAGCGATCAACTGCGAGTGTGGCAATGTTACTGTATATATATATATATATACAGTGCCTTGCGAAAGTATTTGGCACCCTTGAACTTTGCGACCTTTTGCCACATTTCAGGCTTCAAACATAAAGATATGAAACTGTAATTTTTTGTGAAGAATCAACAACAAGTGGGACACAATCATGAAGTGGAACAAAATTTATTGGATATTTCAAACTTTTTTTAACCTTTACTTTCAGTGCAGCAAACTCTCTCCAGAAGTTCAGTGAGGATCTCTGAATGATCCAATGTTGACCTAAATGACTAATGATGATAAATAGAATCCACCTGTGTGTAATCAAGTCTCCGTATAAATGCACCTGCACTGTGATAGTCTCAGAGGTCCGTTTAAAGCGCAGAGAGCATCATGAAGAACAAGGAACACACCAGGCAGGTCCGAGATACTGTTGTGGAGAAGTTTAAAGCCGGATTTGGATACAAAAAGATTTCCCAAGCTTTAAACATCCCAAGGAGCACTGTGCAAGCGATAATATTGAAATGGAAGGAGTATCAGACCACTGCAAATCTACCAAGACCTGGCCGTCCCTCTAAACTTTCAGCTCATACAAGGAGAAGACTGATCAGAGATGCAGCCAAGAGGCCCATGATCACTCTGGATGAACTGCAGAGATCTACAGCTGAGGTGGGAGACTCTGTCCATAGGACAACAATCAGTCGTATACTGCACAAATCTGGCCTTTATGGAAGAGTGGCAAGAAGAAAGCCATTTCTTAAAGATATCCATAAAAAGTGTTGTTTACAGTTTGCCACAAGCCACCTGGGAGACACACCAAACATGTGGAAGAAGGTGCTCTGGTCAGATGAAACCAAAATCGAACTTTTTGGCAACAATGCAAAACGTTATGTTTGGCGTAAAAGCAACACAGCTCATCACCCTGAACACACCATCCCCACTGTCAAACATGGTGGTGGCAGCATCATGGTTTGGGCCTGCTTTTCTTCAGCAGGGACAGGGAAGATGGTTAAAATTGATGGGAAGATGGATGGAGCCAAATACAGGACCATTCTGGAAGAAAACCTGATGGAGTATGCAGAAGACCTGAGACTGGGACGGAGATTTGTCTTCCAACAAGACAATGATCCAAAACATAAAGCAAAATCTACAATGGAATGGTTCACAAATAAACATATCCAGGTGTTAGAATGGCCAAGTCAAAGTCCAGACCTGAATCCAATCAAGAATCTGTGGAAAGAACTGAAAACTGCTGTTCACAAATGCTCTCCATCCAACCTCACTGAGCTCGAGCTGTTTTGCAAGGAGGAATGGGCAAAAATTTCAGTCTCTCGATGTGCAAAACTGATAGAGACATACCCCAAGCGACTTACAGCTGTAATCGCAGCAAAAGGTGGCGCTACAAAGTATTAACTTAAGGGGGCTGAATAATTTTGCACGCCCAATTTTTCAGTTTTTTATTTGTTAAAAAAGTTTGAAATATCCAATAAATTTCGTTCCACTTCATGATTGTGTCCCACTTGTTGTTGATTCTTCACAAAAAATTACAGTTTCATATCTTATGTTTGAAGCCTGAAATGTGGCAAAAGGTCACAAAGTTCAAGGGGGCCGAATACTTTCGCAAGGCACTGTATATATATATATATAGAAACATTGACATTGTCAGTGATAATTATTTTTTTTTATGGATAACTACACTGTAAAAAGTCTTTAAAACACAGATGGGGGATGAACCATCAAGCCTGCCTTGAAAGACCAGCAATTTAGGCAGGCCAGTTCCTGAGCTACTCATTTCTTCAATTTTACCAGAAGTGACTGGACATGAGTAAGCTGTATGTGTTGAAATCCCAAGTTTAAATGTAAACTGGATCAGTGCTGCTTCCACTGTAACACTTGCAAATTCTCACAACAGTTTTCTGGAGCTATTTTTCAAAAGGTATTTGAATAAACTCAACTCTCGAATTAGGATTTGAAAATCTAGATAGAAGTACAGAATACTATAATTTTGCACCTAACAAGGCTTTTTTTGTGAGTAGATTAATCTAAATCCAATGACTGTATTTGAAACAAAAAAATATTAACAACCTTTTCAATAATGGAGAATAAGAACAAACAAACAACAAATTTTTTTTTTTTTTACCATTTTTAAAAAGCTTTTGCTCCTAGTTTAATGTCATGAGATTCTGGGCAGAGGCGAGGTTAAATACATGAAGCTAGCCCTTTGTAAGGGATTATTTTTTGTGCTGTGTTTCCCTTTTTATTAAGACCTCTATCTGTCATTCAGTCGCACCAGCATTCCAGAAATCTTTCATTGTCACCGTGTAGTTTACAAACAGGTCATGCGTGTGGGTTTTGTTTACACCATGGCCTGCTTTCAGCTGTACATCACTATATTGTTTTTGAATGTTGTTTTATATATATATATATATATATATACATCGCATCATTCTTTGAGCTCTATCCAGCTTGCAGGCACTGGCGTCAGACCAGGCCTTCTAGGCTCACTGGGACTCGGCCTGGATAGATCTTTTACTGAGCAAATATAAAAAGAGCTTGTCAGTTGCACAGTGAAAACATTCTCTGAATAGAAAAAGGGACATCAGCTGTTTAAGTAATGGCATTGGCTTTAAGGGAGCTTACTTGTTTATGTGTACAACATATATCGCAATATATAAACACATTTAGCCCTGGAAGCATCTGTGCCTAATCTGCCCCAACCTACAGTTTAATTGGTATGGAGACTGACAATAACCAGTGGCAGGTTGGCATGGGTCCAGGGGCATCACAAGTCTGCACAGGTTTTAAAACATGCCATATCTTGTACTAGCCTACAGATGCCTTGACCAGTCTGCACCCAGCTACCTCCAGACCCTCATCTCTCCCTACACCCCCACTCGACCTCTCCGCTCCGCCTGCACTAGAAGACTAGCTCTACCACCGCTACACTCCCCTGCCTCCAAAGCCCGCTCCTTCTCCACCCTTGCTCCGCAGTGGTGGAATGACCTTCCTACAGATGTCAGGACTGCCCAGTCCCTGACCACATTCCGGCGCCTCCTTAAGACTCACCTCTTCAAAGAGCACCTGTAGAACTCCTCTGTTTGTATCCCGGGACACTATCACCCTTCATGTAAATGTGCTTTATTTTGCTCTTATCAGCCCCTATTTTACTGCATTTAATCCTGTACTTCAGAATACTGTAATCTGCCAAGTTTTTAACCTGTAGTACTTTGTATTTAATCACATCCTGATGTAACTATCACTATTTAATCATATCCTGATGTAACTATCACTATTACCTGCTGTATTATTGAATTGTGGTTTGTCAAACTTGTACTTTGCTTGAACAAAAGTTATTGTATTTCTTGCTCTTATTGTATTACTTGTATTGTAACGCTTGAAATGTTTTTGCTTACGATTGTAGGTCGCCCTGGATAAGGGCGTCTGCTAAGAAATAAATAATAATAATATTGCCCACCTCAATTTTACATTACATTTTTACACTTTACACTTTTTTTTTTGCACATAATTTGGCCCTTTTTGTAGATATCACATCTTTATAGGGCCGGTCCTTTTCATTCTAACTTGTCAGTTTTCGTACGTATGAAATGATTTTTTGTCATAATGGTAACACTCTATGTAGGGTCTAATTTATGAACCCTTCAGTGAGATTACATTCCATACCTGCAAATTATTCGACAAACAGGCTAAAAGATAAGTAACGTACATACTGATTACACATTACAAATTAATTAGTCCGCTCTATTTTTAATGGAATGCTTTTATTGTGTAGGATTTATATTCAGTGTGAAAAGGTTAGCAGCATGACATGTCAAAAACAAATTGATCAACTTCCCTATTCCACATAACTATCATATTTTTATAACTTTTTACTATTTTTTTATTTAATTGCAATGGTATTTTTGTAAAGAGTGAAACGCGATTTAAGTATTTAGTATGTAGAGATAATAAAGTTTACCTCACACCTGGTCTTACTGCTCATCAGTTTGTCACTCTGCAAGTGAAACTGTCATCTTATCAGCTTCTGTCACATTGGAAGTGAATACCTGTCATCTTGAGAGTGTCTTTTTTGTTTCAAAGAAATCATCTCCCTTACTCAAGGGTTTGAATATGGTGCATTTGTTTTTCCCTTCACAGTAAAAACATGACTACATATATAATGTGTTGTAGGCTTGTGGAAAAACACACACTATTTCACAAAAAAACAAAACTATTTACTATCTTTTCCGTCCCACCCTCGCAGCTTGGGAAACTCCCTTGCTGTATCGCTGATATAATCCAGCACCAGTGCTGGGGCAGGGGTGGAAGGGAAAGAGGATGTTAAACCTAACCCACAGGGATCTGTCACCTTTCAAGTTAACACATTACACCTAATAATACTCCCCCCCATTCACATTTAGAGAAGGGTGACACCGATCTAGCCATTACTGTGTCAGAAAACCTATACAAGCTCTTTATCTTTAAACAAAAAACAGACAATTGAAGTGAAACAAGAACCCGAATCCAGGCATTGAAGCCAAAATGTAATTTAAGGCACCTATACTGTACTACAATCTATTTGAATTTACACATACTTTGGAAGTGTCTGATTATTTACTGGTTTTTCATTGGTGGCTTCTTTTAAGCCAATAGAGGTATGATTCAGAATCTATCTTCTGAGGTAGTGGTAGAATTTCCCCTCAGAATTTGTAGATTGTTTAGTAGGATCAGGTTTACAGTTTGACCTTTCAGATCACATTGTAGGGATGTGTTTATATTTGAGAGATAGAAGCCAATTTGGACTTTGCTTTACTTTAGCCACATACCATTTTGGCCAAAAGGCTTGATACAGTATTTGACTGTAACCTTCGGTCAAAAACTAACCGTATCAAACCTTTTTAATGCCTCCAACGAAATCTATTCTTACAATGCATGTCATAGGAATATTTAGTCTTTGTTTTTCTCCATTCATGGGACTCAAATCTAGGCCCATTATCACCTGCTCTTTCAAGATGCTCATCGTCTGCTCCCCAATATTTTAACCATAATAAACAATACAAAGCTCCACAGAACTTGAATCATGTTTAACTTTTTTTTGGAGACAGAAGACAAATTAAGAAAACCATAGGGCAATCATACTGAAATGGCCCTTTAGATCATATTTGTTTGCATTCTACAGTACACTTTGGAGTAAAAAGGCTTTTTGTGTGAAAATCATGTGTGTCTGAATTTCAAGATTTCCTACAAACTACTGTTAAAAGCAAATATTTAAAAAATGTTCCTGATTACAAAAAAAAAAAAAAAAAAGTGTTTCAATTCTTCCAAAATCAGCATCTTCTGTAGTGTATCAATCCATAAAATGTGGTAGATCATTAAAGATGACACAGTTCATCAGAAGTTAAAGGGGTTTATTTATTTACTTTTTTTTTTTTTTAAACAGTTCTGTAGAACAATAAACATTAGCATGCATGCTATTTAGAAAAGAAAAAAAAAAACAGTGAAAGTGTAAAACAGAGATTTAAGCAGATTGTAATGTTAAGTTTAGATGCAGTTTTTTATTTCTCCCTGCCCCCTTGACTAAAAAAACAAAACTATTACATTTAGTATACAGTACAGTGGTAGTCATTAGGTTTGTCTCATTCCTGATTATAAAAAGCTGAAGTAGTTTAGTAATAGGCCGTTTTGGGGAAAAAAGCAACTGTTGTGTTTACTGCAAGTCACATTACTCTGCCAGGATTCTTGAAACCAGAATGACAGGCTGAATATATTAACTAAACAGTAACTTAAACAAGTACTTTTAATAATCCAGTACAGGTTTCCCCATGGAGTGCGAGTCTTAAAATCAAGAATGTGACAAGCACTGTATTTCAAGGTACACTTTACAAAATGCAATAGGTTTTAGTCCTTTAAATATCCTAATTTAAGGAGCAAGAACTTCACATACATACACACAATAACATAACATACAAATCGGGCATATGATTATAAATCAAAGAAATATAAAGTGCTGAAACCAAAAAGCGCTCCGTTCCAGTTACAATTTATAAAGTCAAACAGCTTTATTTTGTAGCCAATTATACCTGAACTGTAGTTTTGTGGTACATTTGTAGTACTTACAAGGGACATAATTACTCTGGGAATAGATGCACCTAGAAATGGAAAACTACTACCCGTGATACCCAGGATATGCTTATTTAATGGTTTTATGAGCAAACGAAAGACACTTGAGAAGAATGCAAGTCCATAACATAGAATTAAAATCTGCTAACTGGCAAGCAGTTGTTTAAATATTTCCAGGATGGAAAATAGAAATGCTCCAAGTCAGCTGTTCATTAAAACCTAAACACATTTTCATTGATACCTCAGGTTATTAAATCTCCAATTGTTTTTGGACTTGGAATACTGCAACTTTACTGAAAAAGTAACAGTATGAAAAAGACTCCAATATATTACAGATTCCTCACATATATTACAGATTCCTAATCTACAGCTACCTGGTTAAAGTCCATTATGCTCCGACCCAGGTACATGCCACTTTTCTTCCACAGAAGATTACTGTGACCCGGTCATGAAGTATATAGCTCTCCAGGAGGGGAGGTCAGCAACCCCATGTTTAACCAGATAACACACCACATACACACTACACTGTTCCTGCATGCTTGAACCACAATTGAAACTTAATTCTAAACCTGTGCTTTCATTTAACCAAAATGTTGAATGGATCAGACAGCCTTATCTACAACAATATAGTTCTGTATGTATATAAATGATATGCAACGTGACCACACATTTAACTTTCCAGAGCTAATTATAGCTTGCTGTTACTTTAAATGACTGCTGCAACTAGGTGTAAAGGCTCACAGCTCAACAAGGTCCAAAAATGTCCCTTAAAAGCACTGGTTCCCAACCCTGGTCCTCAGGACCCCGTATCTGCTGGTTTTCATTCCAACTTAGCTCTCCATTACTTAACTAGACCCTTAATTAAAATGATAATTTGCTTAATTAGACCTTTTTAATGGTTTTCCGCTCTTAAACAGTTGCAGAGTTCAAGTTAGCTACAACATTTTAGAAGTAACTTGAACTCTGCAACCGTTTAAGAGTTGGCAACAACTACAAAAGGTAAAATTATTAGTTAAATTAAGGGTCTAGTTAAGTAATGGGGAGCTCCGTTGGAAATAAACCCAGCAGACACAAGGGGGTCCCCAGGACCTTCTGAAAGAATGATTCACAGTCAGAGGCACATTTTTGGAGTAGATTCCCAGGCCTACCAAAAACGCCAGAAAAGCTTGTGGTATGGCATACTATACTATACCTGAATTGCCCTACTGGGAAGAATACTGAACAAATCTAGTGGATATACTGTAAAGTTAGACGAGACTGCCTTTCACTTTCAATGGGATTCCAAATCCTGTTCTCCTGCAACAGGGCATGGTAGTTTATATAAAACAAACATCAAAAAGGCTCACTCAGCACACTCCCTGACTGCCGCTTCTATGAATCTGACAAACAGAATTTCACACAGGCTAACTGGCTTAATAAAAATCCAGGAACTTAAAGTAAAGCCCACAATACCAGCTAGAACTGAAAGGCTGCATCAAGCGTACTTGTTACTTATATATATTTTCTTTTCAGTAAAATCATACCATTCCTTAACTATCAGTCTGTAATGTACAAAGGAACTTTAAACAGAATTAGAAAAGGAAGCTAAACAAGTACTAGACTACATTATTCTAATTAAATCTGTAGGTGGGATTACAAACTACACTGCTCCAAATATGAATTTGCACATCTGAGTAGTAGTTACTTTTACAATAGCCCCTCAAGGGGGAGTAGAGTGAGGTGGGGTGGTGGCGTGGGTTGACTGCAAGTAAAAAGGGAATAGCAGAGAATAACCTTTTACAAGGGCAAGTAGAATTTATGAATCATTGAACTTGTCTGCAGCACTATGCATGTATACAAAACAACAAAATGATTATACCATTTAAATAATAAAGCACCAATGTATAAAGGGTCTTCCAAGCCCAACACTTAAGCTGTTACCCACTGTACTTAATTTTAATTGCATAAATAATTTCACCCACACAAAATGCATTTGTTCAAAAGTCATTGTGCAAAAGCTGTGTGCAATATTCACCAACCTTTTATTTATTACATTTATTTAAACTTTTTTTTTTGTTTTTTTTGTAAACCCCACTTTTATAATTTTTTTGGTGTTTGGATAGCAGTTAATAAAATGCAAGACTTAACAGCCAACAACTTTTAAACTTTTTTTGGATTTTTTTCCCTCCATCTCTCCAATTAATCTTTTCAACATTTTCCGATTCAAAATAGGATTTATGTCCATAAACTATAACGCCCCTCAAATAAAAGTATTCTGAATTTGTAGAGTACATTTGCAACACAAGCTAGGTAAAGCTCATTTTGTACAGCCCCCCCCACCGAGTAAAGAGTTCAAAATGTACTTTAATGTCTGTAGGGCCCTAAGAAAACTAAAACAGCAACTCAAAAGAAAATAAACAAAAGCAAGCCATCAATTTCTAAATGTTGAAATTACTGTCCACTTTATGATTTATTACTTTCATCCAAGTGGACAGATACCAAAACCTTCAATTCCTGGACCCTTTATACCCCCACCCCCATCAAGTGCCTTTTCTCTTGTTCAACTGCATGGCAGCCAAGTTGGATAAGACTGGTTGCAGGAGGCTATGTAATAATTACTGAAATTCAAGTCTCTAACATAGGGGGCTGGCTGGTAGTAACAGGTGACACTGGATGCATCAGGTATGGCGTTTTGCTCAGCTAGAACCCGGAAGGCAATAAGAGAGATCAAGTTCAGAGTCTGCCTCCTCTCATGTCCCATAAGGCACACTGTGCTCTCATTGACAACCCGGCGGAGGATCAGGAGGTAATCGTACTTGCTTTTTTCCTCACCAATAAAATGGCTCTGCAGGTAGGATTCCAGCTTCCTCTGTTGCTCCACAATGTCTGGGAAGTCTATGAAAAACCGGGAACACATGTAGCGCTCCAGGTTTTTGAATTCCTCCTCATCTGTCGGCTTGAAGTCCCTGACCAGAAGATTGCAGTATTTCAGCAGCCCACCACCACGGATCTCCTCTGGGTTCTTGGTGGCTATAAGTTTGTTCTTCAGATGGTCCAACGCAACCTCAAAGTCTCCGTACACACTCTCTCCGATTACAGTTGGATGGAAATGCTTTGACATGGGATTCTCTGAGCAGTCATAATAAAAGAGCAAGGAGTCCAGGATTATTTGAAAGGAGTCAACACTAAATTCAAACTGCCGTCGGATTGAGTCGACAAATTTCAACTCCACGTTTCTGCCATTGTTGTTCGACAGGGAAATTAAGCTCCAGCGGTCCAGTTCTGTGGAAACTTTCACTAGTTTTTGAACATACGCCTCTTTAAGAGTCATGGACGTAATTTTGTCCTTGTTCACCCCTTCTGGCAGGAAATCTAATAGTGCACTCAAAACTACATCTTTGATAATCTTGAATTCAGTCTCACTTGGGAGGTCCACCCTAAAGATTAGATCCAGGTCCTTGTAGCACCAGCCATTGTCTTCCACCAAAACATGACTGGCAGTGGACCCATTTAAACAGATATCTTTGACTTTAATTCCTTTCTCATCCAAGCGGTTTCTGACTATCTGGACAATGTCCTTTAGTCTTATCTCCAGAGTAGGGAAGTTGCCACGTCCATGAACTGGGACAGCCTCAGTCAGTACCTCATTTAAGCGATTTACTTGTTCCCAGCTCAGCACACTACGGGACCTGCATTCAAGGATTGCAATTTCTGCCATTTTAGTGTCTTGTAGGTTCTCAAATCTATGGGGAAAAAAATAGGTTAGGAGCCAGGGTAGAAAAGAAAAAAGTTAAAACACAGCATAAATATGTAGTACAAACAAGGTCATGATGATCTGAAAGCACAAGGGCTATGTGGAGAATGAATTATCACAACACAAACTGACAAGTGTACATGAGGTCAAAACCTGCAGCCAAGCACTACAAAGTGCAAGCCAGGCAATTGGGTCCCATAGTAATTCAAGTTCTTCCAAATAAAATGTGACCATTTAAGATTCAGTTTACTAGGCATATTAAATTACAGGATTGGCATTGCATGACTTTCACAGAGAAAAGGTTCTGGAAAGAATACATAACTTGCTATCATATATACATAAACGCGTTTAGGCAACCAATACATTATAACATGTATTAGTATTTAAATAAAATAAGACAACACACACACACACCCCTCCCAACAGTACCACATATGCCAGCGCTACATAAGGAGAACCAACATTGTGGAGAACAATCAGAGGTTTGTGTTAAATAATCTTGAACAATGTACATGGACTAAACACCATGTTTTAATATCACCGACCTGTTACTCATCCTGTATAAAATACTAGCTCCAACGGCAAGTTTTTATTTTATTTTTTTTATGTATTTTAGTAATCCAAAATTTCACATAGCGCAATTCCAAAAATGTACTTAAATATCTACCGACAAAATTAGTTTGCCACGTTTTTATAAACAGTTATTTGAAAATAAAACGAGAATTTGCAAGTGTAGAATTTAACATAATCTTGGAAATGTATTTACATAGGGAGGGGCGTGCGCAGGAATATAAATTTGACCGATATTTGGGGGGTGCACATTAAACTCTGCCTTTCGGGCGAGACGTAATTGTAAGTGACTCTGCAGCTGATGCCTAGTTCACACACCCTAGTCTCTGTAAGTCGACTTGGATAAAGGCGTCTGCTAAATAAAGTAATAATAATTAAACGATATGTGCGTATGCGTACGCATTACACTCACTTGCCATTTCAATGAAAGTCCATACGCTGTGGAGCTTTTTAACACTGAAACATCTTTCTGCAGTTGTAACTGCAGGTAGCGTGACCAGTAGGTCGAATACATCAGGATACACAAGTCCCAGGTCGTGTTCTTTACAGAACTTCGTGAGTTCTGGCAAATACATTGCATTGTCCGATTCCCGAGCGTTACAAATAGGCTCAATGTGGTGTACACAAAAATCGTACTGCATTTCTGGAACTGCACTGAAATTCTCGATTCAGCTTCACAAATGCTTTTCCTTTAGTAGGCTATATTAATAGTGTTCAGGTTTTTACTAGTTTAGCATAAAAGCCAGTTTAAACACACGTAACAAAACGAGTGCTTAAGCACCACTTGCATCGTGAGGTTTTTAAGAAACTAACTCAAAAAGACAATTAGAAACTCATATAAAACTGGTCTAATTTTAATAGTTTGTAAAGTATACCGTAGAGGTACAAATCCATATAAATAACTTAGGATAATACAAGCAACAACTTTAAAAACCCCGATGTATTTTTATTCTTAAGATTATGATAATTTAAGCAGTGATATTAAGTAGTTTCATAGTTTAAACCTCAATTTAGTAAAGTACACCTGGACGTGGGAGCATGAAAACTGGAAGCACGCGTTTGTTTATTTTTGTCCTAACCTTGTTTTAAAAACACTGCTACAATATTAACACAAAAAAAAATCCCAGTGTTTACAACAAGAAACCGAATATATGTGAAATATAAATAAAAAAAAACATACCTACTAGCAAAATAAAGACTTTTCCTCTTAATACATTCAACTGTCAAAGATAAAACAAAAACGGATTATACACACGTTTGCATCCACATCTCACAGCATGAAATGTAACAGACGTGTTCTGAGCAACTGGGAAACTATTTTATACACCTACTAACTCACTGAGGAACCCCATAGAAGATTCCTTCCACCGATCGGAACTATTTTTTTTTTTTACTTCTTTGAAAAAGAAATATATATATATATATTTCTATTTATTCAATGTATTTGCTTCTTTTTTATTCCAGAAGTTGTATGACAGCAAAAAATGAGACTTACTGCAGTAATATTAGGTTAAATAGAATTACTAGACACTAGTGTTGGATATCCCTCCGCTGTTTTGTCAGCATTCAAGCCCCTGATTGGCAGTAGAGGTTCCTGTGTTGCCAGGTAGCAGGAAGCTCTCGCAAAATTCAAATACAATGCCACGAGACATATATCAGTTTGGCTATATTATTATTATTATTATTATTATTATTATTACGTTTTTTTTCTTTTTTTTCTAAACAGGTAGATTAATAAAAATAAATTATTTTAGTTAGAAAAATCGTAATGGTAAGGAAAAATAAACAAGACATTTGCAAATTACTGTTCGCAAATTATTTTGCTTCTATATCTATTGTATCAATATATAGCTCGTAGCTGATGTCTTCAGTGATTTGTCATAACAGTCTTCAATTGCGCATTGTATCATCCCCCACCATTGAAGGTATACCAATTTTCAAATCATTCCTACAAGTGATTTACAAGTTATAAGATTTGCAAGCTTTTATTGAAACAGTGAAATAGTTAAGTAAATTGAAGCTCAAGGCCTACCAACCAAGCACAAATCTATCAATACAAGGTACAGATCTGCTGTCTTGCCCATTGTGACTGAAACCGGTATACAACATGGAGACAATACATACCAGGAATAATAAATCAATAATTAGTCAAATAAGTGACATACCATATACACAAAAGTGTGGGCTAAAAACAAAAAAAATCTGCACACAATTTGGTCAAACTACAGTACATTTGAACAAATGAATTATAAATTGAGGGGGAGGAGTGGAGAGCGTGCAGAAGGTGGTGGAAGTGTAGTACAGTTAGTTTTAAAACCACCTACTCCTCCATTAATGCCTTTGTCATGGCTCACTTGACTTCAACCAGGAACCTGCCCATTTTGTGTGCTCTTACCACAATAGGTATATGCATTGTCAAGGGTACAGCCACTTAATACGTAATTTGAAGGCCATTAACTGGCAAAGTAGGCTGATTCATATATAAATTTGCAAGCACTACTGTCTCAACTAATAAGCAAGTATAAGCTGTGAAAAAAATCCAACCATTGTAGTCATACAGAGTGAAAACAAATATATATAATATATTGCAGTACATACTGAATTATTATTGTTATACTATGTACCAGTAGTATGTCTAGCATTCCGTAAAACATTCTGTGGTATTGACTTTTATTCTATTAATGTCTCCTCTGTTACTGCTGCTGCCTCTTGTGTTATATGTAGTGTTGCATCTTTCATCACTCATGGATTGTTTTGATATTTGTATCCTCACATCCTGAGTCACTAATAGAATGGAGGATTGTTCCCAAAGTCATTTCACTGCCACCAATCTCCAAAATATTTGATATCTCTCACAGCCAAGGTGTGCAGAGAGTTGGTGCAATTCAGATCAAACTGAAAAATAACCGACATTACATAAATGTCCTAAACATATTATTGTCCTCAAAATTAGCATTTGCCATGTGTTGCAGTATTCCTATTAGGACTGAAGTCATATTGTATCTTGCTCTCAATTGTACTGTAATTCTTGCTATATATTTTTTGTATACAACTGTAAGTTGCTTTGGGTAAGGGTGTCTGCTAAGAAATAAATTAATTAATTAATTAAATAATAATAATAATAATAACAATAATAATAATAATAATAATAATAATAATAATAATAATAATAATAATAATAGAGATACTGATTAAAGCACACAGTTTATACAGTATGTATTTAAGCTTTAATGTGGTGTAATGTTTTTTAGTTTATTTTAACAGATACTGGTGCTTATGAACTAAATACTAAATGAGCTGTATAACTAATATACTCAAATTACCAAGAAATGTGAAATCGTGGTTTCTAAAATACAGTACAATTAATCCATAAGTGGATAATAGACAAAAGTGAGGTGAACAATTCCCTTTTGAGTGAGAAGGAGGGAATTATAAATAAGAACCCCCCTGACTCACTGTGAATTACATCTTTGAATGCATACTATAGGTTTAAACAGGTCAAAGCAAACTACAATTCTGCTCTTCACCTTTTATTTAATAATTAATAACTTTAGTCTCGATAGGCTCTTGCAATTTCTACATATGAATGAGTTTTATTATCAAAATGAACATACCCAACCATGTGCTTGCATTTCCAATAAGAGGGTCGAACACTTACCTTTTGACTTGCTGATTTTTCTGAAGTAACTTCAATGCTGCATGCTTCTGTCATTTAGAGAAAACAAAGTGCTGCGTGTCTTCAGACTTTTAATTATTGTTTTTCCCCCCTTTGTCAGTATCTGTGATCAAGTCAGAGAGAACTAAGAACCTTGCCTTTGCAGAAACCACTCTAGCAGCTGGTGAGTCATTGTGAAATCTCCTACCCTCAAAGATGACACATGACCAGCATGCTATGTTAGGGAACCCAGCACTGCAGAAGCTAAAGGCTATATATGGTGTACTCTCAAGGGATAAAGCAGTTTATTATTTTTATGTTGAAACTGGTACTGTTTTTTGGGGGGTTTTTTTTGGTTTGTTGCAGTTATACCTCATAGCCTGTAGGGAACACATCGTTTCCATTAGTGGGAGAGGAGAACTTCCCAGTTAATGGAACAATAGTTTTTGGCACCCCATTATTCAATTATACTGTGTTATGTTTTGAAACAAAATTAAAAAAAAACAAAAAACTGTTTGAACGGTGATTTTAGGCATGCTTATCAACCTTCCTATGAAAGCTGTAATATAGGGTAAAATAGATTACCTCACAATTAATTATTGAGGGGTTGCAGTCACATGAGCCCAGCAGGTTACACCGCCATACTAGTGAGTATTATTATTAAGTGTAACACTCTTAATTGTATAACAGATTTTCCAGAAATATTTATATGAAATCATGGAACCATCAGTTTATAACATATTTAAATGCACAATAATGAAAACTGTATTCATATACATGTAATTTTAGGCTACTTGGAAACTTAACAGAAATCGTTATGGACCATATTGTGAATGCTGTGCTCATTTTTGTAGAGCGTAGTCCTTAGTACCGTCTCTTAACCGTTTAGCTGTCACTCGCTGAAGTTGATTTTCCAGGAACAAAAAATCTACAGATTCAAGTTACTGACACTTCATAGAACATTTTTTTAATCCCCATACAAAGGTATGATACTTATAGCAAAAAATATCATATACATTTTTTTAATTGTGAAAGATGTTAAACGTTTACATACAAACAACATATAAATACTATATTATTCATATTAGTACTAGATTTTTAAACAAACTATTGAAAATGTATATTTTCTTAATTGGTAACATGCAAGTAAGTTTTCTTAAAAGTAAAAAATAAACTAGAATGGTGTTTACACAGCAAATCATGTCAAAGTGTGCTCGCTCACCGGGGGTGCAGAGTAGGGGTCACAAATTCCAAGTATCTGGCACTCATCACTATATCTTTCTAATTCCTGTGAATGGAGGTGTAAGTGTGCTCTGAAGTTGCAAATAGACATTTTGGTGTGAAAGATACCAGTTTTGCATCAACCGCCATGGTTGTTTTGACCACCTGTGATGAAGGAGGTCATCATCACCCATAAATGCTCCCATTTACACCCCCAGTATGGCCGTGCCGTGCTGTGATGACGTCCTGGAAGATTCTTTTTGGTGACCTTCTTTATCATTTATATAAGCAATGCTGCTTCCAGGGCATTGATACACGCGTTGTGTACTTGCATCTGTCATCCAGGTCAACCCTGCTTTATCAAAAACAACCACTGAAGCTAAAACAAGCAACAACCACATTGGTAGCAGACAAACACAGTGGTAGCTTTTTATTAAATATGGCTTAAGAAGACACACCCCAGCAAATGAATAACTAATAGGAAGCAGACTGGTTGAAACAAATGAGACAGCAGATGTTTGTGTGTTTAGTCATCTTCTTTCAGTTCTTACGATATATATAAATATAAAAAAAACATCACTATCCCATGACTAACAATAACATTTTGCAATTGCTGAATGCCATGGAAAGTTATTCCTTCATTATTTAATTTTGGAAGGGATATGCCAAATGAATCCCTTTGAAATTACATATTTTACAGAGCAGTCAAAACCAATTGTTTTATTCATGTTCTTATGTGATGTCCCTCTGTATGAGACTCCATATTTAGATCTTAGCAGCATAGGGTAAAATTCAAATGCAATTAGCATAAAAAGCATCTGAAAGAATCCTGAAGAACAGATTTGGCAGTTTCATATCCAACTCTGAGTTTGTCTAACTAGATAAGCATTCATGCTGACATGTACTTAAAAGAGCTAATATTTACAAAAGGCTTTAACTACTGTAGACTTCTTTCTTTCTTTCTTTACTACATTGATTAAAAAGAATGAAACAAAATGAGCTTGTTTGTAGGTTTTTTCCTGATAAACAGTTAAACAGGATAGTGTTGGACAGAAAACAATCCTCCACTAGGGCTGTAAGTTCAAAATTAGAGCTATCAGTATGGTGAAAAAATGGATGGCCATTACATATATATTTACAGTATATACATAATAGTATTGAATAAGAATTAGCAATGAAATGGTCAATCAAAATTTGATAAGCGATTCTCCAGACACCCTGTATATCTCCATAATCAGCATTGTGTGACCCTGAGCAAGTCACTTAACCTCCTTGTGCTCCGTCTTTCGGGTGAGACATAGTTGTAAGTGACTCTGCAGCTGATGCATAGTTCACACACCCTAGTCTCTGTAAGTCGCCTTGGATAAAGGCGTCTGCTAAATAAACAAATAATAATATAATATGCTCAATAATAATAGTAATACCGAGGTTTCATTACAATGCAGATCATTGAACAAAATTAGATTTATTTATTGCTTTTAACCAGGATTTTAACAGTGCTATTGTTTGCTCTGCATTTGTTTCTGTGTCCTGATGATAAAACAAAATGTGAATGTAGTTCTGCCATCCAGTCTGAGAAAGAAAGAGAGGTCGTTGAAAGTGCAGTATACTGTACATTTTTATATATAGGCTCCTTATATAGCAGTCATTCAGAAGTATGAACAAAAAAAAAAAAAAAACTTTTGTATAACATTCTCACTGTGTTTCCTGCAGCATAATGAATGCTTTACATTAGCTTTTTCCATCAGTCAAGTAGGTCTACTTCTATGTTGTTGTTTTTTTTTTAAATACAGTTTTACCTCTTTACCATGTTGCACTCCAGGCCCCAAAGCATACTTTTACCACTATTATCAGCCCACTCCCAAAATGCATTTCTACATAACTTCCTTACATCGATCTAGATTGGCTGATCCACACACACTTCAATAGTCTCACCCCTGGAATATACACCTTTACAAAAACATTTAAAGTGGCAGCCTTAGTCTTTTGACTCGTGTTTTTCATCATGGGGGCACATCAAAAATATTTAAGGCACGGTACCATAAAGACACCTCGTTTAGCTGAACCCTTTTGGAAATGTGCTTTGAAAACTGCTGCTTTTAGTTTGGTCAAAAGTCATGACTAAAATAAATGACTAAAAACATCCTGAATTTGTTTTCCCCCAGTTATGAAAACGAATACAGTATGTTTTATTCTACATATTGTCTACAGTTGACAATTTCCCACAAATGCAACAATACTTTCCATACAGATGTTTTTTGACAGGGGGGCGGGGAGAGTTTGTGTGACGCATTACTCAATGCTATCTAAATGGTTTCAAATCCGATGAGGAGTCTCCAGTGCATGATGAATGTGCTGAGTTACCAGATCTCAGTCATGCTGGGGAGGGCTTGTGAGAGTCAGGAAATGCAACATACAGTGTAATACTATAACCCACACTGCTTGAGTCAGCAGACAAAAACAGGCTGCAGTTTTTGGTGATGCAGGTAGCATGTTTGCTAGTACTTTATATAAGGACTTACTAATACTTTATATAAGGCTTTATTGTCCTGTTTGTGAGTATGCCTTCTGACTCATGACCTTTTAGGAATTCATTCTTTTCAGAAGTAATTTACCTACCCTTATCAGGACTGTATAATTGAACTGGTTACTAAATAGGAATGAACCCTATGCATGGGGTATGAACAGTTTAGTGCTGGGTTATTTAAACCAGTAAGAAACCAGAACATGTTTGTAGTTACAGTTTACAGTGTTGCAGAACATTTCATAACTGATGCATGGTCAGAGTGTCCTCCCATTCTGCAGCTTGTAGCTGTTATTGTTCCTTTGGTTTATCAATGCACCCCCTGGTCACTTAAAAGCAGCTTTCAAGGAAATGCCAGAAAGGGTCTAATCGGTTTGTGGTAGATTTAAGTCAAGGCCTCACAGGTCAGACAGGTTACTACCCTTGTGTTTGCAGGTTAGATCTTTGTCATCTCATTATGCAAATGTCTCTTTTTCTTTTTTGGGGGGGTCAGTTGTTTATTAACAATAAACAGATACTGTAACAAAATCTATTTCATGACCTCTTATTAACACTATCAATATTATCATGTGTCCTCCTGTTTCCTGGGAGCCCTTCTTCTGATATTTCAAAGACGCTATTAAAGAAAAGTTGCACATTGCCGGTATCTGACAGTCTCATGTTGTAGTCTCATGAACTCACTCCAATGATTTTGTAGCAGTAAGATCTTTTGACCTGCAGAAAAGGTGCCAGGATGAAGCAGTTTATCACTAGTGTTGTGTTTCAGATATTTTCACATCCTGAATTACCCTAAGAGAAGGAAGCAACAAGAAGCTCTCAGCAAGATTCTTGTCCGAAGTTAAAATGGTAATCTAAATAAACTAGGGCTAAGTACTTTTAGTTGGCAGTGTCCTATCTAAACATTTGCTGTAGGTACAGGATTTAAAACCTGCTGCTCCCATTTAGCAAATAAAAGGTATACTATTCTTTAGTACGGTATGAACATACAAATTGATGATATTGTGATTAAACTGTTTGTCTGACTCTCAAAATGACTGTATGCATACTATATGTTACAGAGGATCTAAAATTAGGTAACATGAAATTAACATGCAGAATCTGGAATCCTAAACCGTGTTTTCTTCTTACTATGTGTCCTTTTATCTTGGAACTATAACATTTCACTGATTTGAAGATACAATTGATCAGATGACAGTTAACAATTAAGAGGGGTTGAGAGTCTGAAAGTCTACAGCACCATTAAAATGAGTTTAAGACTACAGCACATGAAGTCATTTGAAACCGTATTTTTAAATGATCAAAGCAACAAAAGATGTTAAACACAAGGTTCTTTTTTTATTTTCAATCAATTTAAAAAGCGGGAATCACCGTAGTTTAAATATTAAATTACAACAAATCCTGTCATCATACTTATTTTTATAGATAAAAAAACACTTAGAGATGTTTTGTGTTCCTTTAATGATTTAAACACCAGCAGTATGTACTGTAGAACCCTCACCATTTGAAGATCAGAGAAACAGGACAGTGATAATGTTCCTCAAACTAATTAGAGCTAATAAGATGACTGGTTAACACTCCTTTAAAGTTATTAAGAAATAACTGAACAAATCTTTAAACATGAATAAAGCAGGAGTTCAAGTTTTGTGTACATGATATTAACATTATAATAACCACATCTGGAAGAAAACAAAACTCAAAACAGCATTTTCTGGAATTTTCTTTGTTATAATTGAAGATATGGATGAAAGACATTAAAATAAATAAATAGAAAAAATTCTGACAAGCATTAATGAAGAATCTGATTGGTTGATTTTATATCATCTGGCTGTGTCGGATCTTGACAAGAAAAATCTTATTATGAAACTTGATTGATAGTTTATCAAGGCGATTTAACACAGCAGTATAGATGTTATTGACCAGCCTTCAAAACCATCAGTGCCCTAAAGCCTCTCATTGTGGAAGTTGGATGCACTATACTGCACTTCAATAAAGTGAAACAGTCTTAACTTAAGATGCTTGGAGGATTGAAAGAATAATCACCATTAATGGCTACCTGGTTAAGTATAAGCAACATGTATTCTTAGTCTGTCACCCGATTATTAAAACCAAATACATCCCTCAGCTTTCACTAAGATGGTGGAGCTGACTTAGAGTTTCATAGTGTATTCAGATCATGTTTCCTCCTGCAACAGTGCTGCTAGTTTTCTGTTCCTCCAATAGCCGTTGATTTCATTCAGTAACAAGTCTTGTTGCAGAAGTATCATGATCTGGATACACTTATGTAAAGCCTTACCCCCTTTGGAAAGATACCCATGCCTACTTGTGTATGAAGTCAGCGTAGCATTTACAGGCTAACACCAGTGCAAGCACTCCTGTTAAATGTCATTGAACTTCCGACAAGGTAACATTTTCCATTGTGCAAAGCACATAATATCAAGGTTTCCAATGAACTAATCAATAACTGAAATCCGGTCACGCTACAAACCTGCAGTTTCTGAAGTCTGGAATAGCTGACTTCTTACATATGAATTGTTAAGGGGTGGAAAGGGAAACTGGCTATAAACCTGAAGAGTTGATCCTCTGAAGTACAGTAAAAAATACACTTTGTTGTAGTTAAGCTGTTGTAGATACGCACTTACCTAGAGAAACTTAACAGACTGGGAAAAAAATCAGCAGAGAAATATACATCAGAGGAAACCGATACACAGACTTGGATTTTAATATAGGGTATTGTGACAACTATTTGAATTGTTGGGATTATTTTATTCCTAGCATTCCCCTAGCATTATATGCAACAGGGCTCTTTATGGTATATGTATGGTACTGTTTTATGTTGTTTAATATAAATCAAAGTTATTAAAATAAGCAATATGTAAGTGGCTGTAATTGCTGTCAAGAAATTGGGATTACAAGTCTAAGATGCTGGGGCTGCACCCGTGTGGTTCCGTCTCGCAAGCAGCAACATGCGCCCTGCAGGGCATTGAGTTCCTGCGTGCACGGAGCAGGGAAGCGGTGCAAGGTGGCTGTTTGCAATCACTCGCGGGAGTCTGCAGTGGTTGCCACTGATAGGCCACCATAAACTAACATTGGTGCACCTCTGCACCAGCAGTGACCTCTTGTCAAGGGATTCAGGGGATGCACCTTGACTAAAAGAAGGGATGGGGGACCAGGGGCGAGAAATTGTGTTACAATGTGGTAATCTTGTTGGTGTTCTGTGGGCTATTTAAATGGAGCCTGCATAGTATAACCATGGGAAGATCATGGGGAAGCTGCAAAAATACCATGGTAACCTTTTATGGGTAGTACTGTACTGAAAATATTTTGTTTGGTCTGTATTTAATTTAATTTCCATTATCTTTTTTTTTAATAATTTAGTTGTTGCCAATTATTTTTTATTATTTTCTCCCCAATTTGAAATGGCCAATTATTTTTAGGCTCAGCTCACCGCTACCACCCCTGCGCTGACTCGGGAGGGTGAAGAGGAGCACACGCCGTCAGCTGACCGCTTTTTTCACACTGCGGATGCACCATGCAGCCTCCCAAGAGCTACAGCGTCGGAGGACAACATAGTTCTCGGGCAGCTTACAGGCAAGCCCACAGGCGCCCGGCCAGACTACAGGGGTCGCTGGTGCGCGGTGAGCCGAGGACACCCTGGCCGACCTAACCCTCCCTCCCTCTGTCTACAAATTGAGTGCCGCTCCCTGGAAGCTCCCGTCCTCGGTCGGCAAAGGAATAGCCTGCTCGAATTCTACTAACGTTCAGACTATAGGGCACATCCTGCAGTCCACGTAGAGCGTCTTTACTGGATGCGCCACTCAGTAGCCCCTTAAGTATCTTGTTTTTTGAGTTACGGAAGTCCTCTCTACTTAATCTTCAAATTTCCCATTGTTGTATTAATAGCTGAATGACCAGTAACACATTGTAATTCTCTTACAACAGTGTAGCACGCTGTTTGATAATTTTATTAAAACAATGTACATATTGATCAAATTCTTAACCAGTTTAAAAAAGCAAACACTGATACACCCCATGACTAATAAAGGTATTTATCATTCCAGCCAGTACAATGTCTAGCAATGTTTTTTGCAACCAAATGTTTGGAGAGGATACTAAGCCTAAACTATTACCTAATCATGTACCCTCAGGGAAATGAAGTGCATTATTACACCCCCATTAGTATTTAAGAACAGATAAACAAGGATGTTTCCTTGAACACAAAAAAAATGTATCCAAGGAAAATAGAGGAGAGGTCAAATAATGAGTTTGTGTTATGCAGTATTACCCTAATGTGATGTTTTAACTGAATTTAACCAATAAAACAAGTAATATTGTGTCTGATGGAAAGTACTGCTGGTATATAGAGTAAAAACTGATTTTCCCTGTTGGAATGCAATTTTGATGTTTTACTGGGAACTTTCATTTATTTATTTATTAAATTACTAGGCAATAAATCCTAGATAGACCAGGGTCTTGTTTCCATTGTCATTCTGGAGAACAGAGCAACTGGAGATTCCTACACCCAACATCGCTGAAGGAATGAAAGGCAAAAAGGAGATTGCTGCTCTAGAAAGAGTGCAAAGAAGAGCGACCAGAATTATTCCTAATTTAAAAGGCATGTCATATGAAGACAGGCTAAAATAATTGACTCTATTCAGTCTTGAACAAAGAAGACTACGCATTCAGAATTCTAAAATGTATTGACAATGTCGACCCAGGGGACTTTTTCGACCTGAAAAAAGAAACAAGGACCAGGGGTCACAAATGGAGATTAAAAAAAGAGCATTCAGAACAGAAAATAGAAAGCATTTTTTAACACAGAGAATTGTGGGAGTCATCTGGAACCAAGTCCCCAGTAATGTTTTTGAAGCTGACACCCTGGGATCCTTCAAGAAGCTACTAACGACCAAATGAGCAAGATGGGCTGAAAGGCCTCCTCTCGTTTGTAACCTTTCTTATGTTCTTATGAGTAGTCACATATCCCTCCACCTTGCGGACCCGAATCAGCAGAGGGGGTAAAAGCAGACTTTCCTCTCACTCATTTAGTCATATAGCTAATCTAAGAACCTCGAGGTTATCAGTACCCAGTTGTCTTATGCAAGGATTGAGCAATGGAAACACATGTTCAGTGACTCTGTAAACAAACTGCATTTTCAATGAAAAAAACAAAACCACACACACACCATTTCTAGCAGTTAAATTTAATCAGAAAAATCCTTTCGTTAAATAAATTAGAAATGAGCTGAAACAAAAATGCTTCTATAGTTCAAATGAACTAGCTATCAGCTTGTTTGTTGTTAACCAGTCACTTTTTTGTTCACCGTAGCTCCTGTGATACTACGGAACTCTGTGCAAAACTACAATGCTTCCACATTCATTTTGTAGCTATAAAATGTGCCTATTTTCTACTCTACATTCCGCTTAGAAGTACATCCCTTCGGCTCATTGTTCAGTCCCGCCTGTGTATTCCTTTCCTCTGTTGGCAGAGCTTTGGGTCATTCACACAGGCAGTTTTAGTGGCAGAAAATCAAGCTTTCACACTCACTGCCCATTTGGTCAAATCAGAAGTTTTCTACAGAAATGTATTCAATTGTAATGGAACTTGGTTAAGACAAGCTATTAAGGGTAGCAGAATCTGGGGATTTAAGGGGAAAACTGTCCATCTCTACATATGCCACATTTACATTACATGTACATACAGTCATGTACTGAGAACAGCAATTTGTTTGTTTTCAGTTAAGAAACATATTTTAATGCAAACATGCATTTATATGCATTTATATAGAAAATGACACCTGTCACACATTGTTTTTATACATTTAAAATGATGATCATGGTTATGCTTTACATGCTTATACATTGTTAGTTTATCTTGTAAATACAATTTAAACATTATGATCTGCTTATTGGACTTATAGGCATTTTCAAGTTTGGGAATCATGCCCAAATGAAGTTCCCCAACTCGGTTCCAACTGTTACATTAGCATGAACAAGACTGATAAATCTGTGTTTACAGCTGTTGCAGAGCATGTATGATTTAGAAGTAAAATTGACTGTTGATAAAGAGCTGTATTTAAATAAATAGTCTAGTCCCTGTAGCCACTTCAATTCAATTGCTAATGGCTTTGATTAAAATTGTTTAAATGTATTACAACGGAAGTGTTTGTGAGATTTATTAGCTGAAGAACAAACCACTGCTGGAAGAAGGGAATACCTCCTACTCCACAAACCCAGTAATAACCAATGTTATTTTGTGACATTGGTTACACAGTAAATGTGTACAGCGAATGTGAACCCGTTGGTAGAATTTACTTTAAGCAAAAGCAATTATTTTATTTTTTTATTTACAGAAGCAAAACCAATTCAAGTAAATACACATTTGTTATGAGGGCTGTGTCGCATTTTGTGTTGTTCAGATTGTGTAGTATAGAAGGTGTACTGTACACTGGGTTAAGATTGCTTTCTTGTGATCACCCAAAGTGCCTAAAGTCAGGTACAAGCGCACATAGTACATTATTATACCTCATCTTTAGTTCAAAGAAAAGCAAGATACACATGTCTTTTGTTAAGCATTTAAATTGCATTCCAGAACAATTTTACTCCGACTTCTTTAATTGGTTGAGAGGGTGAAAATTACACAAAAATAGGATGCGATAGAGCAATGAAGCTTTTTTATTTTCATTTCCTAAATAAACTTTGAACAGGTATGTCTTTCGAACACATATAAAGGTGACCTGAACATCCAGTACATCCAGTAATCTAAGTTTCCATTCCAGACATTCCAGATAACAAAGAAGGGATATTTGGAAAAGAAGGTTTGGTTTCCACTTACTAAATCCACCGATTGATATCAATTCACTCCCTCATCTATTAACAATATTGATTAATACCAGAGAGCAGACTTCAACAAGATACATTGAACCCCACCCCACACAGTGCATTTGTAATGTAAGCAACACTGCTGGTAAAGTTTAAGCATCTTATGCAGGCTCCATAACATGCAGACAAAAATGAACACAAAATATTGGTGTGTGTTGTCACCCCTGGAAGCTGCAAGGAAAAGTAATTAAATAATTGATCCTCCAAGGTTTCACATTGTCTCAATTAAATAATGCTGCTCAGTTTATCTTTAATTGCCCACTTCATTATTCTCACAGTTCCTAATTACTAAGGACAAATAATTAAAGACTTGTCATTCTCAGTTGCATGAAGTGAAGGTGGAGCCAGTGATGTTCTACAAAGCCAGCTCTGTTCAAGGGTTATAATTTAATACAGGACTGATTTGTAGAGCTGTTTTTATTGGGAGAAAGAAAATGCGCCATTATCCATACTATGAATGTATATCACAAGGTGATGCCAATTTGACCTGAACGAGCAAGAAGAACGCCCCAGTGAAAGCTATGCCTGACAGACTCCTCTGATCTGCATACACAGCACAGTGCTCCCGTGATATTTCACTCTTTGAGAACTCATTATTTGATTATTTATGGTTAGTCCATGTACAAATCCTTCTGTAATGGAGCCTCATTAATTCACTGTTTTCAATGTTGTAGTTTTTTGATGTGTAGTTATAAAGAACAAGAAGATGGAGCACCTTTTAAAATGCGTCACATGTATTTAATCTGGAGGGGTTGGAGACACGCACCTGTAAGAGCAGATAGTTTTGTGATACATAGATACTTGAAAAGTATCACACACTGGATACTACAAATAAATCTGTGAATAGCATGTACATATTAGTTATATTTGTTCTATAATTGTTGTTGGTTCAAATTTGTGCACTTTTTTATCTTGTATTTTACAGTTCTCAAATAAATAGTTATAAAATACATTTAAAAAATGTTTTGGGTTATTTTTTTTCACTTGTGTCTTTTATTGATTGCTCTAAAGTCACTCTAACTCAGCAAAACCAATAAGTTTGTGTTTTTTTTTTTTTAAATTTTTTACAATGTCCCCCTCATATAAATAGTAAAGAAAATAATAAAAACTTGTTTTTGGTTGGAAAAATTGTATAATTTTCTTTCCTCAGAGTATCACTTTGATTATTTATTATTTATTTCTTAGCAGACGCCCTTATCCAGGGCGACTTACAATTGTTACAAGATATCACATTATTTTTACATACAATTACCCATTTACACAGTTTTTTTTTTTTTTACTGGAGCAATGCAATCTAGGTAAAGTACCTTGCTCAAGGGTACAGCAGCAGTGTCCCCACCGGGGATTGAACGTACGACCCTCCGGTCAAGAGTCCAGAGCCCTAACCACTACTCCAAACTGCTTTGTGAGTACAATATAGTGATTTGAAACATATTTTATGTAAATACAGTCACTTTAATTCAATTTGAACAGTACATGGTCCAAAATGTTATTTTGTTCCCCAGAATTAAATAAGACCTGACCAGCCTGACAGGGTCAAAATAATTGGACTACAATGGGTTAATTTGTCATTTAAATGTTGTTTTCAGCTTGGAACTGAAACTCATGTTTGTTGGTTTGAGGCAGAGCCAGTTTTATGAGCTAGCAGCCCAGACAACTGCCCGGGGCACCACTAGGCTAAATTAGGTACACGGCACACGCTTCGGAGGACAGTGTGTGTTCATCTTTGCCGCTCCTGAGTCAGCTCAGGGGTGGTAGAGGTGAGCAAAGCTTCAAAAAAATATAATTAGATATTCTAAATTGGGAGAAAATAATAAAAACATTATAACTGGCGACTTAAATTTTTTTTTTTATTATATATACACACCATAAAATTGATACTGTGCTGCATTGAAAAATATATATTAATAAGAAACATCTGCTACAAATTAAGGATTACTGTATATCCCGATAGTGCTTCCATTCTGAGTGAAGGCTATCGTTCTATTTAAAAAAAAAAAAAAAAAGTGGCACATTTTAGGCCTGCTTTTCAGTCACATATGTGAACGCGCAAAGGCGCCTTAAACCGCAAATGTGAGTGGGGTTGCAGACCTAAATATGCAGTGGCCCGGAGGCGGCCATGGACCAGCCAGTATGAACAGGTTCATAATGTAAGTGTTGATCTGCATTTCTTCTCTGTAGATTATGGTTGATATATAGTCCCATCTGGAAGCCTTGCAGTTGGTATGTTTCCGAATTTTAGTGTCATTAACTTCCAATTCTGTTTACCATCAATGTTCAAATCTCTTTGGAAAGCTGCATAATCATATTAAGAAATACAGGGTGTGACAAGTTTAGTAGGAACTACAGTAAGTCAGAAATGAGTAGGGTTATCAGATTTCCAGAGTGTAAAAATTGGCTTTTTTGTTTCTCTTCAATTTACGGACACCATTAAAATAACAGTATATAATAACAATCATAATATAAAAATGAAACACCTGGTGTATTTATTGCAGATCATAAGGAGTCTTTGTTTTCTTTCTATTGTCATTTAATGAAAACATTAAAATGTACAAAAAACAGGATTATAAAAAACATATCAGCATTAAACAATCCTTAAGACTGTTTCTTTTCTTTTTGAATGGTGGTAACACAACCTAATAAAAGGACACTGATGATAAGTTGCTTTTTTAATTTTTTACGTACAAAAAGTGAATACCATAGCAAAACCGGGACGATTAATAATTTTACTGTTCTGACCAGAACAAAAAAAGGCTGAAAACTGGGAAAATTTCAGTTGTTTTCCCGGGATGTCTGGTAACCCTACTAACGAGGCAATGTTAATAAAGAAGTTGAGCCCCTGGATGGTACATATATTTAGCAGTATCTGGAGCACCGTCTAGAGGAGTTAGCTGTTGGCACAGTAGGCTTGATGGCAGAATTGTGACGACCATAACTGCAAATAGACAACGGCAAAGCAAAGGTCACAGAACTGCTGATCCTCCGGAAACCATTAGTCATTGATAAGAGAGGATGACAGCTGCAGAGGATTGTGACATCATGAAAGTCTTCAAACAAGCATAATAATGACCCAAACGCTGAATGTAGTAAAGCACCACAAATTATTTAGAAATAGAGGGGAGTTCCTAATAATGTCCTGAAAATACATTTTGAGTAAACCAATGCGGACGTGTAAATTCCACACTGCTGTTGCTATTTCACATTTCAGATGAACATAATTGGATGAACACCACAATAGTGTCGTGGACCTATGGGATGTTTTACTACATAAAAGATGAAGCTCAGAATCTGAGAAATTTCCACCTTAAACTCCCTTAAAAGTCACTGCTGTGCTGTAGTTACAAGCATGCTTTTCCATGGTTATGATTTAGCACAATGCTGCCGTCTTCTGTCTGTAACTACAAGAGTTGGAAACGTATCTAGTTCAAGTAAATACACTGAAGCAGAGACCATGTCTGAGACTTCTTTTACTGAAAGGAGCTATCATAACTTCACAATCAGAACTGATAACAAATTGACTAACTTCAAGCAAGGGGACTCAAACATCCCAATTAATATGTCTTACCTGTAATCTTACACATGTGCAGAAAATCAAGATATATGAAAACTGGTATGAGAAACCTCATACCTTTAATCCATCAGGCAGGGAAATTAATTCATGAGTAGCACCTTACTGCTTAAAAACCTATACTTTAAATACATTTACCATTCCCAACAACACACATTATTAATAGTTTTTTTTTTTTTTTTCACCAGCAGAACCAAAGGGTTTACATTCAGTATGCAAGGTTTGTATGCAAGAAAAGGCAGGCAACCTTGGCGTCCACCTTCTCATAATATAATTCTGAAAAAAATCTTTTAATGGTTTACAATCTCAATGAAACACAGAATTAGTTACTGTAATTTGTCCACTAAGGCACCACAGCCTTGTAAGGGCCCAGCTTAACTTTTTATTGTTGTATATTTTTTGTAACATTTGTACAATTATTTTATAATTACAAATACAGTGGAACCAGCAGCAGGAGCAGTGAGCCGCCAGGTTCAAAGCAGACGCTGTGATTTCTCATAGACAACAACCCAGACTTTGAATTCATCATGACATCAGAAGTGATGCATATAATCTGTCAAGTCAGCACACTCATTGAACTGTGAAAGGTAGAAGGCTCCCAGTTCCAGTCTGTGTTCATGTACTTCAAAGTATAATTGCCAGCCTGTGTCTTTTTACAGTCAGCACTCACATACCCGACCCAATAAAATTCTGACTTCAGTGACAGTTAAACAAGTGTGATGCATATCTGATTTTTTAATTTTGGCCCTTTCCAACCCTTGTACATTTTTTCAGGGAAAAAGTACAATGTCAAAAATACATAGCTGAAAGGACTGTGTTTTAAAATAAGTAGGCTTCCATTTAGATGTGCTGTAGCTGGTTTTGTTGGTACAGTAATATATTTTCAACGGAAGTATTTTAATTCAGAATTATATGATTCTGAAAATATCACTTGCCAAAAGAGACGAGCGGGAGGTGGGGGGGGGGGGGAGGTGGGGGAGGGATTTGCCTTGTGCACAATGTGGGAAAAGACCTGATTATGGACTGGGGAAGGGAATGAGTACTCTGTAAATAATGTGTGTTTGTAAACTGTGTTATTCTTGTTCAGATCTGTTAGTGTTCTCTGTTTGTTTTAGCAGTATTCCCCATTAATGACCCAACAGCAAAATTAAATCAAAATGTTACCCATGCACAGAACTGCATAAAACGTAAAAGGCAATACAATTTAGCAAAAGATAAAAAAAAATAAAAATACCAGTTTTCAGAATTAAAACAGTATCCAAAGTCAATATTCAAAATTGCAGAATATAGTGTTCGAACAGGCCCTAATGTCACAGTTCACTTGCAAATGAAAATGCACAAAAGCAAAAATGCATTACATTATCTACAACTGTTTAATGATCAAGTTCTTTAAATTACTGTAGCTTGTCTTGTTCGCTTTGTTTTTGCTTAAATTTTCTAAATGGGAAATTGGAGGAAGTGCTGTGTAAATGCACAATAAAGAGACTGATTTAGCATGCGATAAAAAAAAAAAAAGAAAAGCAGGTTGAGAAGTACATTGTAGCATTGAAGAGATAGTCTTTGTATCAGAAAATTGGTGACGGAGTCGGAAATCACACGTGACGGGGAAGTGCATTCATTTGTTACATATACAGTGCAGTGAAAAAGTATTTGTCCCGTCTGATTTTCTGCATTTTTGCAAATTTTTCACATTGTATTTGGTCAGATTTTTTTTTTGTGGGTTGTAGTAGTATATAGATGGAGTCTGAAAGAAAAAATGACACCAAAGTTTGGTGCTTCTTTCATTTGTTTGGTGTGCAAGGTAATCAAACATGCAATCTTCAGGTGTGAAAAAGTTAAAGGTTGTGCTAAAGCTTTCAAAGGAAAGTAAAATAATAAAATGTGAAGACAACATAAACTAACTGGCCAGCAAACGAACTGGGAAATAAAGTGTTGGGTTTTAAGGCCATGGGGAACAGACTGTTGTCTAGAGTATTTAGCAATTGGTCCTAATTGAGTAATTGCTTGATTGCCCAGCACTTAAAACGGGTTAATCTGAGATGGTCAGGGAGAGAGGAGAGAGGAGAGACCCAGAGAGAGACGAAACGGTGAGAGAACAGAGAACTGTAAAAGTGAAAAGGAGACTTTGTTTTGAGGGTAAGCAGAATTAGCCTGCCCCTGTTTAGTTTAAAGGGAAAATAATAAGTGAGTAGTTTAGCACCCGAGAACGGGATAGGTTTTTGTTTGTTTTCTGTTTGTTTTGTTTTCAAATAAAACCACGCTCCGGCGTGTTTCACTGCAAGTACAGCTTTTGTTTGGATTTGTTCAACTATTCTACACAACACAACGTCTTTAACCTGGTAAACGACAGCAAATTCTTTACTCTATATATACATATATATATATATATATATATATATATATATATATATATATATATATATATATAAATAATGGGGATTGATTTTATTCTTTATACAAGGGTGGTAAAATGCAGCTGACGTGTATCTGGGTAACGGGTATCCGAGTGCTGACTGTAGTTATTTATACATCAAGCTAGATACCAAGGCTTTATAGTCAAGTCAAAGTCAAATTCAAATAGAGACTTTTAATGATTATTTCCTGCAAGCTTGCTAGAAAAGCCTATAAATGGTAAGCATCTTTGTACTGTATCGACTGACAGACAGGTAATCCTGCAACTTAGTGAGTACATTGTGCCTTTAATACTATGTACTGCAAAGTTTACAAAGAGAAACACATTCAAACAAATAATACAAAGTATAATGGTAAAAAAAAAAAAAAAAACATTAAAATTAGCAAAACAAAAAAGTGTGCAGTAGCTAAAAGGAGATACACACAGGAACATTTTGTATACGAAGTCCTTATTTAAAATAATAAACGAATACATACAATATGGCTAAGCATGCCAAATCTCTGCTTTTGTACCATTTAAGGAGCTTTTTGAAAGTTTTGCGTTTCTGCATATTTTCTCAGCAAATGTATACATGTATAAATTATTAAACTTGTTTTCTGAAAGCTGGGTTTTTTTGTCATTGTAGTGACTTTATTTGCATAATTCTTATTCTATTATTGATGGTTGGAAACATGTGAAACTACACCCATTATTTCCTAGGTAAATGGAGTGTTCTGAACATGCAAAGTTTCTTTGATGTTTGTTATGATAAGGGTGTATACAAAATCATCACAGGAACTTTTTTTTTTGCGTATCAAATCTCTTTGTGCGTCTGCCATGCTGAGGATCCTAGTGGGAGACGAGAACCCCTTCTGCATTCTCCATTTAAACTTCACTATTAATCACAACTTTCTGGGATGTTCATTCCTATACAATTATCTTTAAAACATAAAATAAGAATAATAAATCAACTCTAGAGAAGGACTGTGTTTTTTTCTGTTATTCTATATTTCAAATTTTATGGTTAAAAAAAAAATGCTTTCACACTGAAAAAAGCACAGCATCTCTTATACGGGTCTTTATTTTTTCATCACATACACGTTTAAAATTACAACGGACAAATAAAAGATCACCCCCTCTAATAAAAACGTACCGGTTGTGCAACCCAGTTTGCCATGCTTGGGCACACCTATAATAAAATTCCAATTTAAACAGTGCAATTTTCACATTAAGAACAGAGCTACGTTGAGCCATATTTTTAATAAATGACATTATTGTTCTGTTAAAATTCTTCATACTAAAGGGAGACGGTTATCTATTATGTTTGTTCAAGATGCACTGAGGTACAGGTTACATCACAAACATGGGCATCATTTGGTGCCACAATATGCACATGAAGGTGCTGAAAATTAGAACTCTACATACTTATCACTTAAAGGAGGGAGTGCAAAACAGTCGTACATTCATTTACCATTTGCATCCAAAACAGGTTTCATCCTCAAAATCACCTAACAAAGACTCCAACTTAAAGGCTGAAAGGGGCTTTGTTTTTCTTTTTCTGATTTTTCATTTTCCATTTTGTTTCCAGGGATAAAGAAAGATAACAAATGCATACATTACAAGGTATACAGGAGCATAATTATGCACTGAACAAGAAGCTACATGACTGCTGATAAGTTGTTTAAATAGAGCTGGACTTCTTTTCTTTCAGTAAAAAATACCAAGTGAAAAAGGGCAATGTACACAAACATTAAGCTGCTACTATACTAATTCAGGACCTTGAGTTATGATGTTTTTCATTTACTACAGAAAAAAAAACCCTGGCTCCCTCCAAAGTGTCTCTACAAAAGGTTTTAGTCAACGGATTTCCATGCCAGGCCACTCAGAAAATGTGTTTGCTGGTTGGCATATTGCAACAAACGAGGTATCCTTGCACACATTTGAAGAGGGAATAAGTCTATCTTCTTTCCCAATGTCCGCGACATACTGTAATCCTTACATTTTGGTCAGGTTAAAAAAAAAAAAATGGAATCTTTTAAATTCACTTGCTTTGATCTCCAGCGCAAACACGTTTAGAGTAAGAAAGAAATGAGAATGCTCAATCCCCTGCAGCAACCAGTCCGCTGACACAAATCTTTCTACAGGATTTCATAGTTTTTCTATTTTAATTGATTGGATTTTACTTATTTGATTTCATCAGTCTGAAGGCCTGAAGTGGTCCAATAGCACAAGAGGCAGCCAGTTTCAGATCCTATCGAGTCACACGGTTGCCTGAAAGAGTTGTGTTTGCCAGATGCAATACAGGCAGAGGGTGAGCTTCTGTGTTGAAGACCCAGCTGTCTAGAGGTAAAAAGTCATCACTGGAGAACAGCAGATACAGATACCTGAAATCAGAATAAGGTGTACAGAATGAGTCCTAACACAGAGGCAAGACATGACTAGTTAAGTGTATACATTTATTCCCCCCCCCCCCCCCCCCCCCATTGTCCCTGCTAGCACTCGAAGCCCAGAATTGCAACTTAACATTGCACCACAAGTACTCTCTGTTATTGCTTTCCAATTGACTTTTTAAATTTGTCCAGTCATGAACTTTCTTCCTTCTTGATCACTTGAGACCTCTGGAGACATAAACTGGCCCAGCCAGCTTGTTTGAGACGGACTCTTCCAATAATTACTATTGAAAGCCTGTCGCTTCCAATTATTCCTGAGATTTTAGCCACTGGATAAGCCTGTCGGACTAATTTAAATGACTAAAAAGGTATTAAATCTACAAATAAGTTCTGAAATCCAATTAATGTTTGTTTCAGAGTACCAGATACCCCCTTCTTATCAAAAATCTACAGTATTTTCACCCAGTCATTTCAGACATAATCATTACTATAGTATTTAGCCTCAGTCCTTGAAACATTCAGGTTTTCTAGGTGTCTTTACATCAATGGCTAAAGATCTGGAAAACATGTTAATCTTGACTAATTAAACCAATAATTGGTTCAATTAAGTAACCGAGAGCTCAGCTGAAACGAAAACCAGAAGATCCTGTAGCTGTCCAGAACCAGGGTTGGAAACCCCTGGACTAGGTTATTTAAAAAAAAAACCACACCTGCTTCTGCTAAACAAAAAAATGAGGTCGATGTTACAGTATACCAGTATCTCAGATAAAACATAACTGTACAAGGATATAAAACCAACTACGATTCTAGGGGTCTACAGCAGTGGTGCACAACTTGGTCCTGCAGGTTCTTATTCCAACTGCACCCTTAAGTACTTTATTGGACCTTATTAGAAGCTTAATTGGTCCAATTAACTAATTTAGGGTATGGTTAGAACAAAAACCAGGAGGGACACCGGCCCTCCATGACTTGAGTTGTGCCCCACTGGTCTACGGAATGCAAATATACAGACCCTGTGTTTTCAATCTTACCTTAAACAAACAAACAGATCCCCTCATTTTAGAAATGGAGCTCCCAACTCTGGAGATTAAGTCCAGTCCAGATATTTTTTATAACCAGATCCTAAATTAGTGAATTAAACAGGGTTAAGGATCAATCAGCTAATTTAGGGTTGGAACAAAGTTCTGGACTGAAACAGATCTAGTGGGCCAGAGTTGAGAGCTACTATTTTAAAAGTAACATTTTTGTTTTGAGCAGACTTGGATTCTTCATTGAAACCTCTTGAAACTTGTTAATTGTGTGCTTTGCCACTTAATGGAATAATGGACGGATTTATTAAGTTATTTTCTTAGTTCCCTAAATATGATAGATATCTAAATTATGGATTCAGCTCTGAAGGCAAGTTAGGTCTTGACAAGAAACACATTTCATAGTAAATCAAATTTCCACCAGAAATATTTTTTATAATTAACCAGCAGGGGGCACTACTGACCTAACATCCCAGTTTCATTCTGCACTATTTTATCTAAGACAATGTTTCTCTCTGTATTAAATATTTCTTTTGAAGAGATTTAGGAAAGGTAAATAAATTTTAGAATTTAGAATATATGTTCTAATGGCATATTCCAGTTAGCAGAAGCGAACTACGTTATAATCATATTTATTTTAATCCTGAAACATGCAAATTGTAATGGATTTTTATTTCACGAAATGTTCTTGATCTGGAACAGAAAAAACCCTTTAGCTTTGTCTAGCAGGCATTCTGTTTTCATTTGGTTGTATTTCTTTTACTGACCACAACCACACTTGTGGATCTATGAACAGAAGGGGATTTTGAAATATACTGAAACTGTTCATATAAAAACATATCCAAAAGACACTTAACATTTTCATATAATACCTACTTATGTACTACAATGCCGATTTCTCTAGGTACATTATTAATAACAAGATGCAATGTTTTTTCAACTTTCTCGAGGGAACAAGAACACAGTTTAAGGGAAAACACAGATTGTGGCCTTTTGAAATCGTTTCAGGTTGTTGTTTTTACTCCAGATCAACAGAATCTTATGGAATATAAACCCAATTCAATGTGCGTGGTTCAGGGATTAAATATATGATTCTCAGATTGCTCCTTTCTTTTTCTAAACTGGAATTTGGCACTAGACAGTAAATGGCAAAATACTGTGTGAATGGTAAGTTTTATTGATGTATTTATTTACCTTGCTTCAATCTCTTTTATACGATTATATACTCTCTTATTATACAAATTGCATTTCTGAAACCATTGGAAGTGGTGCCCTAATTTGCAATTAGTCAGCCATACTGAAATGAACTGTGGCAGATTGAAGCTGACAGATCTGCTGTGCCAAAGTTAGTGTGAAGTATGCTAATGATGTCTGATTGCTTATCAAACAGTCTTATTAGTAACAATGGGAGGACAAAAGGAAACAAAAAAAACAGGTTGGGGAATTCTACCAAAACTTCCTTCAACTCATCCTCTTCGGCCAAGACAGCCTTTCATGGGGTACTGCACAGGAAAAGGGTTACATTTCAGACCAGACAGCACTTCTGCAAGTCTTGAGGCAAGCATCTTGCACCAACGACATTAAAATGTGAGTAATAAACTTAATATGGACTAAGTAGGCAAGTGCAAGTCATTTTCTATTAAATTTGGATACAGTGACATTTTTAAGAGACTGATTTGATTAGTCTCAGGAATGGAAATATGACTCCTATTGCATAGCAGTTTCACCCATTCCAGGTTCTACTACGAGTTTGATTAGCCACAGTGTATAGGTAACCAGCTCAGGAGTGTCTTATTAAATTCGTAGTAAAACCTGGAATGGATCAAACTGTTATACAATGGGAGTCTTATTTCCACCCCCGTATCTGGTTACCATCTGTGAACAAAGATGAATAAAAAGACTAAAAGCGAAATACTTACTTCAGTGTTTCTGCCAGGAAGAAGCTTTGCTGCACATCGTCAAAAGTTGGGGATGAAGAATAAACATCCTTCACACCGGAGAACCCTCCACTGACCCTGCAGTGCTTTTCAATGGCCTAAAACAGAATGACACATCAGACCCAATCTCACATTTTTCATTTCTCATCTGCAGTACACCAATTAAGGTTGGTTTAAATTTAAAAGTCCCAATGAAATCGGATAGTTACACATGCCACAAAAAAATGAGCATGCTAGCAAAACACATCATTTAAGAAAACCGCATAGAGACAACAGAATCACTGCATCCTCAAAAAAACACATCACAGAAGAGGCTGATTATTTCACCCCAAGAGCAATACAAAACACGATTGTAGAGCTCCTTTAGCACATTTTAAAGATCTTAATCCAATTTTCTGCATGTCTAGGAAATCCAGTTTAATTTCTGCAAGACCACATTGACAGGTACTGAAATCTCAGGAAAGAATGAATCTAGGCAATCTATTGTAATGTTTTGTCAAGCAGAGATAAAAAGCTAATACCCATCTACCTGAAAATAAATGCTAAACAGCTGGTTCACTGAAATAGAAATGTTATAACCAAGCTGTTGCAAGTGTAGGACTCTTTTGTGGACCCATGAAAGTGTGGGGAGAACCCACACCTCAGTGTGCATGCTGTAAACAGTAAACTGAATAGCTGCTCTTGGCACTTTGATATAAAAAAACAGGGTTTGGGGAATCTATGACATCTAGGTGTATAGAAACTAGAGAAAAAGTGTAGGGTAATCCCACACTATGGTATATTTGTTATAAAGGGGAGACTGAGTGGCTGCCCTTAGCACTCTGGTCCCAAAACCAGGAGGGAGTAGCCCATACTATATAAGAGATAGATGTACCCTGGAATAATGCCCAAGAGGTTGCGAGGCCTCTCGTGGAAAGACCAGTACCCAGTGGCGACGCGTGGCGGGGGAGGTGGGAGGGGCAGGTCTGGTCACGTGGAGTTAATATTGCACTAGTAGGCCTATATACACTGCATACATCACTTTAAATGTCTCTGAAGTTGTTTGTGTAGTTCTTGTATTAGAAATAGTTTTGGTTGATTGATTTTCATATTAATTTTCCTGTCAGTAAATTATATTGTGTATGCAGTATTGTGTGTCTTTTTCTTTCTTTCGAGCCCTGTGATAACCTATTGTTAACCTGTGTGTAAATACACTGTATAAATGCACTAAACATTTTATTTATTTAGGCACATACAGTAAAATTAACCATCATCAGGTCTTCATGTTGTACATACAGTATTATGAAGTAGTATACAACTTTCAGGGCAACAGTAGGATGACCACCTTTTCAAAATGAAAAAAACGGGACACCTGCCATTTCTTATGCTGGGGTATAGTTACATATTTTTTCAACTTTTTTTTTTTTTTTTTTTTACTGTTTCTGGGGGGGGTAATAATTAGTTATCGTGATTGTGAGAGTAAAATGATTAGAAATGGAACCAGCATTAAATATTTGTGAGCTAGTTTTTCCTTTAAGTCTGTATTTCAAATAGGTTTATTTGTAGCTTTTATTGTTGTGGACTATTTGGCTGTCATTGTAGTTGCTGTTCTGTCTCGATGGCAGCGTGCTGGGTTTAACCATTTTTAAAAAGGGAAACTCAGGAAAGAACAGAAATGCAGCACTCTGACTGAAACACTTTACAGCATGTTGATGCAGAGTCGTTATCGGCATGAGATGAGATGTCGGTGTGATTCAGTCGTGAGTACCATGTGAAAGGTTTCTGCGGGCGCGTCTGGATATATGCATACATTTTTTATTGTTTTAAGTGGTGAGTGAGCGAGTGTAAGGCATTGCAAAATAATGCGGCAGGGGTGGTGCTATGATGTGCTATAAACAGATATGCTATGGTTTGACTGTGGCGCTTAACTGTAAGATTGCACTGTGTCTACAAATTCGGGACAAATGCCGTCCTGGAGACATTAAGCCCAGGACCGGGACTTGATCTTTACAATTTGGGACTGTCCGGCCCAATTAGGGACGGGTGGTCACCCTAGGCAACAAGTCGCCAACATTTCTGGCTACACCACTGCTATTTATTTATTATTTAAAAATAAAAAAAAATATCTTTTTTTATGTTTTTCATAAGTGGGTAGAGAATATGTAAGTGCGCAGTTTATTTCAAACTTTCAAACCTTGATAACATAAACAGAAAGTCCAAGACCCTTCAAGAGAAACCAAACCTGACTCTTCTGTAGTTCAGAATGTTATTAACAGCACAAGAGTGTGACGATCCTTCCATTTCAAACTCTCAGGTTAGTGCAGGTGTAGCTGTCGATAAGAGAACCTTGCCTGTAAAGTGTTTGGAGCTCTCTTGATTGTGACAATCTGGCGTAGAACTGTTTGTGATGAAAGATCTGGTAATGTTAGAAAGCTAGCTTAATGTTTACATACAAATGGTTAAAATCAGGAATCGGGTTTGAGCACGGTTTCGCTTCATTAGTTTGTTTTTGTTTTGTTTTTTTTGTTTTTATGTGGGGGGGGGGGGGGGGTGGTCGCCACTGCCAGTGCCCTTTTCTGGTGGGGGCAGGTTGGCTAGGTCATAGGCAGTCCAGACGGTGTCAGGTAAAAAGCTGCTATTTAATCTCTGTTGAATGCAGGGGCTCAAATGGTGGTTTCGTAAGCACGTTACGCACCACATTCAACCGCCAGCAAGGGACAAGGCCCTTCCGAGGAGGACACAACCTACGAGCTCCCTTCAAAAACTGTCCCACCAGGAAGTGAGCTCTTGGGGACACAGTCTATTTTAATACAGCAAGCTGAAATAGCTGCCAGGTAGACTTTAAGATTACAGGGAGATTTCCCCTCATTAAAACGGTCCTGCAAAAACTGCAGTATGTCTGCCATGGGACAAGTGATGGGGTCCAGCCCACGAGATACCAAGACTGGAAAACTCCCCATATAAACCTATACTGAGAACGTGTAGAAGCGGCCCTGGCATTCCTGAGGGTTGCAATAAGCTCATCCAAGAAACATCCACAGCTGCAGGCTTATGAACTGGGGTCCTCTGTTTAGGAAGAAGACGAGCCAGCTCCTTCGAGGACTCCTGTGCCAGGTGAGAACGCTGCAGCTTCTCATCTACAACGGACCTGAACGTGTGCCCTGGAGAAACTGGGGCATCAAGCAAAGATTACTTTGTTCCCATCGGGGCCTCAGGCACGAGAAAGCCAGAGCTGCCTATGGGCAGCCATCAGTGCTGTAATGTTCCTGCCCAAAGCTTGCCCGCTGTACTTTGACAGGTGCAGCAGATGGTCATTAACCCCGCTCCTTGTTCAGATCTGGTTAAGAGTGTCGCTTCTGCCCTCTTGAAGTCGATCTGGGGGAAGGGGACACTTCCGCCTGCAGAGCACTTTTCCTACAAGGTACCATTTGGTTATTAATAGCAGAGTTTTAATTTTGGAAAGTTACTTTTAGTTAAATAAGTAAGGTTTTAACCTTGTTAAGTTTCATTTTTTCATTTAATTTACTTACTTCATATTCGGTAAAATTTTAAAATTTAACATTCAGATTTTTAATACCGGTTACAATAAGTCAAACACTATTTCTAAGACCAGGTTTCAACTTATGAGTGTTGTAGAAGTGCATCAGTGTAAACTGTTGTTATGGAGACACTATTACCAAGAGTCTATCCTGTTATAAAACAGCATCATTGCTCAGAATTGTTTTGCACACTGGAAAAGCTTGTGGTACAACTGGGTATACACGTCTTAAGAAGTTGTGAAATACTATACTAGAATAAAAGATTCTGTAAATGGAACTCTAAATTTAATTTTCATTGTCCAGAGCTTGTCTTTGGATTTTAAAACAGCAGTGGCAAGCCAAGACATTCATTAAAACCCATTTTCTTCTAGTCAGCTCTCTACAGGTTAAAAAGATTGGGACAAAAAACAGAAAATAAATTAGTCAATTGTCAGTGTTGCCTGATAGGCTTGTCTCCATGAAGAGACTTTATAGAGTTTTGTGCTATTAATATTAACAGTCTATAAACACTATTATATCCACTAAATGGTTTCTAAATGACTGGTTTATCGCCTGACTTACAGGCCTGATCACAGTCAATGGGAGCCCTGGGATTTCACACAAAGAAACTACTGCTTCAGCAATGAAATCACTTTTCTTACCATAGGGTGAAAATAACAGCTTTGTTTGAATGTATAATTCAAGGTGGTCAGCCTGTTCTTCATAGAGAAAGCCTAATTAGGATGCTGAGTGGGTATGTGCCAGTTTGAGTTTGCTTCAGCACTGCAGGCGTACTGCACTTCAATAACCCAGTAATCTTGAGAATGATGTTTAAGGTAGGCAATGGATTGGAAAGTGTTGTCTGGATCAATCTGAATGTACAGGTAAGGTAAGTAGAGAACCATGCTGTAGGGCCATTCCCGCTAAAGTGGACCAATCTTGACCAATTAATTTCAGGTACAAATAACTTTAGTATAATTTTAAGCTTGTATCAAGAGATTTCCACCAGAAAAATATGAACTGATGTTGATCGTTGACACAAAGTGAGTTAACACATTAAGTGCAGTCTTGCAGTTGGTTAACGTAAGTTATCACCTGGTACTCAATATATGTTCCTAAAATCTATAAAACTTGATTACTTCTGACTGTTATGTGTTCATTATAAGGAAGCATACAAATCCACGAAGGACAGTTGCACATTGCTAATTTAGATTTATTATGATGTTTAGAAAAACAGGAAAGCTGGTATTGGAGAGAGCGAGTGGTAGTATTGTACAGTGTGCGACAAAGAAAGCACAACACATTTTACTTTCACTGAGCTGTAAGATCTCTGTAAATATAAATCAAAACACAAAGACATTTATGATGCTTTTAGATTTGCAGTTGAGAAAAATGAACACAAACACAATTAGGTGTAAAAACTATGTACAGTAAATCTCAGCCGGATTTCATTTTACAGTGGCTGCATGTGAAATATAATTTCAATGACGTGCAGGAGTCTAAGGGGATGGTTCTCAATGGAGTCAACACTACTTTAATCTCTCTCCTGTAAGAAAATGACAGACTGCGTCCATGATGCCATTCCGACCAAGGCTACATGGAGTGTGATTAAATATGATCACTATATGCATATTTCATTATAAAATCATTCACATGTAGATTTAATGAAAAGAAAGCAATGCCTCTTGAGATTGTATTTGGTTCTGAGAATGCTTCAAGTACTTATTTGGTGTGGTCAGCAGTCCAGATAAGCTGTCGTTTTTACTCATTAAAAAATCCCAAATACATACTCAATTTAAATTAAATTGTGAAAACAGGCATTGCAATTTTGCTGCATAGCTTGTCTGTCCCCATGCCTCTCCTGAAACTTCCACTAACAACTACATCTCCCAGAATACAGAGTCTTCAGTTACTAGGAAACTGTACACAAGAAAAACCAAACCAACAAACAAACATTATCCAGTCTCTGGCTAGCCCTGTCGTCTTTGCAGCCAATCACAGTAAGAATAAGAAATATCTGACGCTACACAGGTTGAATCGTAAATACCCCAGTCCATCTACAAATCCAACTGGAACCGTCTTCAGAGGCAAACGCTAAAAAAAGTGCCTATAATATTCAACTAACTGTTTTTATAACTTATTAATGCATCTCCTTATTTTATTTATCTGTATGGATTTATATTGAAGTTTTAACATGTTCACGTGTTTAAGAATTTAAATGTTAAAATATAAGTAATGTAATCAATTTGCAGAGTCAGTGTGATACCTTGAAAAAAATGCACTGAGCCGATAAAGAACGTTGTAGATTCCCCTATTGTTTTTAATGATTATGTCAGCATTTAGTCAGCCCAGACACTTCACAGGAGAAGAAAGGGAACACAAACCAAGCATTGGTGCGACCACACTGATGTTTATGTAAAAAGCACATTTAAAACGGAGCTTTTAGTGAGTAGCGGGTACATTGCTAGCAGGTAGATGGAAGTGCTGTAGATATTATTTAGTGCATTCATAATATTTTGGATTACGAGGTTTGGGTTGAAATTAAAAGGTTTTTGGTATTTTATATTGTTGCTTATTCCTATGTTTTTGTGCAGTTTGGAAAAGAGATGTCCTCACAAATAGAAAGCATGCTTCATGTAAGCAAGCTTGTTAAATTTGCAGACGACACAAAAATAGGTGGAGCAGCAAAGGTCATTCAAAATGATCTAGACAGCATTCAGAACTGGGCAGACACATGGCAAATGAAATTTAATAGAGAAAAGTGTAAGGGACTGTACGCAGGCAATAAAAATGTGCATTATAAATATCATATGGGCTTTACTGAAACTGAAGAAGGAATCTACGAAAAAGACCTAGGAGTTTATGTTGACTCAGAAATGTCTTCATCTAGACAATGCGGGGAAGTTATAAAAAGGCAAACAAGATGCTCGGATATATTGTGAAAAGTGTTGTATTTAAATCTAGGGGAGTAATGTTAAAACTTTACAAGTAAGATCTCATCTAGAATATTGTGTTCAGTTCTGGCCACCTTGTTACAAAAAGGATATTGCTGATCTAGAAAGAGTGCAAAGAAGAGCGACCAGAATTCAAAGAATTTAATATATTCAGTCTTGAACAAAGAAGACTACGCGGTGATCTGATTCAAGCATTCAAAATTCTAAAAGGTATTGACAACGTAGACCCAGGGGACTATTTCGACCTGAAAAAAGAAACAAGGACCAGGGGTCACAAATAGAGATTAGATAAAGGGGCACTCAGAACAGAAAATACAAGGCACTTTTTTACACAGAATTGTGAGGGTCTGGAACCAACTCCCCAGTAATGTTGTTGAAGCGGACACCCTGGGATACTTCAAGAAGCTGCTTGATGAGATTCTGGGATCAATAAGCTACTAACAACCAAATGAGCAAGATGGGCCGAATGGCCTCCTCTCGTTTGTAAACTTTCTTATGTTCTTTTTTGTGAGGTTTGGCAGTCAAGCTACTCGAAATCGGATGCAGCAAAAGACAGTACTGCAGACTAATTCTACCAATTACTCTTCAGCTCAAGGTACTACCTTGGATGAGGTTTTAACACTAACATGTCTACAAAATGACCCTTAGTCCCTGATAAGTAACTATAGTTACTTTATGAACAGAAAAGGCTGTTGTATATATTGCTTTAGTCATAATGAATGACTGATTCACATTTCAATGCAAGAGAAAACGAGCCAACCATTAGCACACAAGAGACACAAGATGAGCCTGTCACCCAAAAAAGGGGGTCTTGGGCTCAAGACAGACATACTGGCTACGTGTCAGTATTGAGGCTGACGGGACACTGTTATTGAACTGTTAAGAAATGAAAACTAGTTTTTACCTGTGCTGCTTCCCAGCCCCACTGGCGGTACTTTGGGTCGTGTGTAAACCTCCACATGTACCAGTATGTCTCGATTACCTCCGGGCGGAGAATGTAATACTTTTCATTCTGCCGGACTGCCACTGCCTCCAAACCGCTGTCAAATTTGAAAGCCTCTGGGCCCAGCTTTAGAACTACAATGTCAAAGAAAAACAGTACTTTTATTTGGGTAAAAAACAGAACTTCTTAATTTGATAGTTAAGACATGCATGTTAGTATGGAGGAGGAATAATGAAGGGTGACCAGGACACCTACGTTTGATTCTCTAGGTATGCTATATTTCTTTGTTACATTATTATTATTATTATTTGTTTATTTAGCAGTTGCCTTTATCCAAGGCGACTTACAGAGACTAGGGTGTGTGAACTATGCATCAGCTGCAGAGTCACTTACAACAATGTCTCACCCGAAAGACGGAGCACAAGGAGGTTAAGTGACTTGCTCAGGGTCACACAATGAGTCAGTGAGTGAGCCGGGATTTGAACCAGGGACTTCCTAGTTACAAGCCCTTTTCTTTAACCACTGGACCACACCGCCTCCTATACATGAAACATCTTAGTTCATATACATTGTACCAACAAGCCTTGGGCAAAGAAGGAAAGCAGAACTGTAAAAGTCTCCTAATTTGTATTTCTTTATTAAAAAGTATGGCCAGTGTTTCATCTGTTTTCTCATAGTAGAATTCTTCACACAACAATTTTACAACTGCTGTGGGAAGCAACACGAATGACTAAAGCAACTGTTAATTTATCCAGTTGACAACGCCTTCAATTTATTTTGTTTGTTATTTATTTCTGCATTACTTGTACTCCTTTTTTTGACACACCAGGTGATTTCTAGAATAATTTCTCTCTCTCTCCTATTTTGTTACTTTCAGATACTGTAAAACTTACAGACACATTCACATACCAGATTATTCAATACAATCTCTATTCCAGCAGCATTTGTTACCTGTCCTGTCGTAAGATTCATGACAGGTGTGTGCTATCTCCGCCCCCAGCTGCAGGTAGTGCCCAGCTTTGTCCCCCTTTGACCCATCAGCCCCCAGGGCGAACATCCCACCAGCGAAACACGTAAGGTGACCCATCTTCTTCTCCAGGTGCCCATTCTTCCACTCCCCAATGAATGTCAGCCCCCCATTGGACTTTCTGATCAAGTGTTTCTCTATCGCCTGGGGGGGGGGGTTACAGAAACTGAAACTCAATGTCCAATTGAAACAATGTAACCTGCCTTGCCATGTAACATTTACAAAGTGAAGGCCTACTTAAAGTGACCCATCATTGCAAAATCAGTCAGATGCTGCTCAATTGCTCAACTGGAAATGTAAAATGTGTCACCTTGATGTGCCCATTTATTAATTGTTTTAACAAACACATACTTTAACTAGTGATAGCAGATATAGTTTTTTTGTAAAACTGTTTAATACCTTTTTTACTTAGTCATGCCTGTAAATATATATCTTTTTAATTTTGCAACATACCAGAATACTGCATTGTATTATTACAGTATGGCTTATTGCACAGTGTCATCCTGACTGCAAATTAGGTTTCTTTATCTTAAAGACAAAGTCACAATAGAAAAGGTGGTAAAGATCTTGAGATTATGTCTGACAGTTTGACAATGGAGAGAGCAGTGTGGGACAAGGTGGATAAAGAGCTGATATACTGTAGAAAGGTGAATGACTCAGAGCTGTTGGGTTGGAGCAAAACTAATAGAACGCATTGTGAAAGCACGGTAAAATATAGGTAAGCATTGTAAAGAATAATGAAGTATGGTAAAACATATTAATAAACATGGCAAACCAGGGTCATCTGGGCATAGTATAACTATAGGAAAAGTATGCTAAAACTAGACAGCTAAATCAGTGCAGAAATACCATGGTAAAATGTTATAAAAGGGATAGGCAGCTCCATGATACAGAAAGCATGTTGTTAAGCATTTTAGTAATGCTTTATATATATATATAAAACATAACCTCCTCCCCACTGGATACGTTATTAACCTAAAAATGCATTAAATTAATTATAACGGACATTTCAGCTGCTGAAGGTACTTTAAAATGGAATGAAATATATGCTTACCTCAATGGCATCATCGTACATCTTCCTTGCTTCAGTATCAGCTTTGTCAGACATTAGCCAGGCTTTTAACAAGTACTCATAGAAGCTGTCGCCCAGTCCTCCCACAGATGTGTGATCTGTCAAAGTAAAATATAAAAAACCCATTACTAGTAATAGATTTCTACAATTTAAATGTTTACTGCAGTCAGAAGAGAACAAGGGGCCTTATGCTTCATAAGCTTTATCATCCCGTAAACATAAATACACTGCACAAATATTGTCTTTGTTCATTACTTCGCAATATGGAATATATATATATATATATATACACACACATATACATATATATATATATATATATATATATATATATATATATATATATATATATATATATATATATATATATACACATATACATACACACACACACACACACACGCACCATATTACTTTGAAATAATGCCGCCCTCAAATTAACGCTGCCCTCGAATTAACGCCTCACTCAGATATCAGCTTTTTAATAGACGCCGCCCTCGAATAAACGCCGCTCTCAATAATGAAACAGAAAGGTATTTTTTTTCTACCCCTGCTCAAAAAATAAAGAAAGAAACGTGCAACTCTGCCTATGTACATGACACCCCCAAAGAGACTGCAACCTCAATCCAGCATGTAATACAAACTAATGTACACCCACCTTAGTAAGCAAATGTTATTTTATAGTAGAGTCCTAAAAGACAACCCAAGATGAACTACTTACAGCACAGCAGTCCTTCACGTCCCTTTTTTCTGCAGAGTTCAGTGCCAACACAGCAGGGGACAAAACAAGGGCTGTCTGTTTACCTCGTCCTCAGCTAGGATGGTGAAAACTTAAAAACTCAAGAGGAACTTAGAGCTTTGACGGTCACTCTAAGCGCTATCCGAAAGCTGGCTGAAGATATCTTCTTGTAGTTTAGTTGTTTTGTTTTTTATTCAGTTGTAATCAGTTACTCAGTCCTGTACAAATATATATATATATATAAAACTTGCTTACTATCTATCTACTTAGTTTCGGTTTCTCTTACAGAGAAATTACAAACAATCAGGTAAACTACAGTGAGAATAAATAAATAATAATAACCAAGTAGGATATATTTTAGTTTTAACAGAAATCAAACCCATAGTCAGAGGTAATATTTTTTGTTCAAAAAAACAACTGCATCACACTCAATTACTGACTGTTCTCTCTCCTCTTCTTGTCCCGCCCCATAGCAACCAATACACTCTTGATTCGCTGGTACAGTACTCCCTGACCTCCCAACTCCCAATAGGCTCTCGTTAACTGTCAGTAAATGTACTGTATTAAAGCCCCCAAAACACACAAGAGGATATTCCTGCAGATCGGAGGCGCTCACAGCGCCACTTCTAAAATGCCTTAAATCATGTAATAAAATACTTCACCGTTCAAAAACCATAGCCTTTCTGATAAACGCCGCCCTCAATTAAGTACCACAGCTGTTTCTAACAATTTAAAATAAAGGCTGTGGCACTATTTTGAAGTAATACGGTATATATTAGTCTTTACTGTCATTCAGTGTTGCATTAACACATCAACTTATCTATTTACTCTTAGCTCTTTCACAGTATTTGCAAAAGTGTATATGCCACCAGCTTTCAACCAAATATTATTTATACTTATATATATATATATACAAAAATCAAATACCAAAAACAAGTTTCATTGTACAAGAGAGGACAGGAACTAGAAACTAAGCTTATAAAAAAAGGATCTAATTGGACGATTACAGCACACCTCATTACGAATGTTTGGATTTATTCACAGTATTCAATTCATACAGGCACTGGGGATGAGGACTAGTTATTAGCAATCTAATGCTTGCTTAACCTGCTAGAAAAAACAAAGGAGTGTTTTTAAATTAACCTTGGACCCTTCAAACCACTTTTCAAGTCACGTTCTCATGACTCACACTGCTGTCCAAATGGTAGTGCCTTTAATAGGTGAGCCGCTGGGGACACGGACTACTAGGGATATATACAGCTATGGTCAAAAGTTTTGCACCACTCTATACAATTAACTCATTTTGCTACATAAAGTCGTAGGAAACCTGCTGAAAAATGTTACGTTAACATAATGAATTACATACCACTTTGTAGTTGTCCATATACTTAACAAAAAAATTAATAAAAATTAAAAAATGTGACCGACATGAAATACTGTACTACTATTATGGTTTCCGGTAGACTTTTGCAATATCATTTCATAGTTCCTTTGATTACATGATGTTAAATAAAAGATCTAAATGTTTTTTTTTTTATGTTTCAGTCCTAAAATTGCTAAATTTTTGGCCACAGCTGTTGTAAACAAATGTATTTTTAATGCTTTTAATGATTCTGTATTCTATGCAGTACCTCAAGTTAAACTGTGTGTTCATATCAATAGTGTTTCCTGGGTTATATACATAAAACTTCTCTTCTTGATACAGTCATTTTTTTACATAAGACTTTTAAGATTCAAGAATTATGTTTGAACAGATGGTGTCAATCTGGCACCTGCCACCTAAATGAAGGGAATTATAAAACAATTTGCATCTTGATAAATCTCCAGGCATTGTCCCGGGAATTTGATTAATGTTTCATAGATCTGGAGCCAATACAACAGTCTTTCACATATATAAAACAAAATGATAAAAAAATGACTGTGGGGCACTGCAGCTTTATATAACAATTCAAATATTTAACGTTATAGTACACTCAAGATGCAACCACATCAGCCAGCTACACTGGACCAGAGTGATCATCTTTTTGTTTTATTAAAAAAAGAATCAACTTAACTTTAGCGGTTGAGCTAAGGAAAGAGCTGCTAAGGCACGTCACGTATTGGCAGACAACTGCTTAACTGCAACCCCTGCGGCTGTGACTACCTCACTTGTTTAAATATGATGCAAAATAAATTATTGAGCAAGGTCATGCTTCTTAAAGTTTGGTGTACTTTCTAATTTCTGGTTTGATGGAGCATGTACTGTGACTTACGTTGACAACATGAATGACAAATGGGATTAGCTGAAAACTCAGCCAATCATTGGTCTGCTCAGCTGTTGCCAACCAACAAACAAACAGATCTTGGTCCACAGAAACCTGGATTACAAGGAGGCCTAGGTTAATATTAAATTTCGTTTTTTGGTTGTATACACTTATATAAAAAATAATTTGGTCAAAGTTGGAGCAAGCAAAAGAGTACTTTGAGTTGTTTTCTGCTAGCCTGTAGATGGGGTGAACTCTGTAGAGTAAACAGGGATCATTGTATACATTTGTTGTTAGGGTATTGTTTCCTCACTGTATTAGTTTAAGTAAAAAAAAAAAAAATTAGGGGTGGCAACGATATGAAAATTGTATATCAATATCATGCACTTATTTCAATAATAATCAGTCTTCCAAAACACTGACATACACACGTTAACAGGCATTTACATATGAAAAGCAATAACTTACTTTAACTTAGTGGTGCTTTGCTTCACAATATCCATGGAGTAAAACAAGGTCTTGTTATACTGTTTTACTATTCCATCATCAGCCTCCTCAAAACCAAAATATTTCTATACTTCACTGCACACAGACTTTGTAGCCAATGCAGAAGTAATTGAATCTACAGCTGCTCTGTGTGTAAATGCTGACTTACGACAGCTCTAAAAGTATTAAGTACGGTGTCATGACGAATTTTTCATTTTTTTGGAGACGTGTTTTCAAAGTACATCTCAAAGTACATCTGCATACCTGCAACTTTTAAAAACACGAGATCGGGAGGACTCCTTTTTTTCGTACTTACTGCACAACTTACTCCAAATTATTGCACAAATCAATATAATTATTCTTACATATACAGTAAATAATGTAAGGTAGCCTGGCTTCAAAATACAAATGTAATAAATTCAACACAAAGCAATAATGTTTCAAAGCAGGAATTGTTAAACTAAACTTAAACCAGAATGTATCATCTAATAATGTAATTCAACCGTACCATCTTAAACATGAAACATGACCGTACCATCTTAAACATGATCTTACGATCCATGGCAAGTAAGACGGTGAGTAGGCTATGTTTTATAAAAACACTGTCAATGTGAAAAGAAATCCAAGTTAAAAAAAGAGCCAAGCCATGAAGAGGAGATGTCAAAAACACAAAAGTTATAAGAACATGTGTGGGGCAAACATGGTCCATATCAAATAGGCACAATTATACAAGCGGGTGGTGGGGCACTTCAAATGGTGCTCCGCAGCGCTTTAAAAATAATAATAATAAATAAAGATAAAGTTTATATTAAGATTGGCGATCTAAATAATCTTGAGTGATCGGGAGGGAAGTTCTTATGCGGGAGTTGAGACGAGAGACTGTAGTAATGCATAGAGAACAATCATTTCACCTCAGCAGTGAAGCCTTTTGTTCTTTGTAAATCTCCAGTGGTTGGAAACTCATGAAGATATACCAATGGCCTTGGTGTGTTGGAGCAGCCGTACACTACACATGTATTTACCATGGCGTCTCTCCTGGGTGTTTACGTGTGTCACTGACAAGGGTTTTGGTGAGGGGTAATGCAGGAAAGCAGCTGGCAGGATGGCGAGCTTGTCCTGGTGTGAAGTCACGCATAAATTAGCTGCAGCTTCGCGGTGGGCTGGACTTTTCATAGAGATGTCAACTTCAGAGTTGTTTTTTTATACACTTTGCGTTAAAACTACTTGGATACTTTTATTGACCTACCAACAGTACTATACAAGTGAATTCTGAAAAAAAATAAAAATTATGACACCCCAGCTTTAAATGATTCGTTTTTTTATTATTACCTTTATTAGACTATACATAAATCCAACCGTTAAACTCTCTATTTAGCTTATTTTCTTAATAAAATGTTTTTAGAAAATGCTAACAATTCCTGTCCCCATAGAATGAAAAGAGGTTCCCAGCAGGTGCAGTAGTAATGCAGGCACTACATGGAACCATTTACCATTGGCAACATTAATCTTATTGTTATTTAACACTGTATTATTTTAATAATAGTATTATTTTAGTACAGACATGATTGTAGACAGATTTGTCTAAACATTCCAATAATGCTACCAGGCTAAAGGGTATTAGAAGCATTATTATTATCACTATATCTTCAAAATATTTGCTGGCTATACTGAATGTAAGGGTTTGCAAATGAGGACAAGTCATTTTCAAATAGGAAATGAGGCTTGTTCCCTAATTAGTATTCTCATTCATCAAAACTATCTAAGATCAATCAATAACACAGTCTACCAGGAACACATCCTCGCCAAAAACAAAAACCTCCACATCTTTTTATGCATTTCCATGCAATCCTGCTTTTCAATGTTCTGCTACAGTCATTTTCTACGAATGAAAGTGTGAGCAGAGCTAAGGCGGATCTACTCAAATCAAATTAGAAGAGCAAGACCAGTCATCCAGAACCAGCGATCCAAACAGATCAGCCCGAATGCAAGGTACAAGATTCCTGTCCATTGGAGGTAAGTGAACAGGTCCGAGAGAAGACTGATAGCCCCAGTGAATCAATTAGTATGTCTCTTGGGGGAAACTATATTTTGTGTGTAAATTTGACATTTTCTGTTTATTTTGTGGGATCAAAATAGCCCAATGGAGAGTACTGCATTTTAGGAAAAATATTGAGGCCTAAAATCAGTTTTTTTTTTTTTTAATTTAGTAGTCGCCAATTGATTTTACCCTGTTTTTCTCCCATTTGAAATGGCGAATTGTATTTGAGCTCAGCTCACCGCTACCACCCCCACGCTGACGGGAGCGCTGAAGACAAACACATGCTGTCCTCCGAAACGTGTGCAGTCAGCCAACCGTTTTGTTTCACTCTGCAAGCCCACCGTGCAGCCAACCCAGAGCTACAGCGTCGGAAGACAAACCAGCTCTGGGCACCTTACAGGCAAGCCTGCAGGCACCCGGCCAGTCTACAGGGGTCACTGCTGTGCAGTGAGCCGAGGACACCCTGGCCAATTGTGCGCCGCCCCCTAGGAATAAAATCAGTTCTAATGCTTTTAAAATCAGTTCTACTTCTGCAACACTGGAAGCAATTTGCCAAGAAGTTGTTGAGCTAAATCTGCTGTACAAATAATAATAGGGCTGAAAAATACTATGAAGAAAATGTAAAACAAGAGGTTAGTTCAGCGATGGTATCGGTCAGGTTTTGTCATCAGTATGCCCCTGCGAGTTCCCCAATTAGTTTTATGGCACTGTGTGCAGATACAAGACATGCTTATCTATAGCGTTTACTTTTTGTAAATCAATGGGACATTTGTTTCCGAATGCCTCATGGCATGATAACATTGTCCAGATGAACCAGTTCACGGTGCAATACTGTATGATTACCCAGAACCAATTTTAATATTATCTTCAGTATCTGTAAAGCAGGCACCAGGATTATCAATTTACTGTTTGAATATTCTGTACACATTGAAATGCACACAATCACTCTCACCCACGCCTGGCTATTCAAAGAGTTAAGAATTCTTCTTTTGAAATGAATTTTCAGTAGAATTGCTCACATGCTGTTGAGACCTTGTTAATGTGGCTTCCCACTCATAGTAACTGAACTGAATTGTGCTCCACCTCTAGCCTGGGGTGTTATGACTGATTAGTTTAGTAGGATGCTCAGTCTAAAAAGATGCTGACCTCCTGAGTAGTAATGACATTATTATGACTTTCGCTGCTGTGAAACTGAGCGTTATATAAGGTTACATAGATCTGAAAATGATGTGCTCTGTAATTGAAATGATTTTCTTTCTAGGAGTGCTTGGTAAGCGCTAATAGCTATTGATTAAATATCCCTTGGCAATTTTCACCAGCAGAAATCTAATCTTGAATTTCAATAACCCTATTTTCACCCTTTTTTCTTGGGTGAGCCAGAGCCAGATGTAACACTGTCTTTAACAGAGTACTTTTGCTGTTTAATATGAAATACAAGGATCACTGGCTAGGGGTCTAGGATGATTCAGCTAATTTTGGGTTGTGGAGGTATTATAATAAGTATGTATAGTACATTTAGATCAAGAAAACCACAGTAAGGCATGATTAACATATACTCCCCATTCAAATGCTTCAGAGCAAAAGGGGCCAAGGTAGGATTACTGCTTTATAATACATATTTTAATACTGGACATATAATCAGATTATTTGTAAATTCGTTCTGCTTCAAATTAGGAAACTATTCTTGAAAGAGTTTTTTTTAAGCAGCATGAAAATGGATCTAATTCAGGTTCTCCAGAAGTCCATAGATCGAGACTTGGAATCTCCTCCATCCCACTCTGTCCTGCCTGGAGCAAGCTGTTATACCACTTAAAATGCTTGACAAGAATTGAGAACCAAGAGTACAAAACGCAGGATGCGTGAACTGCCTCCTTAATACTTTCATAAACATGACCACAAAGAGCACAGTCACTACTGTTTTTCTTCTTTATACAAGCTTGTTGTACCCTTGTATGCACACGTTGTCACATGCTGGTTTTTATTATGTTATAATGCCTTTGCTACATTCTGCTCAAGCATTAAGGACCAGATTCTGCTTGAAACAGGTGTGTATCCTTTTTCCTCTCTTGAAGGAATACATCAACAAATGACTAAATAAAATAATAACAGAAATTTCACATTTCGTAATTCTTTTCAAATTGGTCATGATCTAGTCTAGTAGCTGAACCCATGTGGTAAAATAATCTCCTGTGTGCACTAGAGGTGCTACAGTGATTTGGGGAATGATGAGCCAGTTTATTTGCAGGCATAACTATGTGATCAGAAATCACATTTTTATATGGACAGTTATGAAAGGTTTGCAATTTTTTTTTTAATAAACTGTATAGCAACATACAGTACCCCACTGCAGTGCATTCTTTAGCCAACAACACAAAGCCATAATGACAGTTATTGGATTTTTACTGCACGTTTCACAGTGCACCATATGATCAAACTAATTGACGCAGATGTTGATGCTGCCAAGCTCAGCATAATAACTGCCCTAAAATGTTTGGTTCTTTAAAACAAAAAGGTTGCTGTCCGCTTCTTTAGGCATATCTTTACCGCTACAAAAAAGTTCAGGCTATTTAATCTGAGTGGTCAAAATTATACTGCTGTATATAGAAGCTTGTAGTCTTTATAGAAAAAAGAAAACACAATTTGTCTTTCAAAGCAATATGAAAAGAAAATGGGTCTAACGTCTGCGATGGCTTTCCACTTAGAGGCTTATAGTAATGATAAATTAGGTAAAAGGGTTATGCAATAAAATGCTACAGGCCATGCTATGTCTAATTTTTTGTATTCATTTTTTTTTTATTTTATTCAGCACTGCATTACTCTCTGAATCTGACACTACTCCATTGAGTGTCTATAATGCTAATTATTACTGATTAGAAAGCTCTTGGCAAGTTTTTTGTGTTTTGTTGCTGGGACGAATCTAATTTAATTTCCATAACCCCTGCTGTTTACAGATAAATTCAAAAGGCCCTTTCTTAGTTTTTTTGAAGTTCATTATCGCTTAATGGTACACCTTAAGGACAGCCAATGTGGAATAATGCTATTTTGCGTATGAAAACCGTTTCATCTTGTCAAATCTCTTTCTTTAAAGCATCAACAGAGATTGATTACTATCTTTAAAATTCATTCTTTATATGTAATTTTGATTTTGCAAAACGAAAAGAGGCAAAGCCCCAAACCATTACAACAGCATCTTAAAAATGCATTAGATATGGCTGTGTAATGGAGTAAAGAAGATAGCTCACTGTCCTTTGCAAATGATCTACATGGGATAAAACTGGATGGTTATTTATTGGTGACAACCAATATTTGTCACATGCTCCAAACAAAGTCAATGAATACATTTGGAACTGTAATAATTCCTAAACTACTAATTTTCAGGGGTGAATTCAATAAAATAATTGTCTTCCTCCAATCATTTAAAAGATTGTTTAATCACGTCATTTATTATCCCCATGACAGACACATTAAAGAAATGAGGAGCAACATGAAGTCCATTAGTGTCAAAAGAAAACAGGCGCTGATGTGAGCTTAGTTGTCTACAGGCCACAGCTTCCATTAAAATAAAGAGTGCACACACTACAGGATTAGAAACCAATCAGCCAGGAACGCCAATTACAATAAGAAATATGACTGGAACAGTAATAAGCTGATTTTCTGAAATCGGAGAGAATAAGAATCACAGGGCTCTTCTGATGTTGTAAAGAGGCCTACTTTAGGTTTATTGTAGGATTCATGCCAAACTAAATAACAAAAATAAAAAAAAATTAAATAATTTAAAACAGGGGCAACAGCCAGTATTTTGTTATCTCTCAATAGCATTTTGTTGTTATTATTATTATAATTATTATTATTATTGTGTTTACATTTTGTTTCTGCAGTCTACCCTTTCTCAACTCTTATCCTGACACCACAATGTAGAATTACTCCCTATCCCGAAAGCTTTATATGCAGTAAACTGAGTTTAAAACTTCAGCTTCACCACACCCCCCGTTACTCGCTCGCTGCACAAGTGAAACAGAAAATAAATATATATGTCTTAATTTTTTGCCATCACCTTCCTTTCGTCCCATTATTTTCACCATTTTCTGCAATGTGAACTGCAGAACTGCACCATAACTGTTTAATGCACAGTACTTGTTTGTGGACCAATGAAATAGCAATTTGCCAAGACAGGCGTCTACAAGCACCAATGGGGTACGTAATGTAAAAACAACCGCCTTAATGAAACTGTGCCTTATTTTTTCAGTTTTTTTTGTTTTTGTTTTATGTAGAAATAAATAAATAAATAAATAAATAAATAAATAAATAAATAAATAAAAACCTCACCAACTGTCACAAATGTGTTAGGGCTTAAAAGATAATAAATAAATAAATAAATAAATAAATAAATAAATAAATAATAATTTCCCCCTAGATCTGCATTGATCAGATCAATGGCCACGGGGGGCAGTAAAAGCGGAAAACCACCAATCAGCAGAGATTTTTCATCTCTGGATATTAGTTTAGTGCAGTTCAAAAGTAAGGTAACCTTATTCTACAAAGCCCTTCTAGAATTGTTTTATTTTTCAAACTGGCAATCATGTTGTCACAAGGGAGTCGAAAAGATTATTAAAATACTCACAAGGGAGTTGAAAAGATTATTAAAATACTCACGTTGCCCCCAGCGCCCTGTTCTTGGGTTCAGGTAATTTGGATATAGACCGTTGGGCCTGTCCATTTTCTGCAGCTGTTTTCGAATGTGCATGACCTAATTGGCATTAAAGGAAATGAACATCAATTAGGGTGCTAACTGGCAATGTATTATCAGAATTAGCCGGGCAAAATGTTACACAGCTGTAGGCTCTTCACAGATGTTATATTGTTATTGAGCAGCTACTAGTAATTATGTGGTGACTCCATTTCACAGTTTCCCCAATCCTGCCAGTTACTGCAGTGATAGATCTGTATGTATTTGACCAGTCGGCACTAAATTGCACGAAAAAGAACACAATCAAACTCTGCTTCTGGGCTAATCTATTACATTTCCTAGTCACAGTCAATGCCTACAGGAATTTGGTTCTGTATGTAGTCTGAAAGTAGGGCACAATTTATTTTTACCTTTTAGTATAAACAAACAAATCACCAGTATGACCTTATCATGTGTCATTTATTGAAGGTTTCTTTTAGTATTTCTAAAAAATAAGCACTGTTGAGTGTTTAATATTTATGAATTATTTGTCATGAGAATAACCTAAAAAACACATCTTTGTTTAGCTACTGCACTGTTCTGGAGTGTTGAACAAAGCACTGACAAAGCTCTACGTCTTGCGTGAGTCGTCCTAAAGTTGGGTGAGTTTACACTGCTTTTCAGATGGACCTAAGCTGGCACTGTGCGTTTACACTGCAGAAAAAAGACCTGAGACGGCCCAAAGCCATCCTAAAAACGGCCAGTGTAAACGGGTGTGAAGTGGGTAAATGTGTGCTGGAAACTCACATCTGTTCAGAACTTAGCTGTACAGTAATAGTGACTGTTTGAAATTAGGCCTTGCTGTGAGACACGGCTCACTGGGCAGATAAGCACAACAGAATTTTTTCATTATTTGGAGTTGCTGATTTAAATTACTTTATGATATTAAATATTTTAGCAAATAGGTAGCAAATAAACCTTTTGATATTGTTAATTTGACATACTGCTGGGAACGATATTCCAAGTGCTCCTGTACCATAAAACTACCTTTGTTGTCTACCCTTCTCCCCCTGGGAGCTCCCATTCACGGAATAGTCTGGACTTTAATAGTCTGGACTCATATGGAGCGCCTTTACTGGATGAGCCACTAGGGAGTCCCCGTATTTGCTATATTTGAGAAGATTATACAATATTATTCTCAACATAATATATCTCTATCCAAGAGTCCAGTTAAGTAAATCAAAGACATAAACACTGTTTTTTGTTGCTTTCAGTGCCTTCAATATTCATTTCTTCTTGACCTTTGCTAAATAGAAATATGGTAGAAGCAATTGATTTTATGCCTTTAAGCATCTGTTACTATGACAGCAGTTATGCAGAAATGTAAACCAGTTCAGAGAATTCTTATTGCTGTGTTTTTTCTTTTCTTTTTTTGTTTATTTTTTAATAATGTAACACCATTAGCCTTTACCGGAGGTATTTTATTTCTTGACTGTGACTGAATAAGTTCTTAGTTCTTCTTAGTACAAACTTTGGAATAACAGATATACTATGCCTTGTATGTGCATTAGTGACCACTGAAAAACAAAGGGACAGTCCTGGATAACTGCAATACAAATAAATACATATTTTTTTCTTGGCAAAACACATTAGAAATGTAAATATTTCACTCACTTTATTGTAGTAGGCAGGGTTTCCCGTTAGGTAGCTCATGTGAACAAACTCCATGTGCAGAGTGCCAAATTCAGACAGGATACTACTGCCTGCAGAAGCCCAGCCCCAGTTGCGCCCAACACCACTGCGAAGAGGAGGGAGACAATTATTCCAGCTGCAAACAGGAGACCAGCACCAGCTTGACACTTTTCACTTATACTGTACACAATGATGGCTTCCAATTTTTGTTTTTATCTGCAGGGTACAGTAGCAAGCAGACCTATGGTCATTTCTTGAATAAATTCATCTTTCACTGTTACTGTAGCAGTGCGTTTCATTTTAAAATATAGGGAATGCATTACATGTGATGGGACTATGGAAATGTAATTCACCACAACAGCCATAGCAGTTACAATATATCAGCCAAACCAAATGAAACACTGCTAAAGAGTAGCATGACATTGCTCCAAAATGAAAAACAATGTCATGGTTACCAAAACATCTTGAACACTGTCTTACAAAACAGTTACACAGCGATACTGCTGAAACTGGTATTACTTTATTATTACTACATTTCTTACCACTGAGTGTTTTATAGTTATGGATGACTTTTTAAAAGCCATTTGTTTCTTTAAAGTACAGTACATGTACCCCCCCCCCCTCATCTCCAAGAATGAAGGGGACAAAAAGCTTAGTTCAGTCACTTAGGTGGCTTGCTTTAATAATGCAGATTTAAAAGCAGCATCTTTCCAACCGGATTCCTACAACATTTCCCTGAGATGCTCTCTGAGGTCAATGCATAGTCAATTAAAGCCAACCCTTTTTCAGTAGCAGTCAATTTACTTTAATAGAAAGTGAAAATATCAGCCATCTTCTAGCTTACCTGTCTCTACCTAACAAATCTGATAAAAGGTCTCTCTCTCTCTTTTCCCCTATTAGTCTTCTCATGTACAAGGCCTAAACAAGCCTCCTCACATTCAAGGTAATCCATTTTATACATAAAAAAGCACTTTGAAATATCTTTCTGCATCTTGTTTACATAGTTTACAGTGGTGTGCAGCAATTTTTGAAAAACACTTCTTGTCCAAGGGATAAAATGCTAGAAAGATCTACTTGTCCTCTTTAAAAATCTACATGCCCCCTCGCCTTCACACAAAAAATACACAAAAACAGAGGTTTTATTTACACTGAACACAAATCAATCAATTTGTGATTAACAGGGGCAGATCTAGCCTTGTAGCTTGCCTGGTTCACTAAATTCTTCAAGATACACAAAAGGTACCCTGCAACATTCTTTCCCTGCACTACTCTCACTGAAAAATAATACATAAATGAATTGATACATAAAACACATTGCCATGAGATTTGCAATCTGTGTTTTATTTTAAAATAATAAAATATTGTACAGATAATCTCATATATAAGCATTTTATTTATATCATTATTAACATATTTGTCAATCTTCATGTTTTAATAGTTTCACAAAATCGATGGATTGTGCATGTCCAATAACTAACTAATATCGCTTCTGTTCAAACTTACAAAAAAATGTGGTTAGCAACACTAAAATCGAAAGAAAAAAAGTAATTCCATTTTTTTCTCTTCATAAGAGAAACAAAACAAAAACCTAGACATATTGTTACAGATACCACACCATTGCCTACAACCATAGCCATGTACTTTTCATTTAAGTTGGTATCCATACGCTTGTGGGACACCGAACCTCCTACGGCAGAGAAAGCAGTCATAGTGTTTTTTTTCTGGGACACTTCAATTAGGTTTTATGGTTTTAACTGAAATAGATGAACACTTCTACTGATTTTGTTAGATTTGTATAAATGACACTCGAATAATTGCAATTATGTACTGCATATCAAAAATATACCGTTGGCTTCAGGCAGCACAGGGTCATAAAGACTTACAAATGCAAATGCAATCTTACAAGTGGAAAGTCAGAACAGCAGCTCTGGTTTAAGAGGACAGAATGATTGTGATTACATGAAAGATACTTGAATGGGGCTGTCTTAGTTTGATCTGAAGAGCGCTTCTTCATAATAGAGCCAGCACTGTTGTCAAATGCCTTATACTAGATATGAAGTCTTTTGCTGTGAATACAAATCACAGAAAAACTGACAATGAAGGAGCAAAATAATTGCAGCATGGTCCCAAATGGAATCAAGAAGTGGAATCAAGTGGAGCTCTACAATCTGTGATTGCTTCCACCAGCCGAGGCCAATGATTGCACATTCCCAAAGCGAGATTACTATAAATAGGATATTGCAGTGCGCTGTGCACTTTTGGCAAAATAATAACCCAGTAAATGCCAAACACATTATTACTGGTTATTATTCACCGCAACCTGGTTGTATGAGGTTTAATAATCCACTTATTCCGCACCCAGTCCTGTTGTTATTGCTAACTTATTGTTATTAAATTGATCAAGTGCAAGCAATCATCAGACCCATGCTGAATCTCTTCTGAACTAGTTGATATTAATGGGTTTGCATCCATGGTTCAATGCCTATCTTGGCCTTATGGACTTCACTTGATTAGATAACTCCTGTAGAAAGACAGCTTACCTAGAACAGGTTTAGGTAGTTCAGAACATAGAACAGAACATAAATCTAATATTTATCTGTGAGCTTCCAGTCTGCTTTCATTTAATCTGGTCTTAAAATTGTGGTTTGAATAATAATAAACTGGTTAATACAGGGGCTGGATAATCAGTCCACTATCAAAGTAATCAGATGTGAAACTGACATGCAACAAATTCAGCTTTGAAACACTTTAGAATACATGTCAGGGATGTCATTAGCAAAACCATTCAAATCAGTCAAGTGAAGTACAGACCCTTTAAATAAAAGGTTACAGTTTGTGATTTTTTTTATTTAAAATTTACCTAAACATTAATTTCTCCTTTAAGATGGATGAACAACTAATCAAGTAAACATTCTTTTTTGGGATTAAATTCCTCTTGTGGATTATCCTGCCCACCGCTCTTTGTCTAGCCTGGAATACATTACAGTCTGCCCTCCACAGAGACAGCTCAGATAACTTCTCTAAAACAATTAGGTTGTCCGGTAAACCTGAGCAGTTAATGGGGGCAAGGTACTGTATTAACAACCTATTACCAGTTCAGAAGGAAACAGAGATGCTTTGATATGCTTTAACCCTCTACTCTCATCAGCCATATCCTCAGTTTTAAAGCCATTCTAAAAAGGGGTTAAGTCATTGTTTGCATGTTTTACCCAATTCAAACCCCTTTCACATAATTTAGTGAGTAAATATATGCCTTCTATAAATTTAAAGCCCCACAACTGCAGCATCACCCCCAATGTTATCTGTTTTCTAGCAATGCAGTACAACTGGATGGGACGTTTGGTTTCATTATAACCCAATAAATGGCTTTGTGCAATAGTGACTTATAAACATTATGATTTCCATTACATGAGAGTAGATGTTAAAACTTCATGCTGATTTGAACTTGGCTCTCGCCAAGATAAGCACCAACTAAGACGCAGCTTTACAGTAAACTAATGTGATCCATCTGCGTCTCCATCCATTTGCGATTCCTTCCATCTGATGATGTAGATATCCTTCTGCCTAGTGTTGATGGCTGAAGTATAATGCTGGCTCCCCAGCGCATCAGCACACACAATGGCTGCGATGCTGCCTCCAGGGATCAACCACTGTGCGGTCGCCCCAGCGCATCATCATGACAACCGTATGGATTGAGCTAAGTACGGTACATCTCTGGGTTCTTCAATTGGGCACCTTCCATCCTCGGTGTTTCGTCGACTAGCCCGCGACACTTCAAGAGGGCTCGACGGTGATTCTGGCGTCCCGGCATCACCCCCATCCGTCCCCCACTCAACTCACTTACCTACCCGTACATCAGCGTTTCTTTCTTTCTATTGTGCTTGACATCCCCAACTCAACCACAGCCAGTTGTTGCTCCTCTCTGCTGCTTCAAATAAGTTCTTCACTGTGCGACACAACAAACCCGGACTCTCCAGCCTCACTGTTCTGCTTCAGCGGCTAGTTGAGCGAATCCTCCCATGGCACTGTTAACGCTACCAAGTGAATAAGGCGTGCTGATCCAGACCACAAGACAATATCTGGTCAACCATTAGTGGTGGCAATCTCAGGTGGAAAAATAAGCCGTTGACCAACATCTGCCAGCATTTTCCAGTCTCTAACAGCTTCCAGTTGTCCTGGGTGAGGCTTGGTTTTAACACCTTTTCTTGGCAGTTGCTCTCCTGGGTGGAGGAATGTTGTCTTTTGTGTGTAATGTTTTCATGGAACTGGTGGCAACTTATTGGTCATATTACTCTTGTCTTCCAATGCTAAGGTCAAACATCGCAGCACCTGGTAATCGCAGTAAACCGTCCTTGGCTAAGACCCACCTTACATCTTGTGCCTTAACGTTGCAGGTGATGAACACAAAGGACATGAGGGATCCTCTCCTACCCAGAGGTTTAGGTTCTGTGGTGATGGGAGAACATCATATGTTGATCTGATGAGGAAACTGATCCTGCTCTGTTCCACTGCCCATAGGTCTTGCCAGACGATCTTGCATTGTTCCACATTGTCCCATCTCATCCATTCTCCCTGCTTGGTCTGGGAAACTCAGTTTACACTTGCCACTTTTAGGACAGCATTGAGACTGCTCGACTCTAAGGACAGCTTGTAGTGTAAACCGAGCAGTCCTACACTGAGCTGTCATAAATGTAGCCTACTTTAGACCAGGCTCAGAGCCACGTTAGCTCTCTTTCTTGCTTTACTGTGAATGCATTTGTCCCTGAGTCGGCTCATGCAGAGGCATGTTGTGAGGAATGCCCCCAGTGTCAGTGTAACTCAACTGCCTCCTTGTGAACAGGACGCATAAACACACTCAACTGAAACAGCGCACAAGTAAATGGATAACATTTGGGTTACAATTTGCTAATTAAAACCTTTTTGCATATACAAAACATGATATCTGACATGTAAACTGTTTGCGATGATCTAGTCAGTCAGTGGGAGATTAAACAAATGACCCAACCCCTACATATAGGTGGCCTACTTTTTTGTTTGTTTGCTTATTGTTGATTTCCACCCTCTATTCCCACCCATCCCCTTCAAGGACTCCCTCCTCTATCGCTGATTCACACACTTCCCTGCATCAGCCAGACTTACCCCAAAGGATCTCTTTATCATTGAAAACTTAGACAATGACAAAGCTAACCTTCAAAGGCTAAGCGCAGTTTATTTTAAATTTATAACTTATTTTTTATACTGCACCACAGGAGAAAGGATGTACCAGGGGATTCGATCAATGATTTTTAAAACACCAATATCTGGCCTAAAGTGTATTAAGGGCATTACATATACAGTATATATTCCTGCCTGGCTTTTTTTTTAACCACTCTACTATATTGCTTTTCTAACCTGACTGGTTTAAAAACTAGATAGAAAGCAAAGGCTTTCTTATGCATGCTAGTGTAACAAACCTACACAGTATACATAAGCCCACCTATTTATTTTTCTGGATATAGCCACCAGGCTCAAAAACATGAAACTGCAGCTACCTGAATAGCAAATCCACAAAGCCCCCCCACAAAAAAACAAAAAAACAAACAGACACATCCCAAGTCTGTTGGTATGTAACACAAAAAGACTGAAAAAGTGCACACTTACGAAAATTCTTTTTTTTTCTGTTAAACTTTCTGTTGACTCTTATCTATGTCATAACAGGGAGAAAACCTTGAGACAACGTGCATTCTTACATCGCTCTGCAGAACTGAACAGCCTGATTAGCTTCTCAGAGCCACCTGACATTGGGATGCAACAGCTGAATGTACCCTTGAAGATGTCAGCTGTGCATGAGTTTGATACACACAATGTACTATTTGTAGTGCACATCTCATTAAGTCCTGTGGGGGCACACAATCAACTCAATGATGGAAATCCTCACCTTTTTAAATTTACCATCGCCCAGGGTATACCAGTCGGGGTGTTAAATGCAGGCAGCAGCTTTTCTGCCAGCTGGGCAGCTTTGATCTTGAAAACCTGAAAAAGAAAACACACACACACACACACACACACACAGACAGGGTCTTAGAATAAACAGGTTTAATAAGACTAGATAGGCCCTTATTATTATTTAATACATATATGTGGCTCTTCATTCACTGCAGGAAAATAAAAGAAAAACTAATTTACTGCCAGTATCCTCAGCCTTAAGCAATGCTTTAGAAGCACAGTGGCTGGAATAAACTTTGAATTGTGGCAAATTCGACTTCAAACCGGGTAAGCTAACTGTACATTTTGTTTTGCTAATCAATCACAATCTTTACCAGTTTTTCTTAAAGCTGCTAGAAGAACAGCAGTGTTATGATTAATTAATCAATTTTATTGGCTATTCTGGAGGCTGCAAATGCAATGGTGCACCAGAAAGCTGGATGGAAAAACCTGTTATTCACACCTACCAAGAGCAAGAAAGATTTATCAATGTAGGAAAACCAGGCTACATTGAATTAGAAAACGGAAACACACATTTGAGAAAAAATACTAGCCAACAAAAAGTATGAAAAGTGTGTTGAACAAATCACAAAACCAACAGAACATGTTCTATGTCTTGCAGGTTTCATTTGTATTCACCGCACAATGCTATAGTATGTTTCCTTTCACATAGTGTCCCTTTTTAAAGAAGCAGTAGGAAATTACACACTGGGCCTCAGTTGGGTTTGACTTTGTTATGTAAACCAGTTCATATGGTGTTAAATCATTAGAGACAGTGAAATATACAGCATGATTTGAAACATGATGATTCTATTCAATTGATACTACTAATGTACCTTTATTAATGTCCCTATCAAAATGTTACCATAGGCAAAGACTTTTTTTATTTTTTTTTTAAAAAAACAGAATCTTCAAATAGGTATGTAAATTAGCACAGTAATGGTACCAGCTACAATTTTCCATTTCAAACTTCAGAGCTGCAGAAATAAATCCTATTATTACACACAATGTGGAAATAATAAAATGTATCCCGCGGGTCACCTGAATGCATAAGCGGAAAATAGGGTTATAGAGACTCACAAGCAATTTAAAAAAAACAAAAAACATAAATGAATTCAAGTACAGCATATCACAGTCTAAGCAACAAATATGAAAGTAAATAAATGGATTGCAAGGTAATCATGGGAGTTCCAGTGCATTCATTACTGTCATCAAATCTACATCTAGGAGTCTGTCTTTTTACACTGGGAGTTTGCCCCGTGTAGGACTGGGGATGGATTTTCTAAGTGACGGAGGACATTGTAGTTCAATTATTTATAATTACCCTTGATGATCTTCAGAATTTATAATTGAACTGTGATGTTGTCACCGCAGGAGGAACATATTTTGTTTGTTGATATGCTGGATTATGTTCTGGAGTAGCAGATTAATGCTGAGGATGTGCAGGTGCAGTTTTATTATTAAGAAGGTTAGCACACAGGCCACAACTACTGAGCTAGTGACAGAGAGTAGATGCCGACACTCTCAGAAATGAATCTACTAAAGGACATTTCACATATATATATATATATATATATATATATATATATATATATATATATATATATATATATATAAAAAAATACCATCATGATGTTATCACATATTCCTTAACACACACCAGACCAAGAATAAGAACTACCATGGGAATGCATGCAAAATAAATCTAAGCATTCATCTTAGCTTTGATAAATGCATGCCAGCATACATTTAAACTGCTTCATTAGAAATAAAAAAAACAGAATCCTCCTCCATCTACCGAGACTTGTTATTACAGGGCCATAACCTACAGTAATGCTTCACTTGCTTTATCGCAGGCTAACAGGGCCGAGTCAGTCCGGAAAGATTGCAGAAATGGGTTTTATATTAAAATACCCAATCAATCAGCTGCTGCAACAATGTTAAACATAACTTTAGCATCCAAATTATCCAGTATATATATATATATATAATATTATCCAGCTTTAGCTCAGGGTTCTGTATTACAGTCAGGAGTATAATACAGTAGGCAACATTTCTCCTCATTTAGGATGTTTTCTCCCATCAGTAGGGGTAACTGGTAACCAAGACGATTCACAAATCACTGACAACATACTGATTAAATTTAACAATAATACTGGGATAAACAAGCATAAAGTCACATTGAGCAATAAAGCCTCTATATCTCCCTGCCTTCCTCAGCCTTATCCCAATTGTTTGTTGTGGCAGCAGATACTGTATGACTGCAACTTTGTTGTGTGCGGTAAAGGGGTTTTATTACAAGTACTGAAGGGTTGCAGCCTTAACTACACTACAGCAGGGGTTCCCAAACTGTGGTCCGCAGCCCAAAGGTGGGCCACGACACAGTTCTGGGTGGGCCGCGGAAGCATGACATTCTATGTATTTTTTTCTATTAATAGTGAAAAGCAGTCGCCGGCGGCAGCTATAACTGCAGAAAAATCCAGTGTAACGACAGTATTGGCAGACTGTCAATCAAAGCAGAAATGTAGGCGGGATATATAGAGCAAGAGCTCTGACAATAGGCCAGTGTTAAGGTCATATGATCACTCTGCTGGCAGATGTTAGCAGTGTGTTTTAGTAAAATTACAATATGTCGAATCCGCAAACAAAGAATACATTTTGCAAAGTATAAAGAACAAAAACGGCAGCTGCAGGAGTTTGAATGCATTTGTACCGTGGGCTCAGTTTTGAGGTGAAGGAATGGGTTTTTTTTTGTTTTGAAGAAACATATTCATACTAACTTTTGTACTTGATAACATTCATTTAAAAATTAAATTGATGCCTATGATGAATACATTTGTGGGACTAATTAGCTATTAACATTTAAAATATTGAGTATTTTGATGTATGTTTCAATATTAACTAAATCAAGTTATTAATCAAACTGATACATCTTGTTACATACCAGTAATTGATTTATTAAAATGTTTGGATATACTGTTATTTTATTGATTACTGGCTTGTTCACAGTTGTCTTAAAATAATGGTAAAATATTTTTTGTTGAAAAATAATAAATAAAAAAAGGTTTTTGACGGATTCAAATTTCGCTGCAGATGGATGACTTATTTTCATATATTTTTTTTGGTTAAGTTACAGTGTTCAGAAATTAGGATCAAGAGTTATGTTCTTGTGCACGTTGTACTGGTTTTACTCAAAAGTGATTCCTGTTCAGGTATTTATGAATCGGAATAATAAGAGACATGCACTTCTTTCTTGTTTGATGACCAAGAAAAATAACTGCATTTCTAAAATTTTCAATTATACAAAGGTCCTTAATTTAATGATAAAAACATCTGTTTAGTTTTTGCAATTTATTTTAATTACCTAAATTCAAGTGTTTAAAAACTCAGTGCATATTCTATGTGATTTCACAATATTTATTCAAAGGAATAAAGTTTGGTTTATTTATTATGTTACAGGTTTAAACATATAAAATGTTTTTTATATAGTCTGGACGTCGCGAGTTAGAGTCCAAAGTATTCCTTTGCCGACCGAGGACGGGAGCTTCCAGGGGGCGGCGCTCAATTGGCCAAGCATCGCCCGGGGGACGGAGGGTTAGGTCGGCTAGGGTGTCCTCGGCTCACCGCACACCAGCGACCACTGTAGTCTGGCCAGGCACCTGCGGGCTTGCCTGTAAGCTGCCAGAGAGCTGCGTTGTCCTCCGACGCTGTAGCTCTTGGGTGGCTGCATGGCGAGTCCCACTGTGTGAAAAAAAGCGGTCGCGGTGAGCTGAGCATAATAAAATAATTGGCCATTCCAAATTGGGAGAAAATAATAAAAAATAATTGGCAATGACTAAATTTATTTATATATATATATATATATATATATATATATATATATATATATATATATATATATATATACAGTACTGTGCAAAAGTTTTAGGCAGGTGTGAAAAAATGCTGTAAAGTAAGCATGCTTTCAAAAATAGACATGTTAATAGTTTATATTTATCAATTAACAAAATGCAAAGTAAGTGAACAGAAGAAAAATCTACATCAAATCAATATTTGGTGTGACCACCCTTTGCCTTCAAAACAGCATCAATTCTTCGAGGTACACTTGCACACAGTTTTTGAAGGAATGCGGCAAGTAGGCCGGCCCAAACATCTTGGAGAACTAACCACAGTTCTTCTGTGGATTTAGGCAGCCTCAGTTGCTTCTCTCTCTTCATGTAATCCCAGACAGACTCGATGATGTTGAGATCAGGGCTCTGTGGGGGCCATACCATCACTTCCAGGACTCCTTGTTCTTCTTTACGCTGAAGATAGTTCTTAATGACTTTCCCTGCATGTCTGGGGTCGTTGTCATGGTGCAGAATAAATCTGGGGCTAATCAGATGCCTCCCTGATGGTACTGCATGATGGATAAGTATCTGCCTGTACTTCTCAGCATTGAGGAGACCATTAATTCTGACCAAATCCCCAACTCCATTTGCAGAAATGCAGCCCCAAACTTGCAAGGAACCTCCACCATGCTTCACTGTTGCCTGCAGACACTCATTCGTGTACCGCTCTCCAGCCCTTCGGCGAACAAACTGCCTTCTGCTACAGCCAAATATTTCAAATTTTGACTCATCAGTCCAGAGCACCTGCTGCCATTTTCTGCACCCCAGTCCTGTGTTTTCGTGCATAGTTGAGTCGCTTGTCCTTGTTTCCACGTTGGAGGTATGGCTTTTTGGCCGCAAGTCTTCCATGAAGGCCACTTCTGACCAGACTTCTCCAGACAGTAGATGGGTGTACCACGGTCCCATTGTTTTCTGCCAATTCTGAGCTGATGGCACTGCTGGACATCTTCCGATTGCGAAGGGAAGTAAGCATGATGTGTCTTTCATCTGCTGCAGTACGTTTCCTTGGCCGACCACTGCGTCTACGGTCCTCAACATTGCCCGTTTCTTTGTGCTTCTTCAAAAGAGCTTGGACAGCACATCTGGAAACCCCTGTCTGCCTTGAAATTTCTGCCTGGGAGAGACCTTGCTGATGCAGTATAACTACCTTGTGTCTTGTTGCTGTGCTCAGTCTTGCCATGGTGTATGACAGTAAACTGTCTTCAGCAACCTCACCTTGTTAGCTGAGTTTGGCTGTTCCTCACCCAGTTTTATTCCTCCTACACAGCTGTTTCTGTTTCAGTTAATGATTGTGTTTCAACCTACATATTGAATTGATGATCATTAGCACCTGTTTGGTATAATTGTTTAATCATACACCGGACTATATGCCTACAAAATCCCTGACTTTGTGCAAGTGTACCTAGAATGGATGCTGTTTTGAAGGCAAAGAGTGGTCACACCAAATATGGATTTGATTTAGATTTTTCTTCTGTTCACTCACTTTGCATTTAGTTGATTGATAAATATAATCTATTAACATGTCTATTTTTGAAAGCATTCTTAGTTAACAGCATTTTTTCACACCTGCCTAAAACTTTTGCACAGTACTGTATATATATATATATATATATAAAATGTTTTTAATTTGACATTTTCCCAAGGAGTGCTAATAGTGGGTCGCAGTGCCTAATGCAGCTGAACAGGTGGGCCTCTGGTAAAAAAAGTTTTGGAAGCCCTGAACTACAGGGTTCACATGAAATATTTTTTGTGATGATTAGTAATTCATTTTTAGTAATCAATTCTCTTAACAGGACAGAAATACCACAACCTGAGTCCATAATAAAAGGGCTTAGTTATACAGTCTAGCTGTTCACAGGGACAGAAGCCAAGGACGCAGAGATTTATTGTTTTGCTCCAAGACTAAAGTTAATTATAAGTAAATATCTTGAGGATTAGTACCAGATATGTGCGACTGGTATTTATTTGGGAGGGGATGTGAAATATCTGTCTGTAGCAGTTTGGAAAATGTAATGAGGTCTCTTAGGAAAAGAGGTAAGGGGGTGCCCAGCTTTACAGTTGGAATACAAACCTGGATCATTTCTCTCATCAGGGCTGCCTGCGATAACAAATGGTTTGCTACAGTAGTATCATCTGTGAAAACAATGCTGCTGCAGTGGTATGGCCTAGCCTGGTCTGGAATTGTGAATGAATCTACATAGCATTTCACTACAAATGAAACACAATAGAAGAAGAATCATCCTTTGATGGTTTATTATAATGCAGCTATTTCACTTTTGTTTAAAAGGGCATCGTATGGATTTTCCGGAATACAATGGTAGCATAAATCATGCATGACAGTGCATGCTATATCCTGCCCCAACATGTAGATCAGAGGGGACAATATTAAAGGGGTTTGTCAACGTCTCTGTTCAATATTTAAGGTGACACGTCTTAGAATGAGTCCAATCCTTTGAATTAAGTTGTTATTACCTGCCTCCTGCGATGTCAGTTATAAAAAACAAGATGAGACAAACACATAAAAGAGCTGCTTAAAACCGAAGATATAGAAGGTAAACACAATCAATCAAGCCGTTATTTGTTCTGTGAATATTGAACACATTTCCTTTGGCAGGAAAAAAGCATTTTGTATACGACTCCACTAAAATCAGCAGTGGATGCAATATTCCTTTTTTTTCTTCTTAAATAGCCTGCGTCTTAAATTTGAGTACAGTATAGTGATGCGTGTATTAAAAAATCACTAACAAAAGACGTGACTACCCGAGTACACAAACAGCAACGTGACTGACTGCCGAGAAAAGACTTGCCCGATCTCGAATCATCCATGACATACAGGCAGCTATTTTCAAAGAAGAGTCATTAGCTTCCTGAGGAATTCAAAGAGAAGTTTTTACAATTTCAGCATTTCTAACAAACCGTGCCAGCTGGACAGATCGGAAATGCTGATCAGACGCCCATATTTTTTTGACATGTCAGGCATAGTTCACCATAATTCACAAATTGGGAGAAAAACAGGTGAGTAATCACGACTGGAAATGAGAAGCAGTACATGCTCTGTGTGATTGCAGACGGCCGCAAACTGCCTCCATATGCATAATTGAGGTTGTATCTTTGTACAGACGTGCTCAAATTTGTTGGTACCCTTACAGCTCATTGAAATAATGCTTCATTCCTCCTGAAAAGTGATGAAATTAAAAGCTATTTTATCATGTATACTTGCATGCCTTTGGTATGTCATAGAATAAAGCAAAGAAGCTGTGAAAAGAGATGAATTGTTGCTTATTCTACAAAGATATTCTAAAATGGCCTGGACACATTTGTTGGTACCCCTTAGAAAAGATAATAAATAATTGGATTATAGTGATATTTCAAACTAATTAATTTCTTTAATTAGTATCACACATGTCTGCAATCTTGTAATCAGTCATTCAGCCTATTTAAATGGAGAAAAGTAGTCACTGTGCTGTGTGGTATCATTGTGTGCACCATACTGAACATGGACCAGAGAAAGCAAAGGAGAGAGTTGTCTGAGGAGATCAGAAAGAAAATAATAGACAAGCATGGTAAAGGTAAAGGCTACAAGACCATCTCCAAGCAGCTTGATGTTCCTGTGACAACAGTTGCAAATATTATTAAGAAGTTTAAGGTCCATGGAACTGTAGCCAACCTCCCTGGGCACGGCCGCAAGAGGAAAATCGACCAGAGTGAACAGAAGGACAGTGCGAATGGTAGAAAAAGAACCAAGGATAACTGCCAAAGAGATACAAGCTGAACAAGGTGAAGGTACGTCAGTTTCTGATCGCACCATCCGTCGCTTTTTGAGCAAAAGTGGGCTCCATGGAAGAAGACCCAGGAGGACTCCACTTTTGAAAGAAAAACATAAAAATGCCAGACTGGAATTTGCTAAAATGCATATTGACAAGCCACAATCCTTCTGGGAGAATGTCCTTTGGACAGATGAGTCAAAACTGGAGCTTTTTGGCAAGTCACATCAGCTCTATGTTCACAGACAAAAAAATGAAGCTTTCAAAGAAAACAACACCATACCTACAGTGAAACATGGAGGAGGCTCGGTTATGTTTTGGGGCTGCTTTGCTGCGCCTGGCACAGGGTGCCTTGAATCTGTGCAGGGCACAATGAAATCTCAAGACTATCAAGGCATTCTGGAGCAAAACGTACTGCCCAGTGTCAGAAAGTTCTGTCTCAGTCGCAGGTCATGGGACCTCCAACAGGATAATGACCCAAAACACACAGCTAAAAGCGCCCAAGAATGGATAAGAACAAAACATTGGACTATTCTGAAGTGGCCTTCTATGAGTCCTGATCTGAATCCTATCGAACATCTATGGAAAGAGCTGAAACTTGCAGTCTGGAGAAGACACCCATCAAACCTGAGACAGCTGGAGCAGTTTGCTCAGGAAGAGTGGGCCAGACTACCTGTTAACAGGTGCAGAAGTCTCATTGAGAGCTATAGAAAACGTTTGATTGCAGTGATTGCCTCTAAAGGTTGTGCAACAAAATATTAGGTTAGCGGTCCCATCATTTTTGTCCATGCCATTTTCATTTGTTTTATTATTTACAATATTATGTTGAATAAAAAATCAAAAGCAAAGTCTGATTTCTATCAAATATGGAATAAACAATGGTGGATGCAAATTACTTTTGTCAGTTTTAAGTTATTTCAGAGAAAATTGTGCATTCTTCGTTTTTTGTGGAGGGGTACCAACAAATTTGAGCACGTCTGTAAATTCGAGGGCATCTTAAATTCAAAGGAATATGGTATTTATGTGGGCAGTTTGCTTAACAGGACTGAATTAAACTGATGACTACAAGGAGTAGCTTTAAATGATGTGGCATTGTTTTAAATTACAAAACATTTAAAACTTGCAGAAACATAATGTTAAATGACTACAGAAATAACAGTGTAATCCTAGAAACATCTTATACATTGATCTGATATTCAAAAAGCAAAAACAGTTATACTGTGCAATCATGAAAACCTATACAGTGCAACTTTTAATTTAAATTGTACTGGCAAGAAACCACATGACAACACTTAACAATTTTCTTTAATTACGACACAGAGAAACTTATTTTATTCATAGTTTAATTTAGGAAGTGAGGAGTTTGTAGTATGATTCTTTCTTGATTATGTAACATGCTGCAAATTGTGGGACATAATATGCAAATGTATTGAACTTACGTGCTATGCTATATGTTCTGTAAAACGGTCAAGGTAAACTGCACAACCATATAACAGGTTAAAGCATTTGTTCGAACAAGATCCTTAACTCCTCTACAGAAGCTACAGGATGAAGTGGCATGCTTCCGTCCCCATAGTAACACTCCATAGAGACATTGCCAGCCCTCTGGGTGATCTGCCAAGCCACATTTTAATCTTTCATTACATCTGCTTTGTCAATCTCAACCAGAGATCGAAACTGCCACAGTTTAATGACCTTTACAATAAGCCGTTAAGTTGGTGCAATGACGGGAATAGAAGACACAAACAATCCAGGTTACAGGAAGAAGGCGGCCAGCCAGTAAGGCCAAGTGTGTCAAGCTTGTCTCAAAAGGCAAGGCTAAAGCACTCAAATATTGGGATGAAAAGTTGGTGGTTGTGAATTAGATTATGGTTTCGCAATGCCATATGCCATCTCATAAAAGTTACCTGCTCAATAACTGGAATGTGTATGCTAAAAACAAAAACATGCCTACATAAAAATGCAATATACTATAATACAATTGTACAAGATTGCATATCAGCTTACAAAGTGCTTGCATGAGTTATGTCTTTCCACAGTAGTAAATATGAGATATTGCACACAATCCCTATATACAGTATTGCACTTCTGCCAGGTAGTTAGTTCATATTTAAGTATCTGTACAACAATCAAATCAGCGGTTCTTACCTCCTGTCCAGACAGGTAATACGATGCAAGCAAACCACCAATGAACCGGATATTGACTTCAAAGACAGACACTTCAGCATTCTGTAAAAAGCAAGACAGTTGTTAGCCATATTGAAGAAATACATTTATTCTGTGTTTACACCTCGGCTTTCTGTAGGCTTAGAGTGACAGCATTTTCATTTTACTGTTAAACTTCTATGTGTTGTATTGTTTTATTTTGAACACACATTTCTCCTTTGTTTTTATCAAATACTTGTTGGAAAAAATTATTACAGAAATACCCAAAATGGCAAAAATGTGGCTGAAATATATAAAAACCAGGCTTAATAGAATGGAATTGACCACTTGAACGTATTTCCTGTGTGCTACAATTCTACTGTATGACTATTTTTATGATTTGCTGACAGTTTTGGGAGCCTTTCTTTTGATGCTGGTCTGATTGATGGGATGTAACACGCATACTTTTCTTGCAGTGACTATTTGGGGGACCTATCGCTTTTCAATGGGACAATACACTATGGGGTGAGCTGCTTTTTTCATATCTCACAGATGCAGGGGTGCTGAATATTTTAGAATGTATTATGCATGCATTGAGAGGTCTCCTACAGCATCACTTTCCAGTATGATTTGAAGAAGAAGAAGAAAGCAGCTGTTATTCAAAGGAGTGAACAGGATTCATTAGCAGCTGAATGTTTATTTAATAATGGTGCAAGTCAGTTTTGATCAGTTGTGTATTTTGTTGTTTTTGTCACTGTTACTACAGGCTAGAGTAATTAGAACATACACTGGACAAGGCATTTTGGATCTTCTGCGCTAACGCTAAGCAGTTGAAGTTTGAGGGTATACTATGGACAGTTGAGATGTTTCTTCACTATTCTGGTTGTAAGCGAGGCAACTGTATCGATGATCTGTGTAAGTGTAACGTTGTAGAGGGACACCGCATTGTAACTCGATAGCTGTCAATGCGTATCTAGCCTATTATGTATTACAAAAGCAATAACTATAAACGCACAGATTAAATTAACAAACACATTATTTGGAAACATGAAGTAGTCTAGACTATAGCACAATGCTTCCGAATTATTTTATATCTCAGTGTAGGACCCTGCCTAGTACAAATTAAGTTGAAGGCGTGAATTCATTTTAAAAGCAATATTTTTTTCTCTACACAGCACAGAGTACTCTACCCCTGGTTTGCTAAGTAACTTATGGTTTTCTTATAGTGTGAGCCCTGTGCTTTACTCTATAATGGGGTATACTTAAACTGAGGTGCAGCAACTGGGGGGTGGGCCAAGCAAATTCTGCTCATTAAAGTAGAAACTAAGACCTCTGGATTTATGATTAAGAGCATTGTCCTCTATACTAAAGATAACATTAATAAAACTCCTAATCTTCACCCCACTAACTAATAATACTCAGGGCTCCAGACAAACTTTTTGCCTTAGGAGCCAATGGATCCCGCCCCAGCTTTGTACTCTTTCAGAAAATGATGATCATTTTTGGATGGCCGCTAATACATGAAGAAAGAAAATAAAGAAAAACACAACTGAAATACAGTGCCTCTTAATACTGCATCATCTACTTGAATCAACAAGTTCATTGCATGTGATGACAGTTGCATGGCTTGGGTTCTGGAATAAGAACATAAGGACTGTGGTTCCCTGTATCCCCAGGCCAAGGGATATGTATCCCTTGGGAGATAATAATAGAATGACATGAATACAATTAAGTAGCAATATTCACCCACAGTAGATGTAATCTGTCTAAGCCAGATCTTAATATATGTGCACAGATTTATTCTCCAGCAATTTGGGAGTCCCATCATTTATTTTTCATTGACCGAAAGGTCAAGAGGTTTAATCATCTGAACATCTGAATTCTGCACATCAATCATTTCTATTTTATCGCTTTACTCTTAATAGCTTTTGCCCAAGGACGTACTTTTTCTTTGCTTCCCAACTCTTAACCGTTTATTTATTGTAAATATAAAATAGAAAAAGCAAGTAGCCAGCAATATACAAGAAACTAACTAAAGAATATGCACGGTATATTAAATACAATGGATTTACAAAAAATGTAAATGCCAATTACATGTACTGTACAAAGCTTCTTGGGCCACTTTGGGTTCAATACACATATACTGCAGAAGAGGGGAGGCCAAATTTGCCTGGTTACCTGTTGCTTTTAATTATGGCAAAAAAAATAATTAAACAAAAGCAATAATCTGACTTGGTCTCTTTCCAGCCATGTGGTAAGAGTACCCTGTGCTCACTAATTGGAAATGAAATGCATGCTGTGCAAGTGAGGTGTGCAACTGATGATAACTCAGAAACAAATACCAACAGCAATATCAATTAGACAAGGGTAAAAATGGCATAGAGAAGACACCACTCATTATTTAGCTGGAGTATGCAACAGCACCAGCTGCACCATTCTGGTAACAGGCATTATCAGGAGTTCTGAGGAGGCTATGTGGTCCAGTGGTTAATGAAAAGAGCTTGTAACCAGGAGGTCCCCGGCTCAAATCCCAGCTCAGCCACTGATTCATTGTGTGACCCTGAGCAAGTCACTTAACCTCCTTGTGCTCCATCTTTCGGGTGAGATGTCATTGTAAGTGACTCTGCAGCTGGTGCATAGTTCACACACCCTAGTCTCTGTAAGTCGCCTTGGATAAAGGCGTCTGCTAAATAAACAAATAATAATAAATAATAATATTAGCTGTGCTTACAGGATTCCACAGAAATGTATTTATTTCACTTAATCGTTAATCTAGAAATATATTGCTAAATCTTACACTCTGCAACTTAATTTCCTTCTCTCGCTTAATCACACAATGAAGACCAATTACCTGAGGTCTAAGTTCCTAGGAGCATATATTTGGGACAAACACGTTTAGTTTTTAATTGCCTTTCTTGGGAAAAGGTGAGCTCAAAACAGTCCCTGGAGTCCTAAGAAAGCTGTCTCTCTGAATATACAAGGTCCTGTAGGGAGGGCTATTGCAATAACACATTGTGAAAATACATTCAGACAGAGGCACTCTGAAATGGTTGTCATACTGAACAGCTGATACAACAGAACTAAAAATTAAAAAATAAATACAAATTAAAAAAAAAAAAACGTTAATGGATGAACATTTTGAAAAATGCCTTTTCAATGTTAACATGCCAAGGACATATCCTATCATGATACAAACATTAATATTCTGTATTAAAACGTACATGTTTGGTTTAAAGCACTGTGTGCATTTACTCACTGTGCCCCGTACAGCAAGGTGCATAAGGCTAAATTATTACTGTTTTGCAGGAAATCCTGGATCTGTTAATTATGTCAACAATTAAGTAATCAATTAGTGTTTATTATACTTGTTCTAGAACATCAAAAACAGACCTCAACATGGCACTAGCCAAAATATTTGTATATACATATGTAATAGTTTTACGATAAAGCATTGTTCTTCAAAGATTGCCACAAAACAGCAAACAGGTGACTAACTACCTACAGTATGCCTGCAATGTTACCCAACGAGATGGGAAGATCTGTTGATGACATTAGAGTACCATAAACAGCACTGAGTTAGCATGTGTCTGTCTCCACTACACTTTTTTCCCTCTATACTCACCACACTGAAGTCAAGGTTTTTCTCAATCCACTCCTGCCCATCTTTGAATTCGTCACGCAGGCCCATTATGTAGAGGCTGTCCAAAGCATCAACGATGGTTGCTCCCATTTGGGAATTTCCTGTAACATATGCAGGGATGACAGGCTTAGTCAGAAATCAGTACCTACAGAATATTGCATATATGCAAGCCAAGCTATTAAATCAAATGCTGAGAACAGGTATTTGTTAAACAGATGTGCTCTTTGTGCAGAGGGGATTTAACAATGTATAAAGCCCTCTGTATATTATACACAGTATTAACAATCTCTCATTATCCAAATGGGGCAGAACATACAGTAGACTGAATCTGACAAAAACTCTGATTTCACTGGTACCCAGTTTTCGATTTGTAAAATCTAATTTCTCGTCGGCCTCCACCTAGTGTGCCACATGAGAAAACTAAGGCTAGCAATCACACAACCATGTTAGACAGCAATATCAGTAACTTGAAAAAGTAGATCTAACAGGTATAGACAGACACACTGACTGACATTCATCCATCTGTCTCAGAATTATGATGCTCAATATTTTGTGGTAAAGAATGTTGGAACCAAGTTTAAAACCAAAGTGGTTTTCTAATGTATTGTAGATACTTAACACCAGTGTCTATAGATACAAGAAACAACCACTGCATGGAAGAAGAGGAAGTAAAAGCAGAAGTTAATGAACAAGAAGAGGGAGAAGAACACAGTACTGTATCTGATTTTCAGGTCATTAACCAAAATCACTTTCTGGCACTCCAGCATTTTTGCTCAGTCACAGTACGGAAGTGACCTGCGTACAAAAATCTATGTGCTGTGTTTTTCTTTTAAGTTCTTGTCTGATGAGGTGTGGGTGTATGCCATGCGACTTCATTCCCATACAACACTTGATTATTTACATTATCATTCATCTCGATTAAAGAAAGGATGGGAAAAACTTTAAAACATGGCAGCAACCACCATGCAGGGGTGACTTTACTTCTGACACTGAGAAACAGAAGCCTGAAAGGGCTGCTGTTGAAACCTAAGTCAGCACACAATTGTACAGCGATAAATTGTTACAACAATACCAGCATCATCATAAATCATGTCCTACCATCATTTAAACAGAATGGGTGTAGGAAAAATGGTAATTAGCATATACAGGTAGTGGACAAAAAAATGTAAGCACCTGGGTAAATGAGGGACACCAAGTATATTGAAAGCAAGGGCTTCAATATACTTGGTGTGGCTCATGCGTTAATTAAGCAAATAACATCCCAGAATGCTTAGGGTAATGTATAAAAATGCTGGACAGGCCTGGTTGTCTATAATTATGGCTAGCATGGCTGCAAGAGGAGGCCTCCGTGACTTTGAAAGAGGGGGGATTGTTGGGGCGTGTTTGGCAGGAGCTTCAGTGACCAAGACAGCTCAACTTGCTGATGTTTCACGAGCAACGGTGTCTAAGGTGATGTCGGCATGGAACTCCGAGGGAAATACATCATCAGCAAAGGGCAACAGTGGGCGGAAGCGAATACTCCAGGATCGTGATATCCGTGCATTAATTCGAAGTGCAAGGCAAAACAGGCACAAGCAGCCAGTTTCATCAAAAACGGTCCACAGAGAACTCCACAGAGCGGGAGACCATAGTGGCCCAACGCCCTATTAAGTGACTTTACATTGGTGTTTCCATTTTTTTTGTCCACTACCTGTACATTACAGTATAAAAAAATAAACATGGAATTACATCACTTATTGAGTTCTCTGCAGTGGAAAAGGAGTATTCATTTAACTGAAGGTCTGGCATTGGAAAAAAGACATGAAATTAAGCTTCTAGGTGTTTGCCAACTGAAAGTGTTTAAAAGAAACGCTTGTTGCAACCTTGTGATTGTGACCAAATGCATTTCAAAGAAAGTTCAATGTGGAAATACACTGCTACTATAGGCATGCCTGTAAATGTTGGGTTAAAAAAAGTATGCAGTAAAATACTACTTGTAGAATTTACTTCTGCTTGAATCAAGATGGCGAGGATTGATAGCTTGGATGGCAACGGGTTAAATAAACCAATGGGGGGGTGGGGGGTGGGGGGGGGAACAAACAAAAAAAAAAACCTTGTTGTATTTACACTGCACTGCATCCTGTTCATAAGATTGCCTTCATTTCTGTTTGATTGCTGGCTTTGTCACCCTTGTCCAAGGCTTGTTTGCAAATCATATCTGCACTGAAACATGTAAGAGCAACGCCTTACTCTATAAACACATTCATCATTCATAGAGTAAGGCACGCCGTTAGTGAAGCAGAAAGCTTCATTAAACCCCAGGCGACTGCTACATTACTCATAGCTCCCCAAGTCAAAGCGTAACAATAAGGTAACACTGTTGAAGAACAGAGTCACAATTAAATATAGGGAGGGAACTAAAGAAATTCTTTAAATCTGTGATATGCAAATACATGCACTACTGACTGTACAATGTGAAAACACATTTCAACCTCTTTTTCTTCTTGTTCACATCCATATCATCTCATCTTAGCAGGAATAGTTGAATTCAATCAGTATAAAGAAAAATAAACTAAATTATTGCATTTAAAATAAATACAGTAGATGATTTTTGTCAGCAGTCAAGTTTTACCACCAAAATAACACTGATTGTAGCACAGGTCAACAGTATTTACCAAACAGTATACACTGTATGCGTTTACAAAGCAAATGCAAACGTGGCATTCTCTACACTCAGACAAAATGTCAGCAGAGGAAAACATAGTGGCTTACACCAAATTATACGCAGACACAAATGATGTGCCCACAGGGATCTTTTAAGATGACTCCTTTTGGTCTTTTCTTTTCCATGGCATGGTAATGATATGATAGCCTCTCCTTAAATCTAGTTCTATTTTGCACTATAACATTAATTCTAGCGTTTCCCTAAGGCTGAAAAATGATCTTAATTTAAACTGTCAGTTACACATTGCTTCTTTTTGCAATGTTATAAAAGCAAAATTGAAAATAGAAAGAAGATTAAAATCATTTTGACAGTCCCTCCAGTTTGAGAAATAAAATGCATCTTCCCCCTTAAAAAAAAAAAAAGAAAAAAAGAAAAAAAAACACAAGTCCAACAAAAAAATTGCCAAAAAAATCTTGAAAGTTGACTTGCAGTTGTGTTTTTTTTCTTTTTTCTAAAAATGTAGAACCTGTATTTAAATAATTTAAACAGCCTGTGCATCTTTTGCTATTTGTTTTTATGGCAGTATAAACTCAAACTATTGTGCATAAAATGCTTACAAAAAATAATGCTTTTTAATATAAAAAAAAAATCAACAAAACCATTCCATTCTATAAGGAATGGAATCAAGAAGCTATTTTGCATGGGTACAAATGTACATATACAGAACTTTCAGGGTTTTTTTTTCAATTTGCTCCCTTGGTCTCGGCTTAACACTAAATCCCAATGATGTAAGAGGATTATAAATATTTCAAATAAAGGGATCTTAGCTCATACATACAGTATTTATTATTTGTAATTTCGCCTATGGGTATTTCTTTCAATCAATAAAAAAGTTGGGACTGTCACCTTGTGGCCTTCAAAGACACATGCTGCTCCAATGGGTCTGCATGTCAATCAATACTACACAAGTATAATAGATAGCACTGAGGAACGCACTATTCCTTCAGGTTATTTTATTTATGCTTTCTGTTTTGTTTCGAACAGAATAAATGATGACAGGGAAGCAGCATTTCTCATTTTGCATTCTGATACAAACTAGCCCTGATCCGGTCTGGGTACCTGCTCTGGGGTTGAGATGACAGACCTGTGGGTGTGGGATTATGGTTTGAAGCACTGGTTTAAGTAAATTTAATAAACAATCTCTAAATAATCTGGATTTATTATCAGAATGTTTGGTTTCTGTCACCAAAAAGTGCCATAGTTTGTCAGATGAGCCTGGCGGCTGCTATTATACATTTTTCTATTAATGCAACAAAGCAGCTCTTTGGTGACTACTTAAGGGGGTTTCTACCCAGGTTGAGTCAACATAAGTCCCAGTACAACAGACTTCTACGCTAGTATTGTCCAATGCGTGGAGCTGTAAACCAGCAATGCTTTAGGGTTGTCAGATTTAAAGTGCTTCGTTAAAATAGTAAATGTTCAGCGATGTGGGATCACATTGACAGATGCTTTAGTCTGTCCAGATCTATAAGGAAACTTATTTTTATGATTTAGAATGACTGATGTCCAAACAGTGACTAAGAATTAATCCCGATCCATTAATAAAAAGTTACATGCCTACTGAACATTATCGTTAAGCACAATAATATAGCGATAGCTTTAACGGAAGTGAAGTAAATGGCCACTTTGACATATTCTTTTGGGAGCACGACTGGCATGATCTCTACACTGTTCCGGAGTTCAGGATGCTTCAAGACATAACTCGTATCTCAAAGAAGCATCTTCTATGCTAGTATTTATACCTGGCGATCTCAGGATGCTAAAAAGCGTGTCTGTGTTCTGTTAAATATAGCCTTTGGCAGTGTTCCAGTTGTCAGTTGCTGCCCCTCAGGTACAACTAGGGGTCAACGACTGGTTTCCTTCTTTATATCATTTCATTTAACCACAACTTATTCCCTTTGCCTACAGTGCTCCAGAATTATATCATGTACTTACCATATTCTTATAAGTTAATAAAAGAAAACATACAGTTTTCCATCAGTTACCCCAATGTTCCAGGAGCATGTAATGTATTTCCATACAGATCCTTTGCAGCTAAAGCAGAAATCAAGATTATTTATAAATGGTTCATTTTAAACTGCATCCAACAGTGCACACTACCCTGAAACTGAAGACCAGTTTTTTGCAAAATCAGGGCAGTATAATCAGCAGTCACCATTGCTATTCACAACAGTCATTAGAACTTGTCCTTAAGTTCTCCCTTCAGTCTGATCTCACCAGCTTTCTAACCACCATAAGCTGAAAACAAAGCACCAAAGATTAATGAGAGACAGTCATAGGCTGGACATTGTTTTATCTTTTTAACATACTGTACATGTACCAACTTCAGATCAAACAGTCCGATCAATCAGATGAGAACTGGACTGTCATCCATGTGATAAAGATGTATTGTATTGAGCAGCAGTGTGATAAACTTGCAACTTTCAACTGTAGCCAACAAGTATGTCAGTAGCCTATACAGTACTACCCTGCAGTAAATTCAAAAGTATCACCGTCAAGCGTTTATAGGTAATAAGAGTTACAAGTGACACATATACTGTATCCCCAGATTCTCATACCAGTATTAACGACTGTACTTTATGAAATCCAGCCTATTATGTCATTCATTGTGAAAGTATTGAGTGAATGAACAGCTAACATGGTGCTACAGTATGAACTGGATATGGAGACGGCTATTCCTAGCAGAAGTTATAACTGACTTACAAAACCGGGACATACCATCAAATTCTCCTCGGGACAAGCTGTGCTTTATTAATGATATTGCTATTTTTAAAGCCCCCTGACAATAAGATCTAAACCTCAGCGCTTAGAAGAAAAAGCTGTGAACAATATCCTCTATTTTGCTTTATATTAAGCTGTTGTAACCCGTTTTATCTACAGCTTGTTTGCTGCCTGTATTTCCACCCCAAGGAAAATGCAATCTCAATAGGTCTTTCTGGTTACAAAAATGATTGCAAATGCTTGTTGCTTTGCTGAAAGTACAGTACATTGATCTGTAGAGTCAAACAAAGTGTGATTTAAAAACTTCTTTCTCAACGCTGAAACTATTAACAGTGCATCAATGTATCATGATTCTTACATAGAGTATCATGATACGTAACCAAAAACATAACTTGTAGACCACCAAATAGTTTACTGTAATGATACTGTAAGTGTTATTTAAAGTTGATATGAACTACATGCTACCCTAGTACACTTAACATTTAGCCTTTTACCAGAATGTGTCCTTCATATTATAGTGTATCATACAGATTAGTCTATCTTTACCTTTGCATTTATCACAAACTATTATAGCGCGACTTGTATTTTGCTACACCGATTGAATGACAACAAGTAAAAAAAAAAACGGTTTTGGAAATCATATAAAAAAATACTTTAATCTTGATCTCTTCTAATTAAACAAATGCTATAGAAGTTGATAAATAAGTCAAGCATTGTTTGAATCTAGAGATCAATTTACATTCTGCCATGGTTTTATAGTAACATGCGTAGACTACAGTAGCATTAAAAGCGGGTGATCCTCCAACATGTGGTGATACATTTAAAATGGGTCAAAAATGATAATCAGGAGTTAATATATAAATTAAAAAAGGGGGGGGGATTCAAATATTTGTTACACATCTCTAGATTTTTATATTTTGAATATCTTATGTGAAGGAATGTCATCAAAAAGGGCTCAATTCAATGTACTTGTAGCTTGGGGAAAATGGATTCAGAAAACACAAATTCATGCAATAAACAATGAGCATTTGTCTGCCGTTTGTATTTTTCTTTTTTATTCCTTACAATTTGCATTAACCATCAATCCATCCATCCAACCATATTTAAACTGTTTCACCCCAGGCTGAAATTTAATAGGGTTGAGCTCCAAAATGCATGACAACTGCAAAAGCGTTTCAAATATAATCCTGTCGCTGGATAACTGCTGTTAATGAACATACTGTAGTTAACTGCTTCTGTCCTGCTCAGGGGCGTTAGTATTATTACTAATGCAGACATGGCAAACCCCTGTGGCAGGCTGACTTCCAGAGGTTGATTTCAGGCCACTCTAGGCTTAAGATCAGAAGACTTGTTTTCACAAATTTGCTGATGAAGTGCAAATAGGGCACCTTGCAAACCTGTGACCTTGTCTAATTCATTAACAAAATCCTAAATTCTGCCTCCGGTGCAAATCAGTTTGCAAACTTATTGACAACCTGAAACGTTTGATAAATGGAAGGCTTAGATTGCACAACTCAAACAGATTTGGTATGGCTTTGGTTTTCTCAATTTAGTGATTGATTACTGGAGAGATCGTTAAAAAGGTATTTATGGCTAGCCACAGGATACTTTACAAAACACTACTGTAACATTGTTTGACAGAACCACTGCAAAACAACACACACACACACATATATATATATATATATACACACACACACAGTCACCTCCAAAATTATTGGCACCCTTGATAGATGAGCAAAAAAGACTGTATAAAATAAATAATACCAATACTGAGCTATATTGTAATTTTCCAACATGTGGAATATATTTGACTTTATTAATGATTCAATGGAATCCACCAAAATTACAAATTTTTCTCCAATTATAAATTTATTTCCAAAAAAAATGAAGTGTCACAATTATTGGCACCCTTGTTTTCAGTACTTTGTGCACCCTCCCCTTGCAAGGATAACGGCACTGAGTCTTTTTCTATAATGTTTAATGAGATTGGAGAACACATTGGGAGGGATCTTAGACCATTCCCCCATACAGAATCTTTCCAGATCTTGATATCCTTTGGTCTGCGCTTATGGACTGCCCTCTTCAATTGAGACCACAGGTTTTCAATGGGGTTCAAGTCCGGAGACTGAGATGGCCATTGCAAAATGTTGATTTTGTGGTCAATTAACCATTTATTTATGAGGTTATTTTCTGCACACGCAGTTCTTTCGACACTAAACCCACTGCTGGTGTGCGTGGCCAAAGATCTCTATTTTCGTCTCATTTGACCATAGCACCCGGTTCCAATCGAAGTGCCAATGCCGTTTAGCAAACTCCAGGCACTTACATTTGTTGGTTGCTCCCAATCAAGGCTTTTTTCTGGCAACCCTTCCAAATAGCCTATTGGCATGGAGGTGGCGTCTAATTATACATTTGGAGACTTGGTGACCCCAAGATGCAACCAAGTTCTGTAATTCTCCAACTGTGGCCCTTGGATTTCCCTCTGCCTCCCGAACCATCTGCCTCACTTGCGTCCTCTACCAGGCAAGTTTACCACTGTACCAGTGGTTTTGAACTTAATTATTGCCCTAATAGTGGTAAGTGGTATATTTAGTTTTTTAGCTATTGTTTTGTACCCATTGCCTAATTTATGAAGGTCATTTGTGAGTTCTTTGCCTTTCCCCATGGTGATGGGATGACAAATGGATTTCATATGCGTGTTACCTCACTTTTATACCCCAGAGAAACAGGAAGCCATGGAAGGCCACAATACAGTTCCTTAAGACCAAGATGAACTTAAAGAAGAAGAATGTTAATGCAGAATTAATTTTGTTTGATTTTATTTATTAGAATCTTTAGGGGTTCTGACACCTATCTTTTTGAAAAAAAATGTTATTACTTGTTAATAAAAAATTCTCTGAGCAATTATTAGAATAAAAGAATATGGTTTCCCCATATATTTGAGCATAAAATATAGTTAATTACCTGTATTGTTTATTTTATACAGCCTTTTTTGCTCATCTTTATCAAGGGTGCCAATAATTTTGGAGGTAACACATGAGAGAGAGAGAGAGAGAGAGAGAGAGAGAGAGAGAGAGAGAGAGAGAGGAGATATATGTGCATTTCATTATCAATCATAGTGGGTTTTTATACATAAATGCTCATTACCAGTTTAATGTATCTATACTTTACATTCAGTCTCAGTTCAGAAATCTTCCACTGTCCAGGGCAGACTCTCTTTAAGGGGAGGGAGCAGTTCAATCTACATGCATTTCTAATCCTTGTCCTCTCAAGTGAATAATAAAGAAAATTTTAAAAAAATGCACAGTACTTTGTCATTCTATAACAAATGGACCAATGGTCCCTATCTCACTGCCTCAGATGAATGCTTCAGGAAGGGGGGTGAAAAAGCACTGAATAGGGGCCATGATTGACATGTCAGATCTTTCAAAATATTTAATATCTTCTAGATACTATCTGTGCGCAAAGATCAGGCTAATAATAAAATAAATTCAATGATGACTGTAAAAATAGTAGTTATCACCTTCACTGCTGTTTCTCCAGCGCATGTAACAACACCAAAGATCACATGCAACATCGGTGTCGCAGGGTCATTGGTTACTGAGTTATAAGCCCACAAGATGGACGTCAGGCCAGAAATGGCATCACTTCAGCATCTTCAGAATGAGATATCAGATACTCACTTGTGCTTTTGCTATGTAATGAATCTATGTATTTGTCTGAAAAAAATTATGATAAAATCTTTCTACTTAAATATGGCCCACTTTCTACTATAAAAATAGCACACTTTTACTCATGGCATTTTATAGGTTTATAAGCATCTAGACAGCAAATAAGCAATGGAACCGATAGTAAAACAAACCTTGGTGTCTATGTAAATTATTATCAGTTAAACTATATTACAGTATTGTATACAGTTTAGGAGAATTGTATTTGTATCTATCTTTTGAGGAGGCAGGTCCCAATGACCATAAAAAAAGGTCTTGCTAGGACAGTCTCAGTCAGCCATATTAGTTCTATGAAAACAATGATGTGTCAGAAATGTGAGCAATCAGGCTCCTGCTCAATCTGCTCTTAACTGAACAGATTTATAATAAGTTGTCCAACCACAAATCTGTAGGTCTTTAATTGAAATCCAGCCAACCATAAATGGGAAAGCAGTTTAGCAGAACACATTTAGCATGGGCTTTTTGTTCACATAGATGCACAAGATTATTTTATTATACAGTATTATTTTCTTCTAGACTTCGAAAAACACACATTTATGGCATATCAGAAGCCCATGTGTGTAATCTACAGTGCTTTGCTATTTGAGTTCTGAGGCGCTGTAGGGTGACATTTCTGGCCCGACGTCCACTTTGAGGGTTCATAACTCAGCAACCAGTTATCCTGTGACACTAACATTGCACATACAATCTGGTGCCAGCCAGCCAGCCAGCCAGCCAGCCAGACAGACAGACAGACAGAGACAAATGGAAGGATGTCAGCACCCGGGACTTCAATTGAATGAACCATCTCAGATTTCTGAATGTTTAACATTCAATCCTTGCTAATTAATTTATTTAGACCCGGAATGTAGTGCAAATCAGGATGTTAAGTCAAGCAATTTGAAATGTCATGATTATTTAATTGCAGAGGATGTCAGAACCAATAATACAACAAAAAAATATGTCCTTGCTGTTGGCTTAGTTTTGAAAACCCATTAGGAAAAAATAAAAATAAAACTGGCCATACCTGCTGAGTAACAGAAGCAATCTCTTCTGTTTTCAATAGGGACACCCTTGCATTTATTTATCATACAGTGTGTGGTTTCTTATACTTGAATGTTGGTTGTATGTATTTACAGAGAAATCTAAAACAAAGCCAGCATATAGCCCCTTTCACAGTGGCACTCCTACCCGGGTCCCAGTGACCCCCCTCAGGATGTGGGTTGACACACTTTGACTCGGGTTGAGCGAGACAAAATGCTTGACGGCCGTACGTGAGCCGACGCAATAACAAACAGCCACAAAAAGTTTCACTTCCGCAAGGAACGTTTCTGATTAGCCATATTTTTGTTGCTTGAGATACAGCATGAGGCAGATTGTAGCAGGGATGAAGAAACATTTGGTCTAATCAACATTTGGGCCAACGGTTCATTCCAGAAAAGTGTGGATGGAAGCGTCAGTAACAAGCTACTTCCGGGTCATTGATACGCATATTTTTTACTTGTGTCTTGTCACCTGACCTGCATAACACCGGGTCCTGCCAGGGTAGGTTCTGACCTTGGTAGATCATGCCAGTGTGAAAGAGGCTTATAATAGCTTCTGCTTTAATCCTACCAATATCGCTTTCAAATAAAACTGGAATATTTGTTTCTGTTTATTATTTATTTTTTATTTTTTTAATAACTTCCAAGTCCAATACAATGTTACATTTTCCATGATGGAATTATGCCGTTTATGCTTCATATGTAGATCAGCATGCAGCTAGAAAAACAAAATCATCACATAAATATACCTAAACCTATGCAGTACTGTTCAAAGTTAATCAATAGTGATATTAATAACTGTGCTGGGAAATTCCAGGTTGGACTGCCAGTGTCTCCGGATTAACAATGGTATATTTCTTAAATAGCTACTTAGAAACCATTTTGGAATGTGTTGCTGTAACAGTGAATGTCTAACTATTTAATACAAATAAATACTCCTCGTCCACATTAATGTGGTTCTTACTGTAGTTTAGAAATAGCCACTATAATGTATATACTGATGGCACTGTATCTTTCCTTGGTGTCGGTTTAAAACATTCTTCCACAATTAAGCCTACCTGACATTTTTCTGGCAACTCATGTTGAGTTTATTTCCAAAATGTAATCAAAAGGGCATCATTCCAATGAAATACAGTTTTTAAAACTTATGGGAGCCATAACTTAACAACTATGCAGCAAGGTTTGCCTTTCTTCAGTGATGGTGACTATTTTTTGCACAAAACCGACGCCAGTATTCTTGGAAGATGAATTTGGTACTTAACAGGAATGAGAAAAGAGCGCTCAATTCCATCTCAAATTCCATTGGAGATTCATTAATGTTTCAGAGTGCATGGCCTCCCTCGTTTCACCTGCAGAATTTACATTACTGTTGGAATATTCTCCCTTAAAAACTACTCCTGAATAACATATGTTATCACTGGATTGAAGGCTTTGCAAGTACTGTAGCCCTAGCTGGTTAGAATAAAAAAAACTCTAGAGCCGAGGGGACACTAATCTACATGTTGCCAGAAATTGTAGAACGAAATCTGTTGATTCTACTTTCATGGAATACCTTTCTACTTCATTCTACAACTTGTAGAAATACATTTTGTATTTATGTGTCTGAACCCCCAGCAAAATCATGCAAGACCAGATATATTTATATTTAGGAGCCCCCGAAACACTACCCAATATTGAAACTACTTCCCATAGAAAACAACTATCAAATGGGCAGCAGTGTGGAGTAGTGGTTAGGGCTCTGGACTCTTGACCGGAGGGTCATGGGTTCAGTCCCCAGTGGGGGACACTGCTGTTGTACCCTTGAGCAAGGTACTTTACCTAGATTGTTCCAGTAAAAACCCAACTGCATTAATGGGTAATTGTATGTAAAAATAATGTGATATCTTGTAAGTCGCCCTGGATAAGGGCGTCTGCTAAGAAATAATATTTATTCAAATGGAAGCCTTATTCAATTAACTCAAACACATTTGTAGTTATGATGCAGCACATCAATCTGCAGATAACCCTATTCTCCATCTGTGTTCATTATTACTGATTTCTACTGCAACAGAAATACTCTCTCTCTCTCTCTCTCTCATATACTTTAAATTAATGTTTTATCATATCCTTTGAGACATATTGACTCTTGCGTTATTGGGTTTCTTTTGTTTACCTTAAATTATTAGAACCGTGGTGCATTTACACCTAAATATATATGGCTTGTTAATGAAGACTAGTTAACTGTAACTTTCATGAGACATTTCCTGACAACATCCCAGACTGGCTTCGCCGAGATAGCCAAAATTTTCTAGCAACATATAGACTAGTGTCTCCTTGGCCTAAAATGTTTAAAAGCTCTTGGCTTTCATTTTTGTGTTGGAACTAGGCTCAGGATAGGGCAATTTACACCACCAAATTATTGTATGTTTTTGCTTGTTTGTTGTCTGAATATTTTCTTATTGCAAGCTGTTTCTTTTTTTTATTATTAAACTTTATTGCATTAGGGCCAAGAGCCTCTGCTTTCTGAGGGCCATCAGTCTAAACTAAGGCTTGGTAAGTTTGTTTTGGTAGTGACTGTTTTATTGTGTTCATGTACCGTACTGGTCGTAGAGTTTGTTTTTAAAAAGCAGGTTAGCAGGTTTATCATCAACCTTATTATACACAAGTCTTGTAACCCCACTGTGTACAATAAGACTGTAAAACACTGAAGTTTAGAAGAAAATTATCCTTCTGTAGGCATAATAATAACAAGAATTATAATAATCGTTGGCTTCAAAAGTCAGTAGAGATGAAAATATCTTTAGGCTCACAGTTCGGAACTGTTAATGATAATAGCCTCAGAAATGTAAAGAGAGAGTCACATTGTCACAGCGGTGTGCTGTCTAGCTGGAGGCAGTTACTGTCTATATTAAGAGTACTGTTATTACTCCCTGTCATCAGAACATAAAAGAAAACCAAAATGGGTAGTACAAATAAATAAATAAATAAATAAATAAATAAATAATACAGCAAATGTAGGCTCTTTTGAAAATGGCATGATCTGCTGGTTCAAACCAATGTCTCGCCACAACTGCCTTTATCACAATGTCACGGACAACACATCCTCACTCTTTAATTACAGACAAAGCACGTACATCATCTTTAACTCAAAGTTAGGACTTTGTCTTTCTAACCTTGAGAAAAAACGGACAGGAAGACTGGCAACTAACAAGAGTCTTTATTAATGCTAACATTGTCCTGCATCCTAAAAGAAATGTGTGAAAGCAATCTGTTACAAAATGTAAAAAATAAAAAATAAATCTACCAGCAAATAGTCAGCAAGGAAGGTGATCTTAATGAGTTTTCAGCAAAGAAATATAAGGTGTTCGAAAAGGAATTAGAAAGAGTTGTTACACTGTCAGTGGCCACGGCAAATTTTCTTCTGTAAAACAGCAAGGTTATTATGATTAACCACATGTGGGGATATCAGGAAATACACACCTCTTGTTTACAGTAACATTTGTTTGTTTATTTGCTGCTTTATTTCAACATCCTGGTACTGTTTTATTTTTTCCATCCTTGTCAACCTCTTTAAAATTCCTAATGATTGTTTATTGTTTTATGCCTAAGTCCAGTGTTACATCCCAAGACATTAAAGGGCAGATAAATGGCACCAGTATTTAGACCAAATGCTGTTTAGATTTCAAAATTAAGCCTACACCCCATAGATTTTGTATGAATCCGGGATGCTGGGTATAACCATTTCTACGAGAACACAAAAGCCACTGGTTACTGCAGACTGCTGGGTCCATATTAATCATTGTGTAGTGGGCAGAAAGTCTGTGGGGCATACTGCTCTAACCCATGGGGCATACTGCTACCATGTCTCTTATTCTTCGTCAATAGCAACCATTACAAAAATTAAAATAAAGGAAATAAAAAAAGTTTAAAAGGAACATGAAGGTACATGCCGTTTGTATTACTGAATCACAATCTCAGGCTGCAGCTGTGACACATTCCAGAAAAATGTACCGGTATTAAGATCTGCCCTCCCTACAAAAAAATAGCAAGTTCACAAAAGTATTCCAAAAAAACCTACCGAAGATATTGGTGGAATGTCCTTTCTTGGCGAGAGGTTTCAGTTCATTGTGACCCCAGCCATACTGTCTGTAGTTGTCCCATGCATGTTTCATCATCTGCAATATGAAAATAATAGTAACCATTAATAGCTAGCGCAGAAAATTGTCATGCATAACTGAATGGTTTCTAAACATGAAGTAAAATGGACATGTGAAAAAAGATCTGTAGCATTGATATGTCCAGATGTTAAAATTGGCAGTGAAATACAGTAGTTAATTTCTACCAGACACCACCTGTAATGGAACATTATTTGAGTGAATCATAGAATACAGCTGTGTACCAAACTAAGACTCAAAGTGCACTGTCTCTATACAGCAGAATGTGGCAGCCACATTAGGTCAGAGGTCACCAACACATTTATCATGCAGGATTTATAAAACCCATTTAACAGAATACACTTATGTACAGTGTAAAGTATAACATCTCAACATTTTAGATCTTTATCTAAAACTTTTCCTGAATAGTTCCTATACACTGAAAATATTGCAAATTGAATTATGGCTAATGAAACATCAGCAGATTAGTTGTGGCGATGTGGAATTGCATACTATGCTCCCCACAATGGGGATGTTAAACAAACTCTTCCAGAGCGAGACTAGATGTTTATTCCCTTAGTTCAATAAGTTCACCTCTATGACAGCAAGTCTATGAAATGGTGGAAATCAGGCACACTGAATTTATTTTCAGAGAAAGTGCAACTTCTTCAGCGGTTGAATTTCCTGATAGAATCATAAAAGGAAAGAAAGATAAGAACACAAAACAAAGGGAATAGCATTGCAGTATTGTCATTAATATAATGTAAGCGTTATTGTCCAATTACATCAATGTAATACATGTAACATAAAACACAATTGCTAATTTGAATACCAGTAGCATTCAGACACCGCAATACACCTCAACAACAAAACAAACCATAATTTAGGAAGCTGTATAAACATGCAGACTGTTCTGCTGGGGAGTGCCTTTAAAAATCAGTCACAGTATTGTATGATCAACTGCAGTCTCCGTCACTTAAAGGCCACATCAATAATAACAGAACCTTGGATGATCAAAGGCGAGCAAACAATATTATGGCTTTAAAGATAAAAGACAGGGATGTGAAGATGTTAATCAGAGCAAAGAGCCTATTTCACATGTCAGGTATGACTCGCTGTAATGTAAAGTGTGGTTCAGAAAGTCACTTCAACAGTTTATGCAAGAGTTTTGAAAAATATAGGTGCACCAGAGCAATGAAACTTGGAAGGTAGCATCAGGATATTGTCATTGTAGTGTACCTGTATGGCTGGCTGCTGCAAGATTGGCATTTCAAAATTACAATTGAATTTGTTGTAGGTGGTCAGATAAGGGATTGTGCAGGTAATAGCACACTCCCAAAAGGTTGTTTTAAAACAGCACTTAGGTCTATGTAAGGTTCTGTCTGACCCCAAAACATGTTGTAAAATCCAGATTGTCATGTGGGTGGGCAGGTCTACCATTATTAACATGGTACAGACTTTTTACTTAAAAGTAAAAGTAATGATAGTGCCTTTGAAACAGAAGAAATTATTTTTAAATGAATGGATGTTCCCCCCAGGGATCATTTACTTATTCAGTATGTCCAGCCACAGAGAAAACTCTATGGCTCACTGTGCAACACCAAGGATAGAACAGACTTACAGCACAGTGAAGGTGACACATCTTCACTCTAACAAATAGTAGAAAACAGTTTTGTGATTCATTTACAGTGTACTGTCTTTATACCTGACCATTGTGTTTAGCTGACCTTCAAACACACCCACGCGAAACCTGTCTCTGTTCAGTTTATCCACTTTTTACATAAAGAAGAAAAGGCTCAGACATATGTTTAAAAAAAAAAAAAAAAAGACAAAATTGGGAAATCCAGAGTGAACATTCTAAAATATGTTCACATAAATGCTAAATTCAGAGAAATAAGCAACCACAAATAGGGGCCTATGTACCAAAAACATGGTCTGTGCAGGCATTTTCAGTCTTCTCTTTGTAAAAACAAAAATGGCTGGCCTACATTTTTTTGTATGCTACCCACTAACAATCCTAACCTAGAGAATCATATGATATCGTTGGCACGGAGTATGAAGAAAGGTGGACTGTTTAGAATTGGCCACATACAGTAATTTGAGTGCATAGATTATCACATGAAATATGATCTACTCATTCTACTGACATCATAAGAAAAAAAAATAATCCCTCTGGGGTTGAAATTAATGAAGAGAAAACCAGAGGCAAAGTACTCTGAATAATGCAGGAAAACGAGGCACATGTTGATAAAAGTATTTAATCAGCAGAAGAAAATCATTGGCCCACTGGGGTTGTAAAGCAGTGCAATATTTGTGATCTGACAGTCCAATACAGCTTATTTACAAAATGGAAACGTGTATACAAGCAACAGTATAATACTGTGCATTTGTATTACATGTCAAGTAACTGCTGGGCACAGAATTAATCAATGGTAAATAACTGGACATAAATGAAGTCAGAAGGGAGAAGTAATGTAATTAAACCTTAGTTTCAACGCTACTGTGGGGACCTTTCAAACTTACTGTAGTTTCCTTGGCATTGGGAACCTCTTGGAGATAATTAATAGTTTGAATTGCTGGTATGCAATATCACAATTGTTTTTTAAATGAAGAAATTGACATTACCTAAACAGTCTGTTAGCTGACTTGGCTAATGAGGTTATTATTAACTACAGTCAACATTTTTGGAACCCTTTATTTAACTACGTAAGAACCTGGGCATCAGAACATTTGCATAATATGCTTTTATCCTTCCACATATATTTGTGGAAAGTAAGTAATTTTTTACACGCATATTCTTTTTTGCATATAAAGCACTTTTGTGATTAGACTTGCTGAAATTCCATATCATATGATACTTGCAATATAAGAGGTCTTATTTATTGTTTCTTCGATTGAGTAATTAAAAGTTAGGAATAAAAGGCTATTTTAGAAACAAACAAACAAACAAACAAAGTCACAATGCAACTAGAGCTTGATTTGACTTGGCATGATAAAGGAAAGACAGTTCTGAGGTTGAACACAATTTTAGCACAAACCTGTGATCATAAAATTTCATTTTCCAAACTGCTGAGTTTTTCATTAAATGTATTTTTGTATTCAGATCCATTTCTGAGTTTAAAGTGTTCTAATCCCACAATAAATTAAATCTTCCCAAAATGTTATTTAAGTTGGTAATCAGATAAGTATTCATTTAATTTACATAATCAGAATAACCAGATAACCACTCTTTTTTTTAGCAGTTCATTTTGAACCGGATGAATAAACGTTCGCTCAACGTAATTACGGCAGCACAAAATGAAATGAGGGAATTTGCACAGACAAAAAGGGTTTGTGCTGCTGTTAGCCCAGATGGAGAGTAAATCTGCCACAGGTCTTCATGTCTTTCCTTCACAATGAGCAGGGATTGTCAGAACAATTAGACCAAATAAAACAAGCATGTCGGTAACACTCATCTCCCACCACAGCTGTACCTTAAAAATGAGATCTCATTAAACTTGAAACATTAGATCACAGTAACAATCCGCTGTGCATGTACAAATGTAAGACTAAAATACAGACAGACAGACCGACCAACCGACCTTCATACAGTATATCCCAGATTGATATTTATATCCAGAACTTTTATCCCAGCTGAATGTCTTATTGACAGAAACACAACAAGAATGCTTGGATAAGTGTTTCTCTAGATTCAAGTAAAAATATGTTTATAGCTAGGTTCTTGAGAAATGATGTAAATATTTGAGTGAACATAGCATGGCATGGATTCAAAGGCAGAACGCTATTGTCCAGGGCCACCAGAAATGACATAATTGCTAGAAATTAAAGCATGTTATATATAGTGATCAACATTTTGTTTTTGTTTTATATTGTGATCTTATTTTCTGTTAGGTGGTATGTTCCCCTTTTCCACATTTATTGTATTTAAAGTGTTTATTCAAGGTCAATTTGACCATTTTCACTTGTTTGTTCAGTGATGAAACGGCAATGGCAGCGATTTCTACTTTATTTACTGTTTTTGCCTGAAATATACGTCCAAAAAAAAAAAAAAACACCTGGTATCCTTTGTTTTGTAGTTAATGCAGTGGGTAAAGTAAGGCCTTCACAACCTTTTCTTACTTCCGAGATATGTTTATAATACAGTGTAACATATAATGGCTTTGATTATATTTTGCAAATGAACAAATGTTTGAATACCAGTACTAATTTTTGAACATACAGTATATCTGAACATGAAAATACCAAGTTTGTCCCAGCACTAAATCAAACTGATACAAAGAATAAAGAAAAGGGATCCGTCAAATCCTGGTTCAGTCTGGGTTTCATATCCATCCCATCTGGATGAATCATTTCCCAAAGGCAGACAATCTGATCGCATCCATAAAGGTCTTTTAAACCCGCATTTTAAAAGAGCGTCTGAAAGGAGGCTAGTACTCTACCAGAACATTTCTGTAAAAGGGGTTTGTGAAGGATTTACAAGACATGGAAAAGGACTTATTGATCAGATTTAGCAAACGTAAATGCCGATTTAATACGCAAACACTGTCGCAGGACACATGTAAACAAACTACTGCAACAATGAAAAGGTGTCAACGAATATTGCCACTTGGAAAAGTTTACATGTATTTTACTTATTATTTAGAGATGGCTTTTAATGTATGTGACGGCCACTGTGATATTGGTACTTCCATAACATTTTTTTGTTGTTTTAAACTGCAATATTGTACCTCACAGTGGGTCCCATGGGACATTTTCCCAGTACCACGGTTATCCTGCGATGCAGCTTGAAGTGTAAACTCAGTGTTTTCTTTTTCCAGTAGATTGCACATAGCTTCACCTGCAGAACGTACAACACCAAGGCGATTCTGTATGACGTTCTGTTGTCCAGCTCGTGGTGTGTGGAGTCTCCTTTTGTCACACTGTCCCATCTTTTCCAATACAAGCTAGTGCTTTCTTCAGCTGTTTCATCAATGCTTCGTGCACCATCTGAACCTTCTGATGCTACTTTTTCAACAGAGCTCCCCATCTCATCATGTGATGCTACATATTCACCATTATCCTCAGTCACTATCATCTTTATCTACGTGGAGTACTTGTAGCAAAACTTCAAATATATTTCTATTTGCCATTAGTAACACCGTAAGCACACATGATTAATTTATATACCCAACTGTGACAGCCTTTGCACTTTATACCCTTGTGATCACACCTAGAATATTACACATACTCTAGAATACTGTTCTATTGTATAATATTCAAAGGTATTATATTCCAGAATATTTATGAAAAATGTAATGTTTTCTAAAATATAAAATTTGTCCAGGGAAATATGCACTAATCCAAAATATTCTCAAAAATTCACAATCTAGATATTGTAATTCATTGGGAACATTTTTTTTAATTTTCTAGAATATTTTACTTTAAAATCCACACTGTGATTGTATGGTGTAAAAAAGATGTGCCCCAGTTTCCATATCGCACATGCAAAATTTGTTGACAAAAAATAATCTGAACTAGTTTTGCTCATTGAAAGAGATATGCCGTTGACTCTGTCTTGAGGATTTCATTGGGAGAGAGACACAGAACAATGCTCATATCATATAGTAAACCTGTAAAAAAAAAAAAAAAATGCTGGGACCTCACAGAGTTCCATGCATTCATTTTTGGCCACTGTCATCTTAAGGGTAACCTTGATGCGGGCTTCTATGTACACTTCACGGTAGAAAATAGATTGTACTTGGCAAGGGCATTAACTCATTTTTTTTGGACACCTTTGGAGAACAAAACATAAAACCCACATCCTCAGCTGTAAGTTGTTATTTTTTTAATGAGATATTTTATATATAGAGAGATATAGATATAGATATAAATATATAATGCATTGGGCGCCGGAGGGGTCCAAAAGTTTGAAACAAAATATTTAACAGTGATAATATCCTTCACAGTTATATTTGCAGAGGTTACATTCGTATAATTGAAGCTACAGGTGCCATTTATTACGTTTCCAACCTCCCTCGTTTCAACAGGTACTGTCCTGCTATTCTCTTAATTATGCTTAAACAATTGTTAAATTAAAATTAGTTATTTGAACCATCACCTTGGGGTAAGGACTACTGCTCAGCTTGTGGAAATGTTCAAGATGGGCTGCAGCACCAAGCTTAACCTTGGAGTAAGGACTACTGCACAGCTTGTGGAAATGTTCAAGATGGGCTGTAGCACCAAGCTTAACCTTGGGGTGAGGACTACTGCACAGCTTGTGGAAATGTTCAAGATGGGCTGCAGCACCAAGCTTAACCTTGGTATCAGTAAGGTACTTGTCAGTTTAAACAGAATCATGTATACTTTTTTTTTTTTACATTTTCTAGATCTATTCTGCTGCCTAGATACCTACAGCAAAAATAAGTTTCCCTCAGGTAACGCTGTCACAATGCATTAGCAGCTCAGACAAACATCTCTAGAACTGATTCATAAACTGCATTAACTGCAGTTAGGTAAAAGTTGTTCTGCCGTCTCTGGGGTGTACAGTGGATCTCTCGGCACAGTAACTAAAACAGACAGCCACCGATAGCTGTGATTCAGAATGCCATTGTGATTCAGAATGCCAAAACATGATGGGAGACTACATTTGGGGCTGATTCGTGAAAGTGATTTACAGTATAATCGTAAATCTCGAAAAACTACTCACTTCTAAATCTTTTGTAGTCATTTTTGTATTACTTTAGTATAAGTACATGTTAATTTGGATTCATATGTTGTTTTTTTCTGACTTTATGTGAACGAAAAGACACAAATTCGCCCGTTTTCTCATTGGAAATTAGGTAAATTTCAAAATATCACTCCTGGTCACAAAAGCAAAGTTTGTGAGGAATAATAGCCATTTTCTATACTTTTGAGGCATAAGCAATTAGGAAATAACACTTACTACCCAGGAACAAAAATTGTGTTACATAGTGTAATGTAACTGAAGATGAGGAGGAGAAGCTAACAGAGTGTTAATATGTTAGCCAGTAACTGAAAAATAAAGAAATGCGTTTACTTTCCTGGATTTTTTTTTATAGTTGTCTTCCCTGGCATTTATTAATATTGTTCTATTTCCTGGCATTTTATGTATATAGTTCCCTGGCATTCAATGCATAAAGTTCCCTGGATTTTGCAGAGTTAGTTCTCTGGCACATTGATTGTATACAGTTCCCCTCCCACAATTTAAAGATAATAAAAAAAACACCCATTACATTAAAACAAAGCACACAAAAGCAATGTGTGTGCAAAATATACACGTCCTTGTTTGTTGGCCAGCATAAAAGTTCACTTGGCCACCAGGTTTTGAAAGCTAGTGGCCAAATGGCCACCAGTATACAAAGGGATTTGTCCCACCCTGGCTGCTATCCAACAACAACAAAATCATGATCAGCTACATACAAAACTGCATCCACATAATACAGTGCATCAGTGACTGTGACTCCTGCAATGTTTGTATTCCAAGGATGGCAGGACTGCTTTAAAACAACTTACTATGCACAGAAAACTAGAATATGTTTGCCTTGGACACATTTCCCAAGGGCAAACCATTCAGCATTCTTTAACCAGCAACAGCACACAGCGGCGGCTGACTTTAGCAAAGGCATCGGAAAAGAAATACTTGAATCAGCACAGCAAACCGCTGTTCAATCTGGGACATCACGCATCAGATTCAGGTGGGCAGCCAGCTAATTAATTTAATGAAATAGCTCGGTTAAATCAACGTAACTGGCTAATGAAAAAACACAGGAAACTCTCTTGTGTTCAAATACATAAAGAAAAGAAAAAACCTCATTTGTGCAGTAGCTGCACGATCTTCAATTAAATGTGTTAACTGAGGTTTGCAAAAGCATAAGGCTGCAAAGGACAGTTTAGTAAAGCTGACTTTTTTTTCAAGATAAGAGTATTTATAATTGTTTGATATTTTTAATTCACACGCCATAAGTCTTTATTATACTGTGGAATGTAACCAATCACAATGCACAGCATATCAGTTCAGCTTATTTTGTATTTATTTGATGTTTAACCTTCAATGTTTAACTTTTTATCTTCACTACCCTGACCCACTAAGTTTGTAGATATTGCCTGTTCAAATATAAGAAAAATGTATAATAATAAAAATAGGTACTGTACTTACTAGTCTTTAACCACACTAATTCAGACAGTCAGTGTGTGCTTCTATACTGTACCTCTCATCAGCAAGGGCTTCAACTTCAGTATAAGATCCATTCAATGTACACGTATGTCCCTAACACAATTTTCCTGCTATAGGTATAAACAGACCACGTTTCTATGGAGCCCTCTCTGGTCACTAATGTTGCATATTCAGTAGACGATATAGTCAGCAGCTTTATAAATGTAAATTGGTATGGGTTACTGTATTACCATAAACATTACCATAGACCATGATACTTAAACCTGTCAACATGTTGAGCCCATTTTCTGAGGAATGCAATTAGTCACTGCTTTCAGAGAACAGGAGTACAGTACACTGAATATCCCTTCCGGATATTTCCCCCATTCATGTAACCAGCTGCTATATTGTCAAGTGAGATGGGACGGCACTTTAGTTACCATGCTACAGTGATTCAATCAAGGGACTTTTTCGTGCCTTGCGTGCAAAAAACTATACAATTATAGGTGCATCACCTGGAAGCATTTTTAAATAACAGCTAACTGCTGAGGGCCATGAATGAGGATCTATCAGAAACATTATTTAGCTAATTAATACTATAAATATATTTTAAAAAAGTGTCATCCCCGGCCCTGAGCAATTTCAACCTAGCAATTTCAATAGTAGGAACAGTGTCACCCTTTAGCTGTCGCCTATAGAACATGACTTAATACTCTCAAGTAAAACGCAAGCTAAAATGACATGTACTGGTACAGTGTGCATTTTTAACCCTGCATTTTCCATGGTTTTATTACCCTTAGAAAGCAAAGAAAACAAAGTGTCAATAAATGGCCCAGTTAAGTGATAGGGTGCAAATGAAGGATCTGTTTAAGACTGATGCATCATGCATTGTGAACGTTACATCGGTTCTGCTGGCAGCAGTGTGGAGTAGTGGTTAGGGCTCTGGACCCTTGACCGGAGGGTTGTGGGTTCAATCCCCAGTGGGGGACACTGCTGTTGTACCCTTGAGCAAGGTACTTTACCTAGATTGCTCCAGTAAAAACCCAACTGTAAAAATGGGTAACTGTATGTAAAATAATGTGATATCTGTATAATGTGAAATAATGTATAATGTGATATCTTGTAACAATTGTAAGTCGCCCTGGATAAGGGTGTCTACTAAGAAATAAATAATAATAATAATAATAATAATAATAATAATAATAAAATAAAAAAATAAAAATTAGGACAGATTGATCTACAGAAAGGAAGCCTTGCATGTCTTCAACAACAAAAGCTGAAGGATCATTTCCTTTTCACAATATTCCCCCATGCTTTTTTTTTTTTTTCTGGAGACAGCATCTAACTAAACCCACTTTCATTTAGCCTTAAAGAACATATCAGTGTTACACAGGCTTCGGAGCACAATCAAATGTATGCTTCACTGTACAGTGCCAATATGCTTACAAAAGTTAATTTATACACGACTTGTTAGATATTAGTGGCGTTTGATTAAGAGTCATATCTAAACCCCCTCCCTGACCCATCAAGTGTCGGTCTGCACTGATTTGAGCTGCAGTTCACCAGCCGCCTCTCGTACAGATTCTTCAGGATTGCAGTCAGGTCCCCAGGTGGACAGGCTGTACCTGCAGCCTGGCCTGATGCCACAGCATGCTGGAACTGTTCTGAATGCTAAAGCAGGCCCTCTCACACAGCTCCATCAGGAGGGCAGTCGCAGTGATATTTGGATAACATTGTAGTTTTTAATGGGCCGTGACAAGCCTCAGAGGTTGGAGCGTTTGACTGCAGTGCAGAGGGGCTGGGCGCTCCAGACACACACACACACTCCGCAGTACATGTGCAGCCCTTCAGTAGCTGGAATTTTAATCAGCTGATTTCCTGTCGTCTGGGTCACATTTTCATTGGCCCTCTTTTATTCCAATGGTCTTATTGAAAGCAATGATACTGAAATAACGACGACGATGACACCACAGTCTGACATACTGTCTTTGAAACCTCAAAATTGAAGCATGAAGTACAAGGCTACATTTGGGCTGTTTTTTCAACTGCTCCTTGAACACACTGCAAATTAGGAAAAAAATATCTGGTATTCCAAATACCTAAATTACAGTTCTTGCAAAGGGGCCACTTAAAATTGTGTAATGCTGGATTTTATAGCATACAATATTTTACATTTAATGTATTTATTAATTTCAATAATTGGTAGTTTGAACATCCAATGCAAATTATCCTAAAAATTCCCCCAGGGTACATTTACAAAAGAGCTCAGTTCAGCAGCTGAAAGGTCTGTGTACATACTACCAAACAGGACATCCAGTAGAATCAGGTACAATACAGTAATCAAATATGAATTAGTAGCAACTACAATGGATTATTACACCATACATGCAAATTATACAAATAATGTAAGCATGAATGAATATATAAATGAAATTAATTCATATAAAATGAATTTGAGCTGACCATGCATACAGCGTAAGCCTTGGACTCTGGGTTGGGTATAATACAGTACCCTTTTTAGACAGTGAATTGTCTCAGTGCCTTTTTACTTAACTGTATGCAGTGCTCCAGATATTTTTTTCTGTCAGTAGTAAATCACTCCCAGAAATTTGCCAGAAGTAGTAATTTTAAATTGCTTACGAACTACAGTAGTAAATTATTGTGATAATAAAATACGTCCATTAGTACAATTACTTTTTATTTCACATACAGAATTAACAAAACAAAAACAAAAAAACTAAACACAGGTATGCCTGTCCTGAACTAAAACGTCTTGGCTGCTACCAGTGTTTGTTTCATTTCCAGCAACGAGGTCTGTAAATACAATCTGATGGACTTAACTTGAGTCATCTCAAAATTAGGCAGCATGTATTTCTTTTAACTTAAAATATCACAGATGGGTGACAGGGCTCATTTTTTTGTTTGTTGTTCTGATTTTATATGGCTGAAACAACCTGGCTTCCCTCCTACGTTTTCTTTCTTTTCCAGCTTTGTTGAAGTTGTATTTCCCAAGTGACGGACCAAGCAAAACAATCCCCATCAGTTTGTTCAATGTGGCTGTTGACAAAGATTTTGGGTACTAAACCCTCTTTCACACTCTACACTTGAGACACATACACAGAGCAAGTTCACAAAGGAGTGCAACATTTGAAAGAATATCTGTGTGTAAGCTTATGACTCTTATAAAAATAGAGACTTGTCAATTTTTCTGTAGCTTTCACTCATCATGTCATTTACCATTGCCCACTATCTTCAGCTGGTTACCATTTATCAGAGGAGCACACTGCTTTGTGTTTGTGTCCCTTTGCACTCCAAACCTGTCCTCAACATGTTCTAAAGCTTTTTTCACTTTATGCTTTTCTGAACAAGGAGAAGGTTGCTGGGTCAAGCTGAGTGCCAAACTCTTAAGCAGTTACTACAGAAGAGTCAGCATTTACTTGCTGAAGGATGCATTCTGTCAGTGAATCAATGTACTTCACCTTCAGAGACTAAAATCAACTTTCTGCTTTATCACTGTAGTTCACCAGCTCAATTTGAGATGTAAATGTCACCTTGGTATTAGTTCCACTTACAGACACTTCTAAATTCTGACAAGTAATGGCCATCTACTTCCTTTAAGGCATCTAACCCTGACACACATTACCTCCACCACTGACATATTCTCTCCAAACCCAAGGGCTCCTTTTGGAAGTGTTTGCACAACAAGCTACTTTGTCATGCACATCCAGCATAAAGGAAGTGACTGAGCCACTGGGTTTCCATCAGCAGATAACAGAGACCGAGTACGCAGAATGGAGTAGCACTTGTGAACTGCATGCAGAGCATTTCTAATGCTGAGCCATCTAACTGTGATCGGTTCTTTAGTTTCATTACCATAGCGGCGAAGATGAATACACGCTGTCCTCTGAAACGTGTTCCGTCAGCCGACCGCCCCTTTTCACTCTGCAGGCCTGCCATGCAGCCAACCCAGAGCTACAACGTCGAAGGACAACGGAGCTCTGGGCAGCTTACAGGCAAGCCCGCAGGCACCCCGCCAGTCTACAGGGGTCGCTGGTGCGCGGTGAGCTGAGGACACCCTGGCTGAACTAAGCCCTCCCCCCCCGGGTGCCGCTTGCCCAATTGTGTGCCGCCCCCTGGCAACTCAGTTCCATGGTCGGCAGTGGAATAGCCTTGACTCGAACCAGAGACCTCCAGGCTATAGGGCGCTATCCTTTACCGGAGCCCCCGAGAACTGCATTTTAAGCTTAACTGAACATCCTGAGGTTGGTCGCTGCAACCTGGGTTTCACACTACGCAGGATTGTGAACTGGGTAGGAGTGCCAGTGTGAAAGGGCCAATTCCACTTGAAGAATTTCAGCGAAAACACTAACAGCATTAGTCAGATTCAGTGTCCATCTCAAGTCAGTCTCTTATGCACTTCTGTCTGCATACAGAACCAACACAGTAAAAGTGCCAAACATGGAAACACAGACTGCCTGCCTCTTAGCAAATAAACAGATAAACCAACAAAGCAAGACTTAAGACAGCAGGTGTCAGGACAATTAGGACTGCATGAAATGTGTGAGTTTGTAGGTGAAACTCTTGTAGAGATCGAATCATTACCAACTCGGGGGGGGGGGGGGGGGGGGGGGGAATCAGGCTTTATGATGTAGACTGAGAGGAGGCTACAGTACCCTTACGAATCTAGTAATTGGTAAGGGCATTGTAGCGCTGTGGTAGTGCTGTTTTGGTGATAATCTCAGTGTACAATTAAACCTTGCTATCAAGTTCACTGTGGCAAAGAGTTTACAGGTGCACTCTATAATGAGCTGCAGGCTGGTAGCAACAACCCCAGAGCGCAGCTTGATAAAAACACTTTCCAACTAAAATAGTTATATCCTAGACAATTCATAACCTTGCATTCCAGAAAAGGCATTTGACTGGTAGTCAAGGCAAAACACAGAATGTACACGTTTTATTCAGCTTTTGAAAACCTTTTATGTTTTAATTGTATACTGGTGCAAGGTCATCGGTACCAGGTCACACGTGAAAAGATGTTGGCAGTAGAAGTCTCTGTACCACAAACTGAATGGAATTAGATGTACAATCCCGTCATGAAAACTAAAATCTGGCCACCCTAATAGAATCTTATTATAAAGCATCATAAATATTTTATAGAACTGCTGTTTCTAGATAATTTAAGTGTATTCACTCTATATTGATTTACTTTAATGAAGAGTCAATATTAATAACCTGCAGAGGAAATGGATTCCTGCATAGATTCAACCTAGTGGAATCTGAATAGCTATCAAAAAATCGACTGACTGCACAAACCATTTCAAATTCACAATTACTGACTTCAGTAAAACTGGGCCAAGCTTTAATAATCATTTCAAGCCATTAGCAGTTACAGCTTCTCAGTTACTGTACCCTCCAATGATAAAGGGGAAAGTTCTGATAAAACATCACTACATCTCAGTCAGCTAATCATTTACTGAGGTGTTTTGGTTTTCATGAGCGATGCACATCTCAAGGTATCATAGTACAATACGTGCTTGTATATACATATGCATTCTTATTTATATAACATCATAATTAGGGCTTCTGTTTTTCTATTCTTATTAATTGTATTTTTCGGTGCTTATTTTTAGCTATTTTTGAGTTTTATGCAAATCTTTTTTTGGGGGGGGGGCTTTTGCTTTTTATATACTGTATATATGTATAGTAGTACATATGTATATATGTATAGTAGTAACTCGACTGTACTTGTACACTTAAATTGTACTTTTTTTCCTTTGCGGTCTTCCACAACGAAATCCTTGGTCACGGGCACATTCTTCTGGGGTTTTTGTGTGTAAGCATTTTTTTACAATTCACCACAATTTGCAATTATTTTTTAAATACTCCATACCTTAACTGTAATACACTTTAATTCCGTGCACAAACCTCCATTCCCAATTATAATCTCGTTCTAAATCTCACAAGCGGAGTTTCCAATAGAAATGTAGGAATGTGCTGTCACTCAGTAGTTGGGGTGGGGGTTAGTAGGTTTTTTTTTTTTTTTTTGAATGGGAAAGGGGTGGGCAACCTGAATTGGGTAACTTTTTTTACCGATATTTTTTATCGTTTTTTATCATAATGCGTGCCAAAGAGAAATGTTCCTGATAAAATAAAAGCTACAAGTAAATCCATTTTACTGTGTTAAAATACCATCACAGTAGAGTGGCAACACGCTTATTGTCACATGGTGCACTTAATCACTTTTCACTCAATTACAGAACTGCCCTTCTACTGCGTGCTCATTCTGCATGATGACCTGTCAAATGCTTTTGCCTCAGTTGATCACACTTTGTTGTCTTGGGTGGTTTGAACTAGGAAAAACCTTTGACTTTATACTGGTTCACACATAGATCAATATTTGTCAAAAAGATTTGAGTCAGCTTCAGTCAGGCATAGTATCTAAAATTATGATTTCAGTCCATATGTATGTCCTTCACTCACCATTTTCATTTTCTTTTCTCAGAGTTAATGACCTGATTTGAACACACGTTTGTACAAACACAGAGTAAGGTTATTAAAAATAAATAAATAAATAAAAGTTCCTTTAAATCTGTTTGATAGATTTGGGTCTTGCCACAGTGTAGGGCTATGGTAGGTTTGCTGTAGTCTTGGAGTTTAGCACTTTTATTCCTAGTTATTATGTAGAGAGATGATTCAGCAATTGTGTTACAGTTGTATAGTGCATAGCTTCCACTTTGCATAACAGAAACTAAATTAACTTTCCCTTCACTCTGTAAAAAGGAGGACCAAATAGTCAGTCAGTGTTTTTTTTTTTTTAAACTCTCCTAGATTCTAGTCTTTTGTTCAAACCATCTGCATCTATAGTACAAACAAATTGTACTGAAAGCAATTACTTTACCTGATTGAGCCGAACTGGTTGATTACACGCTTGGCTAATTTACCCGTTTGTTTACCCCATGGTCCAATTTTAATAACAGGCTTTCAAACCTTTTAACACGTTGATGTAAATGAGATCACATTAATATTCAAGCTGAGCATTTCTTTGTTTTAAAATGTTAAATTTAATAATTGTATTAAAATGAATGGTCGCTTCTCATTATTGTTTATGCAACACATTTTAGAAAGTAAAACAATAACCGCTCCGCCATTTATTAGTGTTGAAACTCATTAAGAATGGAAGAATGTAAGGCTGTGTAGGAAATACAATAAGCATCCTACAGCTATTCTCTTCCATTTAAACAAGTCAAAGCTAAGCTGACAATTCGATTAGAACTGAACCAACTTTAAACACTCCTTAACAAAGAAAACAACTATACATAAAAAAACTTAGTGCAGAAGTAAAGAAACCTTCATTGGAGTAAGAAGAATTATTTTCTGTTGTGATATTGCTGAAAAAAGTGGTAGTGAAGCAGTGGCTAAGGCAACATGGCAATTTTTCCACCACTACAGTAGCCTATTCACTGGACACAATAAGGGGGCACTTTTTTCTGAAACACAGAGCCAGCTGGCATAGCTTTGTTTTAACAATCAGAATGCCATTCCAATGATGTGTTTAATTTGTGGAAAGTGTCGCAAAATTATAAAACTAGAAATCAAAATAACTCAAATTTGGATTTTGTTCATTATTTTGACCCCAAATAACTGTGTTTCCTTTAAAACCATACATTGCTTCATGTCCTTAGTTACACAAAAAAATAGATTTGGATTGATAAATCTGAACTCTTAACCTGATCACACTGCAAGCCTGAATTAAACCCGAAATCTCTTTCAGGGCTCAACAACAAGCAGCCCAGTCTGGAATAAATACACTATGTGTATTAGATTTATTCAGAATCAAATCTGTGACTACAATTTCATTGTTCATAAATGCGTAAGACAGTAATGGATTAAATCACGAAAACAGAAAAATTGGAAGTCAAGCAGACTAACATTTCAGCTAATACCTTCATTCGTGTTTTTACAATGTCAGCAATATTTAGGAGAACAAGGCTGGTTGATGCCATGCTGATTGAAAAAGGTTGAGATGGGGTCATCATGAATTATTTAAATCTCTAAATATTGCATGACTCTACAATATGATACAATGCACAACTAGAGGGACATGACAGGTACCGGAGGTAGGGGAGTAAATAATGAATGTATGCGAGTCTTACCTCTCTGATCTTGTCACGTTTCTCCTTGACGTCAGGATCTCCCGGGTCTCCATCGTGAATGCCCACCAGCTTGGGCATGGGAACTGGCGGTAGCAGCTTGCTGTCTTTTTTCTTAAGGTCCTGGGCCACCTTGTTCTTCTCAGTCTGGATCTCGGCTCGTAGCTCCTCACGGGACTTCTTCAGCTTCTCCTTCGCCTCCTCCAGCGCCCGCTCATGATCTGCGCGGATCTTATTCCTCAAATGCTCCTCGTCCTCCCTATAGAGTAGAGAGGGGGGGCAGTCACTCAGAATCCTAGCTCACATTCATATAGACACATACACACATACAGTCAAGCCTGCGTAATATCCCTTCAAAGGGACTGAGCATAAACTATGACAATAAGTGGAGCTGACGTTATAAGAGTTCATCGATAACCTAACAAAACAAATGACCACATACAGTACAAATTTAAACCAATTTAAGTTCTCTAAGTCCTTGTACTGTCCTGCACGCATTCTTTCAGTAGAAGAAGCCACTTGAGAGTTGTGATAGTCACTCAACGTTGCATTCCTGCTTTTAAGACTCTTCGATATCGTTGACTGGGCGAAGAAAATGTGTAAGTGAGAGTTTTGTTTTGTTCCCCCCCCCCCCCCCCCCCCTTCTTTCTTGGATAGAGCAATTATTTCAGCCTTCGTGGCTATATTTAAATCTTTTAGATTCCATTTTAATATGCAATGCTAAAAAAACAAAAACACAAGACACACACTTCTGATCTCCACAAGTCCAGCCGGGTGTAACCACAAGAACAGAATGTGTAAAAATATAGTACAGTTGATGCAGGAATCTTTAAATGATATTGTGGAGTGGAAATCAATTGTAACATTTCCTTACTATTAACAATAGTAATATTGTCAGGAGCTTGTTTTCATTGACTCCCATTATACCGTGGTTGGGACATTTCAAATATATATTACACACACACACACACACACACACACACACAATATTATACAGGGCTACTGATTTTCAGTGATCGCAGACAGGCTCGCCGAATTAGGCATTTGGAATGGAATTAGGTATTTCGGATATTAAATTTTGCAATGTTGTCTTTTTCTCCTCGCAACTCCAGTTTTCTGTGTTTTTTGGGGGTTTTCTTTGCACTACACACCCAGCCTCATTCATCATGTGACTTCACTCACAGTTCTCTGCTGAAACTCAACATGGCATCTGCACTAACAATTAGAAAAAAATGCAATGCTTCAGCAAAAGACCGAGGGTGCTGGGATACTATTCTGCACATGGTGCTGTCATTCGATTGATCATGTATGAGTCGATACCATTAAAGATCATATTGCCGGTCGTAAACACGTAAAGAACAAGAAAGCAATAAAGACAGAAACAAAAAATGGCAAAGCACTGCATTTTTCTATGCTGACCTGAGACACTTTGCTCAAGGCAGGGCTTTCTGAAGTAAGTAAGCTAAATTAATTGAGTATTTAACTATTGTTTAGTTTATTTCTTTCCACTCTACCTGCATTTAATAAAGCTATTAGCAATAATAATTAGCAATGTTAAACCATGACTGCTTCTTAAATTCAATTATCTGACGATGAAGCTAGCTCAAAGCAATTTGTCTAGCTATGCATTCCGCAAAGGAAATTGATCTCTTTACTGTGTAAAGGATGTAGTCACTACACTATACACAGTTTGTTTCATAAAGACATTCTGTCTGGAGAAACACCTCTTGTTAAATTTTGAAATATATCCTTGTATTCAAGTTCACACATAGGTACGTGTATAAGTATATTCTTATAGTACACATTCCTATGTCATAATGCTTCCTATCTGAAGCTATCTTAAACAAACTGGAGTGGCACAGTCTGCCCAAAACCAGACTCAGACATATATTATTATGTGATAATATATTCTGACCTGGGTATTATTTTATATAAATACATTTAAAATGTATTTCATCTGGGTCAGCAGCAGGAGAACAGTATTTATTTATATAATCATATATAACAATTGTGTGCCAACACCTCTACTGCCAAATAAACATTTAAAAAGGATCGATACTGTAAGTACTGTCATGATTTGTACACACATACCAATAAAATAAGGCATTTTGACAAAAACTCTATCAATGTCTTTTGTATTGTGGCACAGCTGTTTATCTGCCCCCACCCCCCCACCAAAAAAAAGGATTACCCTTTCAAGTTAAACTGGCTGGCGAGACTGGCAAAGTCTAAAAAAAAACTGTGGTTTTGTTTACAGTGTTATGAGACAAAGGAGCCTGTAAGAATAAAACATGAAGGTGAATGAAGTGGAAATGTAGCCTTCTGGTATATTGGGCATGGTTTGACTGGCTAAGGGGGATACAATGATTTGCAGTAAATGTCAAGTGAGTGCTAGGGTTTTCAAGAAGATGGAAGATAAATAGAAGTATAACTAGAGAACCATTACGAAAAAATGCATGGGGAAAAAAATCATTAACACCTCATCTATAACCATCAATTTCTTAATAAGCAGAGCACAGCACACACTGTGTAACTGTACTGTGGTTGTTCAGTACAAAGTCTTTGATTGCTAATTATTCAGTGATAGATAAGGATACTGACAAACTAGAAGTGCGAGTGCATTGATACATCCTAATTAGCCTAATGTCTAACAAGTAAAGAAAGGAGTGACATGCTGTATGTAATTTATCATGAAGCGTGAAAATCAAGTTCATGTACAGTAAAGCAAATGAGCACAAGCAGAAAAGCAAAAGCGTCTGTGTTGTGTAATTGGTCTTCCATTGTCTGGAAGCAAATACTTTTTTTTTTTGTATCCTCTATCACTTCCGATCTTTATATGACCGATACCTTTTTGTAGACAATATTTGTCACATTTACTTTACCATCTTTACTATGTCTTCCCATGCAGACTCTGAGCTTTAACACAGCTTCAAAATAACAGGGACTATCTATTGTTTCAAACAGGAGCACAAATACTGCAAGAATCAGTAAACTGACATCAAAACCAGCTACTGTGTCATTGTTTACGAAAGTAGTACATCACATATTTAAAACACTGTTCTGCCTAAACTGGTCTGGTCTATGTTATCATTATAATTCCACATGTCTTGTTATTACATGTATTGCATGTCAATGAAGTCACAGATTATTATTATTACTTTTTCTTTGTTCTCAAATATTGTCTTATCAGAATGTTCCACAACATGGCAGATTGCTACAATTCATTGTTTTACTACGAGTTTTAACAGGCTGAGCTTGTTACATACACACAGTGGCTAATCAAGCTTGTATTAAAAGCTAGAATCCATGGAAGTAATTTCTTTTTTTATTTTTATTTTAAAACAACTCTGTAATTGTGTGCTTTAAACACAGTATGAACTAAGCTTACTAATTTGACCAACTACCCTGTGCGTTCTAGGGAAATGTAAATTACTGCAGTAGTAATGACGAATGCCAGAGAAAGAAGCTTGGTGTGGAACTATTTTGGATTTCAACTAGATGACAACGGCAACAGACAGCCAAAACGTCGAAAGTGTTTTAAAGAAGTGAAAAACAAAACAAGGGAGGAAACACCACTTTTTTCTTTTACTGTAGTTTCTTCAGTTTTTTCTTTAAGTAAATGAATCCCCAGTGCATATTACTTAAAAAAAAGACACAGCAAAGATAACAAATAAAACAGGAATGCGCTAGTTGCTGCTCAGAAAGGGAGTTCATTGATGCTTGTTTATTCTGTCATTACAGTGCATTTGCTATAAGCTGCAAAAATATACTTAGCAGACATGTGTCATTAAAACTCTACCGCATGTCAAAAATGTTAGCTATGTTTTTATTTATTCTTTGGATTTTGTGGTAATCCGTATTATGTGTGCATGTAATGTAATAGCTGTGAAACTCCTGTGTTTTGAATTGAATGAATGAGTGATGGAAAGACCAGAATGAATAGACTTAATTGCCAGCATATCAGTTTCCCTACAGGTAACAGGATCGTGTGACGCTTCACCTGCAGAGCAAAGCACAGGACCTATAAAGCTTACGAGTCACACTGCAAAAGTCCGCCAATGCAGACGGCTACTGGTTCAGCATGAAAGCAAAAAAAAAATCACTTACAGTTTATCATAGTAGCCAGTGGTTACCAGTATCTTTTCTCTAATTCCCTTTCTATGCAAGATTTTCAACAACCAAACGAGCATGATGGGCCGAATGGCCTCCTCTCGCTAGTAAAATGTCTTATGTTCTTATTTAAGGTGCACTGGGGAGTTGTTTTGATGGAGACATTTGGTTTGAATATGCTTAAACAGAATTATGTTCTTATAGGATGTAAGAGGAAGGACATTAGTAGACCGTTTGTTTTAGAAATGTGGCATTAAATATAATGCTCAAGTTTAAAATGATCACTATTAATTTGCATATGTTAGCAACATTTTTAGTACCATCAGAAGCAGTTCTTTGCCAGAAATACGATTTTTGTATCCACTGAACTAATTTTATTACATTATTTGGAAGTGATCATTTTCAAAATATCTAAACACTATAAAATTGTAAAATGAATGCAGCGTTTAACATTAAGGATCACAACATTTGTGTGTATTCCTTAATGTAACACATTACTGTATTCATTAAAGGCTAGTCTAGTGTAGCCTTTATACTTTGTTTACTAGTTTTACTTTCTTAAAGATTTGAACAAGATAGATTCATTGAGGTATTATGTTGTATGTGACTTTAAGAACATAAGAAATGTTACAAACTGGAGGAGGTCCATTTGGCCCATCTTGCACATTTGGTTGTTTATTGATCCAAGCAAGAACCTCAAGCCATTTCTTGAATCGGATTCCACAGCAGTGTTTCCTTTTTTCATTCCTTGCTCAGTTTTAGGGCACTAAGATACCTCTGTATGTAAAACATCTGGCCTAGTTATAAAAAGTATGCTTCAAGAAAAGCATTTCTATGTTGTTTTGTTATAGATAAGAATTAAGAGATTCCTTGTAACTCGAGTATTTGAAGCTGCCCGAAACACCAGAGTTCTCTTTTTATATGTAAGAAAATTGTGTCTTAAGTGTTGTGCTTTCCTACCAGTTTTATTTGAATTTTATAGTCAATTTATAGTTTTAATACACTGGAACTTCTTTTCAGCAGGAAAAAGCCAGCTGTCCAACGTTTCGATATGTTGTAAAATCTTTCTCAAGGGAGCATGTGTTTGAATTAAAACACTGGAGGTATTTATAGGTTTTTGACGGCATGACAAATACTTGTTATACACAACTACTTTATATATATATATATATATATATATATATATATATATATATATATATATATATATCAGCATTATTAACTGTGTATTAGCCTCTTACGCATTTTGTACTTGCAAAAACATTACTTTGGCAGTCATTTAACATGTAATGGACAGAAGATCCAAAATAACGCGATAGTATCGAATATCATGATACTGTGCATCGTATCGATAATCCCTAAATGCGGTATCACAGAACAGTAATTGAAAGGTCAGTATAAAAAATGTATACTGATTTTTATTCCTATTTACAGTCCCCTGGCAAACAAAAGAAATGGCCACTAAAAGAAAGCTATGTTTATCCTCCAGGGCCTGGATGTGCATTTATCAAATATAAGCGTCTGTCAGTTGCCCTTGACAGTGATATTTTAGTACAGCGGTGTGCAATTTGTGAAAAAAACGTATACTTGTCCTTCTTAAAAATCTACCTGCCGCCTCACCGTCCCACAAAACACACACAAAAAAGTAGAATATAAAACTTGTAAGGTTTTGGTTTTATTTAACAGTGAACACAATTAATCAATTGGTGATTAACAGGGCAGATCTAGCCTTGTAGCTTGACTGGTTCACTAAATTCTTCAAGACACAGAAAAGGTTCCCTGTGACCCCTCCCCACCTCAACAAATGTATAACACACTTTAAGGAAATGTTCCTTTCAGTGCAGTCTGGAACACATTTGCTAATAAATTTAGGTAACATATTAAGAGTACAACTATACTAAGCAACACTTGGAGTTATTCAAATATAAAAATAGCTTATCTCTGTACAGATATTTTAGTTTGTTGCATCACAGATATAAAATCATTGCCAGCTATTACAGCTGCTTTGTGGAATTCTGATTTTTCTTCAGCTTTCAGCTTTGTACCCCTAGAGTTTTAGGACTTGTGTAACCAGTCGCTTCTCTGCATTTTTTACAGTTTTTCTACCAAAATACACACAATATTTACAGTAGGCTCCATCAAATTCTGCAAAGACAAATACATTTTTCTATTATATACTTTTTTTTTTTTTTTTAACAGTGTATAACATTTTACAGCTATTGTTCCTCATCTAACATCTTGTCCCATGATGGCTAACTGGAACACTGCTGCAGCAGGGTGATCCTGGTTTCATACCCTGATGGCTTTTTTTTTTCTTTCCCTGCACTACTCTCACTGAAAAATAAATACATAACTGAATTAATACATAAAACACATTGTCATAAGATTTCCAATCTATTTTATTTTAATATAATAAAATATTGTGCAGATAATCTCATATATAAGCATTTAATTTCTATCAAACATATTTGTCAATCTCCATGTTCTAATAGTTTCACAAATTGATGGATTGTGCATGTCCAATAAATAACTAATATTTAAGTCCATAAATAGGCCTCCTTCCACACTGCAGAAAAGGTGCAGATAATATGATAGTCTGCAAGTCTACAGGGAACGTACACAAGCCAACTAACACTGCTTTAGAGTTTCTTTATATTATGAAATCATATCATGGAGGCATCACCTACCTATCTCAAACAGCTTCTATAAAGTCTCCTAAATAAAAAGAAAAATATGAAGGGTAAAACTAAGAAAATTCTGAGACTCTTGAGTATTCATTTGGAGGGATGCCCCTGGAGTCCTGTCAGGCACATTGTGGAAGCTGTTTCTGTGCTCGTACCAGAGTTAGAAACTCATATTACTGCAGTCATGCATCCAGTCCTGAGTTTCAGGCCCCTGGGTAAATCTGCTGTGAACTGACTGCACTTAAAACAGCATGAGCCTGAGCCTATGAGTTTACTAATGGGCAGCTGTTCAGGCAGCTCTAAGGGAGGAATTATTTATAAAAGAGGGTCTGATTGCTCAATCACCTGGCTCCAAATCATTTCAATAATATACTTGAGGGCACTGTACTTCTGAAACGCTGGATTAGATGCAGGACTGGTGTCCTATCCTTCTTGCACACATAGAGATATACCAGTGCTGGCCCGGCAAGCATTTTAAGAAACAAGGCGAAATTGTTTAACGATGGACCGGAATGTCATCGAGTCAGCATCCAATCGCAATGCAATAGAAAAACAAAACAGAGATCAATTATGGCAGCAGCTCAATGTTACTTTATAGTGGGTGCATTTTCTTTAAAATAATGTTTCTTTTTCTTATCTAACACAGGACATGCAGGTACAGTCTGGTACTGGTGTGTGGTACAAAATATCACATAAGAACACCACATAAGAACACGAGAGGAGGCCATTCAGCCCATCTTGCTCGTTTGGTTGTTAGTAGCTTATTGATCCCAGAATCTCATCAAGCAGCTTCATGAAGGATCCCAGGGTGTCAGCTTCAACAACATTACTGGGGAGTTGGTTCCAGACCCTCACAATTCTCTGTGTAAAAAAGTGCCTCCTATTTTCTGTTCTGAATGCCCCTTTATCTAATCTCCATTTGTGACCCCTGGTCCTTGTTTCTTTTTTCAGGTCAAAGAAGTCCCCTGGGTCGACATTGTCTATACCTTTTAGGATTTTGAATGTTTGAATCAGATCGCCACGTAGTCTTCTTTGTTCAAGACTGAATAGATTAAATTCTTTTAGCCTGTCTGCATACGACATGCCTTTTAAACCCGGGATAATTCTGGTTGCTCTTCTTTGCACTCTTTCTAGAGCAGCAATATCCTTTTTGTAACGAGGTGACCAGAACTGAACACAATATTCTAGGTGAGGTCTTACTAATCCATTGTAAAGTTTTAACATTACTTCCCTTGATTTAAATTCAACACTTCTCACAATATATCCAAGCATCTTGTTGGCCTTTTTTATAGCTTCCCCACATTGTCTAGATGAAGACATTTCTGAGTCAACATAAACTCCTAGGTCTTTTTCATAGTTCTCTTCTTCAATTTCAGTATCTCCCATATGATATTTATAATGCACATTTTTATTGCCTGCATGCAATACTTTACACTTTTCTCTATTAAATTTCATTTGCCATGTGTCTGCCCAGTTCTGAATGCTGTCTAGATCATTTTGAATGACCTTTGCTGCTGCAACAGTGTTTGCCACTCCTCCTATTTTTGTGTTGTCTGCAAATTTAACGAGTTTGCTTACTATACCAGAATCTAAATCTCGCTAGCTCATCCAAACAAATTGCATGAATGTAGCATGAATGGCTCAAGATCCAATTGAAACTCAGAGGGAAAAAGGTTCTCCAAAAATGTGAGTTTTTTTTTTTTTTTTTTTTTTTAAACAGGCAATTGACTGGAATTTATAATGTTTCTCCTTAATTCATAGCAACTACCACCCTGTGTGGGATGATCACAATGAATCTAAATACTGCCCGGTTTGTATAATGAAATGTGGGTGCCTGAAAGGGTTTTTAAACTGAATGAAGGATTTCAGGAAGTTGGCATGCCCTGTTATTACAGTAAAAGAAGGACACAGCGTCCTGTTTGATGAGTCAGCAATATGTGCAGCAATAAGGAATACTCAAAGTTGACAAATACACACAAAACTAACAAAAACCAAGCATAAAAGTTTATGATCAATACAGTGTGCAAGTGGAAGCCAGAGCATTTTGAGCAGCAAACTGTATAAATGGGTAATTGTATGTAAAAAATAATGTGATATCTGTATAATGTGAAATAATGTGATATCTTATAACAATTGTAAGTCGCCCTGGATAAGGGCGTCTGCGAAGAAATAAATAATAATAATAATAATACATTTTTTAAGTGCAAGCCGTGCTATACTGTTAATCTTTTTTTAATTTGTATAAACTACCACAAGCTCAAGACAACACAGATTTTGAATAATACTGTAGCACAAAGGCAGCATTAAAAGGATAGTTGTTTTTTTAAGTTGGAATTTAATAACTTGTTCTTCTTGGCTTTTAGATATGACATGACTTTGTTTTTGATGTCTCTTAATAACTGCAATATCTTAAGCAGGCTTTTGGCTGTTTTCTCACACTGGATTCCTGCCACACTAGAGAGTTTCTGCTCCATCATCTTGATGTGCTGGAGGACAATGGCTATGACCCCAGAAATCTACAGTATCTTCATTCTAAGGCACTGGGTTTGTGCTGGCTATTTACTATTTATAATATCAGTAGTGGAATGCACTGGCTTCACCTTTGAGAGTCAAATTACGTTATGTCTATTGCTGCATAAACCAGACTCGCATGTTGTTTCTGAATATGGCCATAAGTCCTTAATTTTAAAAAAACACTACAGACCACACAACACATCAGGCTCAGGAGAAATGCAAGAGTGAATAGCAGGGCAGAGTGACTGATGGGGAAGCGCAGATCAAGAAATCAGGCTCTTTTTGAAAAAGGAGTTCAACACCTCAAGCAATAAAAGTTCAATTTTCTTGAAGATTACAGTACACATACACACATGTTCACAGTTTACTTAAATATTACTACTGTAGGCATGTTTATTTTATTCTATTTTCCATAAACTGTCCAGTATGTTGTGTCCAACTGCATTTCCCATCGGTTTTTAAATATAATTTTTATTAAAAAAATTCTTCAGTATTTCAATTGAGAAAATGTCAACAGGATACATACATTTTATTAAAACCAACCACAACAGCCATCTTAGAAAGAAACATACAGCATGCATTTCACAAATACGGATGCACACCGCAGGTTCATCAAATCAAGTGGCAGACAGTACAGTGAAAAAGCACATCACTTTGACTTCCACTCACAGTATGTTAAATAACATCTCGCAAAAAAAATGTGACATATACTGTAGTAGTGCAAGGTAGAGTCCTGCATCGGGTTGGGTGCCCGCGGGTTGGGTTCAGGTGGAAACGTGAGCTTTTTCGTGGTTTGCGGTTCGGTTGCGGGTCAAAAAATGTAATTTTCGGGTCAGGCTCAGGACTGAATTTGAATCACCAAAATCGTTTTCTGACCTTTCAGCGCATTCGTCTGTAACCCTTTCCCAAATAACATATTAAAAGGTAAATGTAGCGGTATTTCCTGCACTAAAGCAGGAGGCGATTAGGGAGCTGACTAAACAGTGTTCTCGGTTTGTACTGCCGCTTGTTTGATACGTTGCAAGATCCTTTTTACACGACTGCTTGGTGATATTAAAAATGTCTGTGGACGAGGTTAAACAAAAGATAGTGCAGGATTTATATCATGTAGCGGATAACAGTGCGAGAGGTAAATCAGAAGTGTGGAATTCTTTTAGAATAGTAGCGAATGAAAATAATGAACATGTGACTGGATTCGTTGCTTGTAAAACCTGTCTATGTTTTTGTGTACGACAGCCACAAAACTGGTATGGCAGCCATATTGGTCCACTGTTAGCATGACAGGTTTAAATACAGTAACCTTGCAAATATTAAGTCACTACCTCAAATGGTTTCTGAGATAAAAACAGACTGTGCCTGCAGCCGCTTTGCAGAAAAAAAAAACATTTTTTTTATGATACCCATGATCGAACTTGAATTAGAGAGAACCACACATTACACTTGGTTACTGAGTATAAAGCCAGTTTCCAAAACACAAAGTGTGAAGTTGCCAGCTGAAACGGTTTGGGTCATTCCATGCCAACTCAACCAGTACCGTTGCCCGTCTGTCTCAGATTTTCCTAGAAAAATTATACACATGATGGTAGCATCTAAATTGCACCTAGGGCAATTTTTTTGGTCAAGTCACTTTCTCACTTTGGTTGACATTTAAAAAAAAAAAAATAATAATAATAATTTCTGAACTCAACGTGTCAGAAAACCCAGAGGTGTATTTTTCTAGGAAAATCTGAGACAGACGGGCAATGAAATGTCCCTTTTCTGGTTGAGTTGGCATGGAATGACCCGTTTATAAAAGATATTAGCAGTAGAAGGTGCCGAGGCAGAGGGTTGACAAACTCATACAAGCTCCCCTTATGGGATGCTCATAATGGTCAGGAATGCATCATGTTCGCTTAATGATGACAGCTTCCAGAACTGGGATTTGTCCCAGAGATACAGTATATTGTAAACAATTCATTGCGGGGGAAGCAATGAAAATATGAACCATTCAAAAATGCCTAATTACGAAGTATGCCTCACCAGTGCTAAACAGATTGGAACAATTACAAGGAGCTAGCCATTAAAACAAAAGCGGAAGAAATGTTGGAAACTAATGAAGCATTGTACAGTATGTACCTATCAAAGTTTAGGTACGGTGTTATTAGTAATGTTGTGTGGGAAATGGGCAGCATACAGGAACATAATTTCTGTAGTTGAAAGTAACCAGATTACATCTGGCAGAGCCTTCAGTAACTATCGTACAGTAATTCTGTTAAAATTACTGTTACTGTTGGGGGTGCATCATCATTAACAGGACTGAGCATTAAACAACTGGTAACAGGTCTTTCACTAGATGTTATAAACGTAAAGATCTCTTAAGCCCCTTTCACACTGGCACTCCAACCTGGGTCCCGACCCGGGTGCTGGTTAACCGGGTCTCAATAGTGGGCAGATGCAGTACCTGTGCCTTCCTTGGGATGAGACTTTGATATCTTCTGGAATCAGAGGTGATTCCCAAAACAGACTGAACGTCCATCCTGATCCCCTGCTAATTTACAGTCTATAATTCACCCAGGTCCTACAAAGAAGCTAGAACATCTTGCTTGAAACATTATGCAGTAATCCTGCCAACATTGCAGTGAAGACTAACAGGAAAACAGATTCCTCTCCAAATTTACAGAAATGCATTATAATACTTATCTGTTCATTAATAAGCATGAAGTGTGAATCATCTCTTCAGAGTATTTTGCATAAAGATCAAGCTTAATCCTCGCTAATGGCGGTCATTAATGAGGTGCCCACAAACTCTCTCCTCCAGCTACACTGCCATTATTACTAACCACATACCCATACATTCCACCTCCCAGGCACACTATACTGTGGCTGTATTGTGCAATCATAGTAGATAGATTTTGTAGATAGATAGATCAGTTTGAACACAACCACACAGTACAAGTCATAATAGTCAGTGGGCAGGAACCAAACCACTGCACACCACTGTAAGAATAGTGCATTACACCAGCCCTCTCCTTGGTTCCCATCAGCCAAAAAACCTGGGCTCTTTCTTAAGCTGGAGAGTAAGGTTTGTGTTGAGTTTCACCCCATCAGTATTTAGAAGGGCAAATTCCTTCTAGTGGTGAATATTATCAGTACTGTGTTTGCTTAAAACCAGACCATCTCTTTTGGCTGCCTGACAGAGCACCTGTCTTTTAACCAGGAGGTCCCTGGTGAAAGTCACAGTCACAGTCACACCAAACAAGGGGTTATACAACAGTATGTTATATCATTTAGCAATAACCTATCGGTTTACAAACTAGGCTACCTTCCAAAGCTTACCCTTCTAATTTTAGCTGTAAGGCCATTCCCATGAAAACCACCAGAACAATGGCATGACCCAGATTTTTGTAGTGATGATTCTATTAATGTACACAAATTTATTTATCTGAAAAATAAATAAATAAATAAATAAATAAAAACGGTATAAAGGTGTACCTGTGTCGGTGTTCGTCGTGTCCTCCTTGACCATGGATGATATGACCCCCAGGGTGTTTTCCCTCCTTGATGGAGTCAATATGAGGTATTAGGACGTTTTCCAAACCCAAATCAAAGCGCTTGTGCTTTGAGGAGTCTGGGAGGAAAAAAAACGCTCCAAAGCACAGGGTGATGAAGGCACTGAGGATGAGGAGTAATATGAACTTCTCAGATAGTCGCAAGGTGGCCCGGTGATGAGGGAATGAAGAGAAGCCGGGGTTTAGGGTTGGTATTCTTCTCCCAGAAATTGGCAACAGAGCCGGAGTGGTCATTTTTTTAATAGTATGGTTTATTGTGATGTGTCTCTAAAATATATTATCTCGTGTCTGCAGAGAGAGAGAGAGATAATTAGTAATACTTGTTGTCCTCTTCAGCAGACGGGCAACGTCTCTTCTGAAGAAAATAACAGAAGACACAAAACTTACGAGGGTAATAAAATGTTTTGCACAGTTCGCCTAAATACTGTTAATAACATGATTTGAGAATCAGCAACCGAAAAAAAATACTTTTAAATTAAACCTGAGAAAAGGGGAGGTGCATGGGCCAAACAGCCATGCACAACACATACATAGTTAAGGTGATTTAATTAAAATGTGCATCAATTACTGAATAAAACCAAGGAACGATGCTAATGTAATTGTATGGAAACTAAATATTTTAGATGCGTGTCGCCGTGGTACAACAAGGTTTTAAAAAAACGGCCAGTCATGATTATTATTATTATTATTTTTTTTTTTTGTAAAAGCATCCAGCACTGGAGTACGCCTGTGATACAACAGTACAATAAAAAAAACAATTGCTATAATTTAGCATTTTTAGTCTTGCAAATCCAAGACGAACTAATTTCAAAATAACGTTTTTAATACACTGTGTGTGCCGTTAATAAAAAAAAACAATGTATACAGATAAGTGAAATTTTTGTATCCGTACAGTTAAGTATGCTTTCTGCATATAGTTTAACATCGGTAACTGTTCGACATCTGAATCCATTCGATAAAGCAGAAAAAACAACCAATTTACATACCAAGGAAAACATATTTTTGTCATTACAAACCATGTGTCATCCACACAGCACGAGTTATCATCCAACCCGCCGGAGAAATAGATTATTCTTCGTCGTTAAAACCAAGAAATCTCGTTAAGTTTAAAAAAAGGAAAAAATATATATATTAATATTATAAAAATCCACGTAGAGCTCACATCCTCTTCACATTGCTGCAATTACGAATATTCGTGAGAGAGATGTACAATTATTTACTGTATTTAAGAGAAAAAATAAATAATCCGTTGCATTTCGAAAAATAACTGTTTGAATCTCCTGATGCTACCCTTTCACTCGTCCGGCCTGTGAGAGACTCGGACACGGTTGCAGCAGGGCTAACCCTGCGCTTAAATTTTAAATCAGTTATGAAACAGACCAGATTAGAATAACGTCCACAAGTACCGAAACTGATATCTGACTGTATACGATAATCTTCGTGTCGTCGTCTTCTTGTTGTTGCGGTTTTTTTCTAATCTATTCTCATCACTAGTGTAACGTACAGTAAATTACATGAGTCCCCCTCCCATTTCGTTCTCAGAGCTGCTGCATCGCCTGTACTACTCCAGCTTTTCAAACGCTATTTTCGAGGGGCTTTTACTAGGGTTTGCACAGATGGCCTGCATAGGTTCCTGTATTACATTTTGTTTGTTGTATGCAGAGATCGTGTTTTTATTTTATCTAGTCTTATCATTTCATGTAAACGATCTCTCTCCATCTGAGATGTTGTTACTGCAGCAGCTCCTCTTCTTAGTCCTCCGGCATCCCAGCAGTAACCGGGAAGGCAAAGTTAGGGAACATCTCGAAACTCAACATGTATGTCAAAATGACAATTGTAAAGATCTTAAGGGATAATCTACAAAGTGTAACTTTATACGGCCGGTGGAAATGTTGTTTGAGTCATTAAAAATAAATAAATACACAGAAGATTAGACATGTAATGATAAGTGGATATTTTATACCTCTACATACTGTATGACACATGCACATTACGTTATATCTTGAGAATTGTACAATTACAGTGTAATTGTTGACCTTGCTTTCATTACACTTTCCATGGATATTTGTTAAAACAAACGATCCCCCTGCACTGTGATGTAGTGAGCCCCTTTCACATTGGCACTCAGACCCGGGTCACAATTCACGTACCTGGGTCATACCCGGGTTAACCGCAAGGAACATTTCTGTCTGTTTGGCCATATTTTTGTTGATTGAGACACAGCATGAGCCAGATTGCAGCAGGGATGAAGAGACATTTTCTCAAATCAAATGGGCCAACGGTTCAATCCAGAGAAGCTTGGATGGAAGCGTCCGTAACAAGCTGCTTCTGCATGACCATTTGGAGGGTGATGTAAGGATACGCGCAAAGTGATCTGTGGGAGCAAACCCCCCATAATACTGCCATAAATCGTGTTCAGCAGCCATAAAGTCTGATTTTACCGGCCGCTAAAAATGCGGCGTATGGAAAGAAAGTATGTAAAGAATGGTGTTCACCTGGCATTCTGCAACCGCTATCAAATTTGCACTTTGCCATCATACATCCATTAAAGTTATATTGAAATGCATTCAAATAAATAAAAGAGGATGGAATTTGGTGGGATCTGGATACTAAGCGGGCATAAACATTATAATGTGATGTAAGGGTTTTGCCTTGCACTTGGGCAATTGCTGACCCTCCAAAAACTTTACACCTCTTCTTACAAGCTCCAAACCATTGTAGAAGCGAGTAACTAAGAGCTGTATTAAAGCAGACACCTGCAGAGACCTGTCATTGGTGTTAGGGTGGCTGCTGTGGTACACTTTCTGATGCGACGACATTGGCTATTGTGGAGCTGGAACACGTTCAGAGAAGGGCAAGACAAAGACCCCGCATAATCAATCCTACTAGTGTCTCTTTGTTTGGGATGCCGGGGAACGCGGTGTTAAAGCGTTATCGTCTCATTCTGCAGGTCATCCTACCTCATAGCTGAATTGAGGGATGACCTAGACCCCAGCGTCAATCTAAGGACTGCTATCCCTGTACATGTCAAAGTGCTGTGTTCTCTCCTTTCAGCCCACAGTTGGAATGTCTGGAGGGAAAGGCCAATCCACCTTTTCCAGACTGCTAGCCAAATTTCTGGATGTCATGCTAAAAAGGGCAGGCCAATACATATCATTTCTTAAGGATACTAGCATAACCGATGTTGGCTGAGGCTTTTCCAAACAACTCTGTTTCATGCTGAGTGACCTCAACCGTAAGGACTCTCAGCTCCTTCTCAGAAAACGTTTATTTTTTTCCTGTGCGCCAAGTCGACTTTGCTGCATTTCCTTACGATTGTAAGTCGCCCTGGATAAGGGCGTCTGCTAAGAAATAAATAATAATAATAATAATTTCCTCTAACATTTGTTTTGCTTTGTATTTTCGTGCGCCACACGTGTCATACAGCGATTACTGCTCTGACACAAACCGTATTTTTTCACATCACTTCTGTGTCGCATCGCAGTCAGCGTGAACATCTCGTACCAAAAATAATTTTTTTTTTTTTTGGTCGTGGTGCGGTGTGTCGTATAACACATTTGTATCGCGTCAGGTGTGTGGATACCTTTACAAGTGCGGCTGCTAAATGGGGCGATGCACTCATTGAGACCCTCATTATCATAATTGCGGATTATTATTTGTGCGTGTTGAGTAATTTGCATTGCTTTTAATTATTTGCACTGCGCCTATAATTACATCACCCCCTTGGTTTGAAGTTATTCCATTCATTGCAGCTTAGTTAATGCTTACCTGTAGTTCCCTGTGGTTCAACATAGCTCAATGCTTAAAGGCTGCTTTCACTTAAGGACCTGAGAGATAAACACGTTTTAAATAACAACAAAACCAAAAAAGTAAGAAGTACTGCAGTTAAGGGCTGAAGCTAAGATGTTGTCCTAATACCTGTTGCACAATCAAGTTATAGTGTGATGGCAATGTGAAAATAAAGTCTGGAAACTAGCAAAATTGTAACCGATAACAGGGCAGAAAGCCCTGCACACCTGTTTCCCAGGTGGCTGATAATATAGGAGATTACATTTAAGTTGGGATAATCAAGGTTTTACTATAACAATATGATTATTGTTTCTGTGATGGGGAGTTTTTGGTATGAGATCCCTAAAGCTGAGGGAACACTTTTTCAGGAACAGTGATTTGAAACCTGCTTCCAAGAGACCGGGTGAATAGTTTGAGGCCTTTGCTGTATCAAACAACTAGTCTCTCCTGGTGTGCCATGCAGTGGCATGAAACCTAGTCTCCTGAAATCAAGTTCCAAGTCTTGTTCCCTCAGCGTAAAAGTAAGGTACAGGGACCTCATATTTCTTCTCAACTGAAGGATGCAGCCTTTCACCTTCTGTACTATCTACTGCGAATGTTCAGCCTGTTTTTATATATTCCATGGTTGTTATCTATACTACATCACACAAGCGATTCTAATAATCATTTTGATCATATACTGATAATCCTTTAACAGAAGCTGTTTCCATCTGAATTCCCGCCGATGTCAGTGAAACTCATACCTGCATGGACATACTGAACGGTGGCAGGGCTGGGGGGAAAAGTCAAGATGATGCTGGGAAAATGAGGACAAGCAATCAAAAGGCAACCAAGAAAGACAGACAACGGACATGACCTTTAAAGGTGCAGTCAAATAAAATGAAATAAAACAGCAATCTACGCCTCAGCACAGAGCAGAGTCAATAAAGCTAACCTCCAAGATTTGTCTGTCCTGATAATCTCCAAAGTTATTAATGTAGGGCAGGACACCAGAGACTGGAAAATAATTAAATTTTCTCGCCCACTGTGATCTGGGAGTCCAAGAAAAATGTACCTTATTTTTAATAGACACTGTTTCACAGTCTTTTCCCTTGGTATATTTTACAGCCAGACCTACTTAAAAATGTAATTTACTTTCAAATAAATGCAGCATATTATGTTATACCTCCAATTATATCCCTAGGTTACAGCATTAAAGCTGAATGGAATGAGCTTTATAGGCAGAAGCATCTGTTGAAGTGCCTTAACCGTATAGCAGGGCAGGATCACTTATCATTTTAATATAGGTTATTATCAACTAGCATAGATTTAAAGACTTTAAAAAACAAATTGGGAAATGATCTTCCCCTATTTGGAACAGGCAATTAGATGGGCGCTTTCTGAAAGTCTTTGAAGCGTGACACAATTAAATTGCAGATCAGGCCAAAGAACTAATCTGACTAATATTTCCAGCCTGTTTCTGTGGTAGTACTTGGAATTAAGTTTTCACCGTTAGTGGTCTGACAATAATTTGCACTACAAATGACATGTGTCTTGTCCAGTGTTAAAGATCTGTCATGACTGTCTTGTGTTTTCCAGGGCTTTCCATGCTTTCTGCTTTGTTAAGGGACAAGACGGCTGCATTGGCCACCACTGTCATGCCCCTTGTGCCACCGAGATCCCTAAATGATTGCTGAATAGTTGCATGCTCTCACACAGCTTAAATAGGTCTAGTTGGTCACATGCCACAGACATATAAATAAGTAAAAGTTTTCTAATACGTGCATTCTTTTATAATTCAGGTGGTCCCTCCATAGAATCACATGGCTTTATCTCCAAATATCTACACCAAGTGTGGTCATAGCTGTCACACCTGCAAAAACAATTTTGCGAGAATTAGTAAGCAACTGAATTATTATTATTATTATTATTATTATTATTTATTTCTTAGCAGACACCCTTATCCAGGGCGACTTACAATCGTAAGCAAATACATTTCAAGTGTTACAATACAAGTAATACAATAAGAGCAAGAAATACAATAACTTTTGTTCAAGCAAAGTACAAGTGTGACAAACCACAATTCAATAATACAGCAGATAATAGTGATAGTTACATCAGGATATGATTAAATAGTGATAGTTACATCAGGATGTGATTAAGTACAAAGTACTACAGGTTAAACACTTGGCAGATTACAGTATTCTGAAGTACAGGATTAAATGCAGTAAAATAGGGGGCAGATAAGAGCAAAATAAAGCACATTTAAATGAAGGGTGATAGTGTCCCAGGATACAAACAGAGGAGTTCTACAGGTGCTCTTTGAAGAGGTGAGTCTTAAGGAGGCGCCGGAATGTGGTCAGGGACTGGGCAGTCCTGACATCTGTAGGAAGGTCATTCCACCACTGCGGAGCAAGGGTGGAGAAGGAGCGGGCTCTGGAGGCAGGGGAGCGTAGCGGAGGTAGAGCCAGTCTTCTAGTGCAGGTGGAGCGGAGAGGTCGAGTGGGGGTGTAGGGAGCGATGAGGGTCTGGAGGTAGCTGGGTGCAGTCTGGTCAAGGCATCTGTAGGCTAGTACAAGAGTCTTGAACTGGATGCGAGCGGTGATCGGGAGCCAGTGGAGCAAGCGGAGTAGTGGAGTAGCGTGGGTGAAGCGAGGCAGAGAGAACACCAGGCGGGCAGCAGAGTTCTGGATGAGCTGGAGCGGACGGGTGGCGGACACAGGGAGGCCAGCCAGGAGGGAGTTGCAGTAGTCTAGGCGGGAGAGTACCAGGAGCTGGGTAGCATAGTTGGTGAGGAAGGGTCGGATTCTTCGGATGTTGCTCATCTGCAAGTTCGTGCCAGAGTGGAGATGTGCTGGGAATAAGAGAGGCAGGGGTCCAGGGTGACTCCAAGGTTATTAGCGGAGGAAGAGGGAGAGAGTGTGGTAGATTCCAGAGGAATAGAGATAGATCAGAGGAGGGGGAGGAGGAGGGAAAGAAAAGGAGGTCAGATTTAGAGAGGTTGAGTTTGAGGTGATGCGAGTGCATCCAGGAGGAAATAGCAGACAGACAGGTAGAGATACGGGAGGAGATGGTAGAGTCAGAGGTGGGGAAGGAGAGGAAAATCTGAGCATCATCAGCATAGATCTTACTCTGTGATTGTTTTTCTTTTTTAATTATTTGAAGATCTTTATTTTGATCCTCGTGAACTGCTGTGGTGTAAAATGTCAAACATGCAGGGGCAGGGTAATGGTCCCCTGGCATCTTGCCAAAAGAGAATGTGTGATTCGTAATATTAAATCACTGCAGTGAAAGGTTTAAGGGCTAAAGTAGGTAAGGCACCTACAGCAATTCCAGTTTCTTTAGAATAGGCAATTTATTTTAATGGGTCAGCCACCAGTTTGTAATGTCATTTCAATAGTACAACAGCGACATCAAGTGGCTGCTAATGCTGGAGCATCTACACAATTTATTATAAATACAAGGCATACAGTGTCTATAAATCCAGACTCCTATCGCAAGGCAGTGTCACTGATGTGAAATAATCTGATCTCCATAAGAGTTTTGTTGCTCCTGATAGGAGACATTTGGGATCATCAATTAAATGATTCACAGTTGGATTTTCCTGTTGTCCCATTGATACTGTTAAGCTTCCAATCTGGGAACCTTCTATTATGTGGAATGCATTGCAAGAATGTTCTGCATATTAAATTATATCAACAGTAGTAAAGATTATCAGACCCCCAAACCATTTCTCAGGGGTAATGCTAGTAATCTTTGTAAGGAACTGCTGTTCATTTTTATATCTGATGACATTTGACATAGATAGGCATTCATTAACCACCGATATGTAAACAGAGTTAATAAAGATTTGTATATAGTACTGTTATCATTCACTGCTCCACAGTAGCATACTCTTTCAGATGTCTTTAGCGCTATTGAAAAATACTCACCACAACCCATTTGCAATGTGCAAAATATTTACAATTATACAGCAAAAATCACGTTTCCACCTTCTGTAACAAGTGGTAAGAAATAAAAGCACAAAAATTAACCACATTTTTACATGACGTTGAAATTTGCAGTTAATGCTATTGTTTGTCTGTACAGTTTTTGTCTGTAAAATCAAAGCTGTAAATCAACATTTAATAGATTAAACTTGTAAACCTATTTAAACACTTTGAGTGAAAAAATGTGTTTACTCATATTTTTATTTTACATTGTTTTTGCAGTGGCTTATAATTCCAATGTATTTCTGTTTACCATTCAAACCTTTAGAATTTTTATAAAATCCAAGCGATAGAATGTATTCAATAAAACACAAAGGATCATATTCACAAAGCATTTACCACTATGTGTGCATCTAGCAAAACCAAACTACTAATGTTACAGAACTAGCAAGCATGGTCTTTTTTTTTTTTTTTTTAGAATTAAAATGGTACTTTAGTAGAATTCTGTCTGAATACGGCTCTTATTGTCTGTCACTTTTACATTGTGCTTAATTAAGAGTTTTGATCTGCAGTACAAAACACATTTCTTTGTCAGACAAGCTCATTAGCTATGATCCTTTTGATAAACCCCTAACACATTTTAATTTTGAATACCTTTCCCACTTGTGGTATAACCATTTACAAGATTGTGAAACAACTCTAATGATTTTTTGCTTGTGATCTGCAAGTTTTCCATGCATAATTTTCCATGTTACAAATTTAAAAAAAAACAGTGCATTAATTAAAACTACCGAGAAGCCAGACAAGATATTCACTAAATTGATTAACACCTTCCACCCAATAAAAACAACTTGGAAGGTGTTACGTATTAACTCGAGTTGTTGTGATTGGATCACACTCCCTATGCTGTGCCCATGTCTAGTGTGTGAGATTTGCCCATGTGAATGACAATGGTATACTGGGACTCCTCAGACAAGAATTATTAGCTAATGTTTTTGCTGCTGCTGGAGCGTAAATGTACAGTTTGAAAACAGACAATTATTCAGCTTTGGAAGTGACCTAAGATTTCCTTTCTCACTATATTTCCCTCTGTAAATATTAATGTAGAGGCAAAACGTCAGTTCCTTTTGCAGTGCACTGCTGCACAGATACCTCAAGCCTAATGTACTTCAAATGTAATCAACACAAGAGTACTTATTTGTAATGCATGTTGTCCATGCAATCTCTTCTAATTGAACACAATATATATAGTAAACGTAACCCATCAGCTGATGACACCTAATTGAATAACACAAGACAAATATAATGCATGTCAGAACATTTCAACAACACATTTTTGAATAACTCATATGTGTATATATTATAAAGATTCAAATGTGTGCTAAATGTTGCACACAGAGAGAAAGAGAGAGAGATCATTATAAATAGTGTCAACAACTATTTGTGTAGTAATAAATGGATCAAACACATCAACGATACAATAGTGGAGAGGTGTTTTGGGGCAGCGATCAGATCTGAAGATATTCAGAGAGCAACAGTTCTGAAGAGGCTGCGGGAGGAGTTTGTGCCTGTGATGGCTCCAGAGCATTCAGACACTTCAGTGAGATTTCCACAGCAGGACCAGTGCGGCTTCCCCGGATGACCTTTGTGCCCATGTCCACAGCCTTGGTACCCTCCTGAAGACACAAGAGCAAACAGAACTGCTTTGTCAATATCTATTGTCCAATAACAGAAGAGGTTGGAATCTTAGAAGGATGGAGTGGGGCCCCCTGATAGAATGCCTCTTCGCAGGGCTATGGAACAATGAGGCCCTGAATGAATCATTCCATTCCGTTTTTTGGCAGAGAAGTGCAGGAATTAAAGGTGAAAGAAGTTTTGGCCACTGGGTGGCGCCAGCTAGCCCATTTTCTATTATTTATAAGTTTGCAGTTGCTGGTGCTTTTTAGTACATTGATTAAATATTTAACCTTTCAGCTGACCACAAACAACAAGCTTAGTTATCCACCTAACACACCACCACCAAAATGAATGGACTGAAAATGAGCTTTTGACAATGATGGATTTAATCTGTTTTTCTATTGTTTGTAGCTTGAAGTGGGAGAAATAATTTGAAAACATGGCGGAAAACAATGGGTAGGCTTCTGATAAATTCCGTCAGACAAACACATTTTACTTTGTGAAACTGCATCAAGACAATGTATGCTTTTCGTAGTGTGATCCTTTAAACCTTTTCCCATCAAGTTCTTTGAAATCAACTGCATGCTCAGATTTCACACAAATTCACAATTGTAGAAGTGGTTTAAACAGGTGCCATGCATTGTCCTCGAGCCAGACCTCACCTGGCATTGTGCCCCCACACCCACAGCGAGCCTCCTTCTGTCCTCCGCTGGAACAGAATGTGCAGCAGTGGAATACGCCACGGTGTTTGCGAACTTTACTCCTCACAACCAGGACAAAGGGAGAACCCTTAAAAACATCATACAACACTTAAACAATTTTATATTTGGGTAATGAACCCCAAGCCTCCCAATTACAACAGTGTCTGAGGCTGATAACCACTGCACATGCAGCCCGTCTGAATTCCTCCATCGCTGTTACAATGTACGACTACGCCACCCTTGAATAAATATGTTTTCTGCTTTCTGTTTCTGATAAAAAAAATTACACTGCAGTGTATAAACATATACAGTATGGGTATAGGGTACTTTATAGCAAATCATTTAATTGTAATCACACTGAATTGAGAATTTATGGTGCTCAATAAACTACAGTTGCAGCTTTCATGCAAGTACTTCAGGATTCCCACTTTTATCAATTAAAAAAATAAATAAGTAAACTGGCTGCTTAGAGGAGTTTAAAACTTTGACATACAAGCCCTCAATTATATATCCTCCGTTTAGAGAAGACGTCTACGAGCACTGATGGATTTGTTCACTTATAAACTGTTCACAAAACAAGATGCACAGAATCTATAACCCATTGTATTTAATGTAGACTACAATTCCTTCTAGTAAAATCAAGTAAAACATTGTCGCACCTGTATATGCTGTCCTGTAACACAGACCCACACAGTGTATGTCCCTGCTTCCTGAGGGGTGTAGGACACACGATACGTGCCATCATTGTTGTCCTGGACTGCAGGCTTGGTGACACTAACAGGAAATTTAAATATTACGATAATATAAACACATTTTGTGACAGCAATTTGATTTCCCTCAATTGTCTCTGCATAACATGCCGATTTAGAAATATGTTTTTGATATTTTTCCTATAAATAAACAAGTAAACCAAACGTACTGCATCAGCTTGAAAAAAAAGAAAAGATTCCCATCATAGAAGTTCAGTAGTGAATAGTTTCTTTTTTTTTTTAGTATAGCAACTCTGAACTTTTCAATATTTAACCCAATTTCCTACCAATCCTTCTTCTCTTTGTGAACGATGCTGATACGGACAGTCTCCCCTCCTTTAGCCATCTGCTCTCCAGCCGAGTCTTTGCAGATCACAGTGAATTCACTGGGGTGACCCTGGCGCCCCACTTGAAATCCTGGGGGGACAGAAATAACTTGTTTAATCTGACCTCTTCTTCCTGCCACTAACTCACACCCATGAGCAGAGGAATGAAGTGGAGTGAAAAAACCCTGTCCATGGTATTATAGGTTAAAATCTTTCGGTTACCTTGTCACAAAACTGATTCATACAAGTAGTACTACAAAGAAACTTAAATGCTTTATAAAGAACCCTTATAGGATTGTTTGCCAAGGAGACCAAGTTGGTCCCAAAGATATATGCTAATCATTAGTGGGGCTATTCCATCTCAGTGAAGTGGGCTGGGGTCATAAAAATAATTCTACACATAAACAAAGCAGAATTTGTTAGCCGAAAGGAGCATCTGTTTACTCGTAACTTAAGGGTAATGGCATCTTTGATGATTTGAAAACATGAAGATGCTTCTGAAAAATGGCTGGAATTCTTAAGAAATGGGACACCATTAGATTTTGCCTGAAGAGCGCAGCAGCTGTAGATTCACAATAACATGTTTTTACTAGAACACTCTGAGCAACAGTAGCTTCTTCCTAAGTTTCTGGTACAGTCAGTTTGTGTTCTTTTCCATATTATCGTACACACAAATCTTTCAAAGTCTTATTTTTTACTTCTGAATAGGCTCTCGTATATGGATTATTTGCTCGTGCTCAGTCTTTTCGCAGAACTCTTTTTTTCACACAGTCACACCATCCCCCACCAGACATCTTTTGAATCTTCATGAGGCGCAGTACTTACGGCTACGTCTGGAATGGCCACCAGATCATATTCAAAGTAAGTGCACTTGTAAGGAAACCATGGAAACCAGGAATGTTACCTGCTTATCAGTGTCATCGCAAATCACAGGTTTTAGTAATGTTTAAGCTTGTACAGTACAGATGTAAATACAAAAATAAAAGCAGATATTATACATTATATTTAATTGTATTTTTACAGTTCACATAGGGTAAAATTTCTGAAGATTTTACACCAAAGTACAACTTGCACAATACTAGGAAACTAACTGTTTGTTACAAAAGTAGTAACATAAAATAAACTTAATTTACAAGCGCACACTGGTGTGTTACTTAAGCAAACACCCTACTGGTGCCTCATATCTGTATTAAAAACAGGTCACAGCTATAACACAAATTCATTGTTTAGCTTCTCTTTATTTATTTTATTTATTTATGGATTTATTTGGGGGGGGGGGCAAATAAAACATTAATTGTTTGATTTCAAATTGATTCACTACTATTAAGTGTTTTCCTCGTAAAAATTTGAACTCCAAGGGTGGAGAAAGTGAAAGATAATAAAGAGAGCCCAGCTGCCCTTGCAAGACTACACTGCAGTATTTCTGACATGCAATGCTGTGGACACAGTACTTGTAATGCAGCACAATGTATACATATTGTAAAATATTTGTACAGTTTAACAAACAAAAAAGTTCCCTATGACTATACAGTGAATATAATACTGAAATATTACTGTTTTATGTTTAACCTGCCTTTTTCAAAATGTATGCATATCCCTAAAAATAAAGCAATTAGGAAACTGCTTAGTACCCTAGTCTAGACTTGCTGGTTTGGCATGGCATGACTATGGGATAGTTAATAACATGTGATCATCTACAACAGTAGAAATCATCATGCATGACAGTGAGGTTGTGTGCTCCAAGGTTTTCAAAAGGCTAGAGGCAGCTTGTGTATTGGGATCAAAAGAACTCTCCCATCCAATGAGTTAACCAGACACAACCCTAAGCTTCCCAGATCTGACTGGCTATGCAGAATATCTTACCTTCCCCACTAATGCCACATTTAGCCGGTTCCACTGCCCTGGTGTGGATCACTCCAAACACCTCGAACACACCACTCTGTGCTGCTCTCTCCTGGGGCAGGAAGTGTACACCATCATCCACGGCCGGATGGGGATTATACCCCACCTCAAGCAGCCTCTTCAGCCGACTGACCGCTACCCCCTTGGCCATCAGGATCTCCAGATCAGAGCCGCTGGTCAGCAGGCGTTCCGTGAAGTCCACTCCGGTCTTCACGTCGGACAGGATCTGCTCCAGCTGAACCCGCTGCAGGTGGAGCTGGTTCCTCTTCTGCACCCGCAGCTCCTCCAGCTGATTCAGGAGCCCATCGCGGTGCTTCTCGATGGCTTTTATGTAGCCCTCGGCAAACACGCGGACTTCCTCGGCCACAGCGTCTGCTCGAACCTCGACAGACTGCTGCACGGACTCTATGTCGCTCAGGGCCCTCTCGAGCACGCCCACGTGCGGCTGGACGTTCTTCAGCAGCTCCCTCACGGAGTCCCCGTGCTTGTGGATGACGTTGGCGGCGTAATCGCAGGCGTGGTCGCGGTGTCCCGTCACTACGCAGTCTCTGCACACAGGCCGGTCGCAGGTCTCGCAGAACAGTCTCACCTCCTCTGCAGGGTGCATCAAGCACATGATGGGCTTTACAATTCTGCTGGATCCGTTCAGGTCCTGAAGGCGCACGGTGGTGTGGGAAGCTGTCTTTTTCTGTCTCCTGTTTCAAAAACAATTCAGGTTTAGAGTGTGTGTTTTTTTTTTTTTTTAGGATTTGTAAATAAATTAGGTATTATGTAGTCACTGCAATTTGTGGTTGGTAGTTTTGAGAAAGTGCTTGTTGCTGCTCCTGCTTAGTTTGGTCATGTCCCATTCTATTCTAATAGGATATGATGATGGCTCCTATTTCGGCTTACTGTAGCAAAAATCTTTTATTGTTTCTTTTATTTTGGTTTAATAAAACAGGATTTTTATTTTTTAAACCATAAAAGCAGCAACAGTCACACTCACACAAAAGTTGTTTTTTTTATGATTAAAATGTATGCTGATTCAGTACTGTAAAGTAGCAAAGGGCCAAAAACTAAGGCTTTAAAAACATCTTTAAAAATTTATCACACTTAAAAATAACAATGAGGCCCTCGCTCAGAGGAGCCATGAGATACTTTAGATGCTGCAGCTCTTAAGACGGGTGCAGAACACTTCTGCACCGGAAGTGAATATATAGTGTTGTGGTTGAATACAAAAGCACTATGAAAATAAAATATCCTCTTCAGAAAAATGAATTACTTTCCATAATGTTGATATGCTGAAGGACTCATGCTGTTAACGCTTTTTTCTTCTTTCCATATGTCTTAATTAGAGTACTGTCTGTACCTGCAAGGGTACCTACCTGTGTGCCTGACAGCAGAACTCACACAGATTGACACAACAGACATCGCACCGTTTCTCTGCAGTCCCCTCGCTGCACAGATCACAGACTAGCTCACAGTCTTCATTCAACAAACTCTCCAAAAACACTTCGCTCACGGCGAGGTGGTCGGTGGTTAACCCTTGTACCCCTGCCAGGGGCAAATCCACTTCTGAATCACAGACCGGGCAAAGGATAGTGACCGAGGGCTGGTCACGAAGGTAGGATTCCTCGGGTAGAGTTTCAGCTGTCTTCCCCTGTATTGAAAACTGCTCCAGCTGTTGAATGCATTCTGTACAGAAAGTGTGGAGGCAGGGCAGGATTTTGGGGTCGCAGTAAAAATGTCTGCAAGCGGAACATTTTGTCCTGGCGTTAACCCCGCTCCCACTCGCTTGTGAATGAGGATCGGAGGCGCACTTCTTATTTAAATTTCGTGACATTGTTTCAAATAAAAGGTATTGAGATTTATTTGCTTAAAAACAAATACTGGATGCTATAAACCCCAACAAATATTCACCGTTAACTCTTTTGAATAGCGCCGTTAATACAATATATTTCAATAACAAAACAAACATCAAATTCGTTCCTGTTAATGAACGTTGAAAAGCCTTTACTCCGTTAATTTTGTAAAAAGCTAATCCATCGTAGTTGTGGTTTATAGTTATTTCTAAAAAAAGATATACTATGGATTGCTTTCTTTAAAGCCAGGCTACTTATATAGCAACACTGTTTAACTGATAAGTAAAAATAGAAAAGCTAGCCACTTCGTAACTTTTCTTTAAAACAAACTTTCTGGAACTCTTTTCAGTCTGCAGGACAGACATACCCAATTACTGCTTGCGTTTCAGATGCAAGGCGTGGCTGAAACTTAACAAAAAGTTGAGAAAGAGATTGCTTGCATGATGAGTGTACAAGTAATCCTGCAGGAATGTTGGTGTATCCCCATCTACTGGAGGGAGAGACGAACTAAGTGCATAGCAATTCTCAAACGGGCTTGTGCAAATTTCGGTTGTTGGAATTTTAAGCAGGGATAAGTACTTTTGAGAACAGGTTATATTGTCCATTTCTAATATATATATATATATATATATATATATATATATATATATATATATATATATATATATATATATATAATTATTATTATTATTATTATTTATTTCTTAACAGACGCCCTAATCCAGGGCGATTTACAGTCGTAAACAAATACATTTCAAGAATATATATATAAAATCACTGAAAATACCAAAAAGTAACGTTCATTTAAAATCATATGGTTAATTGTTTACATTGTATACTATTACTACTACTACTACTACTACTACTACTACTAATAATAATAATAATAATAATAATAATAATAATAATAATAATAATAATAATAAACAGGAAAAACTGTGAATTATATTTCTATTATGGCAAATATACAATCTCAACAATATGTTCGAACTAGAGTGATTAGTTTTATTCAAAACCTTCTTCTCTTGTGCGATGGTGGTGGCGGAGTGGGCATCAAAATAATTTGTACTAACAGTATATTCGTGCAAGGGAATTCGTATCATAAGAAGTATTTTACAATAAGCGACTGCTAAATTTGGACATAAAATTAGAAAATTGACCGTAGTGTTAAGTTCTAAAGCTAAGAATTTACAACTTTTTCTAACTGCTATTTAGTTGCTTCTTGATACTTGCTCCATTCGGAAGAAAAGGGGCAAAGTTTTCCACTTGCTTCACAATCTTTAGCCCGTATTTTATATATCATGCTGTATATATATATATATATATATATATATATATATATATATATATATATATATATATATATATATATAGGCTTACAATTAAAGGCATTGCATTTTCTTCCCACTTAATTCCAACAGATAGTCTTGTGGGTCTTTACAAAGAATCACATTTTGTGAATGTTGTGGAGCTTCAATGAAATAATCAAACAGAGCTTGATCAGATCATCATGTCTTTTACGTTTCTATTGGTCTTCTGTACAAGCAGCAGTCTTTTTAAGAATTCATTTTAAGAAAGTATCCAGTATGCCCAAAGAGGAAAGTGAAAGGAGAAGATCAGCCAGTGAGGCAAGGGCAGGGCTGCGCTGTTCATCTTAAAGTAATTCTTCTCAGTTACTCCAGAATCTGAAAAACAATGAAAGAGAAAAGACAGGTCTGGTTTAAAATCATTAATTAGATACAGGTATGACTAGAAATTACTGGCATAGTTTTCATTTTGGTCCAAATGCCATGGTTTGCTAAAACAAAAATCCATTCCGTTTCCTACAGGAAAAGTCTGAAGCATGTAACTATGCATTGAAGTGCGGGAGAAAGTGATACTTGTACAATACCTGTTACTAATGCATTGGAAACCGATTTGACTAAGGCATTCTCAATTATGCACTCGTAGCTGTCATCAACTTTCACCGTCTTCAGAACAGATGTCACTTTGAATATTCCGGCAGAATTGTTAGAGAATTCTGTTTCTCCTGTGAGATTAGCTCCATTAAAGTCTGTCCAAGAAACAGTAGGTTTTGGATACCACCTCTGGGCCACAGCCTTTAGTGTTGCTGCCTGACCTGTGGCCTCCATAGTAAACTTTGGAGCTGAATAAGCTTAAAAAAAAAAAAAAAGATTATTAAAAAATGTAAAAACTGTAATAAAAACAAAACACACTGCTTCTAATTACAAAGACAGAATGTGTATATATTTTACAGTGTATTTAGAATTTGATCTTTTGTACTGCCTGTAACAGAGGATTCTCAAATCAAGTGCCACTATGTCTTGTTGTTTGATTTTACACAATCAGGGAAACAAAAAAAAAGGTAGGCAAAGTATCCTTATAAACACTTTCAACCAACTGAAAATAGTACAACTACTTTTAGAATAACTACCTCCTGAGAATTCTTCTATTATCTTGTGTAAAGACTTCCTTACACAGGAAGTGTGGTGGCAGTAGAAATTAGCTTCTCTTCACTACCAGCAACTAACGTCAAGAAAACAGACAAACTTACAAAATGATGAAGGGGGTTCTGAAAATGATTATAAGCCATTAACCCTTTAATTGTGACTTCATTTATAGTCTCCTTTGAAAACTAAATTGGGAAGTTGATATGTGAGCTCACGCAAAAGAGAAGGGACCCTTACCTGCAACTCTGAGATTCACATTGACTTTTCCTTGCCCATTGGAGTTACTAACAGAGCACGTGTAAGACCCCTCATCATCCCACTGAACGTTTCTCAGCAGCAGTGATGCATTGCCATTGTTGATTTGATCAGGAAACATCAGGGTCCTGTCCTTGTAGTGTGGATTCTGGTCCTGGAGCTGGTTGACATTGCTTGCATACTTATGAATGACCCCTGTTAAACCGTCCTTCTCCCAAGTAACCATTATTGTGGTAACTGGTTTGCCACCTGAGTCAACTGCAATGAATTTACAATCCAGCATAACATCGCCTTCTAAATTTCCGACTGGAAACTTAAATCTGCTTTCTACCATCGAGCTTGCGTTTCCTGAAACAAAAATAAGACACCAATCATAGTTCATGGTGCTGTCATAGTAATGGGGTGGGTTCTGGGTGTTTTAATGTTGAGAAAATAGCACCATAAATCAGGGTCATGTGTCATAAATCAGGCAAATGTCATAAAGCTGCACTGTATTTTATGATCTTCCCCAATTCTATAAGATTTTTTTTTATTTTTTATGAAACATTATTTTGTTCCAACTGTAATCGGTCAGTTGTAACAAACACCAGGAGGGACACCGGTCCTCCAGGACCAGAATTGCCCACCCCTGTACTAGATGCTGTTTATAACCAAGACTTTTGTTATTTAGTCAAATTAATCTTGAAGTAACCATTGTGCTTCTAAATAGAACACCCAGTGTTCTTGTCAGTGAGTTTACATGGTACATGCCCAATGCCTGACAGTGACCCCTAGAGCAGGTCTTTCTATTCAAGCTATTGACCAGGAGGGATTAGCAAAGATGGCACAAGCCCAATGTTTTCAAGCCTCAGTACCAAGCATGTGCAAGTGACAGCCTTTTATAAATAACAAAAGTTTTGCATTCTGTAAATATGCATCTTGTGTACATGTGTATGACAACTACCTCAGATCTTGCCATACCAGTAATTCCTATTTATACTGTACAAGTGTCAAGAGTTTGAGCATCAAATAACTTTTTTCAATGCTAGAACAGTTTTATTTTAGTTGCTAACTATTAATTATCCTTTATCTGTCACTAAAAGAAAGTGAAGAAAAAAAATTCTAAACAAAATTGGAATTTATTTTGAATGGTGCTTTTTAGTTAAGAAAAAATGTTCTTTGACTATCACTACATACTGTATATACTTTAATGGTTGATTAAGCACACACCATCCTCCCTTTCTTCCTTTTTGCTTTCTAAGGGCAATGCATTTTAAAGAAACTCACCTCCAAGTGACGTTGCTAGAATGAGGATAATGATTCCGGCAAGAATGAATATGATAGCAATCATGCTACAGAAAAAGAGGGAAAAAAAGAACGTTCATTGTGAATCCTCGACTGAACTCCCTTTTCTATACGTTTCTAATGAAACTGTAGTTAAGAACCTCTTTTGATTTATAAAAAAGGTGTTAAAACAGCAGTACATTTTTCTGTTCACCTTTTTCAACAGTTTTAGAGAGTTTAATTAGTGTCTTCTAATTTTACAGTGTTTAAAGGGAAATATGTGGAACTATTCTTACATTATTGACCCAGGCAGGGTTTCCTTGCTGTACCATGATGCCAGGAACCATGTTTGTTGTGACAAAGGCTTGAATCATATTACAATCAAAGCTCTAAAAAATATTGGAACCCTTGGATAAAAGCACTGTAAGACACTTGCAATGTAACAGTACTGCCTAGGTATGTATCTTATTTTTATTCTATAAACATTAAAAGGCAATCTGAGTCTGTCCTATTAAATTAAATCAAATGGGGTGCTAAAAAGGTTTATAAAAAGGTATTTTTTGCACAGTATTTGGCAGTTTTACCACGCATTTACCATATTTTATCCTGATCTGCCATGTTTATTAATATGCTTTACGAAATCTCCCTCTCCTCTACCATGCTTTAAGCATTATGCATTACGCTTTGCTATGCTTTTACTATGGTACACTTTTATAAAGGTGTGTTTGCTTAGTAAAAAAAAAAAGAGAAGTCTTCTCTGCTGCTGGCTTGCACAATTAATCCTGTAAATGTGACACAGAACTAGTCTTACCAGCCCCTGATGTGGATGACAGCCTTTGATGGTGTATTTGTTTAAGTGGGAATACTGGTAAGACAGGTCCCTGAAACTGCTCTATTGTACAGTACTGCCTTTGGTTTTACTGCATATAAATCATACACTGAAACTTACTTGAGAGCAAGTCTACTGTGCACACCTTCTGCATTAACCACTCCCAGCCTTTGTGCCCATCTGCTTTAAAGTCATTTTGATTGATGATTTTAATGCATTTCCATTATTAAATAAGGGGCGAGAAAAGTGCAAACTCTGTCAAATGGAATCTATACCAGTTTTGTACATAAATGTACAGTTATTACCAGAAACTACAATTATTCCACTTTAACATATCATACACAGCATGATATATATAAAATAAATAGCATACAATTGTGTTTAATTTTCTTGAAAGATGTTAATTTAAAGAAACACATTGAACCCATAGGGTCAATTGCAACGAACCAAGAACTTCCAGATCGTCACCAGGTGCGTATTAAAAATGTTCCCAATTGCACCGAACTCCAGATGATGACTGCTGCCCCCTAGAAGTGCCTGATGTACTAAATTAAACCATAAAACCATCACTATCAATAGCTCCTTCTATTGGCAAGCAAATTGGGCATAAACGATGTAATTAGGCTGTGTATCATGGGGCAAAGGATGGTCAAACGCTCCGCTCAATTGCTGTTGGCATTGCTCAACAAAAGAAAGTTTCTGCTCAGTCGAGTAATTCTGTGCACGACCGGCAGCCATAACTTCGTTTGTATGAATACAATGAATATTATAACTTTATATACGTGGATGACTCGATTTCATATCTGATTACATTTACAGCTTTGATACATATTTGCTCTGAATTATGGTCTTTGTTTATAATTATGCGGATAATTACGTTTGGTTAATTAGGCTAATTAAAATGTATTATCTTCATGTTTTACATATGTATGTTTTTTTTGTATTGTTACTTTTATTTATTTATTTATTTACTCTTTTTGCATAAAAACATTGCAAATGCTTAATTACATAAGCCCTTGGAACTATAACGAACTGGAATCAATTTGTTTGTGACCCACCCCGCAGTTGCAGTTTGGAAATAGTCTTGATCCTCTGCTGCTTACTAAACCTGAGCATCAGCTGATCCCCAACTGGTTTGTTCGTTGCAATTGGAACTAACTTAATCCGCAGCTGGGGATGATCCTCAGGAAAGTGCCCTACTAGTCCACAAAGCTTGATGCGTACTAACTCAGAATGTTTGTTGCAATTGACCCATAGTTTAATTCATACATGTGTCTGTATTGTTTGCTCAATATCTAACAAAACTGTCATCAATACAATTACTAGTGAATTTCAATTGCAAAACATTAAAAATACAAAACAATGTTACAATAAAACACCAGGTATAGGCAGACTATATATATATATATGTATTTAATTTGCTAAGGAAACCAACGTTAGCTACAGCACCCAGGCTGGTTTTCTTTCTTCCTGTTTGGATAACCTTGTACTGCAAGTCAAAAGACTGAAAATATAAAATTACCTCCCAAAGATGATTTGCCCAATGGTAGCCATGTTTGACAAAATATTATTAGTCCTGTTTTATGTTTTTTTCCCCCCTCCTGTGTTGGGGGGGAAAAAAGTTGAGTTTCAATAAAGTTGAGTTTCCAATAAAGAGTGGTTTACCAGTGCAGTCATCCCAGGCAGCAGGAAGCAGGTCCACCTGTCTCTCAGGACTGAAGGTATGTGTCTGTCAGATCTCTTACTGACTCCTCCTGTCTGGTGCACACATGCCCTGTTAAAGAGAACACTAGTGCTGAAGTCTTGAAGTAAATACTGTGCTTCACACAAAGGCCTGAGCCAATACAGTAAGCAAATAAAAAAGGGATTGTCTTGGGTGTTAAGAAGTCACACAAACCTGAACATACCATTCCACCTACACACTACAGAGGCCCTAGGCCATTAGGATTCAGATAACCAACTAATGGGCCTGATTGTCAGAACCAAGAGTGGAATTCAAGTATATCCGGTTTTAGCAATTTCAGTAGTATAAACATTCTCTGCCTTTGAAATGTAAATGTTGTTTTGTTAAAGCAAGGTTGTCTAATCTGTAAAAATGTGATTTTATTATTATTATTATTGAGAGATTTCCTCAACATGAGGTCCCCAGGATTTTAATAAGGTGCATTTTTTTTTTTTTTTTTTTAGTATCTAGAGGCTTGATGTAAACTAATCGACTGCATGTTTCTTGTTTGCAAAGGGAGGTGTCCAAAGATAACTTTTGCCAGAAAAAAACTTCAGTATCTAAAATTAATACATTGTAAACGCCTTTATATCCACAGCGATTTCCAAACAACCCAAATTTAGACACCTAAAACGGGTTTTGTCACATACCTCTTCCAGATTAAAGCCTTAAAATGGCGAGTGTAATAATCGTAAACATACACAAAAAAAAAAAAAAAAAAACCAGGGCAATTTCTGAACAAACTGAATTAATTTTTCATACTTTCTGAGGATAAATTTTTTTTTTCACATTTCTCTGCAAGTCTCCATTTTTGATTCGTTCATCATGTTTTGCTCTATAGACAGCACCTGCAAGAGCCAGGAGCAGCACCTGATGGACGGTTTGGGATGACTGGGAAGAATGACTGTGGCGGCTGGAGGACTGGCTCTAGAGCCCAGGAAGACGGACTGTCGTTTTGAAGATTGTTTTTCAGACTTTCTATTTTCCCAAAGATCTTGTGCTGAGATATTTGTAATTGATGCATCATTAATAGCATCTCTAACATTTTGTAGCACTTTCTTGTGCCAATCTGTGAAACTGTTCCTCCCCATACTTTTCTCTCTAGTAGATACAAATCATATACAGCTATGGCCAAAAGTTTTGCATCAACTAGAATTGTAGGATTGAGACATAATTATAAATAAATAAATAAATATACATATTATATATATTATATATATATATATATATATATACACACACACACACACACACACACATACACATATATATATATATAAACACAATTAAGATATTTTATTTAACATCATGTAATCAAAGAAACTACAAAATGATATCATAAAAGTCTACCGGAAGCCATAATATTATTATTTTATTTTTTTTTGCAGACGCCCTTATCCAGGGTGACTTAAAATTGTTACAAGATATCACATAATAGTAGTACAGCAGTTCATGTTAGATTTTGAAATGCCACATTTTTCAATTTGTGTCAGATTATGGAAAGTATATGGAACACTACAAAGCGGTATGTAATTCAATGCTAATGTAACATTATTCAGCAGGTTTCATTATACTTTATGAGGTATAGGGTGATGCAAAGCCTTTGGCCATAGCTGTACTGCACATGCCAACAGTACGGTTTGCACTTGCAGGAATAAATGTTTGAAATCAAATTAGAAATAAATAAACTGAATCCTGAATATTTATTTCTGCCAAGTTTAATATAAATCACTAATTATTTTTAATATCTTTGTATCTCATATTTAAATCAACTATTCATTTGGGGGGAAAAAACACACACACTAACAGCATTATTATTACATTTGTGTACAGTATATTGTAGAGACATTTCAACATTATAGGAAATAACTTCTACAAACAGTAAAACGTTTTTAAAAACAAAATCACATTCCAAAAACATATAAGTACATGAAAGGTGTGAAGTTATGACATTGGTGGTTTGTGATCATACCAATCTGTGAAGCATGAACACCAAAATGGTCCATCGCAGTGTGATGTCATGGGAGGTCAGAAGCTTAGGTGTGACAAAATAAGTTTCCAGACATAAATCATTCATAATAATCTTCAGGCTATATTTCAGACACCAAAAAGGATCTTGAGGTCAGCCAATGTAAGTTTGGTGAAGGAGTCTCCTGTACCCGATAGCACTTTCTTTGCCAGTTCTTTTTTCTTGTCTTGAAGTTCCGTGATCTTATCTTCTACAGTCCCCTCACATACAAACCTAGATTAAACAAAAAGAGGACCAAAAAAAAAAAAAAAGATGATAGACAGAAGATTTAAAAAAAAAAAAAAAGTCAAGTGAAAATGAAATACTTTCACTTAAAAAGAACAGTGCACAGCAAAATGCATACATGTGTTTCCTCTTCTGCTCTTGGGTAGCTAAGAATGCAGCTGACAACCAGCCCAACACATTCTTTGAAAAGAAAAAAAAAAAAATATATATATATATATATATATATATATATATATATATATATATATATATAGATACTTTATTTGATATTATTTTGGCCCAATAGTCCCAGCTGCATATGTGTTTAAAATATTTAATAATAATAAAAAAAATATGTATTCCTTGTTGCATTTTTTTTTGTCTTCATCAACCTATTCACCAACCTACTAAGAGCCTCAAGGTTACTGCCTCAAAACCAGAGAGGACAAAAACAACTAGATGAAAAAGGCTATCATATGCATTGTGGAACAAAAGTTTAATGGAACTGTCTTCTCACCTGTGTATGGTTACACTTCTGATCTGTCCCACCCTATAAATACGGTCACAGGCCTGGTCCTCCAGAGCTGGGTTCCTGAGGATTGAAATGAAGGTCACATTCACAATCAAAACAAGCAGAGCATGTAATAAGTACAGGTGTTATACCTAGAAAGTTAACCAAGACTTAAGGGGATCACCTAAAATGCAGTAATTACAGTCATAATTAATCTAAGCACATTTAATAAATGAGAAACTAAATATGACAATACTTTCACGTGCACAGTAAATAGACTATCAATGTTCTGTCAAAACACTCAATAATATTGAGCACACTATCACTCCATATGGCATGAGGATCAAAGCTCTGTAGCACTGTTCTTATTAGACATAATTACACACAGGAAGTAATCTGGAGCTCCTTTAAACTGCTTATTTGACCTTACCAGTGCATGTCCAATAAGAAGAGGTGATTTCCTCCAATCAGGTTTATGCCGACTCCTCCAGCACAGAGAGACACCAGCATAACCTGAACAATTTACGGGAAAGAAAAAAATCCACTTTTATTATAAATTATTTTTACAGCTGTGAATTGGTCAAGCAACAAATCAATTTTATATTGCATAACTGTAATTTAACTAGATAAAGCAGTCATATACTTTTTGTTGACACATCACACATGCATATCATTGTACTTAATAGTATTTTTGTTTAATATGTATATAACTGAATTAGATAAACATCCATATACCTTTTCATGGCACATCACACATGCATATAATTGTATTTACAGTATTTTATTTAATATGTGATCCCCACATATTAAATAAATATAGATCGAAGCAGGGGGGATGTGCAGTATGCATTCTTCCTCCAAGATGCTGAATAAAACTGACAGCTTTATGTAGCTTTCAGTGTGACTACCTCTGGTCCTTTGGGATTGGTGTTGAATTCCTCCACGAGATCCATTCTCTTTTTGGGATTGACAGATCCATCGATTGTAGCGCAACGTAAACCAATTCGGTCCAGGTGCACAGCAACAACACGGAGCATGCTTGTCCATTGTGATACAATCACACTGATAGAAAGAATTACACAATGTAATAATCAATCAAAAAGTGTGATATGAGTCACAAAAAAAAAAAAAAACCTTCCTTTATTACAGATGCACAGCTATGACCACCCTATAGAATTAACACATTTTGCTTCATAAAGTCGAATGAAACCTGATGAATAATGTTACATTAACATATTGAATTACAATTAGTCATGTACTGTTTGAATTAAAATATAGCATTTTATATATGTATATATTTATATTAATGTGTAAAAAATAAATGTGATATCTTATAACAATTGTAAGTCGCCCTGGATAAGGGCGTCTGCTAAGAAATAAATAATAATAATAATAATAATAATAATAATACCGCTTTGGAGTTTTCCTTATACTTAAGAAAAACTGACAAAAATTGAAAAATGTGATATTTCAAAATCCAACATAAAATACTCTATTATGAATTCCAGTAGACTTTTGATATCATTATGTAGTTTCTTTTACATGACGTTAAATAAAAGATCTAAATTACATTCATATAGTTTTTTTTGTTTGTTTTTAAATTATGTCTTAATCCTAAAATTTAAAGTGTGCAAAACTTTTGGCCATAGCTGTAGATTATATATTCAGACCCCTGACCAATTCTCTCATATTACTGAAATATCTTGCTTGCATAAGTATTCAACCCCTGTGCTGTGGAAAATTCCAGTTTACACCGATGAAAGAAATTGCCCTAACGAGGACACAATTACCTTACCATTGGCCTCCACCTGTGAACCATTAAAGTTGCTGTCACATTTTCTGGATAAAAACCCCACTGTTGAAGGATCATTGGTCAGGCTGTGAATCTGAAGGAAAATGAAGACCAAAGAGCATTCTACAGAAGTTAGAGATAAAGTAATACAAATGCATAGATTAGGGAAAGGGTACAAAGTAATATCCAAGTGTTTGGATATCCCAGTGAGCACAGTTGGATCAATAATCAGGAAGTGGAAGCTGCATCACACCACCCAGGCACTGCCAAGAAAAGGCCGTCCCTCAAAACTCAGCGCTCAAACAAGAAGGAGACTTGTGAAAGAAGCCACAGAGAGGCCAACAATCACTTTGAAGGAGCTACAGAGTTCAGTGACTGGGAGTGGAGTAATGGTGCACCAGTCAACCATATCAAGAGCTCTGCATAACACTGGTCTGTATGGGCGGGTGGCAAGAAAGAAGCTGTTACTCAAAAAGTACCATCTGAAAGCACGTCTGGAGTTTCGCAGAAAGCATGAGAGTGACCCAGCTGCGATGTGGGAAAAGGTTTTGTGGTCAGATGAGACCAAGATAGAGCTTTTTGGCCAAAACTCAAAGCGCTATGTGTGGCGCAAACCTAACCCTGCCATGCCTCAAGACACACCATCCCTACAGTGAAGTATGGTGGTGGCAGCATCATGCTGTGGGGATGCTTCTCATCAGCAGGGACTGGGCATCTTGTTAAAATTGAAGGAAGAATGGATGGAGCAAAATACAGGGAAATACTGCAAGAGAACCTGCTTCAGTCCGCTAAAAAACTGAAGCTTGGGAGGAAATTCACCTTTCAGCAGGACAATGATCCCAAGCACAAGGCCAAAGCAACATTGGAGTGGCTCAAGAACAAAAAGGTGAATGTCCTACAGTGGCCCAGTCAAAGTCCTGATCTCAATCCCATTGAGAATCTGTGGCACTACTTGAAAATTGCGGTCCACAAGCGTCGTCCAACCAACCTGAACAACCTGGAGCAAATCTGCCAAGAAGAATGGGCCAAAATCACTCCGACACTGTGTGCAAAGCTGGTACATACTTACCCCAAAAGACTTAAAGCTGTTATTGCAGCAAAAGGTAGCTCTACCAAATATTAATGTGTGGGGGTTGAATACTTATGCAAGCAAGATATTTCAGTTTTTTATTTTTTTTTAAATATTTCCCCAACATAAAACCAATGTCACCTTACAATAATTGATTTTGAGTTTCAGTGTTTTAAAATAAAATATCAAACAGAACGAAATTTCAATGTACCATTTGTAATTCAGTACTAAGAGAATTGGTCAGGGGTCTGAATACTTTTGCAAGGCACTGTGTGTGTATATATATATATATATATATATATATATATATATATATATATATAAATGTACGTTTTTATGTTTAACGTAAAGTGAATATGGTGTAACATCCTTTCTTTGTTAAAAAGCACAACATTACCTTTTTTGAATAATTGGACCACTTTTAATTTCTTTCAGCTCAGCAAGTATTGCAGATATCTTAAAAAAATAAAAAAACAAAAAAATAAAAATACCAATTAAAACTAAATAAAAACAAGCATCTAAGAAGCCCCAAAGCCAAAATGAAACATTTCTGATTGCCTTGTGAATTCAAGAATTCTGCTCAACACCGTTGATCAGACACTGCCCTCCCATGGAGGAGTACGCAGTTTTAATAAACTAATCTAATATACTTATTACATCCATTTTTAAATGTATTTCAGTACAAGACAGAGGTAGCTTTGAAAGTGGCATACAAACATCACTACTGAGTCACACTGAAATCATACTAATTAAAACACATGGCTGGGAACATTTTTATAATGTCACACCTGTTTGTTTAGGTATGAGTATTACAGAAAACCATGCAACTTCCACTGAAGCTCAGCAATAACAAAGAAAAGGTTCATTTGGCTTTAAATTTCTATTGGATGAATGTTTTTCACTGGGCGAGTCATGTCACATGGCTTCTGTTCTGATCATATGTGATCTATTCGCCCCTCCCATGCAAAACTATTTTACACTAGCTAAGAATCCCCCAGTATGGAATTTAGCCACAACAGATTAACACCCAGCCATTTTCAAAAGTGCCATGTGATCTTTAAATGTGCAGAGGTCACCCATCAGACCAACTGTGAACCTGTGCGGAGTGTCAACACCAGTGCTCTGTGTCTGCTTCATGATTATTCAGTGACGACCAACACACGTAACACTTCCCCGTTACATGCGGACACAAGTTTTCTTTCAACCATACCTTAGTACTCTCCCTGGTGTCATCAAAAAGGTCAGATTTAAATTTGGTCCCATTCAGAGACACAGTGGATTTCAGGTCAGGGCTGGACAGTTCTGAGAGGGACAGGGCATTGAGCTGCTCATCCAGTGAAAGAGTGATGCCTTCATTCTGAAGCTCTGTATGATCCAGGGTCTAGAGTTTAAAACAATGAAACAAATGGTGCTCGTTACATTTGTGTTAACAATTTAAAAGGTCAACTTTATTTTACATATTCAAAAACCATCAATAGGCCTAAATCAATCGTTATGGTGAATTGCTGAGGGGAATACGCTGTTTTATTTGTCAGATTGCGAGTGATGAATTTTGCCTTAATAACATAATTTGCCAATGCAGCTTTAAATTCTGCAACTCTACATCATGTTACTGCAGTATAATTAGTGTCCGCGTTTCTGGTTTATTCAGAATTTTACCGAAAAATTACAGGATCTTTAACTGAAATGTCAGTTTTTACTGATTTTTGTCTACTATTCAATTTTCCTGGTACTATTTTTTAGGAAATACATCCAATAATTATATTTTATTTTGATTCCGACTGTAATAAGCAGCCCTACAGCATGTACATTTAGATGTCAGAGGAACAAATAATGTTCAAAAGTGGTTCTCTGTTCACAAACACATTATCACCTGTTTATGTTGGCCAATCAAAATCTGACTATTGTGGCAATTGCTTGGCATGGCAACTACTAGCTTGACCAAAAACTAAATTGAAATACTTACACGATAATATAATTTTTTTAGTGGATGAGGAATGGGGAGAAAATATAAATCAGTTTATGAATATACAAAAGAAAACAAATGTTTCGAAGTATACAAAAATCTAAAATAGCAGAAGTGGGTCAGGTGAGGCAGGACGCATAGCACTGCATAAACTGCTGCACTGAGGTACATGTTCGCGCTGACAATAAAAGAACATACTAAAAAATATGTGGCATATTAATCTAAAACAAGAACGTGAACTGAGAGACAAGCAATCCATTTATGCAGCTTTTACACACGCTTTTATAAAAAGAAAGCACAGAATGACTGTGTTAATGAATTTGTCAGAGTGCTGTCAGCCACTATTTATTGCAGAGAGATGTATTGGTGACTTCGCACAATATGTCCATCAGCTAAAACACTGCCTAATGACAGCAATCTTAATTGTAAATATTTGACAGAAAATGGTGATGCTTTAGTAGGTATACTTATGGAATGCATTGATGGAAATGTCCAGTGTGATTTTTGACACGTCTCCCGATGGCTTGCACCATCCAGTTCTGTCAATGATCTTTTTGTTTTATGATTGTAAGGTGAGTAAACCTGGCTTGTTTTGTGCTGATGTCATGTTTATACCTTCTGCAGATACTATTTCCGTCAGGGCAGCAATTGCCTAAACGTTCGCATAGTACCAGCTAACTGGGTAAAATGTGACTTCATCTTGCACAGATTCTGCTTCATCATACATGCCAGGGACATAAAACTTAATCAGAAACCAGAACTGCTACAAATCATATTCCACATGTAAAGTGTGTATACTGAGATTCTCTCCCCCCCACCCCCCTCCGATTTCTAACAAACAATTTTTTTTACCTATTTTATTTTTTTTACCTATTTTATCCCTATTTTAATATATGTAAAATAAACTCAGAAAAATTCCTGGGAATTTTTTTAAAGATAACACACAAAAATGCGGTACACACAAAAGTGCCTCAAAATCTCATTATTTCACAATCCAAAAAAGCATGTTCTTCCTCCCATCTTCTACAGGGGAATGTAACAAACATTAAAAAGAACAGGCTTTTTTTTTCTTTTAAATATATTGATCTTACTTTAGTAGTACACAAAAAAACATTTAAAATCAAACAAACAATCTAAAATTGAACTTTAAAGCTCTCTAAAAAAACATAAAAAGCAGATACTGCATGTTTTTAACACACAAGACAAGACAGGATGGTCTATTAACACAAGTGTCAATACAGTAAATAGGCACTACACAAGATAAAACAAATAAAGAAAATTAGCACAGTACTAAACGAGTGTCCAGAAGTTCTGCAAGCTATTTATTTTTCACAAATGTATAGTTATAGATACAGTTCTACTAACAAGTTAACTGGGCAGTGCACTGTATATATTTGGTAGTAGATCCCAGTTTCATTACCTTTTTAAGCAGGGAAAGGTGTCCGCAGCACTGCCGCAGTCTTAGCAGCAGGGATAGAATGTGCACTGTGCTGGAGGCTTGGGACTGAGGCTGGGAACCAGACTGGCTTGCACCAAACTCTCGTGCCACTAGAGAAAAAGTAAACGTGTTAGATAGTTCCTCAGTGCTATGGTTCTGCACAGAAATATTAAAAGTTAGTCTTCTGCCACTGCTCTAATAAAAAAACAAAAAAAAACAGAAGTAGTCTGTATGTAGAAATACATTTATTGTACCTACATGAACATAAAAATATCATCAATTTAGCACTATATACAAATAGGAAATACACTAACAAAATAAGTTATTCAGTCAGCAATCTGAAAAGAGTGACTATATCACCTGTGTGTTCTAAAACACAAATTATTTCAAAACATGCTATAGCTGTGACTGAGCTTTGCACTCATAGGCTTCTTATTTTTCCAGGTTTGGTTTCATATTCAAGCACATTCACATACACTGAGCTACACATAGGCTCCCCTGGCAGCCAGAATGTATTACCATGAGCAGGTTTCATCTTTCACAAGCAGTCTAGTGCAAATAAAACATATTTTCAAGATAATACATTCTAGCGGCACCTAGAGGGCTGTTTGCTTGTTAATTACTTTTTTTTTTTTTTTTTTAATTAACTTGTCATTTTTACTTGAATTTAGAAATATTGATTTTCATCTATGCACTTCTCTCTTGATCAGCCTTTACCGTGCAAATAGCCTGAGCAGTTGAATCAAAAGAAAAATTGACAGCAAAAAAATATTTGCATCCCTGATCCTGATAACTATACATTACCCAAAAGATACACATACTGTATATTCATACACTGTAAACAGTACAGTTGTAAACAATAAAACTCTGACCTTTGTCAAAGGGGTTATCAGCCTGCCCGCTGTGTTTGGAATCCCCACCTTCGTGTCTCTTCAGATATGACTGTAGTGTTGATCTGCAAGAGATGATCAGGATTCATCAAATGCTCCCGAAAACCTAGACTGCCCTGTCCCTCACCTCATACAATTACACATTGTGATCAGCCTTTTAAAAACCAGCAAGTCATTTTGGTTGGTGGGGCAGTAGTACTCACCGCATGACCTTCTCTGGAACTGAAATTTGATTTTTTTTTTTTTTTTTTTTTTTTTTTAATAATTTATTTATTAAAACAATTATTTATGATTCAACATATGACATTTGTGAGAGTCACAGGGATAGCAAGCGTACACAGCTATTGAATTAAACTTAACAAAAGCAGAACACACTGTATAATACACCACAGTAAAAAAAAGAACAAAAAAAAAGTCTATGCATGGAGGTGGGGGCCAAGTAACTACATATTTTAAATGCAATGCAGTTATAATTGTTAGTAGCAGAATATGTTCCTTTCTTTAAAAATATATACACCTGGCAAATAATTATATTACATATTTACAAAATCATAAATCTCCAGTTAGGAAAAATCCATTGTTTTAACATGTACAGTACCTGGATTGTGCAAAAACTACATCATAGACCGACTGTTCGTCCTCAGAAAGTTTCAAGCGATGGGTTTGGCAGCAACGTTCAGGCAGAGAGACCTAAAAAATGTTTATCATGTTGTAAACATAAAAGTAATATCCACCACCCCATCCTCCCACTCACCTACACATACACACACACAAAGAAACATACATGCATACATGCATACATACATACATACATACAAAAAGAAAAAAAGAAAAAAAAGCTCATACCAAAGGTTTTCCAGAGGAATCAAGTTGGTCTTTCGTTCTCCGCAGAAGAAGGGTTTTTGTGAGAATATTCAGTCTTTCTCCTCCCCTCTTTGAACCATTGTCTACCTGATTCTTCCACAGCTTATATTCGTCAAAGGGCGAGCACCTGAGGAACCTAAAGACAGAAGTGTCAAACACAGAAGTGTAAAGCATTAGGGTCCCACCATTATAAATTAATTTGGAAAACAGAATAAAACAAGATATGATTCCTAGGTGTCTATAAAAGTGCATTCTTTCACGGTTTTTCCTTCAGAAGTTGGGGCTTAAAAGCCACGTTTTTTTTTTTTTTCTATTTCCATTGCCACCACAAGAAACCTGTAATTTATGTGCACTACCTGTAGCAGTCAGGGGTTTGGTTGTAATTCAGAAGGCTAATAATATATTTTACATTTGTTGGATCTTTCCTCCAGATTAAAACATTGTGCTATACTACTTATCAAGCTAAGTGTTTTGTAAATGGCAATATAAAACTGATTTTGATTAATAGATAATATCACCCTTACTTCAGCAGCGAGTACATGTCGAGCAGGTTATTCTGAATGGGAGTCCCAGTCACAACCCAGCGCTTCCTAGCCCGTAGTTTACACACAGCCATGGAGGTCTGCACACGCGGGTTTTTGATGTTGTGACCTTCATCCAGGATGATTCGGCACCAGGTTACTTGCACTAAGGGTTGACGAGGTAATGAAATGTCCTAAAAAAAAAAAAAAAAGTTCACAATATACCTGGTTTGTATTTGCGTTAAGTTTTAGCTGAGAAATTCCAATAATCAAGCATTCTCTTCTCACTTGGTCGTCATCATCTTTAGCTGGTTTGTCTCCGTCCTCCTTCTTCACTGGAATCTCCTTGGACACCAGACTGTAAGTTGTAATCACCACATCGTATTCTGCAAGGCTACAGGAGAAAAAAAAAATAAAAAAAATAAAAAAGAAGAATGTAAGTTCTTGGATTTTCATGAACAAATACAAATTGTTAAGCAAACTGAGGACTAGTAGTGTGCTGCTTTTTAGAGCAAAGGGACAGATTTATCGGTTCTGGTTAAACTTACACCTTTGCATTCCTCTCTCGGTTTGCTCCATGGTACACATACACACTCAGTTTACTGCCTTTGACATGCCTCTCTATCTCTTTCTTCCAGTGGTGGATAAGAGAGGCAGGGCAGATAATCAAAGTCCCCTGTGAGTTCACACATGACGAATCTGCAGTAATAAACAATCAAACAAGTATGTCAGTAACAGAGGTATGATTACAAAAATATAGCCATCAGCGGCATGAAAAAAAAGCAGACCACCTTGACTACATCCGATTCCAGACAGGTACCTCCATATACTGATAATCACACTTACTTGTACGCAAGTGTGCTTTACCACATTTCATCACAAGCGTTCTCTAGATTTTAGATCAAAATGTAAGAGTAACATGTACTGTACATACATCACTTCTCAAAATGTACGAATACACATGGAGCGACACCACCATATCCATCGCTTTATTGGAAATATTCAATGGTAGCACATCAATAAAATGTTTTAATAAAGCTAAAATGGTAAGAACATTGATTACAAAGCACTTTAAAGGGTGGAGAGAATGGAATATACATTTCATTACCACTTTTTGAAATCCATCCCTCCTGCTTTTTGTCTTCTTTTTCTTTCTTCTTTTCTTTGGCTTTCTGAGACAGAATAAGTGCAATCATCGTCAGCGTCTTCCCCAGACCCATATCATCAGCTGTGGAAGGTTGGACACAGAGGGTCACACATGTGCTTACTTCATTTTACAACAAGTAAAGGCAATTACTCCCTAACTTAAAGCTGCCTTATCCCACTATCACATACCTGTATCAATTAAATTTAGCACGCAACTTCTTAAAAAATTGACATTTTCACACAAGCTTTCTCCCTCTGAAACATGTTGCAGCTGGATGCTATGGATTTCATTTACAAGCTCTATCACTGTAAATAACAAGCTTTTGAAATCAATGTTACCCAGAATTCCTCCACATGGTTTTTGAGTCTCGCGCCAAAGTAACCATGCCAAAGCCTGCTTCTGGTGAGGCAGCAGGGTGACCTTAGGAAAGAGGAGTATACAGTGGCTTAAATACAAGGACATTTCACCTTTTAAGTGTACAGTTGTAGGACAAAATATCAGAAACACCTGCCATAACAGTCCTAGATTACAGTTGTCCTTTCAAAAGCAATTAAAAAAAACAAAACAAAAAACAACGTAATATTTTGCCTGCGGTTGTTGTGTTGTATGAATCCCATTATTTCATGAATAATTTCCACCAAACAGCAATTTCCCACCAACACACTTCCTCTGATTTGTATGTTGCCAATTAGACCTTATCAATTAAAAATCAGAGGGCAAAGCGACTTGCTAAGAATAGTTTACTGCTGGAGTCTAGTGTACATACTTTGAGCCCCTTTGGGTCCTCAGCTTCTGTTTCTGCAGTAGGACAGGACTCCAGAGATTTATGTAGATGGTCAATAGCATCAGCAGTTGCATTACGGACAGCCAGAAGCCTGTCGTCAGTCATACGACCTCCATACAAAGCGCTGTATTGTGAGTTTACTAAAGGGAGAGGCAACAAGGGACAAGGAAAATAATGTCATACGTTTTAGAGTATGTCCAGAGAGACCACTCAGAGATAAAATAAATTAAAACATTTAAATCAGTCACAAAATTCTTTGAGGAATTTGAAATCTTTTGCTATTTTCCCAAGCTGTATAGTCGCTGGTGGTCTGCATACAAAAGTCAAAATCACATTGCAAACCCATTCCCAGAGGATCAGTCTCTGCTGGATCGTAATATCTAACCAATAATCAAAAAAGTTAGAAGAGAACTGAAATTGAATGCAATGTGTGGCATGTAATCATTGAAATGGAAAAGCCACTTAACAGAAAATGACCTCCATATAAAGTCAGGGGTCAAGTTCAAAGTGTCCAACAATTTAAAGGCAAGGGATTTTAGCTACAATATTCATTTTATGTGTGCATCTTTACTTGTTGCATTCCTGCTGACAAAAAACATTCCATACCTCCATATGCCTGGCCATAGCCCTGGCTAAAGGAAGGACCTCCATGAAACTGCAGCCCCAGAGTTCCTGAACGAGCATCCTGATAGGGTAGTGGCTTGTCCAATAGGATGGTTCCCTTCTGATCACTACTGGTTCGACAGAATGGATTAAACTGGCTTGGAACGGATACCTGATGCATTGCCAAACTGTTTCCAGTGCCTAAACAACAACAAAAAAATTAAATAAATAATAAGAACATATTTTTTTTAACATACCACTTAAGTCACCTTAATTATATGTATAAAATCATTTTTGTAATGGTTAACGTTTACCAAGAATATATCTTGTTTTAAAAGTGTTAACAAAATATATTTAACAGTGACCAAATTTGTGGTTCTGCAAGAGGCCACAATACAATCAATTCCCATGAACTAAACATTTCAACAATTTATCATGTGCACTCAGACACATTATTATTTAGTAATTGTATAATATGTTGCTGTCCACATCTCTAAGGAATCAATCCATACTTTCACAGTTTAGATTATTATAAGAGCATAAAAACATAAGCACTCTAGTTGCAGTCTTACCAACTTGATTCCCATCACAGTCTGAAACAGGAGTTAGACTCAGAGAGCCTAGTGCATCTTCCAGTTCCTTAACTTGGTTCAAAAGCCTTTGGCCTTTATCAGGAAGGGCTGAGAGATTCACGGTTGTCATAGTGGCCTTTGTAAAAAAAATAAATAAATAAATAATAATAATAATAATAATAATAATACAATCATGAGCATCTGGTCTGTTTCCTCCTGTGACCTACATATTGAGATGCATGATTATTTTGATATTTGCATTAATGTATCCAGGGTTAGTAATAAACCTGGATGTTGCCTCCAGACTTGCACCTGTTCCCACCAACACACACAAACACATTCTTTCTTGGAGATAAGAATGGAGAATTTTTAAATTTCAATGGACTATGTCATTTTCATGAGAGAAGCGCTTGAATTATTCAGGTTTTTTATTTGTTGTTTTTTTTTGTTTTTTCCACAGTTTCTGGCAATACAGGTCCAAATCACCTCATCTTTAAAAGCATACACTTCAATGGCAAACATACCTTCTTCTGTTTCAGTTGAGTTGCGAGCTGGTTATGCAGAGCCATAGAATTATGTTGTAACTGAGATGCAGGATTAAATCCAGGGAAAGATGTAATAGTTTTTTGCACCATGCTAAGAGCAGGCTTCACTGGAGCCACTGCAACTGGCTGCTTCTGGCTAGCCGGAGCAGAACCCACCACATCCTCCTCATCATCAATAACAATAACATCCCCATGTTTCTGCTCAACTCTCTTTTCTTTCTCCACCACATGTTCACCAAAGGACTTATATGTTCCACCTGCATCAGCTGAAGGCTGCCCTTTCGATGGCTCCCCATTTGAAGCCTCTTTCTTCCTCTCCAGGTGAACGCCAGTTTCTTTTGTCTTTGGCGACTCCTTTTTGGCCACTCCACTTCCCTCTGGAGCGTCACTGCTGTTCTCTCGACTGGCTTCCTCCTGCTTTGACTTTTGTTCCTTTTTGTGAGTCTCACTTGCATGGTCTTTTTTCTGATCCGATTGCCTTTCCTTTGTTGATGAATCCTTCAAGTGCATTTCACCAATACTTCCTCTTTCCTTTGTGTCTGTGGAGTACTTGGATTTTTCCCCTTTGTTTGGTTTCTCGTGTTTTTTCAGGTCTGAATGTTTACTTATTCTCACAGGTTTCTCCCCTTCGACTGGTATGCCCTTTAACTGTCCGTTATCAAGGTGGGAAGCTTTTTCGATCTCCAAATGATCTGTTCCAGATTTATCTTCACTTGTATCTGCAGGTGAATTATCCTCCCCTGTTTTACTCTTGTCTATTACCTCCTTAGGAAGTTTACCACTGTTTTCTGCCTCCGCAGGTGACCTCGTCTTTATCTTCACACCTGCTGGCAGTTGTCTGTTCCTCCAGTCAGTAGATGGTGTTGGACCTTTGCTGGAAGTCTCAGATCCACTCTCCACCCCTCCCTTCCTTTCTTCATCTTTACCACCTCCATTTTCATGAAGAACTTTCCAATCTGAGGGTTCCCCGTTCCCATTCTGGGCTTTGAATGGGTTTCTCTCCTTTCGAGGTTTGAGGAACTCAGATTCTCTGTCAGAGGTGGGGATGTTTTTTTTCGGTTCAGGGTGCTACAAATAAGGATTTGTTTGTTAGTAATATAAAGAGAAATAATTTCACATTACATTAGCAGAGATTCAGGCACCCAACTTATTTTAAAAAGAAAATGAGCCAAACCCAACCTGCAGGCATGTTATCATAGGTGTGAAAAATAACCAGGGTGCATACCTGCCATGGGATATTCCCACACCACTTTCTTCTTTCAGTCTTTCCTTCAACACACCGGAAGAATAACCTGAAACCAACATTTTAAAAGTCTTCATTGTCACTCTAAATAGTACTGTTGTTTTGTAACTTGATTGCAAAAAAAACAAACAAAAAAACTTGTATACAGCACACCTGTAGTGTTGTCTATCATCTTGTTTCACAAGAGCCTGTAGTTCCACCAATGAGTCCTCATGAAGCAAGCAGTGAGACGGAGGGATGCTAGGAGAAAACAAAAGCGATTAAAAAAATAAATAAACACTATAAATACTGCCCCAAAATGATATTAACCACATCTGTAAGATATAAAACTTAAGGCTGTTGGTACATAGACAAGTGTAAGATTCCCTTATGATATTTGAACTATATTATCTACCACCTACTTGGGATGCAAGTCGATTATGATCAGTTCAGTTTAGTATCAGTATTTCATTTTTTATGAAGTCTAAATTAGGTCTACAGAGTAATTTAACAGACACAAGTATTGTCAATGCCGTGCCAAGGGTACTTCTACAATCAACACTAAGCACTTTAAAAAATGGACCTTCCTAGCAATGTCATTAACTTGCTTCCCGGTGCTCTACAGTTAACTTGAAGGCATATATACACATACAGACAATTACCTGTCTGGACCGTTATTAAAAGAAAAGCGATATAGGTTACAGATACAAATAGCAAGCACCCAACGAGGCCCACGATGGATGAGAGAGAGAGAGAGAGAGAGAGAGAGAGAGAGAGAGAGAGAGAGAGAGAGAGAGAGAGAGAGAGAGAGAGAGAGAGAGAGAGAGAGAGAGAGAGAGAGAGAGAGAGAGAGAGAGAGAGAGAGATTCTTTAAGTTTGGGAAAATCCTAACCGTTGCATCCCTACCACATATTTTTTAACATAGTGAAAGATGACAACTGTACAAGGAATGACAACTGTACAGTAAGTACACCCAAAGTTAACACTGTACTAGTGTAAAAATATTGAATAGGAATAGTCAGATCTTTAGCTATGTTAATGTTAGAAGCCGTGTTTGTAGGTCGCTCTGTAGTTACGCAGGGGGTATTAACACAGTTGCAATATTTATCAAGGCTGTCCATACTGTTGTACACAGAGTAGAAATCTGCATGCCACAGCACTGCCGAATACTTCGTGAAAACACATACTCAGTTCGCCTTGTAAAGTCACAGGGATCCCCACGTTGCGCTCCACACAGATAAAAACTCTTCCCTTTGTTGGGTCCATCTCGAACACCAGTCTTCAGCAGGCAAATGGTTTCTAGACATAATAAAACAACATGTCGCAATGTTTCTGTGTGGCCCACAATGGAAACATTTCAAATACAAGCCTACAGATTCTCAATAGTACTTACCGTGTTTATCACACACAACCTTTTCCATTAATAACGCAAGAGTATTGATAATGCGCTTTCACTTGTGTTCGGTAGCAGTGTTTTTATTTTAATACACTACTTTATTTTTAATTCTCGCTCTTGTCTTCTGTTTCAGTGTTCTACCTTGCAATTGCGCAGTCGCGGCTCTAACTCAGACACATGTTCGTCATACGTCGCACAGCCAATGAGAGATCATTCTCTAACACAAAAAATTGGCCGTTTGTGGGTAGATTGACCAATCATATAACAGTCAGTTAGCAACATTTGAAAAAAATCTGATGTTTACTTTCAAAGCACGGGCATAATGTACAGTAAATGAATATTTTAAATGGTAAATGAATTACAAACGAAGATTGCATTCTTTGATTACCCCACAGATATGTGTTCATACTTTTAATAATAATAATAATAATAATAATAATAATAATAATAATAATAATAATAATATGGGTTCTTATTGAGCACCATGCTTTATTTTTAGCCAGTTAGTAAAATTCATATTTTTCCCATGCAGGAAGTGGAGGCTAGTATTTAAACTTAGCTTAAATAAAATAAATTAAAAACCACCAATGATTTCTTGTCCTGTTTTGTGTCTAAAGTGTGGAGTCACCCTGGACCCCTGCCTCTCGTATTCCCATCACATCTCCACTCTGGCACGAACTTGCCGATTCTTCCTGAGCAACGTAAGAAGAATCTCCCTCAGCGACACCCAGTGAGACCTGCAATGAATAAAACAAAGCAGAGTGCCTTACTAAAGCAGCAACAGGGGTACATTCTGGAACTCAAACACATAGATAAGATGCAGTGTTTATAGTCTATAAGAAAATGTAACAGAACAGTTTAGCACATTGTTGGAATGTTTCTGGGTGAAGGGTGAATACCTACTTTTTAATTATTATTTATTTCCGCTTTTAAGTCTCGATAGCCCTAGAGAGTTGGGTATGTAAACTTAACACGTAAGACCACAATAATCATGCAGTGTAACAGACGAAAATATTTAAAACCTGGAATAACAAACAGCACTGCTGGGGTAATTATTTTTCTTTACAAGAACAAAGATCAGCAACCATCTTGGAAAAGATTTTTGTATTTCAAAGGCTACCTCAGAAAAGGAAATGACACATTTTTTTATATTTGTTTTAGTTTAGCTGAACTCTTCACAGGACTATTTTAATTATTATAATTAAAATGTATAATTAAAAACTGTGCAAACCTCAAGATGGCGCTGTTCTACAACAACAACAAAAAAACACAAAGCAGAGGGACAGGATCATCCAATCACAATAAAAGTCTAAAATCTGTAGTTTTAATCGGAAGGAAGCAAACATGTATTTTCATTTTAAACCATGATTCCTGGTACTAGACTAGGTTAAATAAAGCTCTTTCTGCAGGCTTTGGCTTCAACTTCCTTGGTAATTTTTCACCAAGAGAGTGACATTGTCCACACCTCTTCAGGGCCTTCTTTCCTGTCATTAGCCAACCAAATATCACAGATTAAAAATCTGCAAAGCCATCAACTGAATCAAGTAATGTACAGATAACTGTTTGGCATTCGTTTTATGGGAATCCGCAACAGATTGTTTCAGGAATAAGGGGTTCACTGTATTTGCTACAGCCAGACATGAGCAGCTGGCATGAGCAACTAGAATTCAGAAGCAGGTATAGTCTCAGTGTCAAAAGCTGGGCCACACTTCAATTGAATTTCAATTTAAATGTATTTTATTTTTACAGAGTGTGTTTTATACCACAGTATCTCAAAGCGAATATGCAATATCAAGAAGTAGGAAGTTGTAAAAAATTACAAAGTAACAATAAAAGATAATAACAACAATAATAATAATAATAATAATAATAATAATAATAATAATAATAATAATAATAATAATAATAATAATAATAATAGAAAATAAAACCAACAATAACAATTGAAGAAAACAGGAAATTAATAAGACTGATAAAACACAAAATTACAAAAATAAGCAAATAAAATAGCTAAAAAAATTATATTTGTAAGTCAGGTTTAAAAAGGCTAAACTATAAAATTAAGTCTTTAATCTAAACTTAAAAATATTGAAAGAAGCAGCATCTCTAATAGAAAAGGGCAAGGAGTAACCACAATCTGGGGGCATTAGAACTAAAAGCCCTTTCTCTTCTCCTTTTCAATTTTACCTTTGGGGGGCACAAAAGGCTAGCATTAGCTGACCTTAAAGTGCACAGAGGTTTATATGTGGATATGATCTCTGCTAGGGTTAACGATCAAACAGCATGCACTAAGAAATCGACAGAAAATATACCAATAATTCAAGGAGATCGTATTATAACAATATAAATCAAATGTATTATACAGCCACCCTAACAGTGATCTACACAGATGTATGCAACACAGTTAACCCCAAACCCCAATACCACCATGAAACAATGCAGCACAAGGCAAGAACTATTTCTAGGTTGGTCTGTCCCTTATTATAGAAATGCACGAAAACGAAACAGTTTAAACCTGTTTAAACACTCAATGAATATACAATATTTACAAAAATACCAACATATAGTCCAGTTGCAAATGAGTTAAAATATATTTATAATATCAATCAGCAAAAATCTTGTTAGTGCCCAAAGTCCAATAAATCTAATTAATAATCCACACAAAAAGTAGTGGTTAGGGCTCTGGACTCTTGACCGGAGGGTTGTGGGTTCAATCCCCAGTGGGGGACACTGCTGCTGTACCCCTGAGCAAGGTACTTTACCTAGATTGCTCCAGTAAAAACCCAACTGTATAAATGGGTAATTGTATGTATAAATAATGTGATATCTTCTAACAATTGTAAGTCGCCCTGGATAAGGGCGTCTGCTAAGAAATAAATAATAATAATAATAATAATAATAATAATAATAATAATAATAATAGAGTCCAGAAGACAATCCTTAGTTAAAAAAAACACAGAAGTCTATTAAAAAGGTTAAACTCTGCAACTATATGTTGTTAGAAATATCAGTGCTTTCTTGAATAATTTCTACAAATGATTTTAAGTTTAAGGCAGGAAGAGAGGCCAGATAACCCTACTCTTAAGCCAGCTTCAAGCTAGCTCGCTACTCAGCTGGCTTTAAGCATTTTATCAAGAAAAAAACAGAAAAAACAGGTACAACAACATTGCTATCAATCACCTGGAACCAGCAAAGCATAGAACAGAGGATTACAAGTAGAAGAACTACAAGTTTTTAAAGGGGTGACATTTAATTAGGTTGGGGTTGTTTCTTTATGCTACACAAAAACCTATTTTAGGTAACCTTGTTACAAGGTAATCCTGTGCCAAGCCATTTAGTGCTTTTTATGCCAATAGTAAGTTTTTAAAATCAATTCTAAAACACACTGGAAGCCAGTGTAATGAGGCCAACACAGGAGTTATATGAGCTTCTTCCAGAGCCAAGCTCCCTCATTTGAAACCCGTTACAGCAACAATACAAGAACATTAGAGTGACAAATCCATTCATTGTATTAAATTGGATGAACATGGCATTTTGAAAATATGAGACATAATCTAATGTGACTGTGTTTTACCACTGTTCAGCCTCAGTGATTGCTTTCAGGAAACAGAGTTCACAGAAACCAGGCAGCAGAGAAAATAACGGAGGAGGTGGTAAAGGTATAAAAATAGCTTTAATAAAACATGGATAAACAACAACCTGGTCTAGTCTGCTGCAGGAAAAAAACAATAATGACACAGAGAAACTGGGAGAACACCAGCAAAGCTTTTTAAATAAAAACATATTTCCTCTAATTGTAACAATATTCACCACTATAATTGTGGACCAATCTGGCAGGGCTCTCTGGTATTTAATTATGTAGATCATTCCACATTTTGCATGGTTACACTCTATTATATCTTTTAGCATGGGATGTGCACGAAGATGTCATGAATTCTTGAAAGTACTTGTTGAGCGCTTGTCTAAATTTATGTTTATTACTGTGTTCCTAAGTGTGACAGGGGAGATCTGGGCTGACTGTCTGACGCATGCATGGTGCTGCAGGAAGAGGGCAGCAGCCTCGTAAGATCCTCCTGTCAGTCTTGGCAGTGACACGGGGAGGTGGGGAAGAGGGTGTGTTGGCTTTCCTTCTCTCTGAGTGGCTGAGAGGCGGGCCTTGGGGGATTGCTGGGCCTATAAAATAATGTTCTGTTGTTCCCTCAGCCCTGCCCCTTTAAGATGTAAAACAAGCTCGCGGAAGCACTGCTGCCGGACCAAGCACAGCCAGAGAGGAACAAAACAAAACAAAATAAAAAGAAAGAAAAATGATTTTTTTTAGTAGCAGGGGAAAAACTTGGGCAGAACCCCGGAAAGTATCTGCAAAGCAGGTTGAGGGAATAGGTGAGCGTAGGACAGAGACCCGGGCCGTGCGGATAGCGACAGTCGGGGTAAAGCTGCAGAGTGCAGCACCTTTATTTTGTAGTTTGTTAAAAGTATTTTATTTTCTCTTTTTCTTTGTACCTTTTGTTTTTGATAATTATTTGTTTAGGTACCTGCGAGTGTCTATCTGGCCGTGTCTCATTTACCATTGTTGGTATCTGGCATCGGTGGAACTTTAGTGCCACCTGCTGGTGATCAATAAATAGTGCACCCGAGTGGTGTTTAACACTACAACTTTCTGTCTCCTGTATCAGTGAATTACCCATAGCTATAAGAAAACGTCAACAGCACTTAAGATTCTGCTGAGCATCCTCTGACACTAATTTACACTTGATTGCCCAAAGTCCTTTAAAAACTCTCTGTCAACATTTTAAATAACTAACAAGTTAATTAGATACTAATTAAGAGCGGAGGTTGAAAATGGAGACAGTAGCAACGCTCAATGAATTTAAATTGTATGATATGCAATACTTCACAAGTGCTCTTTGCTTTACTGCAGTCGTGTGAAGAGTGGTTGCCTTTTGCATTCGTTGTGTGACAAACCCATGTCACAAAAGACAATGAATTCTAGACATGTAATAGGCAGGCAGTGAGCCCATGATTGTAAGGCATAGGTAATGCTTTCTGTAATAGAAAAGAAGTGAAATGTTTCAGAACAAAAAATAATGCCCCTAATGTAACAACAGCCAACTCCAAGACTTGTGAGAATGGTGTTATGTTAAAGAGAGGTAAGAAAAGCACTGGTTATCAATATAGTATTGGACCTTTAAATTAAAGTGGTATCAATACTGCTAGCTGAGCAGCTAGCTTTTGATTTGAGAAATGAGGTTCACACATCACTCCAGTTATTGTCCAGTGTCCTCACATTTCTCAGTTCATTGAGGCTGAGCTCTGGGTCAGACTGGAGAACCAGTGTAGGGTACAAGTAGAGCTCTAATATACATTTTCAAAATCTAATTTCAGACAAGCCGAGAGACCAGTGAGTGCTATTCATTACAATTGTAAGATAGTTTACTGGATTTTCTCAAATATATGTTTTAACGAGTAACTTGGTACATGTATGAAACTGGTATCTTAATTGACGTATTCTTGTTCTTGTTTAGAATGATTTGTTTCTTTTTGAGTTATCACATCATGGTGACTTTATAAAACTCAAAAGATAAAAGCACCCCTGTGGCCTCTGTAGAGCTCTCAAACATGTCTTCTTTAAGTACAGCTGGTACACCAAATTGTAACCGTGTCTCCCTGCAACACTGTCCCCAGTGGATGTAAGTTATATATTTTATGGTTGACAGCAATTGAATGAAAATATTTATACTGTGATTAAAAGGTCTAACAATGATTTATTGCCTAGTTCATGATAAGATCTCCACAGGAGATAAATTACTGCCAAGTAATGACTTTCTCATAAAAACTGATTCTTTATCATTACTGTTCAGCTTTCAGTGGCCATATCTGTTATGAAAGCTAAAAGTAATTACGATTGAGAGGGAAAGTATTGTAAACATCTGGTAACACTGAAACACAAGGGACTACACTATAGTATGACAATAACAGCATCTAGCTATTCATCACAGTTTAGGATTTGTAGTACCTCATTTTTGATATAGTAAACACCTATTATCTTGTGTTTCCACATCTTGCAGTTGCGGTTGCCTTGCAGGCAGTAAGCCCATAAAGACTCTTAACTGTTTACTGAGTGCTCATGTACTATTCATGAGTGATTGCATTTTAGCACTAGACCGTGGAACTGACATCAAAGAATAACAGCTGAAACTCCCATGACAGATATCAGAGAGCTTTAAAAATAAGTATAGCTTTCGTGCAACACACCAGAAAAGTTTGTGTAGCTACCGGTTATTTTAAATGATGTTTAGAAATCTATTATTCTCAGCCAGTCTGATGAGCATTTGACCTTATTTCAATATAAATAGTCACACCACTATCATGAACAAGGTTGGGTCTGGTCAAGGAAAACTGTGCTGTTGGTAGCTCAGAAGAAGGGAGCAACCTAGTGTTCTCACTGGGTGAGAAATCAACCTATATTTTTGTAGTGTCTGTGGTTTGAGGACTGCGAGACAGACTTGTATCATCTTCCTTGCATACTGATTAAATACGTATTTATGCCAATCACAATAAAGTGTTACCGTTGTGTTTAATAAGTGCCAGTGTAATATTACTGAGGATGAGACAGGAATAGCATCTGGCTTTACCAGAGGGGAAGATGGGCAACCTTATTCTCATTTAATGTTCATTCTGAACAGATGGTCACCAACTTCTCTGTATGAAGAGCCAAACATTACTAGTGTGCAGCAAACTGAGGAACAGCAGTTGGGTCTAATTAACAGATGTCACTCATAATGAAGCATATGGATGATATGCAGCTGTTGTTCAAAATGATAGGCCTCTGCAAAAGATTGCAACTGTATAGTGCCTCACACGAGTAGGGCTGTGTGTTTGAATGAACCTGGAAACCAATTAAAATAAATGCGCAATATATTGTCCTCACCTCTTGAGATGCTCGACTACATCTACAAGGGAAATTTGTTGGACCTGTATCCTAACCTCAGTATTATTAACTTGCGTTTGCTTTTGACTGTGCCTGTCACAGTAGCGTCAGGGGAGGGAAGCTTTTCTCACTCAAACTGAAATTAATTAAAAAAAATATTTACTTTCTACCATGTCGCAGGGATGTTTGACTGAACTAGGGCAGATATCGATCGTGCACCACATTTGCCCAAAACGGGATTATTTAGCTATTATTGCAGACTGCCGGTGCGAAAGCACAAAAGGTTAATTTCCAACTGCCTCTGTGAGTGTGTTTTTTTGGGGGGTTTTTTTGCGATTGCTGTAGTAAAGTGCAATACATTTAAGTGTCATTGGTGCTCTGTTTGAAAGTCATGGTATCATAGCGTAGTATTATTGGTAAGAATAGGGAATAGGAGCCCCGGAATCAAGCTTTGCATGGGGCCACTGTGGGACAAACGTCGCCACTGCTGCTAATTTACAGCAAAGGGACCCACATTTACATCATCTTCAGGTTCTTAAGCCCTGTTTCTAAAATTCAAAACTTTAAAATATAAGAGCTGGGGTAGTTCAATAGGCTGGTAGTTCATTAGGGAAGAGTAGCCTTTGCAATCCTTTCAGTTTCTGTAGTTACAGAATAGTCAAGGATGTCCAGATCACTGTCCTAGGCTGGTGTGGTTAAGGATCCTGGGCAAGGTCGTGCACTCTCAGTATTGCGGGGAGCATTTGGTGCTTAGTTGTTATTTACTAGTAGTTTCTAATTTTACCTCGGTTGGTAAGTAAACGGAAAAGTTCAAAGCCGCAGTGAGTATTAATCAATTTGCTGGTTTGTGATTGAGAAGATTAGTCTGTGATGTGCTCTGACACAGAAGACATTGATAAGGGGTATACCCATCAATCATTGAAAACTACAAAACTGTCAAAAAACAAATAGCATGCTTGAGACCTGACAAATCTGACATTTTATAAATGCTTGTCTCATCCATTTAGTATCCCAATCTCCTTGAATGCTTCAAGTGTTTAATCTTAATTTCCTAGCTCAATGACTCTTCCAATATACAAATGCAGTTGGAAGCTGTCTTTGCACTCCAACAAGCATGTTGCTGTAATGTGTATCCTTCAGTGCCTCGTTCCATTATGTATCAGGAGGGGGGAATGTCATTTCATCACTGATTTATGGTTATTTAAATACATTGTAGGTTAGGTAACGAAATAGAATGACTTGCGATCAGGTTTATTGCTGATCAAAATATCAGCATTAAAAACAGGGTCATTTGTGTACCAAGGTTATGTCATAAAACAGTAAATGCAAGTCCATCGAATGTATTTCTGTCTGTACGTAAATGCTGGCAATATTTTAATCTGTCACTTTAGAATGCTGTAATGAACAAACCCCACTGTTCTAGTGCTGCATTTATTTTATTTAGCTTGTTAAACGTTCCACATATTTTTAATGCTGTATTTTTACGAAAGTGCTGAGTCTTTCAAAGTAACCTTGTTAATTAAAAATACAGGATGTTCATTTTTGTAATTAATTGGCCTGGGGAAAACATTAGCATTTTGTATGTAAATCGGAAATTATTGTAATACTAGCAGTCTTAATGAAATACATGAATTTAATTAAATTGACAAAGGATAAATAAGTCATTAAATTGTTCTAACAAAGAAGCACGCTGGCTAAAAGGAAGTTTAATTCACAAGGTGACCCATTTATATTTTCATATTTACTCAATGATTCAACCACCCACTAAACCTTCTGGCATTAAAATAACAATATTGGCTGCAACTTAGAGTGGTCTTTGATCCTGACAGAAATAAAGACACAGTGACATAAACAAATTAGGGTTGTTTCATAATAATATATTCATTTGCAGCAGATGGTATTGTTTCCATACCCTTGGTTTCATGACAGAGATTTTGCTGAAGGCTAGAAGAGTTTAGATAACTTATACCCCTGTCACATAGATGAATTATGACGGCTCAGAACCGGCACTAATGCGGCATTTTGGTCTGTGTGAATTGCCTATACCGTCACAGAGCCATCATATTTTAAGCTGTCTGAACCACCTCGCGAGCAACCCATTACTTCCCCCAAGAACCTAGAGTAATAGAGAACAGGAAAACAAAAGTGGTAGGATAGATTTGGCCGGGGGTCCCCTCTGGCTCGTGGAGAACCTTCCTGGTGGAGGACGAGGCCAGCGTGGCTGGGCCTCTAAAGTTAGGAAGTGAGCTTCACTTGCCCCAAGATGGAGTCTGCTGTAGAGGTGGCGCAGCGTAGTGGAGGAGCAGGGATAGAGGAAAACGAAAAAGCGAGACAAAGAATAAGAGCGTGACCCAGGGTTTAAACAGAGGGATTCATTGATATTACGGGGGAGGAGCCCTAGCTGCTGCCCCCTGAACCATGCTTAAAGATTTAAAAAAAACGACATGGTTATACAATGGCATGGTTGTGGTTCCCAGTTGCCCCATACTGCCATTCCACTATGGTACCGCCAGGGTGTGCTGAAATTGGGTATCACTGTCCTGGTCACTCCCTGCCTGAGACCCTAAAATGTCTCGATTTCCTTGTGTTACATCTACAGCCTTGTGCAAAGATTAGTTTAGGTAGCTTTTACACCTTCCAGACAAGAGAGACTTGGGGCATTAAAAGACAGTAATAAAAATGTAAACAAAGACACATTCAAAACTAATCCCAGTAAGCATGTTATCCCACTCATATTATCCCACTCAAGTGAGATAACAAAAATTTATCCCACACTAGATATACCCAAGCTTGTGATATAAATGTTATTCTTTAGTGAAATAACCCCACTGAACAGTAGTAGGTTATACATGCTTAACCACAGTTTCCTTACTTTACCAGTAGTAAATAGAAGGCAATTTCCTCTGGTCAACTGATAATGCATATGAAGGTTAAGAATGGTTAAGTGTCACAGCCAATGCTGGTAAAATGAGTCCTGACTGTTAAATAGCTAACTTGAATACCATATTTCAGTCCCTGAATTGTTTACCTCTTATCGTATACATGTTACCACACCTTTACCCTACCAGTCAGAATCATCAAAGAGAACCAACCTTTTTTTACCCATGTTGCTATCTGATGTCACACATGGGCAAATTGGTAAAATGCAGCTTTAAATATATCACACTCCATAACTATTTATAGTTTGTAATGGGTTTGCCAGCAACAGCAGGATTTCCACAGTCTGCACATTGTGGCTCTCACATCCAGGATCAAGTGGCAATGAGAAATGTCTTATGCTCCTTTACATAATTTTGTGCTCTCCTCGTTAACAATCTATATTTATTAGGATACTGTACCCTGATCACCTGATCAATTAAGTACAGGTTCCCTTATCTATTAAAATGTAAGTGTCTTATCAGTGACCTGATGATTTGCACCTGAATGTCTTTACCAATGTTACTGAACTGGTATGCTCAGCTTGGCCCATGATGATATGGGACGTGGCTAAGATACCATAAAAACTGTAAAACACCTTAACATTTTGTCAGAAATATACTATCATGCTTCTATGATCTTTTTCAAATGCCGTGAGCCCAGGGAAGTGAATAAAAAAGAAAACATATGCTTCTCAATCATCCAAAATAAAAAAGTCTGAGGTTCTCAATTTCCTGTAACAAGCAGGTGTTTCCTGGTGCATTGTTTTGACGCACCTGGCATCCTCTCACTGCTTAATGATTCCAGCTTGTGTCTGTCAGCAGTCTTAACGTGAGCCATAGAAAGACATTTTGGCAGAAAGATTCAGAATACAGTCTTCTGACTGGAAGTGCAGATGTGTTGAGCATAGGCAAGAAAAGCAGCACAAGGGCTGTTTTAATACTAGAGCATTTTTGTGAATACCAGAAGCGTGGTTCAGTGATGCTGACAGGCAGCTAAGTGACTAGGGTTCCAAATGGGTGGTATCTTCAGAATATTCCAAGGGAAAAAAGAACACTAAGCCTTTATTTCAATGCAGCTTGGGCAGCACAAATAAAGCACACACCACAGTGCTTCACCACCACTAGTGGTCATTCTGCATAATACTTTTGAGGTTTCACAAGTGTACTTTTTAATTAAATCCACGACCCGCTGGCAATTTCAGTGCCGTCCAACTGCATGTCAGACATAAGAGTTTCTTTCAATTATATTTGGAAATGTCAGAGGATATGCTAATTGGGTCTTTCTGTGACAAAAAACAGCTGTCTGTTACCCATGTGAGGTTATAATTCACTCCTGCTCTTCTTTATTGAAAAAACAAAAACATCCAAAAGCATAGAAAATAGTATTAAAAAACAAGCACTGTTATCCATGGATATCAATATTGATCCCTTTTCTGTCTGCGGTCTGTGAACATTTGAATTCTGTATTTGGTTTGTCCACAGTTCATCATAAAAAAAAAATGTAAAGGTTGTTATTAGTGGCTCATTTACCCTCAGTTTCATGGATCTCTGGTCATCTCTCCTCCATACTCCAGGTCATGATTGCTCAACCACATGATCGCACTGTTATAGTTGTTATGTACTCTCTCTACAGAATGCTCACCAAGAAAATAAGAGCGGCTGGAATCTTGGCCAGATTTAGGCCTCTGTTAAACACAGGGGCCTAAATTCCAATTGTTGTGCTGCCAGCATAGTTTTGATTTAATCAAGGCCCTGCTGGTATTTATTAGACTTGGTGCTCCACTGGTTAAAGAAAAGGGCTGGATACCAGGAGGTTCCCAGTTCAAATCCCAGCTCAGCTACTTACTCAGTATGTGTGACCCTGAACAAGTCACTTAACCTCCTTGTGCTCTGTCCTTTGGATGAGATGTAAAACTGAAGTCCTGTTGTAAGTGACTCAGCTGCAGCAGTTGATACATAGTTCACCCCCTAGTCGCTTTAGATAAAAGTGTCTGCTAAATGACTAAATAATAATTTGCTGAGATTTTCTGTCTACTACTGCTATTGACATGATTTCTGATGCCCCTGCCTTTTATTGACTGTTTTTCTTTCTAGTTTAAGATGATAGGCTTTTACTTTTAAACTTTAAGACAGACCCGACTGTAACAACAGTATTATTGTATTATTATAGTATTATTATGTATTATATAGTATTATTATTATTATTTATTTCTTAGCAGACGCCCTTATCCAGGGCGACTTACAATCGCAAGCAAATACAAATACATTCAAGTGTTACAATATAAGTCATACAATAAGAACAAGAAATACAATAATTCTCAAGTGTGACAAACCACAATTCAATAATACAGCAGATAATAGTGAAAGTTACATCAGGATATGATTAAATAGTGATAGTTACATCAGGATATGATTAAGTACAAAATACTACAGATTAAACACTTGGCAGATTACAATATTCTGAGGTACAGGATTAAATGCAGTAAAATAGGGGGCAGATAAGAGCAAAATAAAGCATATTTAAATGAAGGGTGATAGTGTCCCAGGATACAACAGAGGAGTTCTACAGGTGCTGTTTGAAGAGGTGAGTCTTAAGGAGGCGCCGGAATGTGGTCAGGGACCACATTCCGCATTGTTACAGAGGCAAGGCTCAAATCAAAGCTACAGGGTACTTACTCATTTCGTCAAGAATCTCACTATATCCTAAAATCAATTCAGTTTGCCAAAGAACAAGACTGCATTTTATCTTCTAAAAATAAGTCAAGAATATTTTATGTTTTATTACTAGTTTGTATATAAAACTACAGTACTTTGTGTGTAGGATACCTGTTTAAACAAGTCTATACAGGTTAGATGCATGCCTAAAATCTAAATTAGAAAAAAAAGAAATGTATTTCCATTTGAAATGGAACACATAGGGTATCTATTCATTATTATTGCATTATCATAAGTGACTTAATAACATCTGCTTTTAAAGAATTATCCTGTTATAGAACCTAAGGTGTTTTTTAAATACAAATATAATGAATAATTCTTCATAATATCAATTTATTGTTAATTTCAGTCAAACCCAGGAGACCCAAGGGGCTTATTTAAAGTTGAACTCCCACGTAAATTACTTTTTTTTTTATAAACCAGAAACTACAGCTAGTCAATGCTCTTGTGCAATCTCTGTACTTTGAAAGCTGGTTTGGGGAGAAACAAATCATATTCCCCTTTGCCCCAGGACCATGTATTGCGCTACAGATTTACTGAACCCCTCGGGCAAATCTTATTCAAAGTATAGGTTGACAAAAAAAGCAGTGAAAAAGTATTAAAACATTATTACAACTTAAAACAATAATTAAAGAAATCACTTCTATTCACTTAATTTTCATATCATTTAAGGTATTTTATTGCTGCGATTTCTATTGATATTTTCAACCGTAGGATGTAGGATCCAAATACCTGGAAAACGTGGTTGTATTTATGGAATTGTATTTCAACACGTCATCTCAAAGTGCCATAAAGTGGCTGGAGAGGCCAGGTTCTCCCTCAGTGCATTCATCCCGTCTCTCAACTGCTTACTTTTCATTCATCCTTTCCTATTTTGGGTTCATGGTTTGGCAGCTTTATCTTTTGGGGGGAGGTGGCCCACGAGACACACTTCCTATCCGTTGCACTAGATTGTACGATATCGTCGTGTATTCACTACCTAGTCAGCATTGTGGGTAGCTGTCGAGCACCCAGGGACTCCCAAGGTCTCCAGCCAAATTCATAATTCTCATTAATTCGTCATTGCCTGTAGTTTGGTGGAATAATCATGTGGTGCTGATTTTAGTGATGTTGCAACCAATGGATTGGTGAAATTCTAATATGGGATAAGAAAACAGGGATGAAACCTAACCTAAAGAGAAGTAACTTTTGCCCTGAGAAGATTAGTCATCTTGCTTACTGCTACTCTCCAAGGGCTAGCATCTTGACACCAAGTAAATTACTTTAATACTTTTATCTTTATAGGATAAATGACATATGGGTCTTGGAGGATCATTTTAGCCCTTTATAGTTATATATTTAAAATATATATTTTAAAGTTTAATCAAAATAAAATATTAAGTTCACTCTTGGGCTGTGTGTTCTGTTTAATTATGCCGTCACATTAAAATGTTAATGAGAGGGTCAATAAATCACTCCTGGTGAGAAAATATCAACATGATTAATATTGTGATATGGGTAGCAGTATTTAGATTTGCCTCCATTTCAATCATTATAATAGACCTGCTAACACTTCTGTTATTGCTGCCCCAGTTTTACTGCTATTCTGGTTTTGACGATGGGACAACCTGCTACAGCAAGAGGTGATGGTCCGTCGATATTCAACACCTTTACAAGGCTCTTCCTGGGGTAAAGAATCTCTTATCCATAAACCAAGGGTACCAAGAGGAGAAGAACCAGATGCATTAAAGCATATAAAAGCTACCGTGTTCTATCCTGCACTAAGCAGCTAGGTGGTAGAGCTGGAACAATAATCCATGATTTGTTTTAGTCTTGATTATTTATTGTACTGAAAAATAAAATCAGTGAGAATCGTGTTTCTGACCATTATATAAAAGCTAAAACTGGATCAGTGCCTGTTGCCAAGGTTTTGTTCCTCTCTTCTTAATTGACAACCGATAGCTGAATAAAAATATGGGAAAATGAATTGAATTCATTCCCCCTCTCTCCCTCTGTAGTAGGAGAGAACAGTGGTATGAGTTTTTCAAAACAGCAAACAAGTGAAAGGCAGACAGAAAAAGAGAAGTGTGAGAGAGAAAGAACTACACTGAAAATAGGGAGAAAGATGTAATTACAGGAGTTAAAACATGATTTCGGTTAATTCTTGCAATCATTTTTAGATGATAATCAAAAAATGAAACTGTAGTTATCACCAAACCCTACTAGGTAGAAATATGGTTTCTAAAACCATGCAGTACAGTAACAGAGAGAAAACTGATATCTTTTAAATTAAAAAGTTATTTGGAGGTACCGAGATCTTAGATGTGGAAGGAGAGAGAGGTTCAATGTAACAAAGGCATTCATAAAATGGAAAACAGGTATCAGTATATATTATAATAATTATACATACAAATACTAATTCAAGGGAAACAAATCTGTATTAAACAATTAACATTTATTCAAGCTGTCAATTGCAACAGATAGACAGACAAAACCCATAAACCAATGCTAGGAGCATGCTCAGTAGCAGAATTAAAAAAATGAAATAAAAAAAAAGCACAGCCTTGGGTAATTTAAGAGGGTCCTACACAAGAGCTGATATTTCCAACATGTTGCAATATTACAAGAAAATGGACACTGAAGCCCATTTTGTCCCTAAAAAAGTACAAAACAAGCAGTGTTTGATTTTGTACACGAGTGTGTGTGAGTGAGCATATAAAATCAGGTGGGGTTGTTGAGAGAGATGCTGCACCAGCTAGTTTTAATGTGTGTAATAAGCATCAGAACTTTTGAGACAATATTTAACATATCAGAAAATACTCAAAGTTGCTTTTTTTTTTCTTTTTTAGTGTTTGCCTATGACATTTGAAGTGCTTGCTACAGTCCCGATGCATTAAGGAAACAATAAAAAGTTAAAAAAAAAAAAAAAAAAAAAAAGGGTCAGTGCACGTTCTATGTACAAAATCAGATGAAAAAAACCATAAAAAGATTATAATAAAAAACAGCACTGGCTTAACTAAATACACACACCATCACGTCTACCTTTTTTGGCCAGTACACACTACAGGAACACACAACTCTGCAATTCATTATACAGAATGTAAAAGTACAAAACATCACAATGTTCTTTCTGTCATGCATATACATTTTGCCACAAGTCTAAGAAAGAAAGAAAAAAAAAGCAGTGATCACATAAAAAATACCCCCCCCCCCCCCCACCCCCCACAGAAAAGGTTTAAAGCTGTCTTTATGCTATTTGTCAATAGGTTTTATACAGTTCACCTCAGGGATTGACATTTAAAAGCATAAAATGTGCCTATTTTGTAATTGAAATGACTTGTATTGTATAACAGCATATGAAAGCAGCTGAACTCCAAGGGGGTGTAGTCTGCTGATGAAGGTGAAATTGTTCTACTGCAGCTGGTCACTCTGGAAGAGAGGGGGTCTGTGAGATATCACCAGTACACTATATATGTGGAATCTGATTTATAAAACCTGTTGTAAATGGAGCTCAAGAGGACCACAGCATTTAGACAGCGCTTGTTTACTGGTACGACAGCAAACAGAAAACGTAGTACTGATAACTAATCTCCAAGTCTAGATAACACATCTGATAGCAAGGATACAACACTATGGACCATCAGACACAAACTAAGCATTTGTTTAACAAGCACATTGCATGCTGTTTTGTCACTGTATGTGCAATATAATCCCAGCAGCTGACCTATGTGCAGCATACAGAGTCATTTCTCAAGATACTAAACTGAAAGGATGCATGATATAGCTGCTTGTCTAAATGTGTGTTCTGCTTAGTTGCTGCATTCCTGTAAAATTATCTGTCAGTGTTTAGCTAGAATCCAAGTGGGAGGACAGATCAACCTGAATTTTCTCTTCGCTTGTCAGTGTGTATGTTTTAAAAATAGTAAATACAAAGTTTCAACTTAAAATTCAACTTAAATCATGTAAACAAAGTTTTAAGATTCTTTAGCCATGTACATATTAAAAATAATGTAAATATTAGGTTTTAAAATAAATATAGGGTCACAATAATTAAAAGGAAAATGGGGCGTCCAGAAAAAAAATCCTATTAAATACTAAAAACAATCTCTAACAATGTAGAACTTGTTATGTAGACAGCAAATACTGAAAGTGTTATTACATTAAACTTAATGTTTTGTATACAATGGCACTGTCATGGGTTGCAAAACACTGTAGCAACACACTGTCAATGTTAGCAACACTGTAGACCGTGCTTGAAAAACATGTATTCAGTAGGTTCACCTCTAAGTTGATTTACATTCTGTCTACACTGAATGTCCGAGTTTGTCTACATCACGCCTAGGGGGGATATCCAGTAATTAGCAAGAAAATCTCCCATTGGCATATAACAGGGTACATTTAACACCAACACATCAGCTTCTACAGTGTAAAATAAAAACTACTAACTTTAACCAGAGAACGCGCTGTTAATTGTTCATTAAATCACAGATATACTGAACAATAATACAACCGCGGCTTAAACAAGCGCACTGTTGTTCACTGATGACCATAGTGTCCCACAGTAACCCACAAATGTCCAGTATGAACCAACGCAAACATCTTCCATCTTGGAGTCCAAGTATTTCTAGTGCAGTTCAGAAACGCGTGCCCTGCATTTGCATGCCTGCCATACTCCAGTGGTGTGGAATTCACGTTGGTTTCATTTAAAGACTCATGATGCTCATTTTAAAACTGCACTGGCAACATGCTCTCTCCAAGACGTCCTTTGCAATTTAGTGATTTTTAACAATTGCCACAACTTTGCAGTTTTTGTATTTTAGGAGATGGTTGTGCTTCAATAAAGGATGCAAAGGATGCATATTTTGATCTCCTATCCAAGTGACCTTCACGGATTTTCAAGTAAAAACTAAATCTTTTGGTGCCCTTCCTTTTCTGTGGATATTCATACTCCTTCTGCATCCAGAATTGAATATTGACTCAACTTTTATTCTTCTTACTGTCTCAAGATACTTTATTGCAATGCTGCAAGAGTTTATAGAGATACAACGGTGCAGTACTGTAGGTACAATTAATACCATAAAGTGTCAAGAAATTAAAACCATTTAAAACTGACCTTTTCAAAACAAGTCCTGGAACAAATATACATATCTATACATATTAAGCAAATGGCAGCCGACCCAGGTATTAGTTTGCTATAGTACTTTCTGGGATGTTATTGGTAGAAGTTGTTAGATTGAGGTCAAGGGATTGACCCTATAGGGGTTTTGGTGGTTGTCTATATGCTGGCCAGTGGGGATCTAGGAACTACAAGACTGGTATGATGCTGCAGCTAATTTCTAAATCAGAGAGGTCTCACTGACAGGTCATGGAAATAGATGGCTGACGGATTTGAGACTCAATTAGCAAGTCACTGGAGATTGTTAACTGCACACTGGCTGCAGCCCAAAAGTCGCTCTCTTCATATTTGCCTGCTCTTTTTGAAAAGAGTCACCTAGGTTAATCCACAGAGCCTGGGTGGAGGTTGAGGCTGGGGGCCTCCAGGCAGGTGGGGGAGTAGTTGATGTGAGGCTCTTTGATCCACAGCAGAGGGGCGCCATTTTTACCTTCCGAATTCTTGCTGGAGTTGCGAGCCTTATAGCGCACCAGCAGAATGGTGATCAACAAGATCCCGAAAATGGGAAACGGGTAGAAGAAGATGAAGTAGAAGAGCGAGTCATTGGAACAGATGACTGACTGCAGAGAAGAACCTGAAGATACAATGCAAGAACAAAAACAGATGGGTTGAAGCAACAAAGGTTGGATAAAATACACTACTATGACATTATCAAGAAATTTGATTCATTATCCTAGAATTTTGTTGATATTTCTATAGTATTTACTAGTCATGCATATACTTTAAAGATTGGTGGTAAAGGAGTAGGAGACACCTCTGGAAACCGAAGTTTGCATAAAGCTTGGGTCAAGTGAACTTTAGTGTTCTCAAATAACAGTACAAAACCAACACAAGCCATTTTCGACTGCTGAATAAATTATCAATATCAGACTACTGGCAAGGCTAAATTTAGTCGTTGTCAATTAGTTTTTATTATTTTCTCCCCAATTTGAAATGCCCAATTATTTTTTGGCTCAGCTCACCACTACCACCCCTGCGCTGACTTGGGAGGGGCGAAGATGAACACACGCTGTCCTCCGAAGCGTGTGCCGTCAGCCGCCCGCTTCGTTACACTCTGCAGACTTACTGTGCAGCCGCCTCAGAGCTACAGCGTCGGAGGACAACGCAGCTCTGGGCAGCTTACAGGCAAGCCCGCAGGCGCCCGGCCAGACTACAGGGGTCGCTGGTACGTGGTGAGCCGAGGACACCCTGGTCGACCTAACCCTCCCTCCCCCCGGACGACGCTCAGCCAATTGAGCGCCGCCCCCTGGGAGCTCCCGTCCACGGTTGGCTGTGGAATAGCCTGGACTCGAACCGGCGACGTCCAGGCTATAGAGCGCATCCTGCACTCTAGCGAGCGCTTTTACTGGATGCGCCACTTGGGAGCCCCAAGGCTAAGACTTTTTGATGATGAAACTGCTGTGTATTAGGATTAGCCATTACTCTAATATTGATGACTTACCAGTGTACCATTTTTAATCTTTGGAAAATACAAAGGATTTCGGTCTCCAAAATCGACCATTCCAGCAATTACCAACATTAAAACACAAAAGACAAACAAAGAAAAAAAAAAAAAAAAAAAACTGTATAAAAGGTGAAATGTTAATCTTACCTTGCTCAAGCACAGAGACAACTGTCACCCCAGAATTAGCCTCTGCCAGGTGGTACCAGGCATTCCTTGGGTCGAGAAGCCACTCCTCCACTTGACAGTAGTAGTTCCCAGAATCTGAGAGTCTGGCCTTCTGTATCGTCAAGCTGTAGGACTCGGCAGATGTCCTTTCAAACTGCAGCCTGGACCCTGGGCCCTGCCCCTCGGAGGAGCTGCAGTTGCCGTTCCCGAAGACGTTGTCGTGTCCGATGGAGAAGACACATTCTCGTTCAGGGTTCTCACTGCTGATGACATACCAGGAGACGGAGAAGCGGGAGTCTTTGCTGGACTGCGAGGAGACGCTGCAACCCAGTGTGAAGGCATCCTCCTCTTTCACTGTCATGTTGGATTCAGATTCCTCTACCTGAAGTCTGATTTCTGTTTGCAACACAAAACACAGAAACGAAAAAAAATATGCAATAAAAACTTAAGTACTTCAGAATTTTCATACAGATTTAAAAATTATTAAAATCTCTTCCAAAATAATGTAGATGCAGCACATTTATTGATGCATCAATGGATTTCTTAATGAAAAGATCTACACAGTTCTAGAATTTCAAGTAATATGTTACATTGTACAAAATATACTGGTAACTATTAGGGCATCTTAACCTTGCTCAAGTAAAATTCAGTTGAATAAAAATGATATTCTGGAAAGGGTTTTTAAGCGTTGTATTTCCCTGGTGCTTCAAGAAAAGCCACACGAATCATCACGGTTTCAAAGAAACCTTGCGGTTTGATATTCCGTGTGTACAAAAAGTCTGCATAAATTTGTTTAACTGAAACAAAAAAAGTGAGAATGCTGCATATATACATACATTGTATTTCACTTGATTTTATTTTTTTACTGTCAATATCAGAAGTAATTCATTCTATTGAAATGCATTAAGCTAAAACATTCGGTTTCAAGGGACTACAGGCAGGTTACAACTCACAATCATTCATTCGTTCCTAGACGCTGCACATTACATCTAAAATCTCAAAGATAATTGGGAATCGTTACCTGGGCGTTTAATAGTGACCTTGGTTAACCCCGAAGTCTCCTCAGTTAACTTGTACCAGGCATTGTTGGGGTCAAGCAGCCACTCCTCCACTCTGCAGTAGTAGCTGCCACTGTCACTGAGCTCGGCCTGGTGCAGGGTGAGGCTGTAGAGCTGTGGGGAGAGACGCTCAGACTGCACCCGGCTCTTCAGTCTCTCTTCTTCCGCGTAGGTGCCATACTCGAAAGCAGAGTTATGGTTGATCTTGAGTAGGAGCTCGGCGTCTGCCTCATCCTCTTTCATGGCGTACCACAAGACTGTGTACTGGGCGTCCGGGCTGGTCTGAGAAGCGATTGTGCAGTTGAGAGGAACACGACTGTCTTCGACAAACGCCAGGGTCATGTCGGCTTTGCTGACTCGCAGTTTGCTCGCTGCAAATAAATAAATAAATAAATAAATAAATAAATAAATAAAAAATGGGAAAACTCAATAACGTAATCGGAAATAAACTCAAGATTTTGTTGTGAAGCCCATAGTTCTGATAGCATAAATGCATCATACCAAAGCCTGCTGTGAACAATACTATCAAAAATTACAGAACTCTCCATGCGAATGTCTGTGTTTTGTTCATGTAAAAAAAATAAAAAATAAAAAAAAATATATATATATATAGTTAACATGCAAGACACAGCAGCAGTCATGTGTTACTGCATACAAATCATGGCCGGTATTAAAATGAAAACACACCTATTTATTGGGGTGTTGATTTCAAAACAAGAAGACCTGCCCTTCCCTCACTTTTACAATTGAATAACACTCAATGGAAAGTTTTTTTCCTCTCATCTGGGGTGCCGACATTTCTACCGCCGTACTTCCGTACCGAGGCTATTGACGATGAAAATGTTGAAAAACTAGCAAACGCAACTGATTCGTCATGTAAACGTGACTCTTTCCTTAAACTCAAGCTACCGCTGGGGAAACTGTGATATATATATAAGGGGGATGTCAGGAGAGAGTTGGTATGCACATATTTCTATTGTTCCTGAGCTAAGCACATTCTTTGCATAAATAAATCACCAAAGAAACATCTCACGAAACGGTTGAGATCCCAAAAAACTGGTCACATCTTTTTTTTCTTCTTCTCTAGTGATGCTGGAATCTTTTATCCTTTTACAGTATGGTTTCCATAGTTACTCCATGCCTTCCAAATACCTCTGAGTTTCACTCAAGGTTTCAGACAGGAAACAAAATGAGTGTAGAACCATCACTGGCAAGAAACGGCAAGATTACAAACTTATATAAAGCCAACCGAAACAAAAAGCAGTGTTTCAGACCATGGCGAGGCTTTACTGCAACAGTGCTGGTGTCCATGCTCTTTCTCCTCTACATGAACAATCTCGACCATTTGACAAAGGACCAGGCAACACAAAACTGGGTGGCATAGTTGACAAGTACACATTCGCTTAGAACATACAGAGACATGGCAAATCAAATAATTTGTTAACAAATGTACAAATACCAAATGAGTAGTTCACAAGCATTACTCTGAAGCCTCAGGAAAAACCAATTCAACATTGCTCCATTGTGGATCCATGTGTAGTTCTAGCCACATACTGTACTGAGCTCTGATGTGCAAATCAAACAGCAAAACTAAAAACAACCACAGGGGTTCCTATCATCACAGACCTGGTATGGTTATAGTACAAACTAATGAAAATAATAACACATGCTTTAATGAAATAAGTTTCTTGTTATGGTCACCTTTTCCCCATCTCTTATTCTCATTAGAGAATGACACATCTGTTGCTTTTCACAATATGCTGCACAAGACTGTAGGCTTGATCTGTCATAATCTACTTACAGAACAGAACAGAACGGTGCTGGCTTTCTGCAAACATTGCCATTCCAGGAACACCTGGTAGAGTGTCTTGATGGTCATTGCAGCTACTGTGCTGAGGGACAAGCTGGCTGCACAGTAACTACTGCCATGCCCTTTGTGAAGTAACAGACTCTTGGTTTTCCCATGATTGTTGCCAAATAGATTCATACAACTCTCACAAAAGATACTGTACATATCAAGTGGATCACATGGCATGCCACCTGACCACATACAATTACATACAAGAACTAGGGGATTTTACTCCAGTCAGTCTGTGTATATTAAAGTATGTATTTTAAGTTTGTATCACAGATTTCCATTAAAACATTCCTTTGCTTTGTGCTTTTAGAACATAAGATTGCAATTTAAAAAACTCTGAAAATTCTAGTGGTGCTGCTCCTTTATCATTTCACTGCAACACAACTATAAAGTATAGGCTTGCTAAAACTAAATATCTAGAGAGATAGAGAGAGCGAGCGAGAGACCAAGAGAGAGAACAGCAAAAACACTGCTCTACTGTGCAGATGCTGCTATCTGATCATTTTGCAGCTGAATAATTTGGTAACAGAAGACCATTCAGATGAGTCACTGCGGTAATTAGGAAACAATAAGTCAAAAGCCGGTAATTGCTATCTTGGAAGGCACGCTAAATGACAATAAAAGCAAATTACAAACAAGCGAGGCTACCAGAAACACAATGATTCTGTGGTTTGGGAAACTCTCCACCCAAATATGAATATTTTGTCTTGCATCTTTAAATAAAATGACCTAGGACAACGTGATCAGAGGAGACTGGTGGTGACCGATGGAGGAAGACAGAAGATGATAGATGACGTGAAATCTGAAAGGCAGCATTGACTAAACACAAAAACCCGAGCTACTGTGACCAGAACAGTCCACCGGGACTTACCCTGGACATACATACACATTTAAGCATGATTTTCTTGTTATGGAATTTTTTTCCAGGAAGGGTTGAGTTCAGGTCTGTACATATAATGCAAGTGTTAATAACACAACTCCTAAACTATTTGCAACCGTCATGTTTCACACATTATCAGATTAGTTCTCCAATGTCATTATATAGACCCTAAAATGAGAAGAAAATGAACAGAAAACTGACATGATTATAATTGCACAGAGAAACAACTTGCACACATGAAAATATGGGATGGGCATTCACAAAAGGCATTTACATGACTTGCATTTTAATATGATGTGACAATATGAATCTCTTCATAAGTGTGAGAAGCCCCATATGGCCACCTTTAGCTGATTTGGTCGAGACTGCAAATCACCTGCTTTCCTCAAGCAGAGTTACAGTAGAAATACATCTAAAAATAGCTGTGAAGCGCTTCCCTAGTGGTACAGTATAATGGGGACATCACATCAGAATCCCTTGTATGAGGCACGTATGAAACAGAAGATGTATCTCATTTAATATTTATTTGATTAATGAAAAACATGACAGTGCCATTTTGACTTCATTCTTTTCCATTAAATAAAAAAATGAGAAGATTAAACATTAAAGTAAATTCACTTCCTTATTGCTAATGGACAATATCCATACTAATGATGCTATGTTGTTTATTAACAAAAAAAAATGATTTGCCTGGAAAGACCTATTGAGCAAATCGCTTGGGTTCCAAAACACCCTCTGAATGTGAAATAGGCTCTGCAGTCCCAATCAAGCTGCAAAGCAAATACCTTTCACACAATGGAGAGAAACGTGTTGCCTCTTGCATCTCAGTTTTTAAACGCTTTCATGCATTAAATTTATACTGGACACCATATGGAAATGTCACTTCAGTACTTCCCATCGCTGCACACATTTCTTTCACTTGTAAAAATATAAATCACATAATGTAGATGGATCACCACAAGAGGGTAACAAAGGATCATGATAAGTTTTGTCCCCATGTCGTAAAGGACATTAGCAGACCATGGGTATACAATGCACCCCATGTGAACTAACAGGGGCAGCAAGGGGAACCAGACAGGCACAATGCACTGAAAACACAGCAATGGTATCTCTGACCGGTTTCAACATCATCTAGATTCAAATCGATTAAAGAGCAGCAATTCAGATTAGCTGGTAATATTGTGAGGCCCCTTGGCTTTGTGTGCCTGGGGTGTGACTAGTATGGCTACTCCTCCACATTTCCTAATAATGTTTTAGGTGTAAACTCTCCATATCTAAGTAGCATCACTACTGAAATGACCCTCCATTGCCTGTGCTCCTGAGCCACATTGTCATGTCAATGGAGGACTCTGATCGGTGATGTTTTGCGTTGCTAATCAAGCGCTTGTCTATTGCAGATTAATGACTTTCTGGGTAGATTACTGGTCAGTGCTTTGATTGTACGCCTATTTTAGTTTCTAAACGCTCCAGCGATGTTCAAAATCATTGTTCACTTTGCAGTTCAAACAAAGGGAACATTTTCAAAAATTGTGCAGGAACATGGCAAAGATAAGGCTGTACAGCTGCTCTTTACCCATTTCTGCTAATGCCACAAGATAAAGTGGGTTCTTTAAATTGCAGTGTTGACTTCGATTGTGAAAAGACTTCAAATTGAAAACATTTTTTCATAACATTTGAAAAGACAATAGCTTCAAAACATGAAACCCCTAAATTTACATGGATGAAAAACTCATACCACCGCATATTAAATAGGTTAAACAACAACTCTGCATGGCTGTGAAATATTAGTTTTAAAAGCACCACCGTGAAACAGAAAATGATAAAAATTAATCAAAATAACAAGAATATATTAGTTAAGGAAACTCTGATACAGTATTTCAGACCTGTAACAGCTGTAAAAATTATATATATATATATATATATATATATATATATATATATATATATATATATATATATATATATATATATATATATATATATATATATAAAATTTCCAAAAATACAGGATCATTTTCATGTTCTATGAATACATATATATATATATATTTTCATTATGGAAAGAGCTGGGAAAATAAACCCCACCCCACTTTAATAATTCCAGGAGTAGCACAGTGCTTGCAACGACATTATCCACGTACTGTACTATATACAGGTTATAAAGCCCAGTTAGTGCTCAAATATGGATCTCCTTTGTGAGTTTCTCCAACATTTGTAAATTTGGAATCCACTTTCACTTTTTACAAACACACACTATGTTCAACTGATCCAAAAACCACCACTGTTAATGTTTAAAATAAAAACATGGCATTTCACAACTTTAAGACAAAAATACTCCAAAGAGACTGACGCACAAAGATTTAGATATTAGTTTTCACCAAGTCTCCTTTTAATATTGTAAACCATGACAGTATCTGCCAGCATTTAGATTAGCTACAGACTTCAATTCCGTGTGTCCTAATAAGCAGGATAGGATTCAGAGGAGTCTTCATTTTTGAAAGCTTAGGATAGGTGTGTTGCTTTCATTGAATCTACCATTTTGAGGCAGTTGCCAGTGTATTCAGCATTACGGAGGGCCAATATAACATTTCATAGCAGCAGCAGAGAGCCCAAACACATTGGATCTTAATTACTTCTGTGATGTTGTAATGAAGCACTCTATTGCTCCATCAGCCTTCTCTTATTAAATTTGAATAACGGAACCTCAAAATTAGAAATGATCTGGTTGGGGAGGGTGGTGGGTGGTGGTGGTGGTGGATGAGAACAAGTGTAACAGAAATATGGGAGAACCCCTCCTCCTCTCCTCTCTCTTTTTTTTTTTTTAAATTACAACTGGATTAGAACAAGTAGGTTCATTAAGAGAATTTATCGTTTTAACAAAAGCCAATCTGCCAGCAGATAAGATGTTGGAGAAATTATTCCATTACACAGAGATATTTAGGGTCATCTCATATTTTCTAAACATAATTGATATCAAGGAAAGCTTTTTATTAATAACCTACTTTACTTTAATTTAGTTTTCATTACAATATTTTTACAGGACAGAGGATGGTACAAAGAAACCTTGATCATGGCAAGTACATTTATAATAGCCAATTAAAAATGAAAACATAAGTAAATAACCGGTTCTACTATATGTTTCGCATTTAGTAAAAAAAAAAAACACAACTTGGACTGTTCTGATTGGGTGTTGAAAATATTCCTCAAATTAAAGAATGCTGCGACTCAAAAGGGAAAGTGGGTTATGACACCCCTGGCTCCCTGTCCCTGATTTTGATTAATAACCGTGACTGTGGTTTGTGCTTGGACTTTTGTTACGAATGTACCGTATAAAAGCTTCAAACAGCTAGCCTGCTTTTAGTGCCAGCTGCCTCAGTATTCAACTAGGAATAATTTTTAATCTAGTGGTAGCAGTTTTTAACATATGATGAGAAGGGTAATTTAGAAATATGTTCTCAGCACAGCTTGGTTATATTGCTTCTTTGTCCCTCATGGTATTGAGATTTTCTGTTCTTTGGATATTCCAAACCTTTTTTTTGTTTTGTATGATTTATGCACAAATAATGTTGCTTACAGTATCCTTTTGAGACACTAAGTGACTACTACCTATGTTGTACTGGAACACTAAATGTTATGCTCACGCAGTAAAGTTAGCGTAATGTTTGTCTTGTGAAGCTAAATTTGACTCGGCGCCACTAAATTTGTCTTGGTGAAACAGCACCCCTGTTTACAATCAGGAGGCTTTTAGATTGACTGTGTAATTGTACTGTTGTTTTTTGCTGTATCATGAAGAAACTCTTTTGTTATTAAAGTTCTGAGGCACCAATAGTTTGAAAAGACAATTTAGCTTGGATACAAGGAGCTGACAAAAATCGGTCTTCAAAATAAGCTTGACAAGCTGTCAGGACTGCTCTAATTTAAGCACTGAAGCCCATATCTGCAGAGCAACCATGCATTATGTCATGTTTCCATTTGCACCATGAAACCAGTCTGCAAAATTCAATCTTAACTCGTTGCAATACCAAACTGGGACTACTGCTGGTTCAGGATGATTGTCTATATACAGTATGCTTCGGAATCTCGAGGTTCACTCCTGCCCTCTAGCACCTTTCGCATTGGGTGCCGGTTAAGTAACTTCAGAGGCTGACAAGAGTTAGAAACAAACAGGACTGATTTTCAGCACAGTGCCAGTGGCTGGGGAAGAGGCATTCCTATACTAGTATAGCATTTGACTAACAAACCTAAGCTGCCTGTTTTCACACACAAGCCTGATTTTATAAAGAAAAATGACGCTAACTCTGAGCGCAGCGCCACAGAGCCATGCAGACTTTCTTCTTGTTTTCGCAGGCCCAATGTTATGAATGCCTCCCCCTTTTTTCTCTTTCATAGAAAAGGATGCCGACCCTTCAAACCTGTTATGCTTCATGAAGCCCCTTTACAGTGAGGAAGACTAGTATCTGTTATATTAATTGCCATACTTTTAATCCCCTTTCATTTCATTGAAACCTCTGCTAATGTCAAGGCCTGTTTTATCACTCTCCACTGGCTTAAATACCTACTACTGGGAAAAAAGAAAACTCCAAGCCAGCATTACGAAACAAACATTGACCTTTTGCTTTTTAAGACTACAGTACCTCTTTTGCCCAGAAGATCCCATAACATTTTTTGTTCAGTCCTGTTATTAAGCACCATGCCAACAGTGCCACTGTAGTCTAGTCTCACAAGGTAAAAGTTATGACAAGCTGATACAGTATATTGCAAAAAAAAAAAAAAAAAGAAAAAGCAAGAAATGTTTGATATTTCACATCATGCCTTTCAAGAGCCGAGTTATGCAGCCTGCTCAAATGACACAATAGGGAATGAGACCTGTGCTCTGCTGTTTGTAACCTCTTTCCTGTCGGTAGACTTCCTGGTTGAGATCTTATTTATTTATTTTACCTGCACACCCCATCCAGTTTAGGGATGATGTGTATTTTTTCAAAGACTCTGGTTTAGAGATTAAGTTATTTCAGCAGAAACGGTAGGAATATTAGAGTAAATAAAAAGAAAAAGCTGCAGAAAAGGCAGTTAGTCTGCAGTGAAAGCACACATCAAGCTTAAAACTGAAAAGCAAAAAGAGCAGTTTTAGTGCCGTATGGACTCCAGCGTCATGACTAAAACAATGGTCAATCTGTAGTCCTAACTGACAACCACACTGAGAAATCTAACACTGCTTTCGAGGCTGCTGTTACCAGAGGACTACAGTACCAGGAAGCTCTCAGGAGACTTTACAGGAATACAGTACATGCTGAAATACATTAAATGATCCTGCAGAACCAACTGGGGAATACAGTAGTTTGATACTACAAACCATACTGCTGTACATTAAAATCAAAACAACATCATATAAGAGCTGCAGATTACAGACAAATGAACCCATGCCTAATGTTCTCATGAACTTTTATAGCTTTGATTCAGATTGTAATACAAAAAATAACGATTTGTGTTGAACAGGAAAAGGCCTAATTGGAAACCAAGTCTATCAAGTGGTAATGCCTTTGATAAGAATGTTATTTAAGAAAGGGTCTTGAAGACAAGGATGAAACCCTGGCTTTTCAAACACTTATGATGTTCACTTTGGTCTTTCTAAATTGCCTGCAACAAGGCCTGCGTCTTTACAAAGCCTCAGAATTTCCCTGTGTTAATCCACCTTGACAGAAAATGATAAATATCTTAGTGGATGGACCCAGATGTGCTCATTTCCTCATTAACGTTACCAGGGAGACCAGGCCTACTTGCTGGTTATTCTAAACAGAAATTTTTAAGCATCAATTACACCGTGTAACAATTATTTATATATTTTTTTTGTTCCTGGGTAGTAAGTGTTATTTCCTAATTGCTTATGCTGCAAAAGTATAGAAAATGGCTATTATTCCCCACAAACTTTGCTTTTGTGACCAGGACAGTGATATTTTGAAATTTACCTAATTTTCCAGAACATTCCAGATAGATTCAGTACTGAGTAAACTTGGAGTAACTTCTAGAACGTTCTAGAACTTTCCAGTAATATAAATAGTAGTATAAATACAGGGGCCTTAAGCCCACCAGTTCAGTTTAGTTCCAGCTGCCTAAGTGGATACATATCTGCATTTTTCTGAGATGGCATCAAGAGGCTGCAAGCATCCGGCAGACGCATTTTGCTATGTCTGCGGCCAATTTATCAAGACAAGAGCGAAAAAATACTGGAAGCATCTGCTAAGATGTGTGAGGCCTACAAGGCATATTTCGGCATGCCTGTCGGGGATCAAGACAAACCCTGGGCACCTCATTTCACCTGCGAGCACTGCAAAAAAACTCTGGAAGGTAAGATGGACAATTGTTGCTCTGAATTTTATGTTATAAAATTTGTTAATTTTTAAATTGTAAAAGTTTTTAATTTTAAAATGTTTTACAATTTTCAATGTTATTGAAAAAATATATCACATATGAAAAATGTTGTGAGAATCTCTTACACATTAGTCATGGGTGAAATAAATGTATTTTTGTAGGATGGTACAGAGGGGAAAAGAGAGCCATGAAGTTCGCTATCCCAAGAATTTGGCGGGAACCCACTGACCACTCAAGCAACTGCTACTTCTGCATGGTGGACCCTTCCAAACATCGGACTGGCAAGAATGCACCTGCTATCACGTATCCGGACCTTCCTTCATCTATCGCCCCAGTGCCACACTGCCATGAGCTCCCCGTACCCACTCCTCCGGAGAGAGAGCAGCCGTCTTTAGAAGAGAGCAGCAAGTCAGAGAGCGAGGAAGACGTTGTAGATCCAGATGACAATTTCAGAGGTGGAGCTGAGGAGAGAAACTCATACTACCCCAACCAAAAAGACCTCAACGACTTGATTAGAGATCTTGGTCTCACCAAGTCCAATGCCGAGCTTTTGACGTCTAGGCTCAAGCAGTGGAACTTGTTGGATGAAAGTGTGCAAGTCGCAGATCAGAGGAAGTGTCACTGACCTTTTTCCAGCTTCTTCACCCATCAAGATGGGCTCTGCTTCTGCCACAATGTGACCAGTCTGTTCGAGGCAATCGGAATCGCCTGTAACCAGAATTAGTGGCGCCTCTTCATTGACAGCTCATCCAGGAGCCTCAAAGCCGTGCTGCTCCATAATGGTAACAAGTACCTGTCTCTTCCCCTGGCTCACTCGGTGCACCTCAAAGAGGACTACAACAGCATCAAGACCTTGCTGGACGCCTTGAAGTATGAGGAGTACGGCTGGGCGGTCATAGGAGACTTCAAAATGATGGCATTCCTGATAGGTCTCCAAGGCGGTTTTACCAAGTTTCCCTGCTATCTTTGCCTTTGGGACAGCAGGGACACCAAGGCGCACTACCACAGGCGGGACTGGCCACAGCGGACCGAGTTCTCTGTGGGGAGGAACAACGTCAAGTGGGAGCCACTGGTGGACCACCGGAAGGCGCTGATGCCACCACAGCACATCAAATTGGGCCTTATGAAACAATTTGTCAGAGCTCTAGATAAGGAGTCGGCAGCCTTCAAGTACCTTCAAGACTTCTTCCCTAAGCTGTCTGAGGCAAAGGTCAAAGCCGGTGTCTTCGTCGGACCACAGATAAAGAAGATCCTGGAGTGCAATGAATTCCCCAAGAAGCTCACTAGTAAGGAGAAAGCGGCTTGGAACAGCTTTGTCGCAGTGGTTCGGGGCTTCCTGGGCAATCACAAGGCCGAAAACTATGTGGTTGAGACTCTGGTGAAGAACTACGGCACAATGGGCTGTAGGATGTCCCTCAAAGTCCATATCCTTGATGCTCATCTTGATAAATTCAAGGAGAACATGGGAGCGTACTCGGAGGAGCAAGGCGAACGCTTCCACCAGGATATACTGGACTTTGAACGCTGCTACCAAGGACAGTATAACGAGAACATGATGGGAGACTACATTTGGGGGCTGATTCGTGAAAGTGATTTACAGTATAATCGTAAATCTCGAAAAACTACTCGCTTCTAAATCTTTTGTAGTCATTTTTGTATTACTTTAGTATAAATACATGTTAATTTGGATTCATATGTTGTTTTTTTCTGACTTTATGTGAACGAAAAAACACAAATTTGCCCGTTTTCTCATTGGAAATAGGTACATTTCAAAATATCACTGTCCTGGTCACAAAAGCAAAGTTTGTGGGGAATAATAGCCATTTTCTATACTTTTGAGGCATAAGCAATTAGGAAATAACACTTACTACCCAGGAACAAAAATTGTGTTACATAGTGATTTACTATTGTGAAAAGGTACAACAGTACAACTCTTACATAATGTAGGATAATGTAGGATTAACACCTACATGTGTTCTATTAATGGCTGTAGTTAACCTTAGCATTACCCAAGTTCATTATAATTGGTTTGTTCCTCTTTTGTAAAGTATTTTGACATACTGTACATATAATGGCCATTTTTTTTCTTTTCTTTAATTGGCTTGAATTTAAATGAACTGGAGACGTGAGAGCTGAGAATAGACTTTGTTGGATCTTCCTCATACTGGACATTCTGGCTTGTTCTTTTATATAACTTTAGGGCAGCAGTGTGGAGTAGTGGTTAGGGCTCTGGACTGTTGACTGGAGGGTTGTGGGTTCAATCCCAGGTGGGGGACACTGCTGCTGTACCCTTAAGCAAGGTACTTTACCTAGATTGCTCCAGTAAAAACCCAACTGTATAAATGGGTAATTGTATGTAAAAAATAATGTGATATCATGTAACAATTGTAAGCCGCCCTGGATAAGGGAGTCTGCTAAGAAATTATTATTAATAATAATAATAATAATAATAATAATAATAATAATGCTTAAAATCTGAATTCTAAGGTAAAACTATCACTGACACTAAGGTGTAACTATCACTATCACTGACACTGTTATCTGCTGTATTATTGAATTGTATTTTGTCACACTTGTACTTGCTTGAACCAAAGTCATTGTATTTATCTTGCTCTTAATTGTATTATTACGTGTACTGTGATACTTGAAATGTATTTGCTTATGATTGTAAGTCGCCCTGGATAAGGGTGTCTGCTAAGAAATCAATAATAATAATAATAAACCATAAGAAACTAACTCATGTAGACACTTGGATGGAAATAAGACTCTTATTAGATAGCAGTTTCACACATTCCAGGTTTCACTACAAGCTTGATTAGCCACAGTGTATAGGTAACAAGCTCAGTTGTGTCTGATTAAAAACTCAAAATAAAACCAGGAATTGATCAAACTGCTATGCAATGGGAGTCTTCCTCCCATGCCCTGCAGACAAACATTTCGGCTAGTGACTTCTTCAGTGTGCACCAGAATCAAGGTTTGCATACTGCTGGAAGACAAAGATACCATGTTTAAACATGGGACATAGTTGACTGGATTCTGTTAGACTGAAAATATTGTTATTCTCCAGAGCTTTATTTCTAGCCACAAACATACACACAGTCATGCATGCAAGTAAAACATCCTTTATAAATGCTGAATATATGATATTATCAGATGGAAGCTTCAGGCAAATCGGCTGGCTAGATGAAAGAGAAGAATTCCCATTGCTTTGAACAAGCATCAATGATCTCACTCCGTGCTGGGCCCTCTGGTAAGCTGCGATGGAAAAAATGTTACCCCTCAGCAGAAAATGGTTTAGAAGCTGGTGGATGAATAAATCACCAGGCTGCCTTTGAACACAAGATCAACCCAGTTTAATTTGCTGCAGCGGCTGAGGCAGCTACAAACAGCTTCTTTGTTGACTTGATTGGTTTGGCCGTACCTTAATAGAGTACATGCTGAACAGTTCATTATTATACTGAGCCCTACTTTCCCATTTTGATAAAATATAAATCTAGAATATTACTAATTTGAGACAGCCTATGCAACACTGTTCGTCCCTTATCTGCAGCATCAAAAGATCAAACAGAAAAGCATTATATATTTTTTGTAATAAATAATGTAAATAATTTTGCACCTCTTTTTCAAACATTTTGAAGGACAAAAGAGAAACAGGCAAAGAGTACAACTGTACACCGTTCACCACAGTTAGCAGCAGCCATTTAAGTTAATGAACTCCAATTATTATCCTATTTATATATTTTAAGGATTTATTTATGTATTTATTTTTATTGCTATTTGATTCATTCAACATGTTTAAGGAAATATGCATAACAAAAATGGTTTAAACTTAATTTTCTTCAGACACATCCGCCGAAGCCTTGTGAGGAGAATTTGAATTTGAAGCAGGAGTGCAGAGTAACAGGCGAGGTTGGATAACACTATTGTTGCCTGTGGAAATGTTGTTTCTATTCATCTGTAAAATATCTCCCTCCCTCTATACCTCTCCTACTCTCGCTCTCTCAGATATACCAAACTATTCAGATTTACTAATTAAAATAAATAAATAAATAAATAAATAAAATAATGTTATACTATAAAAAAAATGTAGTACTTGCCAATTTTATTATTTTTTTAAATCATTTTCTCCCCAATTTGAAATAGCCAATTATTTTTAGGCTCAGTTCACCACTACCACCTCCGTGCTGACTCGGGAGCGGTGAAGATGAATACACGCTGTTCTCCGAAGCGTGTGCTGTCAGCCGGCCGCTTCTTTTACACACTGCAGGCCCACCATGCAGCCACCTCAGAGCTACAGCGTCGGAGGACAACGCAGCACTGGGCAGCTTACAGGTAAGCCCACAGGCGCCCGGCCAGACCACAGGGGTTGCTGGTGCGCGGTGAGCCGAGGACACCCGGACCGACCTAAGCTTTTTTCTTTTTCTTTAATAAACCCCAGTAAACTCCCAGGAAATGTTATCTAAAATAAAAACCAAAAATAAAAGCACCTTGGGTATACTTTATTCACCTGCAAAACCTTTACAGATAATGTACAGTTTAAATATCCATACTGTGCATATTGTATGGCTATCATTTAAAACAACCAGTGGGTTAGTTTACATTTTTCATCTTGAATCTAAATTATCTACAAAATCACTCTACAGTAAGTATACAAACAGGAATTTAGTACTGGGAAATGTCTGTAGTGGTGTCTTTCTGTACACAGTATGTAACATTCTGGGGCCCCAGAGTTGCAGGGTATTGATACAACTGGGTTAAATGAAGAAAAAAAAGTCATTGTGAAGGTTGCGTTTTGCAAAGACTGCTTTTAGAATGTTTTGGTACGCACCTTTAGAACAGTTCTGTTCAATATTAAAAATATTTGACAAACAAATTATAAATAAGCTTCTTGACTAAAATTGCCAAGCCCCAACGAAGAAAAACGAATTTGTAGCACATGATTTTATTTACAGAGAGTTTTACGTGACGTACATTAAGCATGTGTCTGACATGCTAAGTATTAAATGTGACAATAAATGCATGTGCAGCATAAGGAACCCAACCAGACTTGTTAGGATCACAAACATCTTTCTTTCTTTCTCTCGTGAGTAAGTTGCAAAGTAAGAAAGAAACAACACATTATTTGTTAATTATGCCCATGTCCTACACAGCAAAATGCCATTTCAACCACATTTAGATTCATGTTTTTTTAATTATGCTTAAAGCCTTTTTTGTGTGGGATGGTATCACAAGCTTCAAATCAAATTTAACACTGAGCAGTGGGCGTCAAATGTTTTACATTATGTTATTTTTTTCTCGCAACATGTAACTGAAGTGGAAAAAGCGCATTAAAACTGTTCCAGTCGGTCCATAATCTCTATTGAGTGCCATTATTTTTTTGGGTCAATTTCCTTTGCTTTTTATCACTTTACATTCATGTACTGTACAGCAACACATTTTCACTTCTGTGGCCTTTATTAAATTAACGGGTTATGTTGGCTTATTAATGCACACATTGTCCTTTTTTTTTTTCTGAGAACAAAGACAGGGGTTCATCAAAACTGTCCTCAGGTAAACCTGAACACTCACTCACTCACTCCAAACCTCCCACCACCAGCTGTATGTCAAAAACAAAATCTAGCATGTGGACCACTACCCACGTCTGCCTCTACTGTGACACATGGCAGACTGACAGTTACCTATTTGGCTGTGGTCACTTGGGCTAGCCTCCCTGATCCATGCTAAATGGGGCTTTTTAACAAAATGTTTTATTAAAAACTGCCACGTCAACCAGTCCTGTGTTTCTGAAAACCTTTGTCTCAACGTGTAGGACCAAATCAAGTTGAGAACTGAAAGAGAAACAGCAATGGGAACATGAAGACTACCCATACACTTACCAAATAGCAAAGAGAAATTTTAAAAAAAATTTTTTTACAGACTTCATTTCTGGGTTACTCAGCGGAGCACAAGCCTGTGAAAGCATGACGTTGATTGTTTATCCTGACAATGTCAGCCACAGTTAGCAGCTCTGTTTCAACTGGCAGCTGTTCAAGACAAACTGCTGCCGAGGCCACGGAGCGCGCGTGCACACACACACACACACACACACACACACAGACACGCACGCGCCCACACACACACACAGACAGCTAGACTGATGTTGTCTTTCGAAGTTCAACATGTGTTGCCTCAGCACCTTCTGAAGTGTAAAGCTACAAAGACCCTATACCACCATGCAGAGGAGAAAAAGCCTGGTTGGTATAGTGGAACTCTCCTGGTGTACAGCAGGTCCCTGGACTTGAACTATTTGAGCTGTTACAGTAAGAACAGGGGTGGAAATATGACGCCTATTGCATAGCAGTTTCACCCATTCCAGGTTTTAATATGTGCTTGATTAGCCCCTGTGTATAGGCAGGGCCAGATTAATGCATAGGCAAACAGATACGGAATTGTGCGCAAACTGGAAGAACTTCACTCGCCGACATTTCAACCGAGACAGTGTATCTCACTTGTGTTCACACAAAATCAAACTGGCTGACCCGGAACTTACTCTCGCTCACTTTTGCGCAGCGATACAAGTACATTCCAGGTCAGTCAGTTTGATTTTGCTTGAATACAGCAAACAATGTCTAAATGATGGAATGGATCCAGTGTGCAAAGGTCTTAAAACGCACCTCAAGTGAGCAACAGTAAGTAAACACATCTGCTCTCATGTAGTGCAACACATTAATGACTAATGCACTCTTCTTCCTCTCAATTTTCCACACCTACAGTAAGTTAGATAAATAAAAGGAAAAATAACCACACAAAAAAAAAAAAAGGGCAGTGAATCTGAATCTAAGTTTTTAATGAGTCGCTTCTCTTAATTACTAGCCAAGCATAGGTCAATAGCCGTCGCAACGGACCAGTTTAAATCAGCTCTCACTCCCTTTCCCCTAATTACTCCCCTCATGTACAGAAGTGTATCAGCACAGAGAGAATATATTAACAGCGTCTCCACTCAAAGCTATTAGGAGGAAATGGACTCTGACACCACAGCCCTTGGTCTGACCGGTGAGGTGGCTCTCGACCATCCGGCAGCAATTAAAGGATGGAGGTGGAGGAAGCTGCTGGGCACTAAAAGGACTAGAAAAGGAGGGTGATAATGAGTGACTGATGTTAAGAAGAGTGCAATTAGACCAAAGAAGGAAAAAAAAAGAAAGATAGAGGACAGAGAGACACAGAAAGTATGAGAACAAGATGACTGAGCTGTGTTGTGAATTGCATTTTTCAGTCTTTGATGCACTAACAGGAGTGATGGGTGAACCCCATGAATTGACTCCTGGTCATAGAAATGGTTTTGAAAAAGAATGAACATGTATTTGGATGTATTTAGTAAAACTGCCAATATGTTCTATTCAATTTTAGTGTTTCAAAAAATGTACAAACATAAAATCAAGTCACACAAAGCAAAATTTTCAAACTTCTAGAAAATGTTAACACATTTTTGTTCAATTCTGCTTGTGAGAAACTGTTGTGCAGTAATGGCTATGGATATTGCATCACTTAACATTTTTACCAGCAAAATATCATTGAACTATTACAATTTATTTTGCTTTCCACTATGCATCCAATAAAAACAATTGAGAGCTCATCATTTATTTTAATACAATACAGTATATTTGTCAGGTGCTGCACGAAATAGAAAAAAACAAAATCTAGGATATAAAATCACATTTAACACTTTGCAATCAGATTGGACAAATTGTTTTAAATAAATCAGGTGGTCATGGTGGGTCCTTCATTAGCCAACACAACCACAATTAAGTCCATTCCCAAAGCAGCCTTCCATGAAGCTTTAACAATTACATTAACAATGCGGACATATTTAGGCAAATGCAAGATTATTCTGCTAAAACACAAGCATGTAAACAACTGCTGAAAAACAATGCAATACTGATAGCCACCACTGTATTTCTCAATAAGATATGGTTCTCTTTTACTGTGTCAGTCATGTTCCTAGTATTGGTTTTATATTCTCAGTCCAGGCATTTAATGTGTTTATTTTACCACCAACACAGCCTGACTCTTTAGGCTGGTGTGTTCTGAAGATCTTCATGTACTAAGCCTCTGCGGTTTATTTCCCCTCGCGCCACAGCTGCCCCCCTGCCCCCCCCCCCCCTCCCTCCTGTGTGTCCGGGACTTACCAGGCTGCAGCACTTTGATCCCCAGCAGATTGGAGCTCCTGTTTGTGATCTTGGTCCAGGTGTTGTCGTAGTTCTTCCTCCACAGCTCGGCAGTGCACTGGTACGTGCCGGCTTCCTGCTCGGTGGCCCTGCTGATGCTGAGGCGGAAGTTGCTGTTGGAAGCCGACTTGTCGATGGTAGTTCTGATGCCGAAGCTGGAGTAGCGGTCTCCCCACTGCAAGCTGCCATCGCGGGTGAAGGTGACCAGGTCTTGGAACTCGGTGCCGTTGACAGGCTTGAAGCGCCAGGTCACGGAGGCAGGTACCCGGGGGTTGTAGCGGGGCTTGACGATGCACTGGAGGTCAAAGGATTCGTTGTAGGTGACGCTAGGGGTTCTTGAGGAAGCGGCCATGAAGAAAATAGACTCTGTGGGGAGTAAAATAATATAAACAGAGAATGTATTAAATTTAACATATAAAATACTTTATATTCAACAAGTAATAGAACATGCAGTACATTTATAAGGTGGTAAATGTTGGTTGAAAAGAATGTTAATGAGAAAATAAACAGGGATGGAAATATGACTCTTATTGCACAGCAGTTTCAGCCATTCAAGGTTTTACTACGACCTTGATTAGCCACAGTGCACAGATAAAAAGCTCAGGTGTGTCTTATTAAACTCATATTAAAACTAGGAATAGATAGAATTGCTATGCAATGGGAGTCTTATTTCCACCCTCAAAGAATTGAGCAGCTGGAAAAAATGGTGGATTATCTTTTTGGATGAATACAAACTTGGGGTAATGAAAACCAGTAGAAAAGTCACACAACTTAGTTTCTTTTTTGTTTTTGTTTGTTTAGTTGAATATTATAGCCAATTATAACAAATGTACCTGCTCTTACAAAATATGTATTGCATGGTACAGCATTTCTGCAGAATGGCAGCTTCCTATCAAGAAATATAGCCAATGCTGTTGAATTATTTACCCTAATTCCCTAAAGCGATGTTTTCACCATTAAGTCATTAGGGTGATTACTGCCTCTGGATGACAGTCTTAAGATAAGTGGAGATGGGCTGAGGATTCATCATAACTAAAGTAGTTTCTCTTCTTGGTTTTATTCATCCATTTGTCTTAATGATGCTGACAGTTTGCTGTACATGCTCAAGATCTCTCAGGAGGGATACGTTCATACTTTTTAAAGGAATAGAGGACTTTTGTCCATATCTGAAAGGAAGTCAGGATACAATTCCATACCTGCCACACACACAGTATAAAAATCTGCCAATAGTTGTGACTTTTCATGTTTTACTGACTCTACAGCATTTAAGTTTAAAAATAAGTTCCCTTGCTTTTACGGAATCCCCTTGGTTTCCATATTGTCATCTGAATCTTTATTTTTATTTTTTTTATTATCGTTATTTTGGAGAACAACATTTCAATGGTCCTTCAAAACACTGAGTTGAAGGTCTTCACACTTTTGTAGTTTCAGATTATTATTAAAAAGCTTGGGAAGTGTCTGAACCAATTTAACCGTCCGTTTCTTTTTATTGGCTCTTCAAATTTAAACCAATGGAGCTGTGACAACAGTGATTATCCTGATTAGGTATCCTTCACAACCTTAAGAGCTGAAGCATGAAGTATTGACACTGCACATCAATTCAATTGTTTCACCAATAATAACAGAAGTAAATGAGAGGGGGTTTGCTGATACAGTAAGCACGGCTGGGGTCAATTCCAATGCCATTCCCTTTTTAATATCAATTCCCAATTTCATTGAATCAATTCCAATACATCACTAATCAAAATTGCAATTAGCAGTATTCTGTTAAAATGAGTTTTTCACCATGGCAACAAATTACTTACATGTAAAGGGTTTTTATTTTATTGTTACATGTTCCCATGTGTTGCTACAACTGTTGACGCAAGGTGTGTGTATTGTTTTTATTTATTTATTCCCTGTCTCGAGATGGCTTCACATGTACCCGCATGGACCTCTCGGAACTACATTTTTCATCATCCTCCTGCTCACTGGTAAATCCATCTCAGTTACATATGTGAGCAGAAGGATGATGGGAAATGTAGTTCTGTTAGTCAATTAAATTGGCTTCAAATAAAAGCAGTTGAACAATCACAACACTTATTTAGATGTCTAAAACATAATTTCCGATTCTAATTCTTCAAAAGAATTGGAGTTGGGAATTGGGAACTGATTATGAAAAGGAATTAGAACTGTTCCCAACCCTGAGTGTAGGAAAATGTCTTAACTACATTTTCCATTTACTTTAGACAAGGTGACCTGAAACTTGCAAAATCAATTGATCTGCTACAAACAGTTTTGTTAATCTCTTCCAAAAGGTAGATTTGGCAGATTTGGCTGGAGATAACTCCGTTCTCAAATTTAAACAGCATATTGGAAACAATGTATTAAAACCACATGGGGATTTCAAATGACCTCAAAGAAATCCTATCAAGTGTCCTGCAAATCCTGCTGTGTAACTGCATGTCTGGTCCAGTCTAGCTCCCAGTGACATGATCAGGAGGGATGGCGATGTAGTTGTGGGGTTTATGACCAGGTAAATTGACAAACATTTTGTAGAATAACCCCACAGTACAAAAAAACCCCAGCATTGACACCAGTTTAAATTAGGAATCACAACTAGAACCTGTGCCTCACACTGTATTGTATATTATGTTGCACTCAGGACCTAACATTGCTGGGATCCTTTTATCTGTATTCACAACTGCTCCACAACATTTAATAAGCCAAACCTCAACATGCTTTATTTTGCAAGTGCCACGTCCCAGGCTGTGGCTTCAGAGGACAGCTGTGTCAAATCTACTCCAGTACCACCTGAAGGTACAAGGGATCTGTGCCAACAGCTTCATGCACTTCTACGGGAACTTTGGGTCCAAAGATTGCTTTGCCAAAAAGGGGCATTTGGTGGGAACTCCACCCTTAGTCCTCTCAAAAATGCACAGGTTATTTAGTTAACAAGAGTTTATAAAAAGAATCGAAAAAAATAAGGTTTTATTATGAGATTCAAAAGAGACACCTGAGCCAGTTGCACATACACTGCTGACAGACTCACGATAATACCTGTGAAAGTGTTACTGCATTTTTTATTCTATAATATAGTAGTCTTGTACTGTTGCAAATAGTCATTTTTATAGTGGATTCTGTTAGTGACTCAGTCATTATTATAGGATATTCAGCAGTACTAAAAAGAAGCGCAGAAATGAGGTTAGACGCACAGTTTCAATGAAAAGCCCTTGTCAATATCTTTCCTGATAATGCACAGAGCAGGTGATGGGCTTTTCAATATCCTTACAAAGCTCAGCTTTGCTCATGATAACTGTGTGCATTTACAGAGAAACATGGAGCAGGAACTCTAATTAGTAGTGTTATAAAAAGGAGATCAAATGACAATTTTCCTATTCCGATGTCATATTATCATACTCTGTACCAGTGGTATTCAACTATGGCCCTCGAGATCCAATCCAGGCCAAGGTTTTACTCCAAACAGGCTCTAATGTAGTTCATTGAAGCTGTTAAGAGGCAATTAACTAATTTAGGACCTGGCTGGAATAAAGACAAGGACTGGAATTGATCTCAAGGGCCAGAGTTGCTTAACACTGCTCTATACTGTACATAGGGATATGTGTATTTGACTAATACAGGATGATTAAAATAAACGTTCCTCCATCTGACTAAAGACATACAACAATCAATCTCCTGCTGCTAAATATCAGATTCTAGGCTGAAGTAAATCAGGGAGAACATTAAAAACGGGGATGGCGACAATCTTCAAGACATTCGAATATCTAAAAGAAAGTCACAGGCAATACAATTTCCAAATTGAAACAAGATTTGGTCAAAAAGGATTGAAAAACAAAGGGTTACAGATTCCAAATTGGAGCTCAGATAAAGGCTTCAGAACACACTCAAATTCATCAGGGATTGTGTTTCCAAACCACCCACGCACATCCATGCAGAAGTGCACCCTGAGGTGTGATGTCCCTAGGGACAATACAATTCTGCAATCCTAGATTCTACATCTTTCTATTTGATCAGTCAAAGAAAACAAACTTCAGCTTCCAAATCTTTTGCTTTTTAAAACTGCATTCATGGACACCGCGACCTTGACCATCAGCCTCCTGATTTCTTATTTTATTAAGACGAGGGGCTCATGGGACTACTGTTCTGTGACAAAATGAATACAGTATTTGAGTTTTTTTTTTTTTTTCGCTAAAGCCTGCCAGAATGATAACAAAACATGTCTATTTATATACTGTGTCTGGAACAAGGTTGTCAAATCTTTTTAGCAGGAACGTACGGAATGCTGGGATTGTATGTGTGTCTCATGTTACTGTAACTGCTGCTAGAGCAACTCACTGGAAAGTGGGCTGTCATAGTTTCTGGAGAAGCAGCATAATAAAAGTCCTGCATTACTGCAGTCATTAAGTTTACCCAACACAATCAAATAAAAAAATTACCTCCCTGGATTCCGATGGGAGGAATTTCAATTCAATGCAAGGAAAGTGCGAACTTAAAATACAATGGCTTTAACAGGAGTCTGACCTTACCATTTGAAGAGATACATATTCTATAGAGATGAATACTGATACACTCATATTCTGTACAGTTTTTTTTTGTGGGGGGGGGGGGGGGGGGGGGTAGAATATGATGATTATTTTATTATTGTTATTTATAATAATTATTATAGGGATGGAAATAAGACTCTTATTGCATAGCAGTTTCACAGTGTATAGGTAACAAGTTCATGTGTGTTTTATTAAAAAACTCATAGTAAAACCAGTAATGGATAAAAAATGTTATGCAATAGGAGTCTTACTTCCATCCCTGTAATTATTATTACCATGAGCATTCGTATAAGTACAGCTGTTTTGCAGTTTTATTATTTGTAGTCTTTAACTGGTAGCTCTGTGGATTGGAAAAAAGGATACAAAGCTTTTCTTCTCTGGATTAACAGGGTCAGTTGTTTAATTCAGACTCAATGTACACTGAGTTCTGACGGTCTCTTCCCAGTTCCTACAATTGGCATGAAGAGAATGTTTCTGCAGGAGACTAAGGACTGGACAGGCAGTTGGGGACCAGGTCATGAAACCAACCTTAGTTGAATATATCCACCATATTAAAAGTGGTCCCTTTAGGGTAGAGTTGATGCACATTCATGTGATGAACCTCGAACTGCCCCTGCTTATGTTTAGAAAACAGAAACAGCAGCAAAGAAATAGAAAAGCACTTACCCACTGCGGTGACAGTTACAGGTGTGCCGGCTGACTTCTCCCCAATCGTTTCCCATTCATCTCTCGGCCCCTTGACCCACTCTGTGACAGTGCAAGTGTACAGGCCCTGATCCTTCGGGAGAGTGTTGTAGACCGACAGGGTGAAGGTGCCCGACCGCACTCTCTCCACCCGCACCTCCCCATAGCTGCTGCGCTCCCGATACGAAGGGCTCGGGACAACCATCCCCTCCTGGTCCACAGACACAATCTCCCATGCCTGGCTCTGTTTGTCCGTCAGCTTCCAGGACACGGACAGACGGCCTTGGTTCTCCATGATGGAATTCACAGTGCAGGTAAAATGAACAGCACTGCCTTCAGGCACATTGCTTGAATTGCTTGTCACTGACACAGTGATGTTGCTTTCTGTTGAAATAAATGACAGAGAAGATGAGTGTAGGTGGGTGCGCAGTTATTACAACCAAGGCCAAAATTAATGGTTTTGTTTTAAGTCTACTCTTTTATTCACCACTTGCAGTCAAATCCATTACCCAGAATATCTGCAGTACTGTCAAGTCCATCATACAGAACGCCAGGACAAATACTTATTAGAAATATAAAACTGTATGTATGCAGTAGAGTTAAATAATGAAAAAAACAATGCACACCATCTACTGTACACTATAATTAAACTGAACTATTACATGTAAAACATTGGGACAGGCATTCACACTCAGAAATCATCTGAGGCTTGTGAGTCTACCGGAAATATAAAACTGTGCTTTCTAGGGTATATAGGTCATTTTCTTTTTAGACGGTTTTTCCCAGCAGACAAATACCAAAAAGAAAAAAAAAACACAATGAACCACTTTTTACCCCTTGACTGTTGGTTCTGACTTCTATGTTTGTTGCTATACAAGGTCATTCAGAATTCCTTTATTTTTTTGTAGTGAAGTAGTCAGCAGATAAGGGTGATTTCCATTGCTTTCTTTCCCACCAAAGAGTGCATTTTTCAATAAATGAATAAACTGCCTAACTGTGCTTAATTAACATACCTGAAGTGTATATTTCTAGCTTTATAATAGACATTATTCTCATTTTGAAAAAGTGGAGTCACTTACACTTAGTTGTAGTAAAAAGCTATGAAAACCACCACAGATGTTTCTCAGTTGGGGTAGCCTGGGATTTCTTCTCAATACAAAACATAATAAAGTAATCACTGGCTTTATTTAAGTGTGTCTTGGTAAACCCATTTGCAAGAAAAAATAACATGTCTCCTTAGTGCTGCCAAAGTAGTTTCAATGCTGTAATTTTCATAGCGGCTGCCATTGCTTGTCATTTAGTAAATTAACATAACTAATCAAATAAGGGTTATAGATATAATACTTTTGGTTGGACAAAAAAAAAAGAAGAAAAAATGTGCTTTTCTTAACAAATCCAACAGTAGACGTTGCTGGCAGCAGCAGAATTTGTTCATGGTCCATTGGCCGCTGGAAGGATTAAGTGAGAAGCTAGATGAGATGACATTAATTTTATGCTTATCTGGGCGCTTTCATCCAGGTCACATCCACCGCTTTAACCTTCGAGCCTGAGCGCTGACACTTCATTGAGACTGAATGCATTATCCCAGTCACAGGATTCATTCAAACTACAACATTGCTTTTCTAATAGCTATAGGCAGTGGTGTAACCACTATTTAAACTGCATCATCTTTAATACATGTTACATTTCATAATATACACTTCTGAAGCAGTAGCATTTCAGAGAAAAATTCTAACTCAGCACTGAGTTATGTAAATAATCTTTGCCCATACGCAGTCCTTTAACTTTAGCAAAGGAGACAACGGGACAGATTTTGAAGCTAGTTCAAGCTTGCCCCTATCTTTTCTGAATGGATGTGAATCTTGGTTTTAACCTTTTGCCATATAACTGTCCATGACCTCATCTTACCCACAGGGTAAAATTCATAGCAAAAGCCCATCCCCTAGCACGCCACAACCAAACTTAAAACAGGTGGGATTCTATTGGCATGATTACATAAAACTTCTGTTCAGTCATTAAAAAAGCGATTGTTTTTCTAACCTAAAAACTAAAATATATAATAATACCGAAACTCTTCAGCAAAGCAAGACATTTTATTGCTTATTTATGTTAATAAGGTGAGCTAAACCTTGAAAAAAATAAAATAAAAATCGGTGCTGAGATTTACTTCTTTAAGTCACCAGAGCATTGTGCCTCAGATTCAACTCAATTGTCCAATAATTCTTGGGACCGTGGAAGCGCAGCCACGTATGTTTTCTGTTTTTATCTCCTGTAGCCTAAGCAGGTACATATTGCTTCAGAAGATCACAGAGCAAATACCTTTGGGCAGCAAGGATCCTGCATCCTGCCACCGACCAGAACTCGGTTCAAATACTTTTGCACATATGTGCGGTTCCACCTGAGACCTGTGTAAATAGTTGTCTGTATTTAAAGGGGTAGTACCCATTTTATTTGAACGAGTATTCTTTTGTTTGTTTGGTTGTAAATAAACTTCTGTTACCCCTTCACCTGAAACCTGAACTCTGTGTGTCTTTTCGAGGCCTTCCTTTTTTATTTTTATTTATTTATTTATTTTTAAATTAATGTCTCAATCCTAAAATTCTAGGTGATGCAAATCCTGTGTGTAGCTGTACACACACACACACACACACAAATACAATGTCTTACTCAGTGGCTGAACGGAGATTTGAACATTCCTGGACCTCTTGTTTTTGTCAATGAAGTCTCCAGTCGCAGTTTTCTCTCTCTCTGTGACTCGGCAGATGTACTTCCCAGTGTCCTCCTGGCGCAGCTGGTGGATCTTCAGTAGGTAGATGGCATCACTCTCCTTGCGGAAGGTCAGCTTACCGGCCCCTTCCCTCAGTGCGTAGTCCCCGTTCAGGACAGGCACGGCGTTGGGGCCCATGACAGCCACCTGGGTGCTGCTGAACACCCAGGACACAGAGAAGTAGCGATCAGGGATGCTCTGAGCATCAATGATGCACCTGAGCTCCGCAGGCTCTCCAGCGGTGTAGGCCCGTCTCTCTGTGTTAATCTGGATGTTGAATTCCTTGTCTTAAGACAAAAAAAGAAGAAGATGATGAAAGAAAATAACTACTTCAAAATGACAGGGATCTTCGATTACCATTTCAAAACTTCAGTACCCTACTCATTAGGTCTATCATGCAAGGTAAAATGACAAGAAACTAGGTCACAAATAAGCAAACTTTTCAGTGTTGGAGTAATAGGGACATTCGGAAATGTCAACAAAGACATTTCTGGAAGACATATCTGTGCATTCCTTGCGTGTATTACTAAATTAATATTTTACGATTTACGATAAATGAATGATCCAAATTAGAACATGCTAGTGGCAACTACTATTTATTGTGTTGACAACTGTTTAAAAAGGGAACATTAAAATGACATCCTGCTTATAAGCACGGCCTTCTTATTAATTTCATGGGTTACAATCCAATGACTTAAATGTTTATAGATGCCTTTAATTATGCTGAGAATGCTTCCTCTTACATAATGTGCAAGAAACCACTTTCAACTTGCTTGCAGGTAGGCGGCAAAAACATACAAATAAGTCTTATGACATCAACCCTTTTCAGCAAATCACAAATAAAATACAGTTAAATTATACATATAAAAATAAAATCCTCATTATATATATATATATATATATATATATATATATATATATATATATATATATATATATATATATTACTTTCAAAAGGCAAGCCAGAGCCTTCAAGTATTTCACTGCCCCTGTGCATAATGTTTATTTCATGAGTATGGCCTGCAACTGATCTATTAGGTTTAGATCTATAAAACAAGGGGGCTGAATGTTCCTTTGAAACGCATGCAAAATAAGCTATTTAAACAATAGCTATTTAATTGGCCATACAATACTCTATTTTACAATACACAACTTTAAAACTCATAAATATATATCATAACAAACATAAAACAAGCAAATGTGTTTATTTTAGTGTTTTCGTTTTATAGTATACCGTATATTGAAAACAAATACTGTATGCTGCATTTTTAGTCAGTGGAAATGAATATGGGTCTACAAATTATGGTTTTAATATCAAAACACATCTCTCCAGCATTGCTTAACAGTTTCAAATGTAGCTCTGGTTTATTGGAATGAAAAATTGAGTGGGAGTAGGAGTCGAGGGAGGATGTCTTGAATGCAACAGTGAGGGTTTCAAGTTTCTAATACCAGACATCAGTTAAAACTTAACCAAAAAAATTTAAAAAAAGGAGGCATAACCAACGTGTATCATTTCTGTGGCAAAAACTACAGTTTTGCATAGGGTTTCATTTACTCTAATCCCCCCCCCCCCCCCAAAAAAAGTCCCTTCAGTACCTGTGGCCTGAATGTTAACCACATTCTTGTCAGCCTGTTTCCTGGTCAAGGCGAACCACGACCTGTCAGGGTCCTGAATCCACTCTGTGGCCTCGCAGTAGATCTCGCCCTGGTCGGAGGGCTGCAGCATGTAGACAGTCAGCTTGTAGGAGGTGCTGCCAGTCTTGTCGAGCCGCACGTCCCCAGAGAAGTAACGCTGCCTATAGGTTCCCCCCGGGTGCAGCACAAAGTCCCTGGAGAGAGTGATGATCTCCTGGGCAGCTGTCTGGCCGGCTGTGTGCAGGAACCAGCCCACAGAGAGGTGGCTGTGCTGGGATGTCTGCTTTGAAACCTCACAGGTAAGACTCAGAGGGTCCCCCTCCACTTTGCTGAGAGTTTGGCCAGCCGAGGACGCACTCAGAGTGTCTGGTATAACTGCAAGACAAAAGGGTTATTACTCATTAAAAATACGTTCAACCCTGCTTAAGCAGAGGTGATAGTCAATACCAATCTATTACGATTGTTTTCAAAGTTTTTATTTTGAAAGTATAGGATTGGAGAATGAAGAGAATAAATTACAAACGGAAGGTTGTGCTTCATTTTGTACTACGATGTATGAAAAAAAAGTCAAGCGATATAAACATTACAATAGATTTTCTCATGTTGAACATTTCTGTGCCAGCTTGAGAATACGGTTGAGAGTAAGTCAATAAGTCCTCTTGTTTTTTCAAGAGGATGTGGGCCTAGCTACTGCATAATATATATTTATCAGCATACTGAGATCGCATGATTCAACACAGTTTAAAAACAGGAAATGACCAGTTTCAGACAATGTTCCTTTAGTTAGTCAAGGAACTTTATCCAGGTTTACTTCTGCCAGCAGATCTGTGATAACAAAACAAGAAGCCATTGGTTCTAGAAACACAGTCACCTGTGACTCAGACTTCATCACTCCAGCACTCTATTCATCCTTAGGGCTGGAGTGTTACCAGGTCTGACCTCACGCCACTTGCTCATTTGTATCTTCCGTTTGCAATAAGTGCATCCCACAGAGCTGATCTGAGCGTAGCACTGTAGAGTGGACAGTCAAACCCCTGCAGACTCAAACTGGTGTTCATAATACATGAGAATGCAGGGCATCTCTTCCATCCTTCAGGGTGACATTGTTAAGGAAGAAAAATCAATATTGGTTTTTACTCGTTTACTCGTGGTTAACAAATCAAACAAAACATTTTTGTTGAGATTACAGAATCTGATGTAATGCTTACATCTACTGTATTAAAAGCTTGAGAGTGCACCTCACAGTCACGGCTCTGTCAGAGACAGGGCGCAGGCATTGTGGAAGGAGCGATTGCACTCACTGTAGTATAGTTTTTGCTTTACTGGCCGTATTTGTTGCTACAGGAAATGAGCTGCTTGCTGTGGGTCAGTATTGCCCACTGGCAGACAGTGATGCTTGAGGATGAGCCTACAGGTATAGGTCATTTTAAAGTAAAGTGTCCACCATTTTACTGAACTTGCTACAAAACCAAGTCTCTCATTCTGTGGAACATTCTACTCATCTGCTTTGCGGCTGTCAGTCCTGAGTGTAAACTTGGTATACAGGAAATCAGTTAGTTTAGTGAACATTCATTGTGGAGTGGAAACTTGGTAAAAAATGTTTGGAGTATAGGGCTCTTATCAAAGTTGTGTTACACAGTAGGTTAAATGAATCCTTGAAAAGGACAGTACCCATGTGCTGAAACATTACAGAATAAAAGCAGGATACCCAGGAGGATCCAAAGCTGAGGTGGAAAAGCTGTTACGCCACAGCTGGAAAGCTGTCTGGAGTACAAGACAATTTATTGAGATGGTAGAGAAACATTTGGGATAATGATCCGTGTCTTAATCTGCTGACTTGGGAACAGTTGGAGAAACGGCACAGAAGTGTAAAAATGACTGTGTTGTTTCACTCTGATGACCTAAGATATGAAATCTGTCAAAAAAACAAACAAATAAATAAAATAAATAAAATCGGACATCTGCAACAAGGCAGTACACAGCCTTCCTGCAGTTCCACCCTTAGAGACACCTGAAGGCTCCATGGTGGTTACCTGAGGAGTGAAGGATGAAAGAATATTCTTTTTTACACTTCAGGATCCCCCAAGAAGCTGCCCATTCAACGGTTAACCTGTCATGCCTATTTAAGGACAGAAGTACAACTTGGGTCTCATACTGTACTGTAGGTGGATTTGTGGAGGAGGCACAAGATTGGTATTTTTTAAATGTAGCAGTATTGAGTGTTTAATAGCTATGGATGACTCTTTCAAGGGGATCAATAATTTCAAACAGTGGCAGGGCAGTGGTTAAGATGCTAGCCCTTAGCCTCCACCTGGCACATGTAAGTAGTTTAGGGAATATTGTTGATACCAGATTTAGTTTTTTTAAATATATGGATGTTTATGGGTGGGAAGAGCAGGTACTGTATGTCTATATGCAGGAATGTCTGTATACTGTATGTAATTCTCCATTACCTTATTATATCCCGTCTTCCCAATTCCCTGCTTAATAGCTACATAGTCCTTGTACTCAACTCACACCCCCCCCCCCCCATCTTTCCATTCCAGGCTAGTGCACTGGCTTTGGACCCTGTTCTCCACTCTGACTCACAGTTCAATTTACCCTTTTATTGCCATGTCTATCCTGCTATGCTGATTGATTCAGACTGTCAGAAATGTGAGAGGCTCTGTTGGGAATGTCCTTGATGGGAAGTGTATTGTACCGATAAACAGTTTACATACATACATACATAAATAAATAAATAAATAAATAAATAAATAAATAAATAATGCCTTCATCTACAAGTCCTCAGCTGGCAGCCAATAACTGTCTAGACTGTCTGATCTTAACCGAGCAATGCAGTCAGACTACAAAGTTAGAAGTAGGGGTAGGAGGGCATTTCTTAGGTGGTATGCTGAGAGGTGAAAAAATAAATAAATTAGCTTGAGATAATTGCACACTACTGAGCAGGCGTGGGTATCTCCAGTACAGTAATGTTGGTAATATAACCTGCCCCCCCCCCCCCCCCGTATTACGTGCACGGCTCAGCTGCCTAGGGTTACATCGGTTATATAATGTACACCTCATACTTTCTAGAAAACTAGAACCGAGTGATTTCAAATGTGTTCAATTCGCCGTGCACACTGCACTGCTTTTTTTTATTGGGGTTTGGCATCATAGAACAACCCAAGGAGGATGAACTGTTTCATGGTACCCTTGCCCCACCCCAATATGCAGTTAAAGTAAATGGTAGCTAACTAACCAAATGCAATACAAATGTACCAATAAAACAAAAAATAAAAATAATAAATTCTTAATCCGATACAACCATATGCAATATTTATATTGTTCTTAACAATGTACATTAACAAACATCTGAATTATGCATACTTTACATATATTAAAAATTAAAATACTCTAATATTTTTTGAAACTTTGCCAGCGACTGAATACAGCATCTGTGCAAGAGATAACGTCTCCTGATGTTTCTGGTCAAAGAAATTACATCTTGTTTGGGAACGCTGGCGTCTCTTGGCAGAGTTTCTAGTGTAATCTAACTGAGCAGGAATAATTCCTTGAGTTGAAAAGGAATATTCAGCGTGCAGATCTTTGTTTTTTTTCTTGACATATTTTGTTGTTATGAAGACAGATGGCATGAGGATTGTGGTTCTGTATGTGGAAGCACAATGGCTCAGTGCTCAGCCACCTAAGGGAAACTAGGATTGTTAGCTGAACTGAAGGTTGTTATTGTTTTATATCAGACATGCCAAGTTTGGGGCATGGAAGTTGTGGAAATGGGTTTCTACACTTGCCTGCGTTTAGAAGCCTGGGTTCTAATCATGTTGGAAAGTCAGAACTGAAAAGGAGTTTGGTGGTCTCAACCTTTGCCTTAGTGGTTCAGATCATAAACGCTGGGAGACAGGCAGGCACTTTGTACAGTATCCCCTTAACAAGAAAACTATCTGTAATGCAGTTCTTTTTTATCATACCAGTAATGTGTAAAAATCAAGGGAAGAAATACCTGGATTAGATCTTTTTTTCTCCCCTGAATTTAGGGCATTACGAAGGAGATTTAATGGATTAGTCAGTCCATTTCCATATTAAAATAATCATGGCTGCTACATTTGCTAATCAAACCTAAAACATGATTCAATGCCTTTAAATCTCCTTTAAAAGTCAACAACTGTTAACTCTTTCCCTCAGGAATACCAAGCACCCAACATGGGAAGGCTAAGTTTGTGTGTGTTATGTGTTGTGGGAGCCTTTGTTTTAGAGGTTTTGCCTGGCATACAAGATGCAAGACTGATTAACCTTCTGAATTATTATTATTATTATTTATTATTATTATTATTAGACAAAAAGAAATCCCTTTATATTGATAGAGCAGCATGTCCTCCATGATTCAGTTTAAAATTAAACTACACTTCTTAAACCCTGTGTTCTTAAGTGATCCGCTGTGTTGGTCCAATGAAGATATGATATGCATTTTTAATGTTCTTTTTCAATGTTAAATATTCTATATTTGGGGCTGCCCAGGACATTTTAATTCATTAAGCACCTGTCATGAACAGAGCTGGTTATGAGTATGCAGGTGTGTTCAGTTTAATCTTGCTCTGCTAATTTAAAATGTCAAATATCACACAGCAGGTATTACTGTGGTGTCTATTAAAACTACTAAATGCTCTTGTGACAGACTGTGGAGCCACATAATTAAAGCGGACTGGGCGCTCTAAACAGTAAACTCTGCTTCAAATGTTCCTGGCTTTCATGACCCAATATACAGTTCAAGCCTAGCCTTGTATTTTGTCTTTCATTATTTTTGCTTTGCCTTTCTCAACCCGATTACTGGGATCAGATCTGTGGAGAATGTGGTCTTTGTACAAGCAGTCAATTTTATAATCTCTCAGAACATATACAGGCACTAACAACAAAGTCATGCTGTTCAGTCAGACACATTCTTCAGAATTCGTTTTTTATTTTGTTTTTTTGTTACTGTGCTTTTGTGTCTGCCTGGTTAATAATAATTTTCAGGAATGTTAATGAAAGAACAGCCACAGTCACTGAACCAAAAGGCCCATTCTATGGAAGGTCAAATTCATAGTAAGTCAATTGCACTATAGAATCGGAAAAAAAAAAAATATATGAAGTGGATGAATTCATCATCCACCACACCACCCTTCAAGGATATTAGTGTATTTATTGAAGCACTGTAAAAAACATGCATAGTGACTAAAAAGAAAAAAACTGAACTTTATCTCCCCCCCTCCCCCCCTTGGATTTTAGTTGGGGAAATAACCTGTTTTGTCACAACTATAGAGTATCACAGCCGACAGATCAAACATCGAGAAAGAAAACACAAGTCACAAGAAGAAACAGAAAATAATAATAATTATGCCATACTAAAATTATACAAATGAATGTACATAACACTGTGCTTGTCGTATTTCAACTACAAGAACAAACTGAAAAATAAAATCACAGTCCGCTGAATATATTCTGTGGATCTGACTGACTTACAAACTGCATAGTTCTTTTCTGCAGGGGTGCTGCGCATTTTTGGTCAGTTATATTCTGGGTTACCTAGAAATGCACCCTTCTATTGCATGGGCTCAAAGCTATGGAATATGCCAATTAAACTATGGTTAAGTTTAGCAAGCTTCTCCATCCCCTTTAAGGATCAATACTTGGTGTTCAACTGGGGAAAGTGGGAGTTGGGGTTACTTCTCTACATATACAAAGCAGCTATTTAGCCCTTCATGTTCCTGTTGCACTTATCCGGAGGCATTTGGCTGGAAAGGGAAGCCATTAGGTTTTAAAATTATTAAGCATCCTCAATGAACTGTAGAAATGAGAAAGCCTAGCTATGAAGGCAATATGGGAAACATCTGCAGTACCAGTTAGAAAACAGAACGATCACAAAGCAAATTGGGATACTCAATGCAGGATGGCTTTATTGGAATGTGCAGTGCAAATCCCAGTGCCTTTGTAATGGATTCTCTGGATTGCCAATCTTTGTTTAGCAACCAAAGAAATCTGAAATGTAGGTTAAACTATGGACAAAATGAAGACCTTTCAAAGCCATGCAGTAAAACATATGTCATTTATTTATTCAAGTTCAAGTGCTCTGTGACGTCCGACTAAGCTGCTGTTTGAAAAGAGATTTGAAGCCAGAATCTTCTGGCTCTGGCATTTGTTTATTTTTATGCTTTTTAGGCCACAATGCTTCTGGTCATGCTGTCAAGGAATTTGCGAAGTAAATCTATTATCATCTGCAAATTGTAATGCTTCCCAAATTAAATTCAACAAACAGCAGAAATGTAGTTGTTGTGGTCCAAATGTAAAAAACACATTGGTGCACCTCTGAGAATTCTGGGATAAAAAGAAATGGAGGGTTCGCACAGGACTACATTTCACTGATGTCTGTAAATTCGTACACCCCGTTTATGTGGTGATTTGTAGTCCCGTGCGAATCTGGCTTAAGATGCCTCATTAAAGCACAAAGTGGTCTAACATTTTCACACATGAGTGCTTATTGTTTCTATATCACCGATTACTGACTGAAAATTACTGCTAGAATGGTGGAACAGGAACCCTGCATGAGAAGGCCACAAGGTGAAGTCAGATACAAACAAAGCAGAAGACTGGAGCCATTTACCAGCAGTCTTAGTATAAAAGCATGTTCTTAAAATCAATGTTAATGCGCAGGAAGCCTGCGAGACTAAATCATGATTGGTGGTGTATATATATATATATATATACACACACATACATACATACATACATACATATACATACACACACAATATATAAACACAATCTTACTTCCCTTTGTCTCATTTAGAATCTTAAATTGTATCCTTTATACACTTATTTTCCAAGACGGGTTCAACATTTGGAAAATATAAATGGTACAGTACTCTACATAAGCCAGATGGAGCATAACTGGGTCTCTTTGATCTGATGTTAAAAATAAACTAACTGCCTCTTTACAATTTGTTTCTGTTATCAGTCCTAATGAGATACAGACACAGGGCTTAAGATAAGCAGGCAATTGTAGTCTAGTTCTGACAGGTGCTTCACTGGCAAAGTCAGACCTGACAACTTTGATCTATGTCAGTAAGAATTCGGGGAGAAAAATAATGTCGCTTCGAAATGTGAAAAAACTTGTGAGATAAAGGCGTACTGCTAAGACTAAATGTGTGTATGGGGGACTTCCATTAACAGGTAAATAATATACACAATACATTCACAGTGGAACATACTTGTGAGACAATATACCACAGATGTTACTGTTATTAAAATAGTCAGGTTGCAATCACGGCTTTGTGAGGCAGACTCATGAGTAATTTGTGTTTCTTGCAATAAAAACCCAGCTATTCCTGAACATACACGTCACACTTACTGCTGTATATAAACTGGGTCAGAGTCTTTCTCCTAAGAATAGGCAAGTGCCCTATAAAAGTATACTGTAAACTATAGTGAAATAAACTAATTATGCTCTTATAGTGGAAGTCTTGAAGTCCATGAGGGACATTAGCCACAGTTAATTGAAATAGATTTGATACAAGTTTATTAGATTCAGTGCTGGACAGAGATAACTTGCTTTAGGCATTGAAAGCTGTGAACAAAACTCTACTCTTGTTGTATCCTCTCTCCAGTCAAAATAAGCCGATGTTCAATTCAGAAGATGTTCGGGCAATTTAGGACCTTTAAACAATCACATAATAATCAATCATAATAATTAAAATCACTTAAATTGCAGAAATTGACTTATTTATTAAAAAATGGTTCAAATCAGTATTAAATACAAGCTAACATGAAACACAATCTTAATGTATTTACTGAAAAAGCTGCCTTAGCCTGTGTGATAAAGAGAGAAAGGGTCAATGTTGTAAATCTCCCTCCTGATCAGAAAGGGCACTGTGTAAGGATGGTGGTATGCTGCCTCCTAGATGGACTGCCATGATGGTAGGTGGAGACCATATTAGGAGAAGCGCGTAGTTGCATGTATCCAGAAAGACTCTATTGCAATCAGCTGCGGGATGGCCCTTTATTGGAGAAACCATGGTGACGGGTCGATTGCAGGGAGGGCTACGTCAGTACGCCGCCTTTCGCTGTTGTGTACAGACAGAAGGCCGCAGCCTGTACTGTTTATCTTTTTGTTTTCTGTGGTTTGTGTTTTTCGTTGCAGAGGAGGAGTGAGCCGCAGAGCTAGGTCTACCACCAGCAGTCACGAGAGCTCTTCCCTGCACAGCACCACACTTCCCAGGACCCGAGCATGCACACTGCCGTGCACGGAGGACGGGGATGGATTGTTTGTTTTATTTTCGGTTTGAAAGTCTGCCGTATCTCTCTCTCCCCCCCCCCCCCCCCCCCCCATACCATTGTTGGTAAAGGGGTGGGGGAGAAATGCTGCCTGGACATTCCTTTCATTCACTGCACCACTTACACCTGATGACAGCCTGTTACTGCCATTTAAGAATTATAAGACATTAATGGATTAATTGGTCACATGCTCTGAACAATCAATCAAAAAATCCTAAATATGTTCCTAAACATATTCACCAGGACAATGCTGGCATGGAGGGTGATCTGAATGCTTAACAATTTACTAATTTAACAGATGAGTAGAATGCCAAACAACAAATGCTGTAGTTTCAGCAGTTCAAATGTGCCCGAGACAAAGCAGCCTCATTTAAACCGGATTATTTAATTCTTACCAGATAAAATTATACAACGCCATGGGGTCAACTGCAATGTTGCACTTGGAGTAAGTAGCAGGGTTCTGAAAAACATAACGGAACCCTGCTACAACTGTTGCTGCTACAACCGTTTAAATAACGTACATGTCATTTTCCTTTTCATTGTTAACATCCTGACCACATTTTACACTTTTCAAAATGTCCCCTCTACTGCACTGACAGTGTAAGGATTGTTGCCCACATTGTCAAACAGGTAACACAGCAGTAACGGTCCATGATGCAGCACGGAACAGAAAACCCAGGGCACTTGTTATGTGTTTTTTTTTTTTTTTTATTGCTCTTCCTGCAGTGATTTAATGCAGTGGTGTGCAAACTTTTTATATGCCGCCCCCTTTTCTTAGCACATTTTGCTGTGCCCCCCCCCCCCGGCTGACACGCATATTAAAGCGTTAGAACTTTATATTTTAACAGCTTTTTTTTTTTTTTAAACAGATCTATTATTTTCCTAGATTTACAGAAAGTCCAGATTTAGATAAATACATACATGTTAAACACATTAAGTTTTACCCGTACACTGTATGCAATGTTACATTTTGTACAAACATACATAAGGGCAATGTGTCACAGTAAGCCGGTCTTGTAACCAATAAATTGGCTCAAGTGTTTGGAATGTTGAAAAGTAGGGTTTAATTTAGACCAATATAATGGTGTACCTGGGGTTAAACCAGACTTCAGTTTAGTACCACAATAGTAGGCTAAGTCAGTGGAAAATTGACATTTACCCATGGTGTCTATTTAGGACTGAGTTTAGGTTTCCTATTCAACCAAAACATGAGATGCTAGTAAGGAGTTTGTTTGCACTACAACAATTGAAAAATTGCAGCATTTGTGGATTGCATGAGAGGGCTAAACAAAAATATATCTCAATAAATAAATAGGCCTAGATAGCCAGTAGTCGACACTAAACCATAAAACACCTAAAAACATTTTTAGAATCCAAAATGCTGTAAAGGCAACTGCCGAGAGGAGAGGTCTTTGTGCTGCTTGCTTACTGCATCAGCAAAGGCTGCTTCTCACAAGAACTGCTTCATCTTAATCTCTGTTTCCTGCCTTCTGGGAATGCTTAGTGATTTAGAGATTCAATAAAGCTATCATATATAGATCTTCTGTTAAACACCTGCAGTGAAAAGTTCTCTTCTGAAGTGTATTTTGTTTGCTTGTTTATCTGGCAGAAGTAGAAAGGATTGTACAAAAAAAAAGAAGAATGAAAATAACCAGAAAAGGTAAAGTCTAACCAAGAAACCATTTTTTTTTTTTTTTTTTAAAGATTGAAGATAAAACCCCAGAAACAGACCCATTTTACCTGCAATCTGGTTAAAATTCAACTTACTTGTACAGTGTACATTAAAACTAATTGATTTGCTTCTATTTTTTTCAACAAGGGTCATATGATCCTTAATAGATTGGGCTCTGGGTTTCTATCTCACCCAAATAACACCATTTTCAATGGTGCAGGGCTATATAAAACTACTATGACACAGTTCACAAAGGCAGCTGCAGAACAGTTTAAGTTTTCTTTTTAGAAAGCTCCAGGCCTACTGTTATGTCCTTCTGCCTCAATGACACTGTGGGCCAACAAAAAAAAAAAAAAAAAAAAAAAAAAAAAAAAAAAGAGAATAGTAATTTAAATAGAGCACATGACTAACAGATATGCTTTTATTTCTTAATCTAAAAAGGGGCACATTTCCTTCACAGAGCATCATTTCTAAAGATTGATATAAACAAGACTCAAAACTCTACTACTGAATGAATGTCTGGTATGCATAATCATACCTATAATCTACAGTATAATCTGCAGCTGAATGAAAGACTGAGCACTCTGCATAGTCTGGTCAGTCTGTTTCACAGATTCCTTGAATTTGTTTTATAGACCATGCATTTTGATTATTAAAAGACTGCTTCCCTCTATCAAATGATGCACTTAATCTACAAAACAGTGCACAACAACTGGACTGTTTAAACCTATCCTTAAATTAACTTCAAACAATGTAACGTCAGAATGAAAATCTCTCCTACGTGTCTAATCTTGATCTTCAGGGAGTAAATTTGTGAAGCAGACCAAGTAAATTAATAAAGAGCTTGATGCAGAGTATCATACATTAGGGAAGTCATGGATGAAAGATAATATAGTGGACAACAGAAGTTTATTAAAATGACAAAACCGTTGTGTTATTTTAATTTCAGCTTTCACAAGATTTGCATTATTACATGGCATGTATCCAGGGCTACGTAATTATGCCAACGAGGTGTCCTTTCAACCCCTACATGAAAAGGCTTGGTGTTTCTCTCAGCAGGGCTTTCCAGATGCATGCTTTTTTGTAATCAAAGAGAATAATATGAAACCATTTTTTTTTTTTATTACTACTATACCCAATTAGCATGTATCATTAGCTTAGAAGAATGGTCCAAGCGCTTTTAAAGCTTCAATCATTTGAAGATTCAAAAAGTGAAGATATTTCGATAATGATTTTTAACCCGCTTGCACAACACAAGATTAAAATAATTCTAACCAGGAGAAAACTTACTGAAAACAAGTTCAATTAGAGAGTAATAAGAATCAGAATAAACATATCAAGTGGTCTTAAACTGCTTTAAAGCATGTATTCCCAGGAACGGTAAAATCAAGAAATGAGTACATGTTCAAATCGATTGTGCCAGAGATAAAGTCCAGTTTATTAATATGAGTTTCTATCATGTAAAAGTATTTTCAAATGTAAATTTATCTTCTGATCGATCAAAAAAGCAATTGATTTCACAATATATACTGTGCTGCAGCAGTCAGTCCTTTCAATTTAACATCTTGCACAAGGAAAGGAAATAAAAATGACTATCTGTGTTCTACGATTTATTGATCTGTTCCTAATTGTAAGAAAGTAAGGTTTAAAAATACTTGAAACAAACCAACATTAACATTAATATCCCCCTCAGCCACATTTTTTTCTATGTAATTTTTAGAAATGTTTAAAACCTTATGTGAACTCTATGGGGTACTGAAAAAAAAGAAATATGCATTATAAAAGTACAGCATAGGTAGTAAAAGATAACGTGGTACAATTATACATGAAGGAACCAAAGGGCATATACTGGAATTCTTCACCTTCTGAGTAGAATCAATTTAATGTAATTATTTTGTAATTGCTACAGTAGGAATAAAGTACTTCAATAATTTCCCTCAGATACAAAAGTTCTCACCAAGAAAATGTAAAAATTGACATTCCCATCAGCTGCATTGCAGAGCAGCGAGTGAACTCTTAATTCTAAATGTCAGTCAGTCACTAACACATACAGGGACACTACAGGTTAATTATGGTAAGCTACTGTAGTCCTATTCTTTATTAAAGTTGCACTCATTCATCAGTTTTACATGCATTTACCTCTTGATAACATTAATGTTCCAGTCTGATCAGAATGAACCTTTTCACCTCACTCAAGAATGAAATGCAAGACTAGGTCACATGCCTTATACTGCAATCAGTGTAGAAGACAACTCCAATCTGCCCGATATAGGCACTGGAAAGCATTGCTAAATGGTCAGCTTTAACTTAAGTGTAAAGTGCAATGCTTCTGATTGGGCTAATGGAATAATGAGTGGAGATAACAGCACAACCCTGGCTTCTGTTGTGAAGGTTGTGGTTTAGTAGAATAACCTGGATCTAATGCACTGTGCTGAAAGAGGTGGATATGTACTGTAAAACAAGCTTTGTGGAGTTGGGAGTATCATATAACTTTTATGTATATGTGTGTGTTATTAACCTAATGGCTTCCTGGAAAAAAAATACCACCAAGGAATGCACTTGTCAGCCGAGCACCAGTTAATTAAAAAACATCTCTTTGGAAAGAGAAAGCCATGATCAGGCGTATTATGCATCAGTATTTTCAAATCCAATTGAGACACATAGATAATAACATGGCTCTCAGCATATAGGCGATACGAATCAGGGGACACTTTTAATACAGCATAGGGGCAGGCCCCTTCCTTAGCGGAATGCAGTAACTGTTGTAGAAAAAGGTCTAAAACACGTTGTGGACTGTTTACCAGGCCACTCCTGTCACAATAATTACATTTAATGCAAAATATGTTGAAATGTTACAATAATGCTTAATAATGTTCAACTATACACCATATTATACAATTCTTTTGTGTCCTCCACATTTTGCCCTCATGCCATCTTAAAGATCGATCTGCGGACTCTTCTTGCCATTGTGTCACTCTGTAGACTAAAACAGACATACTATAGTACAAACAGCTGGCTTAGCTTGACTTTATAAATGTCACCTACAAGCACTGCTGTACATGTAGCTCAGGGAAGCAAACCAAAAATAGAATATGAAGTTTTAAACTTCATATGGATGTTCTAGGTCCCCTGGGAAAACTGTGCTGGCAGATTACAGCAGCAGTCTCCTGGACATCACCTGCAGCAGAGAGGGAACATACTTGCTACACCCGCTCCAAATCAATGGAGATGTTCTTCCATTTTGCACTTGCAGAAAAAAATCAATGTGATTAATACCCCTGCACCTTCTCTTTGGTTTGCAGCCACCGTGATTTTAACTCTGCACCAAAACACATGCATGGGCCTGCCTCAGACGCTGCCTGCTGCATGCACCTTTTATGACACAGTGCATAGGACAGAAACATTTTATCACATTGGAAATACAAAACTTACACCAGTGACCTTTTCGGGAGGTTGACATTCTTAGCGGTATAACTAAAAACCAACTGCACATCCATCAAAAACTGAAAAAAGCTCCAAAACACCAAACTGATAAAAACCAACTTTGATCCCTAAATTGAAGAACTTTATTTAATCCAGTCCTTTCATTTATAACACACTAAAATGGATTAGTTTAAAATAATACCAGTTTTAATTGTGGTTCAAGTTCGAAAACAAAAAAACTCATTAAAATGGCAACAGTTCCAAAGTCAATTACTCCAAGAAGGTTGGTACCAAGCATGTAAACTAATTGGAAGTGCTTGTGATGCACAATTATGGAAAGACAAAGCAAGATAATGTCTTTTGAGAAGGTCGAGATAAATTTAGAATGTTATGTGCTAGCTCAGCGGTTCTGAAACATTTGTTTGGTGACCTCGGAATGCAGCCACCAACACGAACTGGTGGTCACACTACACATGCTTTCCTAAAAATATACATGAAAAAAAAAAAAAAAATAGGCATATGCACTTCTACTTTTTGTCATGTATTTCCATAACAAAGCCAGTGTCTCATTTTAAAAAAATACAGCATCCCCCTCTCAACTCTGAACTGGATCTTAATTCCCAGGCCCTCCTAGTAATAAACTGGAGATGAAAATCTGGTGTTTTGCTCAATTTCTTTTTTATTTTATTTTGCTTTATTGCTCTAACAGGTCAAGCATACTTTAAATCAATCATATAAACCGATATACATGAATACAATACCTAACCTAAATTCTATCCAGTTTCTGTACAATTATTTAAAAAGTAGAATGTACTGCATGGTTTCCAAGCAAGGGTCAGTAGCACAACAAACATTATTCACTAAAGCCATACTCACTCCTGGCTGCACACATTTACAACTAAAATGTAAAAAATAACACAAATAAAATATTAAGTTCACAAAATCGTCTGAAACCTGCATAATTCAGCTAGGGCATGTGAATGTATCCATCATTGGTCAGATTATCTGTATTATTTATTTATAGAAATACTTTAATATGTCACCTCATTCTTAGGGCTGCCCTTTAAGCAGCAGCAGATGGTAAACAAGTAGTTATAGGGCCTTAAGCATACAAAAAACAAAAACTATGTATTTGTTCTGCAACCTTCAAGCTTAAAAGGTGCAAGCAGTGTTGGTGGATCTCCATAGAGATCCAAAAGTCAAGGTTATTCCCAGTAACTGCATGGGAATAATGTATGCAAATCACATTGTCAAAAAGGTAGAGGTAACCCTGGCACATCTCAATGCCTCATGGAGATAGTAATTTACATTAGGTAAAAAACATTCTTGGGAGAAGAGTTTTTTTTTTTTTTTAAATGCCCACTAGAGGTGTGCAGCTGTAATTTCTATGTACTCCCTCATCCCACTTCTGAGATTGTAGGAGTCTTTTCAGAAGCAGACCCTGTTGAAAATAGATTAGTTAGCAAGTAAATGAACTAAATCAGAAGCAGCGATAGAGAATCGTACAAAACATAACTAATATGATTATAAACTTATATTATAGACTTTATATTATAGACAAATGTTGCTCCACTTTTATCAAGGGGCCCAATGTGTGCCATGAAAAACACACCCCACACCATCATACCACCACCACCAGCCTGCAAAGTTGACACGCGGCATGATGGATGCATGTACTCATGTGGTTTTCTCCATACCCTAGTCCTCCCATCAGCGTGAAACAGCAAGAACCGAGACTCATCAGACCAGCCAATTTTTTTCCAATCCTCCAGTGTCCAGTGTTTTCGTTCCTTAGCCCACTGCAACCGCAGTTTTTTGTGTTTTGCTGAAAGAAGTGGAACTCTGTTAGGTCATCGGCTGCCATACCCCATTCATGTCAAGGTACGGCGAGTTGTGCATTCTTTTATGGGTCTTTCGGCACCAATGTTTTACTGGACTGTCAGTTGACTACCTGTAGCCCGTCTGTTGCTCTGCACAATTCGTGTCAGCCTCCTTTGGCCTCTTTCATCAATGAGCCGTTTTCGACCACTGGCCTGCTGTTGGCTAGATGTCCTTTGGGTGGTGGACCATCCTTGATACACACGGGAAACTGTTGAGCATGAAAAACCCAGCAGCGTTTCAGTTCTTGACACACTCAAACTGGCGCGCCTGGCACCTACTACCATACCCCGTTCAAAAGGCACTAAAATCTTTTGTCTTGTCCATTTACCCTCTGAATGGCACACATACAGTACACAATCCATGTCTCAATTGTGTCAAGGCTTAAAAATCCTTCTTTAACCTGTCTCCCCTTCATCTACACTGATTGAAGTGGATTTAACAGGTAACATCAATAAGGGATCATAGCTTTCACCTGGATTCTCCTCGTCAGTCTATTTCATGGAAAGAGCAGGTGTTCCTAATGTTTTGTACACTCAGTGTATGTGTGTGTGTATATATATATATATATATATATATATTATATATATATATATATATATATATATATATATATATATATATATATATATAATAAATAAATCACACAAATGAAAATGTGGGTTGTATAAAGCATCCTTTTAAAGAAAAATAGAAACAGTTTTTTTGGATTTAAGCATTAGGCTGTGGTGCAAATAAAATGAATAGTTTATAACAAATCATGTTTCTCTGTTACATACATTGTCAAGTCTGGATGGCAGAGTCACATTCACATCGTTTTGTAAATGAACCCAATGATCAGTAAGGGAGTGACAACCCACCATTCAACCATGAAACTCAGCTTTGCAGCTTGGAGACTGTAAAAGCATAACCTGTGAACGGCGAAAGTAACAGCTGTGTCAAAATGACACCATCAATCTCATGCAATGAAAGCATGACATAGGAGGCTGCTCATAAACTTGGGGGTGTATTAACAAAGTATGCTACATGGCACAGCAGTTTCCTTATTCATTTTGCTTACATTTTCACAGCGGCTAAAAATACCTGTGCTTGCTCTGGTACTGTGAAAGACAGCCGCAGTTCGTGATTACGTAAAGATAGCTCATCACCAGCTGACATCTCACCGTTAAGGCTTGTCAAGGTGCGATGAACAGCACAGAATCACATTTACACTTTTTTTTGTGGAGGGATTTCAGCACTGTGGAGACAAAATTAGAACTGAGAAACACACACTATGCATTTAAAGGAAAAGCTGTGAAAGAAAAATCAATCTCTTTAATATGAACAAGTTAAAATGGGAATTGAATCACGAATGTATATTTCTAGAGTACATTTTCTTTGCTGTATATACACAGTGTGGACTGGGAAAGCGCCCAATAGCAATATTGTACAGCTAGGGCTTTGGGGCACTGGTTTGCTTGGCTCTACAACTAGGTAACTATGTGCTGTTCAGTATACAGGATTTAACAGGGGTATGCTAAAATGCCACATGTTTGTTTCTACTCTATGAAGAGACCCATTAAAATCACTACAACAACTGCAAGGATATAAATGTATTTACTGAGAGACGGTGCTTTTAATCTTTGACATACTTCATGCATTCAGGTAGATTTCTTCTAATCATCATGGAACAGATGCACACTTAGCATGTGCAACAAAGAATATTTAAATGTCTAGTGAATAGGACACAATTCAGTGCCAATTTAGAATTTGTTTTTACATATAAATGTTTGCAGAAAATTAACTGCATGCATTTGGAAAAAGTACAATTTTCTATAAAAATGTATATTTTCAAGAACAACCTGGTAAATAGTAACTGAAGTAAATGTCACAGAGGGGTTTCTCTTCAATGTTAATTGTTGTATTTTTTTAAATTAGAAATAAGTTTTATAGCAAAACAATTGTTTGCTTGATGTTCTGTGGTATGTGTCTCCTTTGACACAGTCATCAAATTCGAATTCAAACCAGTGTGAAAATGGGACAGGAAGTTTAGCCAAAACTGTTATCATGCATTTGCACCTGCTTTGTAATTGAAATCATTTAGAGAATATCCACAAAAAAATCGCTGACCTGCCATTGTGCAAATTGTCAGGCGATATCACTTCACACAGCGAGGCGACAAATGAGCTTCTGGGCATCCCAGAACTCAATACTCATTGGTAAGGTTTACTGAACAAGCAGCTGTTAATGAACAAGAAACCTCAAAGATGTTTAAAAATTCAAGCAGATATCTTCAATAAGATTTCAGATCATCGATTAACTGGGGCTGTTATTAGCCCATTCCCTTCCTCCTTTTTAAGGCAGTGTCTTGAGACCTGAAAGCCCCACATTGTACTTTTTAACTATTAAATGAAATATTTACAGAATACTTAAAAAAACTGCTGCTATAATCATGATTCATTTATTATTACTAGCGTTATTAAAATTACACCAAATCACATTTTTAAATTGACAATGAAGGCAACCTATACTGTGTTGCCCAAATGCTTATAAGTCAGCAAAAACATGTTTTCCTTCATTGTAAATAAAAACGTGATTTGGTATAGTTTAATTATAACGCTATTAATAATAAACGAATCATGCAGCATGGTCCTAATAGCAGTTGTTCAGTATTCTGTAAACATTTTGGCTAATAGTTAAAGTGCAATATGGGGCTTACTTTCAAAAGATATCGCCACGGACATGAATGGAATACCTAATGTGATAGAGATCATTGACATGGATTTTGCCCGACGTATTTCAGACTCCCTCCACACTGAGTGTACACTGTACATACACCTTCACACGTTTGTATGCACAGATTATAACATCTTCTTATAATACTGGAAGTGTTCAGTGGCTACTTCTATTCATGTTGAGTTTATTTAAAATAGAGTAAACAGTACCAGAGAAAATGCATGATTAAAGGAATTCACTGAACAATTAACTATAAACATATTGTGTACTGGGTTGGGGGATTCTAGCATCATTTTAAAAGCTTAATAAATGCTTAATGAAGTGTTACATACATGGTATACATGTATAATAACTAACTACAAACACAAATGACAAGTCAAACATATTTATAGCCTACAAATCGTACATATTGAAATACATACAAAAGTAGATGCAACATAAGAAAATAAATTTCAACCAATATAGATAGATGGCATACTATCCAATTCGGTTTTTTTTTTGTAACTGTGCCGTCTGATTTTTATCCACTCACCAGATAATCGTAAGTCGGCATTGTATATGAAGTTACCTAAATAAATGTACATTCTGCATGACAAAATGCACAATTTTAAATGAAGTTTACAAATTACACAAAATAGATTATTCCCACTATTTTTGATTTCATTTCCATTTGGCTGCTTCTCGCAGGCGAGACAGTCGTCTCGCTGTATGCTAGTAGTTTCCATAACAGCAAATTATGCTTCCATTCATTTCTTTCTCGTTAACATGCATTTTGATTAATGCATGTTGACCTATGACAATTAAGCTTTAACAAGAAATATGTTAACAACCTCATCAACTCAATTTCAAAAGCATTAACGGATTGATTTAATTAACACATTTTGTTTGAAAATCACTTGCTACTAAAGCTCTCGTTACAATAACGCTGTTTTTTGAAAATCCTGCCCCATGTTTCTTACTAGAGCTTATTGTTGTTGTAAGGTGGAAATGTCTTTTTTTCTCTCCTATTAGGAAATGTCACAGTCAAGTTGCATGTGTCATGTTGAAGATTCACATTTCTCAAAAAACAAAAAGATAAAAAGGAAGGGACCCTGTTTGGACTCTGCACTCCTGCCACTAAAGAGATATTTTCCCTGAATTTTGTCCTATGTAATGACCTGGAATAACGTTGATGCCCGAAGCTGCATTTAGCACCTATTTAATGGTTAAAAGTCAAGCTCAATATAAGAACTAATCCAAAATAATGATAGGTCTCCTAGTGTTTTTTTTTTTTTTAATCAAGCACTAAAACATTTTATTTTTGGTTTGTTTTAAGAAAAGCACTTACAGTACAATGCATTGACACTACTGTAAATTCTTATCTTTTATTGAAAGAAACCTACAGTGCTTAAAACCAAATCTCGTCATCCATTACCCAACAAAAGTGATTTTCCCCCCAGCAATAATGGCTCCCTACTGTGAAATAACAGCCCAGAAGCAGTTGCTGTGGGCTACTGTGTGAAGACCCCTGAAGGCAGAGCTTAAATAGATTGTTGTCTGCTCGGGTCGAAACTAGGTCAATCTTACACACAAAGCATTAACTCTTTGCGGTCCTACAGTATGTTGGACCAGGTCCAACATTCCAAAGTTCCTGTTCCGGTCCATCAAAACACCCACCACCACCAACTACAACTCAAGTACAGTATGTTTACTCTTCAAAATCAGAAAACATCACTCTGTGTCAGTGTTTGATTCTCTGTACAAGTTCCAAAACTGGTATATTTGCCTTCACAGCAGGGATGGAATACAGAATTTGCTGGCCAGTTTGGGCAAGTTGTATTGGCTTACTGTATTGTGATAGAGAGAGAAAGGATCGATGCTGTAAATCTCCCTCCCGATTAGAAAGGGCGCTGTGTAAGGGGGAAGGTACGCTGCCTCCTAGATCTGCCACCTCGATGGTAGGTGGAAACCGGAAGGTGACCATATTAGGAGGGGCACGTAGCTGCAAGTACCAGGACGATTCCATTGCAGTCAGCTGCGGGGCAGCCCTCTATTGGAGAAACCATGGCGACACGTTGACTTCAGGGAGGAGTTTGCTGGGTACAAAGGGGAAGCAGCTACGTCAGTTCCTCCTCTTGCGCTGAGAAACTGAGCCACCAGCCGGAGCGTTGTGTTTTTTGGATTACGTGTTGTTTGTTGTGTGTTTTCAGAGGCGGAGTAGGAGCACGGGACTGCAGCCATGGAGCCAGTTCCAGATCACAGAGCACTACCTTCCCTTCACCAACATCAGCACACCCCGTGTGGATTACAAAGCACTTTCATGCACAGAACACTCGGGATTTCATTGTGGACACTTTCTTTGTTTTTGTATTTTTGTTTGTCAGCCAGGTTTATTTTAATAAACACAGTCGATTTTGTGGGAGAAATGCTGGTTTCAGGACTGTTATTTATTCACACACCACTCGCATCCGTCACATGTATGTATTATCGTAGTCGGCAGAAACCCTTTTAAAAAGCCAGGAGTGAAAAAAACATTTATAATAGTACAACTCAATTATCTGCATGATAACCACCAAAACATATACAAGGAACAGACAAACATATGTTTTTATCATTTTTTATTTCTTTATTATTATTATTTATTTCTTAGCAGACGCCCTTATCCAGGGCGACTTACAATTACAATTGTTACAAGATTATTTTACATACAATTACCCATACAGTTGGGTTTTTACTGGAACAATCTAGGTAAAGTACCTTGCTCAAGGGTACAGCAGCAGTGTCCCCCACCTGGGATTGAACCCACAACCCTCTGGTCAAGAGTCCAGAGCTCTAACCACTACTCCACACTGCTGCCCTTTGTTGTTGGTTTACTTCCTAATGAAACTGCCCTCATTAGTGGGGAGTAAAAAAGGGAGTCTCATTATTCCTCAGTGCTTCAGGCACAGTGATTACATCAAACAGACATTGATAAATTATTTACACACAACAGGTGCGACAGAGATGTTTTTATATCAAATACTAACAATACAAATGTGGAAAGCCAGGATGGATGAGAACATCTGCAGGACTCTCCAAAATCAATTCCTCTGATAATCAGATGTGTTCCCACGTGTTTCGCAGACAAGAATATCTTTGGTTTTTGTTTAGGCGAGTGGTGCGCTCAGATAACAAATAACATTTTCTATTCTACGCCATCAGTCTTAACCAGGTGGTGACTGTGCTCATCCTGGTTGGTTTGTAAAGTACCTCTATTTCTCCAAGATGTGGTATCTTGTAGTCATATTGAAGTTTTAAAACAGACATAATTGTTTTTAATGTTTTTATTTGTATTGATGCTTGGGTCAATCTAGTGCATATACCTACCATACACAACACCTGGTAGCCACCTGACAGCTATTTTGCACGCTCATTTCTTTTAGTCAATAAATGACCTCTAAAACACTGACAAAGTCTGTGCTTGAATACTGCCTGTGTTTGTGTGCATCCTGTAAGGGGAAACACCAACGCAAACTGATATCTCTTGTTTATTATTGTTTGCATGGACAGTATGACCCCCCGGTTTCCCCCTAACATCCACAGCCCTTTAAAAGAAAAACACAGCAAACTGAGAAGGAAAATCGTATCTTTGCTTTGGATCCCAATTTCTCAATAATAGATAGTGAAAATAGCTTAGCAGGGTTTGCATCATAAAATCTGAACAAAAAAGGACAAAAGAAAACCCCCACGGTTTTCCACTAGACAAACATAGTTATTCATGACATACATATACAGCATCAAGAATAGTCATTAACAAATGCCCAGGCATATTTTCATCAAAACCTGAAAAGTGGTTTCCAAGATCTTCAATACAGTAGTTCAGCCAATTAGACATCAGTAGTCTATTATAAAGAAGCATACCATGTCCTTCGTTAGCAATGTGTGGATTAACGCAACTTCTTGAAACAAATTACCAAACCTGTACAAGCAGTTCTCAAATACAGCCAACCAAAAATCAGACTCATGGTCACATGTTCCGTCACTCATGAATGAGTGGCAATCAAGACATAGATCTTAATACTAAATGGTATCAAATGGACAATACATGACGGTGTGCGGGGCAATTTCAAGCAGATTTTGAGGAAACCTTTCACACATTAAAAGTAGGATAAGCCATTCTGACCCACATTTACACAAAAAGGTTTTCCATTTCATACAGGGAAGCCTAGTTCTGATTTAATGACCACCAAGTACTCCGTCAGCACAGCTGTCTTTCCTTTCCAGGTCACAACCAGTCAATATCCTCCATCAATGCTGAATATGCCACTTCAGATGATGTTATTCAAGACCACCAATTGAAATCTGTCCATATAATTAGACCTGTGTCTACTGTACATGGCAATTAACTGATGAGAATATGTGGAGGTAATCCAGGGTTGTGAGTCCTAAATATTAGAAGTAATTTAGACAGTGAAGTAGACGGGCTACAGTAAGACTGGTGAACCGCAGTTCCATGAATCCACAATAATGCAGCAGTGTCATTAACACACACTTTCTATGCCAGCCTTACCTTATTTGTAACCAGCCTTTGAACTAATGTAACCATTGAGATATACAGAGGCCCTATCCATACAAAGAAGAAAAGAAAGTACAAGCTTCAAACTGTGACAGGGTAGCGTCACAGCCCAAGCTGTTACCGGCAGGCACAGAGACAGAAAGCTACAGTTTAAGTGCTGGTGCACACGTTTATTGACAAAACAAACACAAAAAAAGGAACAAAATAAAAAACTGGCACGAGGGCCAAAATAAAATGCTCAAACTAAATAAAATCACTTGTAGGCTGGGCATTAGCCTTCACTACAGATACAAAACAATATGAAAATCACAGCACAAACACCCCAAGCTACTCTCACCAAAACGCCATGTGTTTTTAATTTAATTGACGTAGTTTTCATGATCAAACTCAGTAACATTATTTTGCTGAGCATTATCACAATGCTACCCTTTGGCACAGGGGGGTCAACTATGACCTTTCTTTCCCATCATCATGTGATCAGTTTTTCCCATCAAAGGCAACTTTTGGAACCAAGTCTTTGCTTTGGCTACCAAAGAAAGTAATGGAAGGTAATCTTTGGTTTGAAATAACGGAGCTGCCTCCCGCTGCTGTTTTGCACATGTGTTTTGAGATTTTCACGTATGAATTCAAAGATAACGTTTTAAAAAATAATTTTAATTCTAATAAAAATCGGCAGTGAAAAGCCCGTTATCCTGTGATAAAGCAACAAAGTTTGAAAAAACAAAACGTCAAAGATAATATCAATAGCTGCTTGTCACAGAGCCAATTAATTGATTCTGTTGAAATCAAACTTGGCTGAAGTCAAACAGCTGTCTAGTACTTCCTACAACCCAGCCCAGTGCAATATTTCAGACACACATCCACTCTAAGCCAGGATCAAAAACACTGATCTGAAGAGAAGGGTGCCAATATAAAAGTATGGTCCATTAGTTTGTAAACATCTGTAAAGGTCACTCCTATTGGAAGACAAGATGATTTATGGTGAGCAGACTGCTATTTATTTCCAAAATGAAAAAGAAACACCAACTGCTGCACATCAAATATCTGGAGTGCCAAGTTGTATGCTCTATGTATTTGTGTGTTTATTTGACAAGCGAATCAATTTTCTTTGTGTCACCCCGATGGATTGTTCAAACCAAGCCTTTGTGTAACCCTCAGTGCAAACATTGTGCCTCTCCAGAGGAGACCGCAATACCACGGCAACACTGTTTAATTACACACAGACAAAGAAAGTAGCAAATCCCTAGTAAAACAACCACACTACTAACAACTCCACAGGAGAGTGGCGGACTGGGTTAGTGAGTGGCTGTTTAATTGCATATCACCTTTTTTCATTCCGTTCCTAACACCTGAAATCTGCATTTGCTTCCAAAACACAAACCAGTCTGGAGGGCTTATCTTTTGTCTCTGCTTGCAGTCTGCTGTGCCTGCCACCATATTGCCGACTTCAGCATAAAGGCAACAGCAATGAGAAGAGAAGGAGGAATTATTGCCAGCATTATTTGAACCACTTTGCTCCCAAGCGCTCCACACGCATATCAATTTACATCTATTTCAACTGCTAGGATCCTCACCTGCTTGCATTAAAAAACGTTCAGGCAAAAGAAGCAGATAGTCATGGTATTATAAATTTTATTTTACTATTAACCAAGATTTGAAGTGTATATGTTATATTTTTTTAAAAAAAAGGCAACAATTCCATTTCATCTTTTACATTTTTTTAAAACACTTTTGAATGATGATTTTGAAAATGTAAAATCCTTGATACAGGTAAGTTTATTAACAGCTAACAATCAGTGTGCAAACAAACAAACAAACAAACAAACAAACAAACAAACAAACAAACAAACCAACCAACCAATATTTATTCTCTTTTAGGAAGGTCTGAAACCATGTCAAATACTTTAAATCCATTAAGGATTATCCATATGTAAATAAATAAAAGCATGACAATAGATCTGAGATTTCTTATAAGGCACCAGAAGAAGAAAAAAATAAAAATGCATACACCACCACAAAGGAAGTTTGTTGCGATCTCCTAACAATTGTAATTATAAGTCCTCCCCTTACCTCTGTGGATACATTTCCAGTACAGTGCTTCATCACGGTTTCAGCCCTCTGGTACTTGTCACAATCTTTTACGGAAAAAAATATTACAGAACTGTGCGCAGCAGTAATTTTTCACATGGGGTACCTAGAGGTGTGCTGAGCGATTATTTAAATAATCGACACGAATACGATTAATAATTTCGATTCATCGATTAATCTGTTAATTTCGATTATTTTTTATGTTTTCATTTAATAATGCAGAAAAGGCACCCCCACTATATAGTAGATGATATTCTGTAACATTATCTCCAGTACTGGTTTAGTTGTCTTACTCTGTTGATGGTCTCTTTCTAAAATAGCAAGTCTCACTGGGACAACAACACAACTTTTTTTTTTTACAGTTTTATTAATCAGAAAATGCTTTCTCACATAACTACAGTACAAAATTTGCTCCTGAATTTTTGGAAAGCAATTGTAAAACTTAATAATTCTTGTCACTTCAACCACAACCTACTTGGAATTTTTGCTGTTTGCTGAACAAGTGGAGCAAAATTCTTATAAAGTCAACTCATTAACCTTTAAAGAAGTCAATAACTTATTTGCAAAAATAGTTAACAGACACTATTCACTTAAAACAAAAGTCTGTAGTACTGTGGGTCTTTTTTTTAGCATTACAAAAATACTGAACCTTTTCTTAAGTTGTTTCCTGAAAACTGTGCTCATTATTTAATTGTGTAGTCACATGAACACATTTTAACATGACATAGCATGTTGAAAAACAAACACATTATGCAAGGTTGCTATGTAAAAACACCAGCATATCAACGTGGCTAGGGCTAAGGCTGGCACATTTTCTTGTCACAATAGCACCAGCTGCTGAAAAAAGCCTTTTCAGATGGAGCAGAGGTAGCAGGGATACTGAGAAACCGTTTAGCTAGTTTGGCCAGGCGAGGATGGCGATGCATATTGTTCTTCCACCACTGCAAAGGCTCAGTATCTTTGAAGCTATTTAATTAATTTTGAAAGACATTTAAAAATGGCAGATTTAGATATTTATAATTAACGTGTTTTTTTAGCTTTTAAAAACATATAATAAAAGTATAATTAAGACTCCATACAGGTAATAAGAACACTAACTGTCCAGAATCAAGCTTTAAAAAAAAAAAAAAATGAAATAATAATTTGGAGTAAAATTGTAAATAGTGTTTATTATGCCATTAACTAATAGTGCTGTAGAGGATTGATACAAATTCAGCAACTCTATGACTGATGCAGCGTGTTTTTGGGGTTTTTTTTGACAAGTTTGATAGTGCTGGTAAAAGTCTAAGATTAGACCAATACTTGGTGTTAGCACTTACACAATAACAGATTATAATATACTTGCTGTATTCAATAGCAAGTGCGAAATGTTTAGTTTATTTTCATGTGCTAAATGAACACGTAATTCCTCTTATCATAAAAAAGAAACTGCATTTGACAAAAACAGCATCGTACTGTATATATCGACTTACTTCTTATATGAATAATATTACTTACCAAGTGCGAGACAGTTGGGTGCCTCCTTTTTAGATGTTGCAGCAAAGCTGTGGTGATATTTCATCTTTCCTTTGCATATTATGGACTTAACCTGTGAATTGTTAGGTTGGCCAAAGCAATCCCACACAACGCTTGTGTGTCTGGCGATTCTCGCAAATTTCTTGGCACCGGGCCTCTCACTTCCATCACTTTCCAAACTCCTTTTCTTTCCCCGTTCTTCTGCACTAGTAACAGTCTTGCTATGTATGTATGTGCATCCGCCATATTGCTGTGTTCCCGCTTGCCACTCTCAACACGTCGCCACAAAAAGGTTTTACAGACTGTTTTGTTTCATTAAATTTTTCGCCCAATGAAAGAGCTTTGCTAACGTAACAACAACATTGTTACGTTCTAGCGTGAGGACAGAGGTTCTAAACAATATTGCGACAATGCTGCTGCTTGTAAAATAACAATAAAGAAGTACCGACACATTAGCAAAATCATGTTTCGAATAGGGTTGAGTGGGAATACGTCTGACTTGCAATTTGATGCAAACGGGTTTTATTTATCTAACAGAGAGAACAGGGACAGTCACAGGATACCAGGCAGAAGACGTATGTGTGTGGGTTGTTTTTTTTTTAAAAAAAACACAAAACAAAAAAAATCATCTTCATTTTTTTCTACATAGGCCTAAGTTAGTTTGTCATATTTTACCAATATATCGCTTTCACTCTCTCAACCAAATCAGTAATATCGATCTGTTGTTCAGAATTCCTGCCTAGATCAGACCGAGTGAATAGCTGATCGGAATTATTAATATTATTTGAGAACGCACCTGGCGTGAATGTAGCTGCTAATATACCGTATGCATATATTAAGGAGATTACTCGAATACCAAAAAGATCGTCGAGTATTAAAATAATCGCCACGACTCGAGTAACTCGATTAATTATCCCAGCTCTAGGGGTACCACGGAACCAAACTATAAAATAATATGCTACATTAACCCCTTCCTGCCAACATGCACTGGAGAGACAGATAAGATGTAGAAAGAAAGAACATCCATTACATTCTGCATAGTACTATACAGAGTATGGGAATCTGTGCTGATGGAAATGGCTAATACATTGGATAACACTTCACACTTTCACTAGAGGGACACAGATTTAAAAAAAAAAAAAAAAAAAAAAAAAAAAAAAAAAAGATATCATACAATGAGGTATTGTCAGCGGTCACGGTTTAATGTTTAATTACTGTGGTTAATATTAATAAGTAAGCTGATACCAAAACGGAAGGGCAGGATTAAATAAATTGAAAAAAAAAACAAGAAAATAAAACATGCTTTGTAGTTTTAACTTGTCTTTTAGCTAATGACATTCAATGATTTAACGTCTACTCTGTATACCAGGAGGTACAGTATGTGCTGTAGTTAATTTGATACGTTACTTAGTATAAACATTTATTTATATTTTATAGTTGTCCAATGAAGATATAAATGTATCGATTAATTGTAATCTGTACTTTATTATGTTGCTTTTAATGCCGTTTGGAAATTATTCATAAAATGGGCTTTATGCATACTGTACTTGTATTACACTTCCTGTAATAAAAAAAGAGCTACTTATTGAAGCCTTGTCAAATAGTACCGCAATGGTTTTTTTTTTTTTTTTTCATATTAACTTACATGTTGGTATTATGGAAGCATTATTTTTTAGACAGTGGCACTTTAATGTAAAGTATAATAGTGTAATCGTTTAGTAAATTATGTGTATTCGATTATTAAAGTATATACGGAAATGCCCATCACCACCCCGACCTTCATAAAGCAACTACAGTGTAATACAATGACTCCCTGCAAGATGGGATACCGGTATTTTCATATTTCCGATGGAACCCTGGAACCAATTAAATTGACAATGACAGCTTCTAGCTAAACGTAGCATTACTGAGTGTTTAATAGTTATGGATGATACATCTAGAAGCTCTAAACAACACCTCAAAAAACAACAGCTCTAAACTACCGTCACTCTCTTGAAACAAACATCCATGCAAAATGTTCTCTACTAATGAAAGTAACCACATCTAGAAAACAAACAAAAAGGTTTATGAAAGGTGTCAAGAAGTCACGTCATTCATTACAGTCACACACAGGTCCCCCCTATGGATTACATGCTCAAACAGTGTTTGTCAGAAAGCCAGCTTCTTTACAGGACACAGATCAAAAACGAATGTCGTCTCAAAGTAAAGAGACTACTCTTGGTGTATTTGGAACTGTAAGGTTGCAAATTATTCAAGGCTTCACTGGATGATTGGGTACTTGTTTCATGAGAAGCAGATCAAATTAAAACCTTGCAATACGATTTGAAAGGGGGCTCTGACCTTGTTCATGTTTGTTATTTAGGTCTTGCATGTACTGTAGATGCCTGTAGAAACACGGGCTGCTCTGTAACTAAGTATATTTCTCCTCATTCATCTGTTTCAGGTTCGGTGGGGGCCCAGTATAATAGATGTCATCTTTCCAAGAGGTTGGGAGGAAGTCTGCCAGGCCATATTAAAATCATAGCAAAACAAAACTAGTTGAGGTAAGCGTTTGGTCTCAAATTAGTTACATTTGGGAGAGGCTGTTGTGCAGTATAAAGCCTCTGTTATAAATATTGCTATTTCTACCATTTAATCAATAATCTTGTGACAAATCTATGTTCATCATTCCTGAAATTAAGACAGAATACCAACGTATAGTAATCTGTCCACCTCTGGGGAAAAAAATGATATGTCCTGTGTTAGAAGTCCTTTTCTTCAACCTTCACCTTCAGCTGTCCACCTCTTGGTTGCTGTTCTGTGGTTTGCTTTGTCCATCTGTCGTCTGTTTTCTAGGCAAGCTGTTTAGACTGTTTCCATTTACATGTTTATGCTGTTTTGTACATTTTCTTCCCTATTTGTAAAGTTACCATTACCACCAGCTGGACACCCTACAGTCTGCTTCAGGGAATCTCAAAATGACTGACCTAAATATAATCCCAAATAAACTGGACTGGGCATGTCACTGAATTTATCAATTAAATAATGTTTGTTTTAGGCTTTTGGCCTTGTTTGTGTCAAAGCATTTTTATTTATTTTTGGTTGTGCCATTTGGGGTACATCCATATTTTCCAAAACAAACAAACAAACACATCTATTGAAATTTAGAAACACTTAAAAACATGAACATGTCATTTTAACCTCAAATGTGACTGTATGCACACCATCACGTGGCAGAGGATTTAGACCTTGCATACTGTAGCTATGTTTATTTAGCAGATGCCTTTATCCAAGGCGACTTACAGAGACTAGGGTGTGTGAACTATGCATCAGCTGCAGAGTCACTTACAATTACGTCTCACCCGAAAGACGGAGCACAAGGAGGTTAAGTGACTTGCTCAGGGTCACACAATGAGTCAGTGGCCGAGGTGGGATTTGAACCGGGGACCTCCTGGTTACAAGCCTTTTTCTTAAACCACTGGACCACACAGCCTCCTTTGTTGCATCTTAAAACTTTAAAAGTATATCTCTGTGCTTAAAAGGGAAGCAATTTGATTTTAACATCCAGGCAACGGACAGTAAATATTCTGTACGGTTGCTCTTTTAATCCACTTGGTTCTCAAATCAGACAGTTCCAGCAGCGACATCTGACTTCTCCTACAGGGGCTCTTCCAGTTTCATAGCTCAGCGAGTGATTGTTTAAGAAAACGGGAAGAGTGCCATATGTTACCACTTGTGCCTAATTATCACGTTTTCTATTTAGCAACAAGACGCAGTGCTATGGGCAGTATAACACACTCTCTTTCTCTCACTGTTAAAACAGGAGACGAGCCAGGCAGTTGCTCAGGGCATCTGTTGTCTTCCTAAGCAAGTGATATGACACCCTTGGTAAAAATGTTTAATTTCGAGTAACAGTTTACTCACCACTTGGTCGAGGCTTTGCTTTTAAACAGCAGTCTCCTACCCTGTGCGACCTGGACTTTAACAGCCAAAGCAGTATACAGCTATGGCCAAAAGTTTTGCATCACACTACAGAATTAACTAATTTTGCTTCATGAAATCGAATTAAACCTGCTGAATAATGTCACATTAACATATTGAATTGCATACCGCTTTGTAGTTTTCCATATAAATAAATGAAAAACTGACAAATTTGAAAATGTTGACATTTCAAAATCTAACATACTGTACTACTATTACGGCTTCTGGTAGATTTTTGCAAATATCATTTTATAGTTTCTTTGATTACATGTTAAATAAAATGTCTACAATTATGTTCATATAGGGTTTTTTTTTATACAATTCTACAATTCTAGGTGATGCAAAATTGTTGACCACAGTTGTATTTGAAGAAGATCTGCTAAGCAATACTAGCATAAGCCATGCAAACGGAGTAAAGCAGTGAGGTTGAGCGATTGCAGACATCCACACCACTGCTTGAATGGCTGAGCCCACTACCTAGTAATGCAGAACACCACACTTAATAAAACAATGTTTAGATTAACACTGTATAATCATAATGACCCTCCCCTGCAGGGCTCTCTGTTGTTACAGTTGTCATCTTAAATAAATTGACATAACTGACATAATTCAAGAGCTTTCTCATTAAAACACAACCACTGTGCCCGGCCACCTCAACCGTACTGGATGGAATGACACTTTGACATGCACATTGACATTATTATGGGTTGTTGCTGCCTGTTGATATCAAATGCACACAGCAGGGTAGAAAGGGTTAAAAATGCTCCTAAAAGGCCAACTTTCTGTTATAGCTTCCTTATAGAGTTGACTAATGCTGCAGGGTTTTTAGAGAAGGGCGGGCACTATGGTCAGTAACAGATGATAATCTTGTTTTATTTGTTACCCAGCAACCCGACGAGCTGGACAGCTGCCAGTCAAGATAAAATGGCTGTCAACTCTAATTCCTGTCCGTGACACATGGGAAGTAAAACATATTAAAATTCAATAAAGGTGAATGGGCTTCTACATTACCACTGGTAGAAGCAATGCTTTTGAAAACGTTAACTTTGCAGTTTAAGTGCAGCAGATAAATTATTGTCCAATATGTTAGAGTGCTGTAGATAAATGATCCGAATATCCTACCGATTCAGGTTTAGCTTTCCCCTTTGAAATGGCTGTGACATAGGGTTGCCATCTTTGCCACAGACCAAACCCGGACATATTTCTCAGTCACCCCCCGCCCCAATAAATATTAACAAACGTTATTAATAGACGTTAAAAACTACGGCACTATTGGTTGTTTGTCGGTAAAAAGAGCCAAAATGAGTCACAATGTACTCAAATTTGGTTCGGGGTTTTCAATGTTACTAATGGCTACCGCTAAATATGTAATGTTTACACACACACGCGCATATATGTGGTTTAATTACCATTATATATCGTAAGTAACCCATATTTTACTGTAAAGGTTATGTATTTAATCACACACAGATCAGTGTAATGTAAAGCATTATTCAAATGCTGGGGGCACAGTCGAATGTACAGATCAGTGCTAAACAGTACATTTCTGATAAGATAGTGGAAATCCTTTAAGCAACTAATGTACCGTATAACGGGAAATTTTAACTGGTATTAATGTGCAGATTTGCTACCTTGGTAGATTTTGATGGTTTTTGAATTGGCATTTATCACTTAGCACGTTCACAAAGAAACATCAGTTTTGCATTTTCACTTTTAATTTAAAAAACATTCAAATACATGTTTACTTAATGAAATGTGTCTGCTAAAATAGTATCTAATTTACAGTAACTAGTTATAGCATCTACAATGTCACTGCAGCAACTTGGAGAACAACAAAGGCCTTCTAAAAACGAGTTACAATATTTATCATTCTTATATGGCCCTTCAATTTTAAGATATCAGTAATTGGAAAGGATTACTAACTGCAGTACACTTTAATGATAGGCATTTGCTAACACTCAGTTTTAAAACTTGGCTATGGTTCATTAACATAACCCAGTGGAATGATCACAGTATCATGTTGTAACTGTAGGACAGTATTGCACGTGTGAAAACTTTAATAAAGCCAAAACTAAAATGCTTTAAAACTGGCTAATAGACTAGCAAGCACTGGCAAAATCAGCTTTTTTTATATATGCAGAACTAATTTAATTTAACATATTGTTTAGGGACTTTGAGATACCTGCACAGTGGATAGTAGCATCTACACGTATCGACAATAACAATGCAAAGCAAATTTGCACCATTGTTACAGATTTTCTAACAAGTCTGGCATAAACAATTTTGACTGCTACTTAATTAATCCATTGTAAAAAATAACTAAAGAAAAAAAAAAAAAGAAACCCCAACACCACAAACTGCTTAGCCTAAAAAGCACAGCCCTACAGGTACCACAGTAGCAGGCGCAGTTTACACAGCCTCGGAGTTTCTGATCGCATCATAAATTCCACATTTCCTAAATCCATTGATGGAAACGTCTTGTCTGCTTTCAATTTTTTAAGCAAATTGGCTTCATCACTCACTGCCATTCTCATATTCACTTTGACATCCGTCACATTCTTTCCCTTGTCCTGCACGTGCTTCTTTAACCTGTGCTGCATACCACCAGTGTGTCAGAGGGCGGATCGCACACTGTATGCCACACTCTGGTTGGTGGAAGTATTATTGGCGATCCAATCCAAACCGCCAACAAAGCCAAAATAAATTCCACTCCAAAATGTCCCGTTATACAGTATGTCAAAAAAAATATTAAAGGAAGGTTGGTGTTTCTCATGCATTTCACTTAAAACCGGACATTAGGGTTTGTTAATTCCTGCCACCCGGACACAGATGCCAATTCCTGGACTGTCCGGTTCAAACCCGGACAGGTTGCAACCCTACCGACAGTAAGAGACTACTCATGATCGGCTGATTGCAATCAGTACTGTATTTTATTCAAAATGCACCGATTCAAAGAACTTGCACTTTTCTGGAGGCAAAATGCGTGTTGCTCATTGTCAGCACACATTCACTACCTGGGAGTGTACAGTGCCAATATGTATAATCTCTTTCCTCAAAATTGGTCCAGGGAAAATACTTTATTTATGGACGTTATCATTTTTTGTGATAGTTAATTTTCTCTTCTACAACTGGAGTACTATATGAAACCCACAACTTCTATCTGAAAATCTACTTTTGTAATAGAACAATTGGCAACAGGACTACTTCTGAACTTGTTCTAACATGTAGATGGGCATGTCCTACCTAAAGCAGTCAAACAAAGTAAAACGAAATCTTATTCTGTGGAAATTTTGAAAGCTTGAGATCTTTTGGGTGTGGATTTACTCATATTTAACAGCCCACCAAGTGGGCATTGTTGTTGAAATAGAATAGATGACCAACAAATTAACATTGCGCACTCGTTCATTATAGAAGTGGCTTCAAAACAGCAGGAATTTTTACGGATTAGCACAGAGAAGTTGTAAATTGATGTGCATATAACCATGGCAACCAAAGAAAAAACAGACATTATCTATGTAAATTGGAAGAACACATTTCAGCAACATCAATGGTAGCTTTCTGCTTGACACCTACTCTGTGCAATGATCTTCCACTCTGTATTCACTTTGCTGACTTAACTCGGCTTCAAAAGAGCATTTGAACAGTTCAACAGGAATATCTGTTTCTGCTTTATTTAAGTTTCGTAAATATACAAGTTTTAATATATAGCTGTTTGTGTTGCTGATACTGTGGAACACTCTACATCTGCAGACCCAGATACTCTCAATAACTTACTCAAGTGTGTTCTTATAAATCTTCAATAAAGAGGAAGTGAGACATACATACAGTATGGGTGGATATATGTAAGAGTGCAAACATTTAGCATCCATGAAATACTACAGATGTATCCAGAACTGTATCATACAGGAGACTTTGCAGATGATGAATTGTATTCTATATTTTATCTTAGACAACTGGAGCTACAATAAATAGCATGAGTTAACATATGGAGTTGATTATGATACAGCAGCAAGTTGAGTGAGATCCAGTAAATTTAATTTTACCCAAAGGAGGTGGTGGCAAAAGACATAACACAATTTGTACAGTATTGCCTTTCTGTGTTGTTGATTAATTGCTGCTCGGTATCAAACAAGGAGCATTCATTTGATGCCCGTTTGGGCTGTTACAGTAGAAGGGTGTTCTGTTCTGTAATTTCTTTTGGTGTTTTTCAACAATAAAACTGTAGATGTTCAACACTGAGATGGGTGTAAACCTTTACATCTGTCAGCAATGTTCTCAGTAATGCTCCTTCAGAAGAGACATAAAACAGAGGTGCAGATGGCTCACGGGACGTCAGAGATTCCACAAGTGTCCTACTCGATAACAGAAAGCAGAGCAGGTTCTTTCACTGCTAGTTCTTACAAGGCACTCCATACACTTACTACAAAAATAACAGCTTGAAAACAAGCTCCTGTTAGTGCCAGCTTGCAATCTCCAGTGCTGTACAGCGACTCATGTCTGAGAAACCCAAGGGTTTAAAATCAACTTCAAAAAAAATCTTTAGCACTTGTCTCCAAATGGTAGTGGTGGATCTCCAAATCATTATGGCATCACACCGATTATATATAATGTATATTTATTGAGAGCTACTGGTTTTTGTTGGTTTAAATCACTCCCACCCACATGCACATGTATATCAAATGGAATAGCCTGGCATTAGACATATGTTTGGTGTTATGTGAAGAATGAATTATATGGAATTTAGAAAAGAGTTGGCCCTTCATGCTATCTAAAATCTAGCATAAACGTTCTACAGTTTCAGTAATATAATCAAAATCCCCTGGTTCTAAATATTCTGAATTGTTTTGTGGCAGGTGGGGGTATAATACTGTATGTTCACCATATGTTGTACAATGCAGCTTGGGTCTTCATATTATATAGAAAGATATCTGCAGCTGCTATAAGCTGAATGTCTTTTTGGAAAGAACTGTTACAAGGAATATGAAATGTCAGTGTGCTCATATTCATGCAATTGGTTGTGAAGGCATTTTCTTAATTCACTCCCTACTCTGAGCATTGTGCTTCTCTGGCCATCCACTACCTTATAGATGTGTCTCAATGCCTTGAAGGAACATGAAGTGCCTTACAACGCTCACTGTTATGATCCCTTCCACAAAGGATGCAGCTGGCATCATTGTTATCACAACTGTGAACGGCTTATCTTTTTGAAATGTCAAGGGTACTTTATTTTCAATTATTCAATGGCTTAAAGCCAAGCAGAAAGCTGCACATTTCTAAAAGTTAAGACATTTCCATTTCCATGGAATTACGAAATAAATAAAGAAATCATTTTAATTAGCTGAATTTGTTGACTAAGAGCATGCCAAAATAAACATGAAAAAACAACATGAGCGTCCTTACCGGTGAGGTTCATTTTGGCACTGTACACTCCCAGGTAGTGAGCGTCAGTGTTGGGGGTGTAGCACTCGTACTCCCCCTGGTCCTGCTGTTGGAGTTTTGTGATGTGCAGCAGTACCGAGTCCCCGCTCACCCTCTCGATGTAGATTTCCTTGCTACGCACTCGCTCTCCATACAGGGCGTAGGCGTAGTTGGGGTCCTTGGTGCTGATGATCTGGATCTCCCGCTCGGGGGCAGAGGTCAGGTAGATAGACCATTGGAAGTCTTGCTCCATAGTGCCCTGGTAGCCACTAACATTGCACCAGATTGTAATGTGGGAGTCCACTGTCCGGTACAGAGTGCCAGTCTGAACTGTCACCACACGCTTGGCTGAACTTGTGCCTGCTGAGAGAAAAAAAAGAAAAAATACAACCCATTGAGTTACCATGCCCAAAAGATGTCAACAATTACATTGTCATTCTTTTATGTTTGATTACTATTGTTTCCTTTTTTTCCCAGAAATTCTTTTGGATTGATAATACTAGTTCCGGTAGGTTATAAAGCAAGGCCCTTTATAGAAAAAGGTCACTGAAAAGCTATAATAGCTTTTATCAACTATTTCAATGCTATCTAAAAAAATAATATTACAGCCATGCCACTGGAGCTCATCTAAATGCAAAAGACACATTTTCTGTGAGTAACCTTGATGGTATTAAACTCACAAGAAACAAAATTAGATGTTAACGTATTTTGTTCCTCTTTAAAACCTTTGCTTTGGCAAAAAAGGGCCCCAAGTCTGACATAAGATCTCCAGCACTGCAAGATGTCCACATTTCAAACGATGCAAGTAAATGCGATTTCAGTGTTAAGATTAGTTCTGCTTTTAGTTCAAAATCAAATGCGCCTTTAGGCAGGGAAAAAAACATGGCACTGAGCCCCAGAGGTGAATTTCATGGATCTCTTACAATGAGACTGGTCCTTGTTTTACTCATTGGTTTCTTTATTTCAAGGACTGCCTACCTGACTATGGGGTAATTTTTTTTTTCTCCCCCTTCTATTCATTTAGATGTTACTGTATGTGTTAAAATGTACAAGACAGTGTCATTTATTTTAAGAGAACATTATTAAAAGATATGAAAATAACATGCACTTTTAAAACCACAAAACTCAGCTCAGACGCTGTTGTATAAAGAGCTTCGGCTGAGTCCCTTACACCACAGTCTTTCCTTTATGCTCCCTTCTATCATAGTATCTCTCACTATCTGTAAATAAAGCAGTCTCTATAAAAACGGTCTTCTCCTGAAAAATCACATTTATTTATTTGGTTTAAACTATTTATGCAGTATCTGAGGCATTGCTCATGGAAGCGCTCTGGGTTGTTCACAGAATACAATAACACATTTGTATTCAGGTAGCTTTTTTTCTTTTTACACTTTTAACTCAGTGTGCCCCCTTTCAATTTCAGAAGGTATCTTTTTTTTTTTTTTGCTAGTGAGCTTTGTGGGACTCACGAATGTCACAGACTTGCCAATGTTTTACTTCTGGAAGAGAAGTTTCGCTTGACTTGCTTTACAAAGCATCCCTGCTTCTCTCAAGTTCTTGACTGAGAAACGACAGAATGACAATGAATTAGTTCTGAGCACAGACAGCATGTTGTCACTCACAGTCCGTGCTGTTTAAAATGCAATTTCTTGTCCTGACCCTCTATTCTTTGCTATGGTTCATCATGCAGTCTTTACGCAAGTAAACATGTTACAGTATGTACATACCAAAAACAGTGCCTCGTGCATAATAAAACCATTTTATGATCGGAGAATTCATACTGGAGAGACTCGTGTGAAAACAGTTTCTTATGACTATTTATTTTAGTGGTTATTGGATTCATTAAACATCTGCTTTGGCAATTTACATGTACTGTACCGCAAAGTGAAGCTGCCAGAGGATGAGGAGTGAGGTGTCTTGTCTGAATATAGGCTCTGTATCTGTTATTCATCCTCAGCAGTGAGGTGTGATGCAGGAAGGCAGCAGATATACTGTACTGTGCAACACAAAGAGCAGGAAAGACTGAGTATTTTTTTAGCCACAGTCAGCAGAAATCTAGTTCTCTTTTAAAATAAATGTACTCTAAGTCAATATTTGTTTTGTCTTAATTACAGAGTTGTATACTTAAGAAATATACTGTACCTATAATAACCATGCCACAACCCTTTATTGTATCTTTAAGGCAAATTAACACAAGGTTTGTGTCAACCATAACGTACAGTAGAAGAAAATTATTGTATACAAAAGCATAAAAGCAGTGTACGAAAGCAACACGCCTTTTGCTTTCTTCTCAGGCAAAAGGCTCTTCATAATTAAACATCTGTTTAGATCTTTGAAAAACAAATATGTATCTATTTCTGAATCTCTAAAATTATTTTAATCCTATGCTACAGCACTGTGCTCTTTCTGTGCCCAGCTACCATGCCTGCACTA